>NC_058087.1:3706001-4906001 GCF_014858855.1 Bufo gargarizans | reverse complement strand
CCCCCAAATAATCCATCATCCGTAATCCTCCATCAGAGGTGTAACTTGAAGCTCTTAGGCTCTGAAAAAAACCTCCCAACTTATGTGGCAGGGGGTCATTTTGGGGCCCTTAGGCAACAGAACCCAAGTGTGACTGCTATCTATACAGCCCCTAACCATGCCCCAGATCTCCACAACACATGGGTGAAATGGGCGCAATGACAGCTGCCAGCCTGTTTTTTTTAATTCAATACAGAGCAAAATATAAATAATTAAAAAAAAAGAATCAGTATTAAAGTATAATCGCAAAAGTAAAACTATTTATTTGTAAGTAACATATCTTGGATTTCTTTTTAGTACATTTTACATCTTATAATCTTGATGATAATTTCCCTTTAAACCTTATCAGCAGAATGCTATGGATCCAGTTACATGAATTTACAGTACATGAAAATTGATATTGTCTGATAATTCAGTTATTTGCAGCCATTTCCTAGCATTTCCATATCTAATATAAACTAATTGAAGCATGAAAATGTGTATGAATGTTCAAAAGGTTTCCTTCTCATTTTAGGGAAATTACGAATAACAGCCTAAAAAGATATATGGAGCAGCATAAAATCTGCGGCCTCCATAAAGTAAATGTTCGTTTGGCACATTTTTATTTCTTTCTTTAACCTGCTGTTAAGTTCTTGTATTTTTCTCCAAATACAGTAAAATAGTATTAAACGAAGAGCACTGTCAGATTCCTCATCTTCTGATTCAAACATTTCTGTCCCCAGTCAGAACTGCGGCTTCGTTGCCTAGGAATCCCGTCTATTCTGATATTCAAATGAGCTCTTTAGTGCAACAAGGGCAATGTCCTTGCACCTAACCCCACCAAAAGCTCTGCCCTGTATCCTGCCCCCCCAGCTGTGAGAGATAGGACCGGGCTGGTGATGTAATATTACGTGTGTGCAGTTTTTGGCGCATGCTCAGTACAGCCCAGTACAAAGCGAAAATGCATGTGAAAAAACACAGGGCCAGGCAAGATTACCAGCCTTGCCCTGTCACTCACAGCTGGCACTCACTTTTTTTAAAAATTTCTAAACCGTTCTCCCCACCTACGTCCCAGGAACTTAAAGGGGTTGTCTCACCTCGGTCTTTCCTGGCTGCCACACGCCTCTCAGGGCCTTAATTCCTAGCCTGCTGGGGGCGGTGCAAATACATTTGATTGAAATCACAGGCGAGCAGGGCAAGGATGATGCAATCCCACCCCCCCTGCCTGTGCATGCACGCCCCCCTATGTTATAGATCTTACAATCTGCGGGAGAATCTGACAGAGGCAGGTGCTGGGAGTCACTGCGCATGCGTGTGTATATGTGCGCGCTCGCTCCTGCAAATCCCAGCCACTAGACCAGCCGGCTGAAGATCTTTCCATGCACCTGCGCGGCCACCGCTGATAGCATTACAACGGTGGCCGTAACCCCTAGAAACGAGCAGGCAATTTGGGGGTCCTAGTTGGGGAAAAAAGATCACAGAGGAAAAATGGACAGCAGAAGTACATGGCAAAATCAATCATCAGACTGTAAGTAACAGAATGACTATTGATTAATGGGGTGAGACAACCCCTTTGTACATGCAATCGTTTGGTTTATTTTACCATAGACTGCAATGGTTTACCATTGCAGCCTATAGTAAAATTCCTGGGTTCCAATTATACTTTACAGTAACAGGCCTGGGAGCTTTCATAAGGCTCCTGGCAGTCATACTGGTAAAGTGCCTCTCAGATACCATGGTTACAACCTGCCACAGTATCTTGGGGATTTAAAGGGGTATTCCCATCGCTCAGATATGTCCTCATTGTCTGATAGGTGTGGGTCCCACCTCTGTGACCAGCACCTACCCTGAGAACGGATCGGGGAAGGTGGTGGCTGGAGGACCCCGGTTTCACTAGGTCTGGCCACCACCAAGCGCTCTTCCCATATTACTGAATGGGAGCGCACCATGCTTGCGCGACCACCGTTCCTATTCATTTCCAAATCGGCTATTTTCGGTGTCCCCACTGAAATGAGTGGATCGCCCTCCACAACTTTTGGGCCTAGGTTCTGAGTGTAGGTGTGGGTACCAGCGGTGGGAACCGCACCTATCAGACAATGGGGGCATATAGTTTGCTGCTAGGTGATAAACGTGCTCCCACCTCCCTTATTTCTGTGCCATCATAAGAATCCCTTGGGAGAGCACGCCTTACAGGTCACTGGCCCAAAAGTCATGGAAAGGGCATAGAGGGTGAAACAAACCCTCGGCCCATCAATATAATGGGTGGCCACGTTTTATCCTGTCTATGGTCCGCCCTATGGGGCTCCCTCTTTCCTACAGTACATATGCCATCAGTAAGTAATTTCTTGCCATTTTATGGGTTCCCATAAATTCTAGTTTTACCCCTGTTCTCCACTGTTATCCATGTAAGAGATTGAATCAAAATAAGACTATGGTATTTAGTGTTAATATTCCCGAAGCCGTCTTGCCAATGCGCGCACATGGTAGACACATAGATCCTTCCAGTACGGCTACAGGAACTAGGCAGCTTGTTATACTGATAAGATACACTGTCTTACTCGTGAGACGCGCTCCTTGGCATCTATTATGGGGAGTCCTGTCACTTTCTTACTACTTTTGGCCTGCATACCACGGCCAGTTATGATAGGATTAATCAGAACAATTTATACAGAACTTTTTGTGTCAGTGTATGGAAATGCAAAGTGCAACGCTGCATAAATGACTTGAAAGTCCTGATTTGCTGCTCAACGGGAATCAGCTTTACAAGGAAGAAATAGCTCAGAGCTTTGATTTTTCCCATCAGGGACAATACTTACTCAACATAACAAACAGAGTCTGAATTTTAGGGGTCTAATTAAAGGGGCAGGTTGGCATGGGTGGCAGAGTGCAATCCCCCTGGGCTCCGGAGAATTTAATGATTCTGTCAGCAATGAGAAGTCACTTATTCACAAAAGACATGGAAAGTGCAGAGAAATGTTTTATGTGTAACTGTTCTAAGAAAGATTAATGATGATATACAGACAGACAGATAGACACAGACAGAAAGACAGATAGATAGATAGATATATAAAGACAGATAAATAGATAGATAGATAGATAGATAGGAGATAGATAGATAGATAGGAGATAGATAGATAGATAGATAGATAGATAGATAGATAGATAGATAGATAGATAGATAGATAGATTAGATATCATTCATGGTAATAGCTTGGGTCTCTCTGAAGAAACCCAGCCTATTACAGCTATAGTTCTTATGGAGGCCTGCAGGTGGCAGGGCTCCATAATAACATAGCAAATCTGTCATACATTGCAATGATAATTCAGGCAGAAGCAATCTAATCTCAAGTTCAGGTTCCCTTGGGGGGGCTTAATAAAAAAATAAACATTAGAGGCATGGATGCATCCCACAACACCTATACTATTAAAATGTAAATGTATTTAGCAGGTATGGCAAAAAAAAAAATGGCTGATTCGCCATTTTTTCATTGTATCACCTCCTTGTATCGCTGTAATTGTACTAACCCGGAGAATGAAGGGCACAGATCAGTTTTATTGCATAGGGAACACTGCAAAAACAAAACTCGTATATCACATAAAGGAGGGCCTCATTCACATTGTGGTACAATTGTTCAGGTAGTGGGACTCCTACACTCATAAGGCCTATGCACTAAGGGAAAGGGCTGCCAAAAATTACAAGGAACCGGCACTCCAATACACCCTTTGTTACACATAAAGGAGGGCATCATACACAGCCTTCGGATGTCTGCCCTATCAACTTTTGATGTTATTTTCAGCCCAAACCATGTAGACCATGGGTAACGGGGGAATCATTGTTCGATTCCGGAGAGGGACCCTGAGAAACAGCTACGGCTACCACATTCAAGCAAGGCAGCATGCACGCAAATTACCCATTAGGTATAATTAGGTGAAGGCCTGCAGGTGAGCTGACCCTGTAAAAGATTTTAGGTGTGTGCCTGCTGTTGAGCTGACCCTCTAAAGCATTATATGCGAGGGCATACAGGTGAGCTGACCCTGTAAATGATTTGAGGTGCGGGCCTCCTGGTGAGCTGACCTTGTAAAAGATTTGAGGTACAGGCCTGCTGGTGAGCTGACCCTGTAAAAGATTTGAGGTGCGGGCCTGCTGGTGAGCTGACCCTGTAAAAGATTTTATGTGCAGGCCTGCTGGTGAGCTGACCCTCTATAAAATTATACGCGAGGGCCTGAAGGTGAGCTGACCCTGTAAATGATTGTAGGTGAAGGCCTGCTGGTAAGCTGACCCTGTAAAACATTATATCCGAAGGGCATATATGCAAGGGCATTATATGTGACGAATAAGCATGTTGATACTGTATGATGGAAGAGGAGGAGGAGGATAAGAAAAGGAAGATTCAACCATATATCCTTATTTGTGGTGAAAGGGGTGCATGTGAATACAGTGTATTCAGTACATTATAAACAACACATTTAAAGTGCCTTTATGTTCAGCCACATTACTCTGGTGGAGTCGAGAAGTCAGGGTCAATCCAGGCCTTGTTCATTTTTAAACGAGTCAACCTGTCAGCATTTTCATTTGCGTTCAAATGCCTGGGGTAAGGACACTGAAGAGGATGTGGTCGCTGATGGTGCTTGCGAAGGTCCAGATGCATCCGGGCCTGCGCCGTTGACAGAGGATTGGCCAGCACGTAACGCAGGGGACGAGGAGGCAGTGGTGTGACTCGCAGACACAGATTGTGGACCCAGGCATTCGTCCCACTTATTACGGTGCTTGCATGCCATGTGTTGGATCATGCTGGTGGTGGTGAGCTTGCTAGTGTTCACGCCCCGGCTCATTTTCGTATGGCACAGGTTGCAAACTACAATTCTTTTGTCATCCACACTTTCCTCAAAACAGCGCCATACTGCGGAGCATCTACTCCTTGGTAAGGGAGATTTCCGCAAGGGGTTGCTCCATTGGAAAAGTTGCGGGCATGTGTGGTGTTGCCCGCCATCCTCTTGCCACCCCACTGCCTCTTACAGCTTGTTGCAGTGCTGCAGATCCTTCCCCCTCTGTACTGCTGTCCTCGATCAGCTTTCCACAACCTCCTCTTACACTTTCTCACTCTGATCATCCTCCTGATTTGTTGACCTAATGAAAAACTCAGTGATTGACAACTGTGTATCATCATCTTCATCAACCTCTTGAGACAGTAATTGCGGTTGACTTATTGGCAACTGTGTCTCATCATCATCCACCTCATTAAACACTCATTGCCGTTCCCCACCGTCATCTTCTTGTGACTGTGGATGTTCAAAAGGTTGGTAATCAGGGCACCAGATCTCATTTCAAGTGTGCTTGGCGAGAGGGCCAAATCAAGTAATGGTGATGAAAAGAGGTCCTCGGAATATCCAAGTGTGGGATCACTTGTTTGGCCAGACTGTAAATGGTGGGAGGAAGGAGGATCAGAGTGAGGATTGTGTTGACCAGACTCCTGGCTATTGAACCTGAACTTGGTGGAAGACAGGATGGTGCTTAACCGACTGGAAGCATTATCTGCTGCAATCCAACCGACCACCTGGTCGCACTGGGCTGACTTCAAGAGTGGTGTCCTGCATCGCTCTGCAAACTGGAACATAAAGCTATTGTTTTTCTTGTGCTCTGGCAGCAGGCACTGTTTCTCCGCACCCAAGGCCACGGCCTCTGAGTGCACCATCAGCATCATGGCCACTTCCCCGTCCCTTACTATTGCCTTCTTTATTTCACATGTGATATATGCTTGAAAGTATGTCACATGTACAGAAGCGCAGGATTTGGAAGTGTATGAGAAAAAAAAAGTTACAAAGGTACCGTATTTGTGATGAGAAAACGTTATACAGGACAGGTACCACAGATAATGTCACAGTTCTCAGTGTCTACAGAAAAAGTGTACTGGATGTCATTCATATTTTAGGGATGCGCACACTTTAAACAAAAGATGTGGCGCGGATAATTTAACTGTCCGCAGGGAGACTGCCTATGGAAAAAGTGCACTGGATGTCACTGATATTTTAGGGATGCGCACGTTAAAAAGGAGATGTGGCGCGGATAATTTAACTGTCCACAAGGGACACCGTCTACGGAAAAACTGCACTAAATGTCACTGATATTTCAGGGATGCGCACACTTTAAACAGGAGATGTGGCGCAGATAATTTAACTGTTCACAGCGGACACCATCTATGGAAAAAGTGTACTGGATGTCACTGATATTTTGATATTTCAGGGATGTGCACAATTTAAACAGGAGATGTGGTGCGTATAATTTAACTGTCTGCAGCGGACACCGTCTACGGAAAACGTACACTTGATGTCACTGATATTTTAGGGATGCGCACACTTTAAACAAGAGATTTGGCGCAGATAATTTTTCTGTCCGCAGGTGACACCGTCTACAGAAAAAGTGTACTGGATGTCACTGATATTTTGATATTTTAGCGATGCACACAATTTAAACAGGAGATGTGGCGCGGATAATTTAACTGTCCACCGTGGACATCGTCTACGGAAAAATTGCACTGGATGTCACTGATATTTTAGGGATGCGCACAATTTACACAGGAGATTTGGCGCAAATAATTTAACTGTCCATAGCGCCCTATTACACAGTATTTAGCGCAGGATGTGCTAAAAATTAATATTGCTGCTGTCACACACAATAGTCCTTAAAAGGACTTTTGGGTCTCTGAAAAGTTTTTGGTATAAAAATCTTCCTGTTACACTCCCTACACTGTCTGTCCCTTCCTATGCTCAGCTCTCCCTGACTTAGAATGAGCCGAACACGAGTCTTCGGGTGCTATATAGCACCCGATGACACGTTCCGGCCAGTCAATCACTGTAATGCCACTATCCAACATGGCTACTGGCATTACAGTGAGGGCAGTACTTACCTGTCTGCTTAGCAGCCGCGAAAAGTGCGGGTAGGAGGCTCGAGTACATGCGGTACTCAGCTCGCTCAACACTGCTAAGGACTAATGAGGATTCTCTTCCAGGTTCTACTTATCACAAAGTGTGAAACGAGCAACATTGGGAAGTTTTATTTTTCCTGTATGTAAACACAATTCCCTCTTTGCACTTGACACATTTAAAAATGTATGACCATTTGTAATGACTAAAGCTGCCGGTCCACAACAAAGGCTGCATTCCAGATAGATAGATATTAAGATAGATAGATAGATAGATAGATATGAGATGAATGGATAGGCGTGAGATGGATAAAAGGAAGGAAGGAAAGATAGATAGGATAGATATGAATAGATAGGTGTGAGATGGATAAAAGGAAGGATAGATAGATAGATAGATAGATAGATAGATAGATAGATAGATAGATAGATATGGATACACATGAGATGGAAGGAAGGATGGATGATAGATAGATGGATATGAATGGATAGGCGTGAGATGGATGAAAGGAAGGATGGATGGATGGATAGATAGATAGATAGATAGATAGATAGATAGATACAGTGCTGCCCATAATTATTCATACCCCTGGAAAATTTTGACTTAAAGTTACTTTTATTCAACCAGCAACGACAACATCAGGCAGTCTGCAGAGAAACTTGGCCTTGGGCACCAGTGGACATTTCAGCAGGACAATGACCCAAAACACACAGCAAAAGTGGTGAAGAAATGGTTAGCAGACAACAACATTAACGTTTTGGAGAGGTCCAGCCAGAGTCCAGACTTGAATCCAATTGAAAATCTGTGGAGGGAGCTAAAGATCAGGGTGATGGCAAGAAGACCCTCCAACCTGAAAGATTTGGAGCTCATTGCTAAAGATGAATGGGCAAAAATACCTTTTCTATTGATTATTGAGAAGGATATGAGATAGATAGATAGACATGAGATAGATGGATATTAGATATGAGATTGATAGATTGTTAGATAGATAGATAGATAGATAGGAGATAGATCGATCGATAGATAGATAGATAGATAGATAGATAGATAGATAGGTGATAGATCGATCGATAGATAGATAGATAGATAGATAGATAGATAGATAGATAGACTGAACAAAAATATAAATGCAACACTTTCGGTTTTGCTCTCATTTTGCATGAGCTGAACTCAAAGATCTGAAACATTTTCTACAAACACAAAAGACCCATTACTCTCAAATATTGTTCACAAATCTGTCTAGATCTGTGTCAGTGAGCGCTTCTCCTTTGCCGAGATAATCCATCCCACCTCAGAGGTGTGGCTTATCAAGGTGCTGATTAGACAGCATGAATATTGCACAGGTGTGCCTTAAACTGCCCACAATAAAAAGCCACTCTGAAATGCAGATAAGCTTCCCTGAGACGGTTTCTGACAGTTTCTGCAGAAATTCTTTGGTTATGCAAACTGATTGTTGCTGCAGCTGTCCGGGTGGCTGGTCTCAGACAATTATGGAGGTGAACATGCTGGATGTGGAGGTCCTGGGCTGGTGTGGTTACACGTGGTCTGCAGTTGTGAGGCCGGTTGGATGCACTGCCAAATAGTGATGAGCGGCAGGGACTCTATTTGAATTTGCGATATTTCACAAATATTTTGTAGAATATTTGTCATATATTCGCGAAATCGAGAATTCCAGATTATTTTATTAAATGCAAAAAATCTGCAATGTAAAAATCACATAATGCGAATTCGTAATGTGAAATACAGGCGTGAGTCACTTTGGCTACATTTTTCAAGCTGCTAGAAGTTTCATGAGTTTCTCCTGAGACTGGAGAAAATGGTTGCCGTGGCAGAACATTACAATAGGTTTATCTGCAGATAGAGTCAAGTGCTTCAATATATTCACGATTTCGCTAATCGCAGTGATTAGAATATTTTTTCGCACTACGTGCATCTTCACATTTTAGCAGGTCTGGCTATAGATTACTGATTGGTGCACTAAGTCTTGTTGTGAACTTGACATTGCTTCCTTCTCATTGGCCCACAAGCAAGAAGCAGAGAGGACTCATGTGTTCAGATGGAAAAAAATTCTGAATATTCGATATGACGAATATATAGCACTGTATTCTAAATATTCTCAAATTCTCAAAGTGGCGATATTCGCGATAAAAATTTGCTATTCGAATGTTAACGCTCAACACTACTGCCAAATTCTCTGAAACGCCTTTGGGGACAGCTTTTGGCATTCATTGCACGGGCAACAGCTCTGGTAGACATTCCTGCAGTCAGCATGCCAATTTCACGCTCCCTTAAGCGTTGCGACATTTGTGGCATTGTGCTGTGTGATCAAACTGCACATTTCAGAGTGTCCCTTTATTGTGGGCAGTCACCTGTGCAATATTCATGCTGTCTAATCAGCACCTTGATATGCCACACCTGTAAGGTGGGATGGATTATCTCGGCAAAGGAGAAGTGCTCACTAACACAGATTTAGACAGATTTGTGAACAATATTTGAGAGTAATGGGTCTTTTGTGTATGTAGAAAATTTTTCAGATTTTTGAGTTCAGCTCATGCAAAATGGGAGCAAAACCAAAAGTTTTGCGTTTATATTTTTGTTCAGTGAAAATAGATAGAAGATAGATGGATTGAAGCAATCAAGTTACATTTCTCTGCATTGGTCAGAAAGTAGTGCTGTGACTGGTCGCTGAGGGCCGTTCCCGTCCAGTTTTTATACACATGGCTGCTCCGCTGAAACGACTTAAAATCTGCTGTGATCCATATTTTCCAGGATTCATAAATGACCCATAAGGTGTTTTATTACGAGATAATTACAGATAAAAGTGCCTTGCCAATGTCCTGTTAATTATTTTAAATCACATGGACATAGTAAATAGGAGTCTAAGATACGGAATTTGTGCGGTGCTCACTGGTCTAGAGCGAAGCGCTGAGAAATTTGCTTTCTTCAGCATTTATTGATATTAATTGCTGTATCAAAACGTGCAATGGGAATAGATATGTCCCCACGCCGGCATACAGGATCATTATTTATAAGCTAAATGATCCCACAAATTCTCCCCGTAACACTTCCACTGGAAATATTAAATAATCCGATACTGGAATAAAGTTAAAAGTTTCGCCGTTAGAGTCGCGTTCTGTACTACAAGGCCTTTAGAAAAATTAGAAGACGCAAAGTGAACCTAAAAACATATGCACAGAATTTGTAAAGCAAGTTTTATAACAGTATTGGGTTGTGTGAGGATAATTGGCTCCTTGTACTCAGGCTGAAGAAAGCAAATATTGTGTCTGGGGCCCCCCATTGCACCACTAAGCTCTACCACCATTGACCAACTGAGCCCTACTCTAATCTGCTACTGCTCCACAGCTGGTAATGGCCCCACCACCCTAATTTGCAGCTGAACTGGTATGTCCGTCCCTTTAGTGTTTTTTTTGTTTTTTTTAACAGCATAAAGTAAGGGCCCCCCTGATCTTTGGGGCCCCAAGCATTTGCTTGGTGAATGGTGGTAAAGTCTGTCTCTGCTTGCACTATGGTCTTCGATAGTTCCCAAGCACTTAAACGGATTCTAAAAAGTTTCAAAAAGTTTCAAAATAGTGGGCAGAAACGGTCTAAAAGAAGAAGTATCTATTGAATCAGTCTAATATATGATCAGATTCATGCCAATACAAACTGAATGAAATCCAATATCCCAGAGAACTATTGAAAAAAGTTAACTAGTGCTAGCAGAGTTAATTAAATGTTACCAAGTGAAATGTTAATATTGGCATGCCAGTTAGGTTACTGTGGTGATGTACCAGGTCTGCCCCTAGTTAGTTGGAGAGTCTAGTCTGAAACGAGCTACAGAAAAGATGTGTGTGTGATACTTCCTTCAGAACTAGGCCAGAGCTCATAGAACCTTCATCTCTGAGGCTACAGCTGCCAAAAAGGATACCTCATCAACTGAGTACCCCTGAGAGAAGGATATCAGACATCATAGAAGGTCCAGAACCAATAAGGTCATGCATGGGACTCAGACAGCAAGGTATTGTTTATGGCAAAAACACTTTGCTCTGTGAAGGGGGAATATAGATTAGGCATCCCCATACTTTAAGATGGGCTGGCCATCCATATCCTAGTTCTACACCCCTTACTCTGGGAACTGCAGGAGTTAATGATAATAGGAATGCATGCCTTTGGTTCTGAGAAAAGACTATAAAGTGTTTAGAGAGATTCAGGGACTATTACTAACATCATTTTGCTGCCCATACACAGCTATTGGGGAGGGGGGGGGGGGGGGTCTCAGCATTGGACTCCTTCTTTCTCTTCCCAATGTAAAAACACTGCATTTTTATGCAACCACCACTAGGGGGAGCTCAGATCAAACAGATGATTAGTGACTGTATAAATTCCTTTGCACTGAGCTCCCTCTAGTGGTGGCTGCAGGCTGCCAGTTTTGTAACAGAAAGGAAGCAGGAGATTTGTCAATATATTCATGAAGAAATATGGTGGTCAAAATGAGCACCACATTTATGAAGCACCTGTTACACTACTGACATTTGTTAATTAAAATTTCCACTTAAATTTTTTATCTTTATTCATCAGAAATATGGGACATTGCGCTTTGCATTCTACATTGCCTGAGAGTGATTGACACACATATAGTAGGAAACTGGGTGAGACTTTGGGACCCATACTGGGGGCCTATAAGTTTTGCTATGGGACCCTATGGGATCTGTGTTAGTCCCTGTACAGGGCTCTAGTGGAATTCAATATGTGAGGGCACTGCTGGCCTTACTCATTATCAGCAGACATTTGCTCCTAGGAAGAGACGCAATTTTATCTAATAGGTGTAGTCAGAATATATAAAGGGACGGCTTACATATGAAAATATGTCTGAACTCTGAAGTTATTTTATTAAAGGGGTTTTCCAGGCTTTTACTATTGATGACCTATCCTTAGAATGGCAAAGACCATAGACAGCAGCTGCGGACAGGAAGAGAGAAGGGAGACGGCACATGCACACCGCCCCGTCTCCTCATACAGCTGATTGGCGGGGGTGTCGGGTGTCAGACCCCCGCCGATCTAATATTGATGCCTTATCCTGCGGATAGGTCATCAATAGAAAAATCTTGGAAAACCCCTTTAAAGTAGGCAAATACGATTGGCTTGGTGATCGTACATAGGGATTGACTATCATGATAGTGGAATAGCATTTCAGCTCTGCTACATCTCTATAATCTATGCTGTGTATTATTACTTTATTTTCGATGAAATGGCCATAGTCTTATTTTAGGGCCAATCCAAATGATGTCACAAAGTTTCAAACCCACTTGACTCTTTTTATAAAACAGATTAGTGACCATAGATGTTTAGATCTTCAAGCTTCAAATTACAGCAGCAATACATAAAATCTGGGTAATGCAATGATAAAAGAAGATTACCGCTACAGGTCTGACTGATGGAAGCCATGCATGGGATATGAATTGGATAATTCTATTTACATGTCATTGGTCACCTTGGCGTTATACGTATGGCATATACATTAGTGGGGGGAGATAAAGCGGCCTATGCAAAGCAGACAGATAAACTGATTATTCTCTTCTGGGAATATTGGAGGTGACATTTATTGCAACCCTAGTTGGTTTTTTACTTAAATATTCATTTGTTAGAGTTTATTCTGCATTGAGAGGTTTTCCACTCCAACCTTTGCAATGCAAATTAAGCTTAAATTGTCACAAATTTTCCACACAACTTTTCCAAAATCAATAGGACACGTGAATATAAGAAACTTTGTAGGATATCTTATCAGAAAAATCAAATATCTATATCCACTTATCAGCTCTATTACTCCCCTTCTCTTAAATTAACTCTTCCTCTCTTCTCCTTAGACTTCTATGGGCAGGTGCAATCTTACCTATCGTAAAAGAGCTGTTAAGTGGAAAATAAGGCATTTTTTCTGTGATAAGAAATATTACATATTTTTTATATTCATCCATGCTATTCATTTATGCAATCTTATGTGAAAAGGTAACAATCATTTAAGTTTAGATTCCCCTTTCCATATGCCCTTTTAGGGCATAACCGTGTAATATTTTTTTGGGGGGACCTTGTTTACTGCCCTCTCTTTGAAAAGAGTGGAGATCATTACACAGACTGATTGATAGTCACGGCTTCTAGTGATAATATAATAATTATAGTGGATGGCACTCCTTTATGTAGTTGTCGGTGCTCAGTGGAAAAAGGTCAATCTGAGATAGGAAGAAACCACGGCACTCGTTTTCAGATTATCAGAAATAATTCATTTATTGTCCATCCCAAATTTGGATCTTTTTTAAGTATTTTAGTATAGACATAGGGTAAGTAGACAAAACAAGATACAACGGGATATCCAAATAGGAAAATACAAAATGCAAGGTAGTAGAATTAGAAAATAAATTGATGTTGAGTATAAACATCTAGAAAATTATCAGAGCAGATCTGTCAAAATTAGACGTATTGCGATATGATGGTTCCAAGATCATTATCTTCGTAGACCAGGTTGAACTATTGTAGGACCTATATGTAGGGGAGCAGTAGTAAGATACTTATTTTATATCTTACTACTGCTCCCCTACTTTTAGGTCCTACAATAGTTCTACCTGGTCTACGAAGATAATGATCTTGGAACCATCATATCGCAATACGTCGAATTTTGACAGATCTGCTCTGATGATTTTCTAGATGTTTATACTCAACATCAATTTATTTTCTAATTCTACTACCTTGCATTTTGTATTTTCCTATTTGGATATCCCGTTGTATCTTGTTTTGTCTACTTACCCTATGTCTATACTAAAATACTGTATACTTATCTATATTTAGGCCGTGAACAAGATTGGACCGAAACGTTGGCCAATTTAAAAAATATCCAAATTTGGGATGGACAATAAATGAATTATTTCTGATAATCTGAAAACGAGTGCCGTGGTTTCTTCCTATCTCTATTGATAATATAACATGACCAAATGACATCCAAACAGCAAGTTCATTCCTCTACAGTCATCTCATCACTGTGAATTGTGATGGTCCAAATGGGACAACCTCTTCATTCATTGTACAGTATAATGAAAATGTTTCCACTTTATATTAGGATACATGTCAAGAAGTGTTTTTTGGCTTACATTTATTTCTTTTACATATGTAATTTTGCCAAAAAGCGGCAAAAAATTCTCTGTCTAAAAATTTAAGCAATCTTGCTAACAAGAAGGGGGCTTAAAATAGAGATCTGATACCTCTCACAAAGAAGGATGTTTTCACCCACTTACACTGATAGAGATCTTTAAAATGGGTCCAGTGCTGCTCTCCGACAGTCCCATAGTGATGAATGGATGAATCGCTACATTCCTTCAGTGGACCGACTCTGGTTTCCTAATCGGGGGAACATATCAGCAGTTGAACCCCCAACAATAAGATTCTTGTCACCTATGTTTTTTTTCACCTATGCTCTCAGATTATGCAGTTTCCAGGCTTCTGACACTGAATGAGCATTTAAACCCTGTATTTATCCCCACAGTATTAAGCCCATCAGCTACACCTAGGATTGACCCAGGCTGGGGGAAAGTGTTGTACTGGAGTGGGGAGGGAATGGCACATCCCGAGCCCTATAAATCATTTTAAAGACAAGTGCCTCAGCAAACAACTTTGCTGAAACCACCCAGCTTTCCTGGATTCTGTCACCTCACCAATCTGAGTATTCTGAGATATTCAACCCCTTTCCAACTACATAAAAAGACTTCCACAATCTTACATCTCTGACCTTCTGTCCCGATACATCCCCACATGTAATCTCTGATCCTCACAAGACCTTATTTTTTTGGTCTTTTCTTGTCTGTTCCTCCATCAATCACCTGCAATATTTATTATGTGCATCCCCCATATTCTGAAACTTGTTACCCAAGCACATCAGACTCTCCCCCAACATCCAAACATTCCAAAACAACCTGAAAACCCACCTCTTCAGGAAAACTTACGACCTGCAAAGAGCATGCTACCACCACACAGCTAGATGAGTAGCTTTTATCCTTGCAATCAGGGTTCTCTCCTCCTCTGTTTCAGTCCGTTAATATGTTTCATGCTTATTGTACTTGTGTTGTTTTATATGAATTATATTAATATTTTATAGTATGTACAGTATGTGCACCCCCTCTGATATCTACAGCGCCATGCCCTTTCAAATAAATAAATAATAATATAGAACATGACAATCTCCTTCTGACAAATCTAGAACCTGCCCTGGACCTCACATGAATACAGAGATCTCCACATTCATTGCTCCAATTTTTTCCACTAGATTTATTTCAATTTGGCTGCTCGTAGAGAGGACAGGGCACTGCCCTTTCTCAGGGGGTGTATCATTTCTTCTGCAACTCATACCCTGTAACCATCACAACTTCTAGGGCTGGTGGCAATTAAAGGAAGGAACTGAGCATGTGCGACCAACTCTGCGAGGTGGACAGAGAAATAAGGAAAAGGGCAAACAGCAGGTGGCGCTATACATATAAATTGTATTGAATGACTCAGTGGCTATACTGCATTGTTTGCTACAAAAGTATTGTCCTGGTTTAAAAAAGTTGAATATTTTTCATGGGACAACCCCTTTAAGTTGTTATGGTAGGACAATCCCTTAAAGCTCCTGGGTAACAATGAAACATCTGCAAAAGGGCCTCCTAGCTACCATGTGCCATGTATAGTGCCCGTTTCTATATTGGTCGCCCATAGGCACCTGGGCACAAGTGTAATCACTGCCTCTGCCACCACTACAGCTACTACTCTTGCTGTACCCTTAATGTATCCACTATTCACATGCAAACCCCTTGCCCCCCCAAAGTAAGCACCAACTTCAGCACCAAAAATTTAAAATAAACTGTATTTACTATGAGACTTTGTCATGTTAGGGCCAATTAGCTTAATATATCAGAAAGTGACCACCCCTTTAAGAGGTTCCTTGTGGACATGTATGCAAGAGGCTGAAAATGGATATGAAGTAAACATATATCACAGTGAGGACTTGAGACCCTCTTTTTGTCACCCCAGAAACTTAAGAAAGGGATTCCTTTCTGCCGCAGATGACCTTCATGGTCACTGCACTTATACTTATGTCAGGAAGGGATGAATAGGCGACATTGTGTGGAGTTTCCTGTGGACACTTTGAGTGAAGTCGCGGCTTTTCTGCTCAGCAATGCACCTGCTATATGTCAGCATTTCCTACATTATGCTGTATAGTCAGAGGCAACCTTGACCGTTGAATTATTGCTTCTATGAATGAATCTTTCATTGTCCTACTGGGACTAGCAGTGAAGGTTCAACGGTTCAATTCAACTATTGTATTCTGTACCAATTCCCCAGGGATCCCAATCTTTTAGCAGAACGAAGGGGCCTTGGCACTTGATGCAGTTTCTTCTTTGTTGTACCTGACATAGCGCCACTTCCATACAGGTGGCTTTGACTGGTACTGCATCTCAGCGAAATCTAAGGGACAGCAGATGTTTACCCTTTGATCTCTAAACGGGGATCTGGACTTTGCTGCTGAAATTCCCAAAGTTGAGTTTGCATTGACTTGTGGAGCAAAAAAGGTAGAACGGAACTTAACGGAGCCAGGGGTCAATACTGGATGACAATACAGAAGACATCAAGGCCAGAATCAAAATACAGGAGAGAACTACAAGTAACATAAGGCAGGCAGAAGTAAATTATCAGAGCCAACACAAGTTGGTATGGAAGGGTTAATCCAGAAGAGTAGTCAAAGGAGCCAGGTCAGAACTCAGGAATACAAAATACTGTAGCAATCCAAAAACACAACAGGTAGTAAGATACAGTAACTGCCTCAAATAGAGCTCTGAGCCCTCCGATTAGTCCACTAACTAAGCCTCCTGATTGGTGGAATGACCAGGTTTTTCTATTAGCTGAACTACAGAGAGACCTCGGATTTGTGGAGGTGGAACGTGGATTGATGGAGCCGGTGACCAGGTAAGTATGATTAACACCGTAGGTTCGGCCACTCTGTGAGGGCTGTTAAAAAAATATTAACATTGCACAACCCCTTTAAGGCACCTTCCCTTGTGGTAAGGTGCCTGAGCAAAATGGTTTCTAGCTTGCTAGTCCCTGCAAAGGTGTTTGATGATGTCTGATCTTCCATGCCTGACCACTACCTGGTGAGCGAATTTTATCTGTTCTATCTGCCCCGACCTCTGCCTTATCCTGTGCTACCTGTCTTGACCTTTGGCCTTTTTACTGGATTGAACAAACTTTTACTGCCCTGACCTCGGTCTTTCCACTGACTACTATTCTGCCTAGTCCCCTTTGGTGCTATGCACCAGTGTCTCTTGACCCACCTGAGTCAGCTAACATTGAACAGAGACCACTTTAAGAGGTAGCGGTCTAGTGGTTCCCCCTGCCTAGGGGTGAAAGGGTGAAGACTGGGAGAGGGAGCAGATAATGGTCTTAGGAGCAGCATTAGCCAAATTTGTTTAGTTACACAGTGGTCCACACCTTCTGCGTTACCCAGGACAAAAAGAAACAATGAATAGAGAATTTAAAGACGGTTTGGCGCCTGCTGATGGTAGGGAGCAGTACTGCGCTTCAGCTTTTCTACAGTGATTTAGCTGAAATTTAGATAATTTAGGAGCATTACAAAATATTTCCCAATTTTACAAGAACGACTAGCAGCAAATTAATGCTTCTCCACATACATGTAGGATTAGTCCTCCAAAACTTTGCACAAACTACGTTCTTCCCTTCATTATGTGTGTGCCGTGTGAGAGCAGCAGACTTCATTTCTAAACCAATCTTCTTCTATCTAATCTCGAAGTAGATTTTTTTTAAATTATTTTTAACACAGAGTTCTTTAATTTTGCTGCTAGTCAGAAGTTTAAAAAGAAAATCTTTGGGCACTAATAACTGGAAAAATGGTTATTTAAAGATAACTAGATCTTGCTTAACATACCAGACTATCATATGCTCAGCTCTTTGAAGCTGTAAATTAATGACGGCCAAGAACACTGACTATCTTTCAGAGGAGACTGACCTCTTTCTTACAGCGCCTTGCTAATGTCATCTGTATCCTGCATCTCATTATAGGAATTTCATGGTTACAGAAAAAAAAAAGTGTCTTAAGGGATTGAACAAATAAAACGAACTTGTCTCGAGAACTTTGAACATTTTTGATCTAACACCTTCCGTAGATAGCAGCCCTTTTTTTTTTCAAAAACATTTTTTGCGTGACTCTCCCCTTGTGTAATACATTCTCTGTAACTAATTATGTTAATTTTCAGCAATAAAATTAACTGACGACTGTTGAGGAATAAAAGGTCCGAGTGTTTCAGATTTCATAAACACCCCTTTTTGAAGAAGGCGCATTTAGTCATATTTTCTGTAACAGAAAGAGACTTGTTCTAAAAATACAACAAAGGCCTGTGAATATGGCCATTTATCCCAACTTTATTAGGTCATTTATGAAAACGTATGAAAAGAAGCTTCTTAGTGGGATCATTTGCATAAAGCCGGTAGCCCCATTAATGAGATAACTTCCTGCCTTTTGTGTATTACCAGCTGGAAATAGAAATATAGGAACTTTTCAGATGCCCAATTACTGAACCCGCTGAGCTCAGAGATTGAAGGCAAACATGATATTCAACACGCCAGCCTGCCTACCTCTGACTCTGCGCAGAGATCACTCCACATACAACTTACACGTGCGCATAAATCACTGTGCAATTGCTTTAAAGAAAATGTGATTCTGTTCCCTTTTTTTAGATTTACATCATTTCTACATAATCATAAAAATTCTAATATATACTGTATTTTTCGCTTTATAAGACGCACCTGATGATAAGACGCACCTAGGTTTTTGAGGAGGAAAATAAGAAAAAAAATTTTGAACCAAAATGTGTGCTTTTGGTAGGTTTTTAACTAATGGTGGTCTGTGGATGACGCACTGTTATGGGGGATCTGTGGATGACGCACTGTTATGGGGATCTGTGGATGACGCACTGTTATGGGGATCTGTGGATGACGCACTGTTATGGGGGGGATCTGTGGATGACACACTGTTATGGGGATCTGTGGATGACGCACTGTTATGGGGGATCTGTGGATGACACACTGTTATGGGGATCTGTGGATGACGCACTGTTATGGGGGATCTGTGGATGACGCACTGTTATGGGGGATCTGTGGATGACACTGATGGGGGATCTGTGGATGACACTGATGGGGGATCTGTGGATGACACTGAGGGGGGGATCTGTGGATGACACTGAGGGGGGATCTGTGGATGACACTGAGGGGGGATCTGTGGATGACACTGAGGGGGGATCTGTGGATGACACTGAGAGGGGATCTGTGCATTACACTGATGGGGGATCTGTGCATTACACTGATGGGGGATCTGTGGATTACACTGATGCGGGATCTGTGAATTACACTGATGGGGGATCTGTGGCTGACACTTATGGGGTTCTGTGGATGACACTTATGTCAGCCACAGATCCCCATAAGTGTCATCTACAGATCCCCCATCAGATGCATCAGTGTGGAGGGAGGAGGCGGGGACACTCATGGCGGGGCCCGGTGCAGTGACTCTACTCTAATACACCGGGCCCCGCAACTGTTAAACATTCAATCTTATCTATTTGTATATGCTCTGTACGGTACTTACTGTAGTTCTGTAAGTAAAGCATTAAGACGGCGCAGACCGGCATCCCCCTCGGTCATGCGCCGCCTGCCCCAGCTCCCTCGGTCATGCGCCGCCTGCCCCAGCTCCCTCGATCATGCGCCGCCTGCCCCAGCGCCCTCGGTCATGCGCCGCCTGCCTGCTTATCTCACTTTATGAATGAACAGGCAGGCGGCGCATGAAAGAGGGAGCTGGGGCAGGCGGTGCATGACCGAGGGAGCTGGGGCAGGCGGCTCATGAGGAGGGAGCTGTGGCAGGCGGCGCATGACCGAGGGAGATGCCGGTCTGCGCTGTCTTAATGCTTTACTTACGGTACTACAGTAAGTACCGTACAAACTTAGAGCATATACAAATAGATAAGATTGAATGTTTAACAGTTGCGGGGCCCGGTGTATTAGAGTAGAGTCACCGCCTCCTCCCTCCACACTGATACTTTGCTGGCCGCGCTGTGCAGCATAGCGGCCACGGCCAGCGAAGTATTCACCTTATAAGACGCACAGCAATTTTCCCCCCACTTTTGGGGGGGGGGAAGTGCGTCTTATAAAGCGAAAAATACGGTATATATATATATATATATATATATATATATATAAAAAAAGAAAATCTGGTAGCACTCCCTTCAATAGTAACCCAGGGTGCCCGCGGTGGTCCCTCGACTCAGGACGGAAGACAATGAAGAAAATCCGCAGCACTCCTTGAAGAATAAAATGTGCTCTTTATTCACACATATCAAAAATGGACAACGTTTCGGTTCTCTCACAGAACCCTTCTCAAGTCAAGAACCTTGACTTGAGAAAGGTTCTGTGAGAGAACCGAAACGTTGTCCATTTTTGATATGTGTGAATAAAGAGCACATTTTATTCTTCAAGGAGTGCTGCGGATTTTCTTCATTATATATATATATATATATATATATATATATATATATGATTCATTTCACAGGATCGCTAGACATGTTATTAATAATATGCAAATGATAAAAAAAATGAAAACAAAATATTTAAAGCATCTCGATTTATTCAGTATAGTGTATGAGCGCCACGCTCAGAAATACACACACTTACACGCCTCGGCATGCTATCAGTGAGGTAATTAATTGTTGTCTGAAGGATGTTCTGCAATGCTGAATGCACTTGGGCACACAGATCATCAAGATTCGCTGCTGGAAGCTCTCTTTGCAATTGTAGACCAAGGACGTCCCAGGCTTCCTCGATGAGAGGCCGTAGGCACTGCTGACCATGGTAGCATGTTTAGGCTATGCAGGCTGCTCACAGTAGCACAAGCAACATGCATCCTGCAATTGCCCACCTACTGTACATTATGCCACCCCACACCATAATCCTGGGAGTAGGACCAGTCTGACATTCCCTTGTGAAGCCCTCTTCATGGCGTTGGCCACGTGGTCTCCAGACTAATTTCCGGCTATCGTTCCATCCAAGAAAAAAATCGGGAAAAAGACCCCAGTTCCAACCTCTCTTGCCATCTTGCTGTGCACCACTATAGCCTTTGAGAGCAGTGATGTGAGGTCAGTGGAACACCTGTAGCTGGACATCTGGCTCGTAGCCCAATGTAGTGTAAATGCCTACTGATGGTTTGTGTAGACACCGGTGCCACCCTAAGCTTGGGATGTGACATCCAATTTTACTTGCAGTACAGAATGGATCACTGTGCGCCATTCTTCTAATCAGACGAGCCGTCCATGTAGAGGTTCTCCTCTGTGCTCCTGTTGCTGTCATTCCAATTTATGGTTGCTCTACCAACCACCAAGACACACATCATTGAACATTGCTGACTTCTCAGTCTAGGTGCATAGCGATATGCCGGAGTAAGGTGTCTCAATTCAATAATTCTGTCCATCTCAGTTTGTGACAAGTGGCGATAACTGGCCTGTGGACGAACAGGAGGCATCACACAAACATCCCACTTCTGACCACATCAGATTTTTGAGGTTTCATGTAACTTAAAAAACTTTGTGTTCAATCTGGCTTTTATGCCCTTGCCAAGTGCCATAGATTGGGGCTAGGTGCTTGAAAATGTCATCATCTGTAGATCTTAGCATCTTCTGCTATTTCCTTTGATTTGCATAATCTTACGACTTGTTCTTCTTTGTGTTGTAATTTTAATATTGAGGAGTGAATATATAGTAAATTTCCTTGAGGCAGATTTAATCTGCGGGATGTATTATCAGATATTCCATAGCCTTTGTAATTGTAGAGGACCCTCAGAAAGAACAACAAAATCAAGTTGTTAAAGCAATAAATAATACATAAGGTAGATTTATGAACAGTGGGGCTGATTTACTAACCCTGGAGACAGTGTAAACTTAGACAAGGAGTAATGTATTATGAGGGAAATATTTGAAGTAATTTTTTGGGTGGGTCTAGGTTCCAGAGGGAGGGAGAGGAAGAGGCTGTCAGAGGAAGCAGGAAGAGCAAGGGTGCACGAAGTGGCTTAGGCTCGCCATCAGTGCACTTAACTTCTCATTTGCATGTGTATTAAAAAATACCTTTTTTCTCCATGAAGCAATGGATGGCCAAGTGTATGGCATCATTAGCCGAGCTAGCCCTACAAGGCATTGTGGCTGGTTTACAGTGAATTTCCTGGTGACAGACTCCCTCTGAACACATATCTACAATCTAGGATTTAGAAGAATGTAAGAATATACAATTAGCACAGATCCTTGAAATCTAATTTTTTTTTGTGTGAACTTGATTCCCCAGTGACATCAGGTCACACTCACACCAGACATGCATGAGAGGGTTTTACAAGATTCTGAACAGCTCTAAAATGAAAAGAGACATTTTTACACACAGCATTCATCCTGCAAGATATTGTAAAATAGTAACCAGAATACATTATGTATTTATTATTTATGTATTTAATTATTTTTAACTATTTTGCTTTTTTCAAATAACCAATAAATGAAAATAATAATCTTTATAGCTGATCAAATTATTTGATTTTTTTTTTATTTTTGCAGTTTTTTTCATTGTTATTATCAGTGATGGTCAGTTCGCAGTGTTCGCCAGCGAACACATGGGGGCTGCCATCTTGACTCACCCGTCCGGCAATGCACAGGTAAGCCCTTACCTGTGCCGGGAGCCAGTCTGAAATCAAATGCGGTCACCGGAAGCAAACAGTTCCTAGAACAGCCCGATAATGAAGGCCTCCGGTGGTTGTTCTGGGAACTGCCTGCTCCCGGTGACCGCATTTGATTTCAGACCGGCTCCCGGCACAGGTAAGGGCTTACCTGTGCATCGCCGGACGGGTGAGTCAAGATGGCAGCCTGCATGTGTTCGCTGGCAAACACTGTAAACTGACCATCACTGGTTATTATTATTATTTAACAGGGGGTTTTTTTATTTTCATTTTTGTTAGGACCTCCATTTGTAACACCTAGAAGGATTAGGATAGACATTGATAGTTCCGTCCCAGGCACTGCATGATCATGTGATCTACAATCTGATCACTGGACTGATTCAGCGTCCGCTGTGTGGGCCGGAAGTAAGATTTGCTATTTAAATCTGATACTTACATCAAGGATCTCATCTCATAGACTTGCATAGAAAGTTTTGCTTCCAGCTGACACAGTAGATGTATCAGTCTGGTGGTCCGGTTGCAGGTCACATGATCCTCCAGCACAGGGACACAGAACAAAAAGGCAGCTAAGTTCTTTCAATGTAGTACCCTAACATTTATCAGTGTTACAAATGGGGACCGTAATATTAAGAAAGTTTTGGGTGCTTCTTTAAATAATGGCATTTTCAACTTGCATTATCTACCTTAAAGAACCTTTATTGTTTTTTCTCTGTTATTGAAGTGAGATGTCAACCATGGTGAGATTACTATAGCATGCCATGACTGGCTGGCCCGCTTATCACACAGGACAGGGGTGGGAAAAAAGATTTGATATGTAATTACTTTATTATTATTATTATATAATTTCTTATTGTAATGCTACTATTAATATTTGTATTTGCTAAGAATATTATAATTAATATTGCATTATTGTTATTTTTTTATTTTTTACTGTTGCTTTTTATTTTGCGGTTTTTACTCCAAATACTCTATTTGTACTCTAAAATACAAGTAGGTCACAAAAAAAATGTTTCTGTCAAAATCCCCGTAGATAGCTCAATGGCAAGTACATTGTTCAGCTCATGCAATGATTTTGAGCTACTTGAGGTTAAAAGTTTGAATCGACAAATATTTTTTATGTTCTTACAAGTAACTCTTAAGCCTGTTTGTATTTCCCTTCTTGTCCGTTTCACATTTTGATTAGTGGATGAAGGTTTTTTGTTTTTTTCCCCCCATGCAGTAATGACTGTATACTGAAATTTCAAGGGCCTGTTCATGACAATCCCATTTTCTGTGTAATTTCATGGTTGTCTTCTTGAATGAAGATATTGGCTGCTCTGAAACAGGAGGTCAGACGCTCCTGCTCCCTTTCAGTATTGTTCCGGAGTATGTTTCCTTTCAGCTGATGAAAAGTAATTCATCATTTACACCCCTGAATTCTGCCGACACTTTTTTTTTCAACAACTTTTTTTCCCTGTGGTACCTAGGCCCCTGAAAGAGATAAATAGGTTCAATAGAACAGCAGGGCCCCCAGATCCGGAGAGCATGTTACGCCTCTAACGCCTTCACTTGCCCCTTTCACATGATAGAGTTTGTCACCTTTCTACCTTAAGAAGTCAAATCCTGTCGGCTTGGTCATATTTCAGCCTCTGTGAAGTGACTATGGCACCCGCTGGGGCATGTGAGCTTAAAATTGTTTTTTTTTTTTCTCAATCTGTCAAGTTCCCTAAAGGGACAGTGGTGACAGGTCAGGACTATCACAAGGCACTCGATGTGTAAAAGACACTGACAGAACTTCCTTAACAGAAGCCAAAAAGGTTCTGACTTCTGACATCTTCCAAGACTCTAAATACTCAGTATTTATTTGTTTATTTTTTAATTAGTCCTCGTGATTTTCTTGAAAGTACAATGTTCAAAAAAATACTTTCAGAAGAAGTTAGAGAAAACATAGTTAAAAAGGTAAAATATTATATTATTAAATGAATAAAAAAAAACACTAAGTTATGGCTTATGCACAAAAAAAACAAAACGGATGACATCCATGTGACGTCCGTGTTGCATTTGGTTTCTTTTGTGGATCCATTGTAACAATGCCTGCCCTTGTCTGCAAAATAGACAAGAATAGGACATGTTCTATATTTTTTGAGTAACGGACATGCAGACATACTGACATAGAATGCACACGGAGTCACTTCTGTTTTTTTTCAAGCTCCATTGAAATGAATGGTTCCGCCTACGGGCCTATAAAAAACGGAACGAAACGGGCGAAATAATACATTCGTGTGTATGAGCCCTTAAACACTGTGGGTGAAATTGTGCTAACCCCTTAGTGACCAAGCCTCTTTGGGCCTTTATGACCAAGCGTTTTTCTTCCTTTTTTCATGGTCTCGTTCCAAGAGCTATAACTTTTTTATTTTTTCGTCTATATAGCTTTATGAGGGCTTGTTTTTTACAGGACAAGTTGTAGTTTTTAATGGCACCATTTTGGGGTACACATAATTTTCTGATTAACCTTTATTAACTCTTTCTGGGAGGGAGATAGGGAAAAATAGCAATACTGCCACTGCATTTTTACATTATAAATTTTACGGCGTTCATTTCTCGGTACAAATAACATAATATCTTTATTCTCTGGGTCAGTACAATTACAGTGATACTAAATACTTATAATTTTTTTTAAGTTTTACAACTTTTTTTTCCAATAAGACCCCTTTTATTAACCCAAAAAATGATTTTGCATTGCCACTTCACAAGACCCATAACTTTTTTTTATTTTTTTCTATGGAGTTGTGTGAGGGCTTAATTTTTGAGGGACAACTTGTATTTTTCATTGGTATCATTTTGGAGTAAATGCCGCTTTTTGATCGCTTGTTATTAGGTTTTTTTCGGTGGAAACTAAGAATAAATGAGAAATTCTGTCTTTTTTTTTTTTTTTTTTT
The DNA here is from genome assembly GCF_014858855.1 of Bufo gargarizans. NCBI lineage: Eukaryota > Metazoa > Chordata > Amphibia > Anura > Bufonidae > Bufo > Bufo gargarizans. Next base: position 4,880,363 of record NC_058087.1, on the reverse strand, counting down.
TACGGCGTTCACCATAGGGGATAATTTATGTAATATTTATGTAGTCCGGGTCGTTACAGATGCGGAAATACCAAACATATGGGGGATATTTTCTTTTTGCAATTTTTTTCATTGAAAAGCGTATTTTCAATGGAAAAAAAGTATATTTTTTTATTTTATGGTAATTTTTTTTTATGGCCATTGCGCCCGGCATGTAAAGGGTTAAACAGCCCGAATCCGCACTTCTGTGGGGCTGTTAGAGCAGGATCGGCACTTCTGTGGGGGCTGTTAGAGCAGGGCCCTGGCTCTCATGTGAGAGCCAGGTCCGCGCTACCCGCAGCACGGGGGAGCCGTGCTGCGCTTAGACTGGGCCGCTGTAAAAACGCGGCGGCCCAGCCTAAGGCCCCTTAGTGACCACCATAAAAACACGTATGGGTGGTCACTAAGGGGTTAAAGGGGTTGGCTCATCTGAGACATTGATGGGATATCGCTAGGATATGCCATCAATGTCAGATAGGCGCGGGTCCCACCTCTGGGACCTGCTCCTATCTCCTCCAAAGTGGAGGTGAACGAGCTGCACATGCACAGCGTGCTCTTCATTCATTGCTATGGAAGTTCCAAAAATAGCTATGCAAGTGTGCCTGACTTTTGGAAGTCACATATTGGTGATTTAAAGGGAACCTGTCACCTGGATTTTGTGCATAGAGCTGAGGACATAGGCTGCTAGATGGCCGCTAGCACATCCGCAATACCCAGTCCCCATAGCTCTGTGTGCTTTTATTGTGTAAAAAAAACGATTTGATACATATGCAAATTAACCTTAGATGAGTCCTGTCCCTGAGATGAGTCCAGCGTGAAGGAGCCCAGCACCGCCCTGCATTCTCCGAATCTCCTCATTGCTCTCCGACGTCACAAAGCTAGAGCGCCAGTAATCTCGCGATGCGCGAGCAATCGCATGCGCAGTTTGTTCCCTGAGGTTGATGCCAGCATAGGGAAGGAACACTATGCCGACACTGTGCATGCGCTAGCTTGTCCTTAGCTCTATTCCCAAAATCCAGACGACAGGTTCCCTTTAAGAACACACCATGCAAGCGCGGCCACTGCTCCATTTACTGCTATGATCAGCTATTTTCGTAACATCCATAGCCGTGAACAGATGGTGGCTGCACATGTACGGCTGCTCTTTGTTCACTTTGGGGTCCCCATTCTGGAGATAGGGGGTTGCCTCACCCCTGGGACCGACTCCTATGAAACATTAATGGCATATCTACTGAGCTAACTTCTTATATATACATATTTACTGAATTTACATTATAATACCCTGCACTCCAAAATTTTGGCTTTAAAATGTTGCAAAATAGAGCTTTGTGACTTTTTGGGGCTTATTTCTATAAAAAAAATAGTTGACATTTTACATGACTCAGTGTAAACCAGCCACCAGCCAGTGTCAACTTCATTAAGCCAGATTTATCAGCTATGGGAGTCATAGTAAATGGCACAAACAAACCCGCGGTTTGTGACTTTTTGAAAAAAGGGGTGTGACAGGGCAGGACGAGGGCATGGTGTGGGCAGAGCCTGGCACATTCACTATGATTTACATCAGGTTTACTGGTGTAAATGATAATTGAAACCTATTCCAGCTGCATGGGCTGCCGAAGGATGCACCTTAAAATCCCGGTCTTTGATAAATGACACCCTATGACTTTTTAAAAAGCCTGAACAAATTTTCGCAGTCTTCCTCCAGTAAAGTGGTAGCATAGAAAGAGCGGAAAATGTATCATGTGCGATTTTTCCTCCAGTCCACTGGTGGCGTGCAAACTGACGGCACCTTCGTAATAAATATCATTAGACTTTAGACTGAAAAATCAATAGGGATTTCAAGGACAAATTTAACAAATGGTGTGCAATATTTTGTAAAATTGAATAAAAAATAAAAACAGATATAGAAAATGAAGTCTACTCTAGTAAGGAGCTGGTAGATATTTCTAGTGTGATGTGAGGGTGGCAAGAGCAAAAGCTCACTAATTTTGTTGCAAATTGGGACTAGCATTTACAAATTTTTGTTCTTCAGAAAACTTGTATTGAAGAATTGGACATTCCCTCTCTAAGTCTATAAGTCTATTCCTCCTCTAAGTCTATCTTCCTTTGCGCTGAGATCTGGTACATTTTTTGTGCACACTGTCACATCCAAAGCCTTTCCTTTTTTCCAATAGGCCATACTCCTCTCACGTCAAGTCACATCCCCTTGTTGGGCTAAGTGAAAAAAAAGTATCTAAAACAATTAATAAATGTGTGCCTGTGGTGTTGCCACTCCTATACCCTGCCACTGTCCTTAATGGTCTAACATAAAGTCATCTATGCATTATGTTCCAGGTCCTCTCCATATTGTGCATGTATAATAATGTTTGCAACTGTTTATAACATGTAATATGCCTAGCAAACATGGCAGAGCTCTATGTAGATAGAACGGAACCTTCCATTCAATTCTAAACCCCCTCTGCAGAGAAGTGGATGAGTCTTACTTCCTGCAGGAAGGGTGGGGCAGAAGTTCTAGTCAGTCTAGTTTACCCCCTGCTAGGGGAAAGGTGTGCAGGGGCACGTCTATGCTGGACATGCCCACGCGAGCCAGAGCACCCTAAGCTCTGCTGGCCATGGAGGCCAAAGCTTGAAGCCTCAGGAGCCAGGAGAAAAGTTCCCTGGCATAACCTAGAGTCAGACTACAGAGAAGTGCAGCATACAAAAGAAGCTAAGTTATACAGCCATCCTGTCAGTACAGCAGATTCAGAGAGAGTAAGGTATAGCAGAGTTGAGTTTGCCTGCCATCTTAATGCTAAAGCCTGCTGGAACCAAGATAAAGCCTAAAATCTGTTTTGGAAAAACGTTTACTCAAGTAAAGCTGCCATTGAACTTCATCTCAAGGTCTGAAGTCAAGTTCTTCCTTAATCCTTCAATTATTCCCTTTATTTATCGCTTCGGAGCCAAAGCCTGGGGTCCAAAGGTATCCAGGTAGGAGCACCATGATACACATAAAGAGACATTTTAGGCCGCAACAAACCACTCTGCATTTCCTACACCTGGGATGCGTTATATAGAGGGCCCTAGGGGGAGGCACCTATTGCATATGTTCTAAAGCCTTTTTTTGTCGTGTATTATTAGCTGTTGTGTGTTGAAGTGAGAAAATTATAGCCCTTTTTGGCATGTAGTCTAGAGTTGCTGATGAGCAGCTTTCTTCACCTGCATAGTGAAGAAACTACTCACCAGCAGCTACACATAGGGCAGAACCCGAACCAGCAGGTGGTGGCATACTTGGAGTTCATCATTGAAGATCCGCTGGATTACTGGGCAGCCAAACTGGATTTGTGGCCGCAACTGGACAAATTTTCCCTGGAAAAGCTGTCCAGCCCGACCAGTAGTATGGCATCAGAGCGGATGTTTAGTTTGGCGTGGGCTATAGTTACCCCAAGGAGAACTCGTCTCCCCCCCCCCCCAAAATGTGGAGAGACTGACCTTTGTCAAGATGAATCAGGCGTGGATCATCCAAGATTGTAACCCACCAATGCCTGATGCATCAGATTAGATCATCCATGCTGCCTCACCTAAACCATGACAAAAGAGACTGGTTTCTTCTGGCTATCTGCCTCAGCTACTATTCTGATGCTGCCACCCGCCTGATGCCACACATCTGATGCCAAGTGCTCCTTCTTACACCCGCCATCATTAGTGGGTACTGTTCGTGCTACTTACCTTCCCACTCTGTCACCAGGTCACTCTGTGGTCTGATGCTGCTGCCACCTCCACACTATGACACCTTGCCACTATGTGGTCTCCTGATGCTGCTCCCAGCTCCACACTATGTCACCTTGCCACTCTGTGGTCTCCTGATACTGCTGCCACCTCCAGACTATGTCAACTTTCCACTCTGTGGTCTCCTGATGCTGCTACCAGCTCCACACTATGTCACCTTAACACTCTGTGGTCTCCTGATGCTGCTGCTACCTCAACACTATGTCAACTTCCCACTCTGTGGCCTCCTCATGCTGCTGCTGCCATATCCACACTATGTTACCTTGCCATTTTGTGGACTCCTGATGATGCTGCCACCTCCACACTATCTCACCTTGCCACTCTATGGCCTCCTCATGCTGCTGCCACCTCCATACTCTTTTATTGTGGCACTCTGTGGCCTCCTCATGCTGCTGCTACCTCAACACTATGTGATTGGGCCACTCTGTGGACTTCTCATGCTGTTCCCACCCTCCCCACTTCATGACTGGGCCACTGTTTTGCCTTTTTGGCCTGCTTGACATCATCATTTATTTGACCCTTCTTCTGATCTGTCATAAGGAAGGAAAAATGCGACACACAACGTATCCTGTCTGGGTATGGTCCCAACAGAATTGACTTATGATTTGGTAGCCAAAAGCAGGAGTGGGTACAAAACACAGAAGACATGCAAATATTCCATTCATGTGTCATCTCTATTTTGGATCCACTCCTGTTTTTTTTTACTTTGACAAAACTGATGGATTACTGACCAAATGCTGACCGAGTGAAGGCGGATGCTCACCAGACAGGATCCGCTTTTTGGGGTGTTATTGTTCTGACTAGGGGAACATCCAAAGTCGATTCACATAATACTTTGTTCTAATACTGTATGGAGCAGGAGCTCCGTACAGTGTTAGAATGTATTGGCTCCGATTAGCCGAAGTGGGTACAAAACACAGAAAACATGCAAATATTCCATTCACGTGTCATCTTTGTTTTGGATCCACTCCTGTTTTTTTTTTTTGCATTAGAAATACTGATGAATTACTGACCAAATGCTGACCGAGTGAAAGTGGATGCTCAACAGACAGGATCCGTTTTTTGTGGGTTGTTGTTCTGACGGATCAGAAGAAGGGCAAAATAATCTGTGACGTCAACACAAACTTACTGCTGACACCCTCTCCACTCTGTCAGGGGGAAATACTGTTATAAGCCTTTAATAGATCAGGTTGTGTAGACATCTATGTGAAATCAGCTGACAACTGTGTAAAAGAAGTGCACTCTTTCACGCTATAGTTGGATCTTGGGCCTCTGCACAGTTCTTTTACCTGACGCTTACATCGACATGTAAGGCTGAGTTTATACTTTAGTTATTTTTAGCCCCGTTACTGCTCAAAGAAGTGAAGTGTGCAGTGATTCTAAGAGCGACTTAGCAGTTTTTAACGCAATTCACCACAAATTAATTTGGATCGGATCAAATCAAATCTTTTCGGAAAATTTGGCAGACCGACCAAATCGAATTTTTGAGAAATTCGCTAGATCTCTAGTCATGGCAATATGAGGTAGGTGAGTATTCAAGTTGTACTAAGGAGACATAACTCTGTGTGGGGAGTACACGAGCAACCACTTATAGGGACATCATACAGTACATGTGTGTGGGGGGCACCGAAGGGCAACTTATGGGACTATCATAGTATATTGGGACCACTAAAGGGGCATCATTTATGTCTGGGCAGCACCATTACTGTGTGAAGGGCAATAAAGGGAATGACTATTGGGAGGGTGCACTAAGGGGACATCCTTACTGTGTTGGGACTTTAAATGGGCATCACTACTGTGTAGAGAGGTGATAAGGGTGCATCCTTACTATGTAGGTGGAACGAAGGGTCACTATTACTGTGTGGGCCCACAAAAGGGACTAGATTGAGTGTACATAGATACTGTAGGGTTTGGGCTGAGAAGAGGCATGGCTTAATGTTAAAGAAATTTTGCAAATCCTAAATGCATAAACATTACATTAGAAAAGTTGGCAATAAATGGAAATAAATAACACCTGGATGATCATAGGATTTTTTTGGAGTCTAAAACAATGGAGGAACATTCGTCTGCATAGAAGCTGTATGCACAAAACGATTGGAGATGTTTAATCAAACAATATACTGTATATACACACATACATTTGATAAAAAAAATAATATACATTTGTGAATTCATTTTTGTTTTAGATACTGTGTAGCAAATAAAATGGATTTAACCCCAAACCTTGCATTGTATCCTTCCACTTCTATAACAAACAGTATATTTTTATCAACTAAGTCCTATAAGTTCTTTATGCTGAAATGGAAAGAAAATTCCAATATCCATCCAATATTTACTGTAGCCCTAGGTGAGTGAAAGACTAGGTTCTTCGAACTCAGGGAACAAAGGTTTGTTTTCCAAATCAATGTGGAAACCTGTCAAAAAGTGGCACAGAAAAATGAGCTAATTGTGCCCATGGTTTATCGTGGGTGAGGGGTCAGGACTCTAAGGTGACAAAGGTGTTTATTGAGGTTTAATGACTGATGGATGTAGACATGTCAACAAATCTCTGCAGAGGAAGAAACTGGAAAGTTATGCAGAGGTATCGACTTTTTATCCTGTATTCTCATCTCTAAAACTTTCATGAGTTATTCAGAATTTATCAAGAATAAATATCTCCACATATAGCACAAAGTTAGAATGACATAGAGGGCATCGGTCTTACATAATATAATAAAAATGATAGGAATAAATTATACTAAGATGACTTTATACATTTTAGGAATTTTTGGCTTTGGATGAATTAAGATTTTCCCCAAACTGTACCTTGGCATAAGAATCCTTTAGACGCCATTACCTCCTAACAGTCACATTAAAATTGGAAAAACACTCCCAAAAATGTTGCTTTTTTTATTGTAGATTTTTAACCCCTTAGTGACATCATTCATTTTAGTCTTAAGGACCAATAATATTTTCCCCTTTGCGTTCCAGCAGTCATAACTTTTAAATATTTTCTTTTAAATCCTTTTTTTTTATTTTGCAGGATTAGTTATAGGTTTTTAGGAACCATTTTGGAATAATGTAGTAAATAACTTTTATTATTTTAGTTTTAGGGGGAAAGATTTAAAAACCTGAAATTTTTACATTATTTTGTGGAATTTATTTACGGTGTTCACTGTGTGGTAAAAATAACCTAACTTTATTATTTGGGTGAGTACAATGATGATAATGCCACATTTCTATATATTTTTTTCTATTTTTCCTTTCCTCCTGCAGCTGTCAGCTCTGCAGCTGCTCGCCCTCCTCCACCAGATTGAAGGGAAGGGGTTGTCTGCTTTTGCTGCTCATATCTCTGACTTGGTAGCAGCTAGAGATATGGGCTTTGCATTGTTCGAATCATCTTTACTACATAAGATATTACTGTTAGAATTCGGGATGCAGTGAATGAAGCTGAAAGTGAAAATAAAAACAGGTTTTACAGGATTATTCCCGACTCAATTTCTAACAGCGATATCTCCTGTTTATTTTTGGCTAATGCTGTCATTGGAATGGCAGCTCTCAAACAAGACCAGTCCTATGCTTCTAGCTGTTATCAATCAGAAGATATCAACAGCTAAAGCAGCCCCCCCCCTTTACTTTTGAACAGTTAATGGGCTTGTCCTTTCCGCTGCAGCTCTCTCCATTTCACAGCACATAGGGCATGTCCTTTAGGGCTCATGCACATGACCATATTTTTTTTCCCACATATGATCCGTATTTTTTTTGCGGGTTGTATGCGGACCTTTTCACTTCAAAAGATGACGTATCTGTTTGTCCATTCTGCGGCACCCGTCAAAAAATAAAAAATAAAACAAAAAACATTTCCTATACTTAACAGTCAAGGATAGAACGGTTCGGCAAACTGCAAAGCGCACATGGCTGATGTCTGTGTTTTACAGATCTGCAGTTTTCTATGGCTGTATGCATAAGCCCTTATGTTGTAGCTCTCTCCATGGCACAGCTCTGGGGGGTGTGACCTTTCTGCTGCTGCTCATTTCTTTTCGCTGCAGTTCTTTCCCAGTAACTAGCTACTAACATTACAGATGCATCTATTCTTAGTCGGTCTCTGGGAGCCAGTGTAGTGTGTTATTGTTATCTTTTCATGAAAGACAATAAAAACTATTGAAAAGCCTTTGAAAGAGAGTATTTAATGCACCATTCTTATGACGAAACATTCTTATGCAGAAAGTGCATCAAGAGACTTAGATACATCTGTAGATACTGCTCGCAGCAGTTGAACTGAGAATGTGCGACCACCTCAGCAATGTTACTGAGGTGGACAGAGAAATGAAGAAAAGAACAAACAGCATGTACAGCTTCACAGATGGATTCTATTGAATAACCCAGTGTATATAGAAACATTTTAACTACATGCAATTGCAAAAGTATTCAAATCCAGGTGCTGCAAAGTTTTAAAAAATTTGATTTGGCAACTTCGCTGATTCGTTATGAATTAATTTGCTCCGAATTGCTAAAAATCGGGTAAACCCAGGCCACTCTGCCTTAGAGTACGACCACACAGAGCGGCTGTGCTGCGGCCAGGTTGTGGCCATGCTGTGGTGAAAAACCGTGCGGCCAATTGGCAACTACCTTTCATGTAATAAAGACCACACTGTATGGTCGGCCTTTATTGTTAACCCTTTCAACCCCGGGCCAGTTTTCACCTTCCTGCCCAGGCCATTTTTTGTAAATCTGACATGTGTCAATTTATGTGGTAATAACTTTAAAACACTTTTAATTATCCAGGCCATTCTGATATTTTTCAGAAAATTTCCAAAACCCACTTTTTAAGGACCAGTTCAGGTCTGAAGTCACTTTTTGGAGCTTACATAATAGAAACCAAACAAAAATGACCCATTTTATAAACTACACCCCTTAAGGTATTCAAAACTGATTTTACAAACTTTGTTAACCCTTCCACAAGAATTAATGGCAGCTTTTCCATTTTAAGACATTTTTTTCCACTAACAAAGCAAGGGTTAACAGCCAAACAAAACTCAACATTTATTTCCCTGATTCTGTAGTTCACAGAAACACTGCATATTTGGTTGTAAACTGCTGTACGGGCACACGGCAGGGCGCAGAAGGAAAGGAATGCCATATGGTTTTTGGAAGGCAGATTTCACTGGGATAATTTTAAGCTGCCATGTCACATTTGAAGACCCCCTGATGAACCACTGGAAACTACAAAAAAAGACCCCATTTAGGAAACTACGGGATAAGGTGGCGGTTTTGTTGGTACTATTTTAGGGTACATATGATTTTTGGTTGCTCTATAGTACACTTTTTGTGAAGCAAGGTAACAAAAAGTAGCTGTTTTGGCACGGTTTTTATTTTTTGTTATTTGCAGTGTTCATCTGACAGGTTAGATCATGTTGTATTTTTATAGAGCAGGTTGTTATGGACGTGACAATACCAAATATGACCTTTTTTGGTAGTTTTATATAATAAAGCATTTTTGAAAAAACATTTTTTTTTAGTGTCTCCATATTCTGAAAGCCATAGTTTTTTTTTAATTTTGGGCGACTGTCTTATGTAGGGGCTAATTTTTTTTTTCAGTATGAGATGACGGCTTGATTGGTACTATTTTAGGATGCATATGACTTTTTGATCGCCTGGTATTACACTTTTTGTAATGTAAGGTGACCAAAAATGCTTTTTTGGCACAGTTTTTATATTTTTTTACGGTATTCACCTAAGGGGTTAATTCACCTAATGTGATTTTTTTATACAGCAGGTTCTTACGGACGCGGCGATACCTAATATGTATATTTTTTAAATTAATTAAAGTTTTACGCAATAACAGGATTTTTTCAACCTCAAAAAAATCATGGTTTAGTGTCTCCATAGTCTGAGAGACGTAATTTTTTAATTTTTGGGGCGATTGTCTTATATAGGGTCTCATTATTTGTGGGATGAGATGAGGGTTTGATTGGTATGATTTTGGGGTACGTATGATTTTTTTTAAAGCTTGCTATTACACTTTTTGTGATGTAAGGTGACAAAAAAATGGCTTTTAGACACCATTTTTTTTTTTACCGTGTTCACCTGAGGGGTGATACGTTTATAGATACGGATGTGGCAATACCTAATATGTCTACTTTTTCTTTTTTTCCCTATTTAAAAAAAAAATATTTACTTTCTTTTGCGAAAAGGACACTTTTTTTTTACTTGAAACTTTAAATTTTTTGGGGAAAACTATTTTTTAAAGAAAAATTCACTCTGGGACTTCAACTTTTGGGGGTCTGATCCCCTTTACAATGCATTACAATACTTTTGTACGTGTATTACTCAATGTAATTCACATACAGCGTGCTTGCCTGTGAGATCCAGGGGGCTGGATCTCACAGGCTCTCCCGGAAGGCAGCCACGATGCCTAAGGATGGCCACCCACACATGTCTGAAGCCCGCACGTGCCGCTGTCAAAGCTGATTGCTGCCGTGCAGGGGTTAATGTGCTGGCATCAGTGATTTCACCGATGCCGGCGCGTACAGCAGGGGTCCAGCAAGCAGTGACTGCTGGACCCCTGCCGCTGATAGGGCGGCTGCCCGATCAGCATGACCTGCATGTACTTCTCTGGGCTTTAAGTCACGTCTTGGCTATGTTAAAGATAATACAAATTGATTTGTTCTGAACGGATGCAGATGGTTGTATTATCTGAACGGATCCGTCCATGACGGATCTGCACAAAACGCGAGTGTGAAAGTAGCCTTATTGGTATTGAATAACATTTACGGCTGATGTAGGAATAAGTAAATAAATAAATAAAACTGACACAACCTAAGTCTCCCTGCACTGTCCCTGCAGTCTCCCTGCACTTTCCCTGCAGTCTCCCTGCACTTTCCCTGCAGTCTCCCTCTCCAATATTTTTCTATTAATCATTTTCAGCAACACACTCCCTAGCGCAAGAGCGCTTGCAGCCACGTCTCTCCCTAATTCTTGATCATTCATCATTTCATAGTTTTTCAATGATAAATACATCCATCATGATGGAAAGTGAAAAGGAATTGCTGCATGGAAAACGTTCGGCCCTCCATCCACCGCACATGTTTAATTTTTTTGTTCTTTTCTTTGTTTAAATCCAGCTAAATTAAAAGCAGCAATTCTGTAATCTCCCCGTCCTTACATATCAGTTTTCTTTGTTATTGGGCGACAATAAAAAATGTATTTGTTTTTAGAGCCTTTCATTTACACGATCGCAACGTAAAGACAGACATTATGGAGCTGGCCGCTTCTCCGTGGACGTGTTTATGTAACATGCAAATCTGTAGAGGTACACATAATCCTAATATTTGTTTTAAGACATTTGATATGATTTATCATTGCATAAAAGAGTCACTATACATCCAGAAAAAGAATCTGTTTTATATCCGAGAATTTTAATACTAAATATATAAACACTGCAGAGAAACCACAGTTGATTTTACGGTTATTGCCCTGTAAAGCAATAGGATTTTTTTATTTTTTTTCATGACACCATTCCCTAAATAGCGAGGTTTAAAAATGCTTATGTATGGCCATTTTGCCAAAGCAAAATGATGTTGAGCGTGCCAGACTTTGAATTCTCCAGCAATTGTAGCAGTGCGAATCCCAATAAAACAGTTTCAAATGTTTCAATAGAAAAAAAATATATAATAATTCTTCGAGAAGCGCTTTAAGTTGCATTTTTTTGAGCCGTTTACAAAAATAACTGCAAGTGTTATCCGGCGGAGGCTTTCTAACATTGAGTCTTTTCTTTTTTTTTTGTTTTTAGTCTTTTTTGCTCAGCTTTTCTCAGTGTTAGATCCCTGCGAATATACTTCCCTGCTATAAATGAACCATTCCGTGCGCGTGAATTATAGATCTTATTTCTTTAATGTCTGCCTGCGGCATTCCTGCGAAGGTATCGTTGACCCAGCCGGCATAGAAGATACAATCAGAAGTAAAAACAGAAATTTAAGATACTGGGTAAAATATATTACTTGCCAATTTTCCACAGTAACTTTTCATCATTACTCTAAAATTACTTTTTAATGCAAAAAGTAGTTTCAATCACATTGAGGCCCACATGATTCAGATACTATCATAATCACAATTAGATTACATTACTGCAATCAGGAATGGAGATCATTAAGGGAAAGAATATAAATTGCTTTAGTTTTACAAGTACTGAGCTAGCAAAATTATAATTAATCTCCATTTATAATCTTTTCTTTCATAGAACTGCAAAGCATGCGACTTTAAGGCCATCAATACAAATTAGAAATAAGTCATAAAGCTCTCCGTGCCGCCGCCACCGTGCCTGAAATCGTAGAAAGTTTCCCTATTTCCGTCTCATCTTGTCGTGATTCCGGCAGGGACTTACAGCAGTTTTGTGCATTCATATTGGAAATACTTCTGGCAGTGAGTACACAGAGAGGAGCTTGTGTACGGAGGGGAAATTGCACTTGACGAGATCTCTTTATGTGCAGTTGGCTGGGCTGAGGATCTGTATTCTTCATAAACTAAAGCGGCTATGGCATAGTTGCTGAATGTGTTACTCAATATGGTCTACACTGTTGTGAATTTATTCATGGGGTTGTGTAGGCCATCTGCAACCACCGCTGGGACTTCTATAGAAAAGGTTGCCCCAGTCTACGTAAGGTGACCAACATGTTCCTCATAGCTGATGTAATCCTGTAAAATGGCATTTAAAGGGTTTGTACAATGACTGATGAACAAAATGAAAATCAGACATCATATAGTATCATATTTCTAACAAATAGAACCAGCCACATCACATGGATCCAGAGATCTCCTCATTCATTGCTCCAGATGCTCTTCTAGAGTCTCTTCAGGCTGGCAGCTCAGGGGTGTGAACCTTCTCACATTGTATATGCTTTCTGCTGTAGATCTGTCCCTATCACAGCTCAGAGGGTGTGTCCTTTCTGCTGCAGCTCTCTCCCTATCACAGCTCAGGGGGGTGTCCTTTCTGCTGCAGCTCTCTCCCTATCACAGCTCAGGGTGTGTGTCATCTCTGCTGCAGCTCTCTCCCTATCAAATCTGAGGGTGCGTGTCCTTTCTGCTGCAGCTCTCTCCCTATCAAATCTGAGGGTGTGTGTCCTTTCTGCTGCAGCTCTCTCCCTATCACAGCTCTGAGGATGTGTCCTTTTTGCTGCAGCTCTCTCCCTATCAAAGCTCAGGGGGTGTGTCCTTTTTGCTACAACTCTCTCCCTATAAAGGCTCGGGGGGTGTCCCTTCTGCTACAACTCTCTCCCTATAAAGGCTCGGGGGGGGGGGTCCTTTCTGCTGCAGCTCTCTCCCTATCACAGCTTGGGGTGCATGTCATTTCCGCTGCAGTTTTCTCCCTATCACAGCTCTGAGGATGTGTCCTTTTTGCTGCAGCTCACTCCTTATCACAGCTCAGGGAAGCATGTCCTTTCTGCTGCAGCTCTCTCACTATCACAGCTCAGGGGAGCATGTCCTTTCTGCTGCAGCCCTCTCACTATCACATCAGGTGGCATGTCTTCTCCGCTGCTCTTCTCTCCAAGTATAAAGCTTATCTCCCTTCCTGCAGTGTGGCTGACCCCAAACGTCCCCCACCTTCCCATTTAATAGGAAGTCTAGCAGAGAACAGAGGTTTGAATTCTGTTTGTTTGTTTGTTTTGTTTCTTGTTTTTTGCCATGAGTCAGTGCCGCCCCCTGCAAGACACCACCCATGGTACTGATCCCGTAATGCCTAGGGGTAAATGTGGCCCTACTCAAGAGGAAGTATGACATAAGTAAAACTTCCAACCCGGTTTCAAGTCTTGTAACGTTTTTCGTTGATACGTGCAGATTACATTCGCAGTTGCCTGCTACTTGATATATTACTTATGTTCCGTACATGACCGAGAACATTTTGCTCTTCAGATCCAGACTGTAACAATCCAGTTTTTGTTACGCGTTCCCAGGAGTTTTATTACACAATCAGAAAGGCTTCTAATGATACAAGACTGATACGTACAGGTGTTAACATCGGAAACATCTGGATATACCCGTAGGTAGCAGAAGACGCAGCGCACTTAAACCTTTGGGGAATGGAAGACATCTGGTTCTTACTCTTTAAAACTGATGCTAAATTGCAGTTTATCAGATTGTTTTACAGCACGCCGTACTGTACACGGTTATTGTACTGCAATTATCCAAAGCAAAAAAAATAAAAAATATAAGACAACGCTAGGTACAATAAATCCTTACTTAAGAAGAAGCTCCATTTCCTAGGCAGTTTCTATGAGAAAAAAACACACGTGCGACACGTGATATATGTATTGGGAGAGTCTATTCAGTTTTTCCAGCAGATGTTAGAGGAGCGGGAACTGATGTCAGAAATCATTCTGCATAGCTGTTAATAATAAATGTTATACATATCTCATTCTCATATAAAATGTACTTTAATCTTGTATCAACCACAGTGATTAAAGGGCATCTGTCAGCAGTTTTGTGCCTATGAGACTGGCTGACCTGTTACATGTGCGTTTGGCAGCTGAAGGCATCTGTGTTGGTCCCATGTTCATATGTGCCCCCATTGCTGAAAAAAATTATGTTTTAATATATGCAAATGAGCCTCTAGGAGCATCTGGGGCGTTGCCGTTACACTTAGAGGCTCAGCTCTGTCTGCAACTGCCGCACCCTCCAAATTTTGATTGACAGGATCAGGCATTATGATGTTTTTACTGCCTGGTCCAGTCAAACAAAGTGCAGAGGGCGCGGCAGTTGCAGAGAGATCGGAGCCTCTAGGTGTAAGGACAACGCCCTCGTGGCTCCTCGAGGCTCATATGCATGTTTTATAACATCATTTTTCTCAGCTTTGCAGGTCCCAATTGATAGAAGGTGGAGCAACACAAGTAGATAGGGCCAGCATAAGTAGACGGGGCAGCATAAGTAGACGGGGCAGCATAAGTAGACGGGGCAGCATAAGTAGACGGGGCAGCAATACCACAGTGCAGCACAAAATACTGTTGCCCTCGCCACAGTATTCAACTGTATCACTGTCCTGAGGACAACAATACAGTTGTATTCAGGAGGGCACCGGGGGCCACTGGTCAGGTGTAAAAGGACCTAAAGCTCCTGCATTAGATAGGGAGCATCAGATCATTAAGCAGCCAGCCAGTGGCCATGAGGAAGGCTCGGGTGGCCCTCTGTGTGTCGGATCAAAGCAAAAATTCCCCGTAGGGTCTATGTCCAGTCCACCCCTTGATATATCGTTTTGTGGGAATTGATTCACTATAATTTGTATTTCATTCACTGCCTTTTCTCTCTATGCTTAAAGGGGTATCCCATCTGAGAAAATGGGGGCATATCGCTAGGATATGTCCGCATTGTCTGATAGGTGCGGGTCCCACCGGAGAACGGAGCGGGGAAGGTGGTGTTCTGAGGACCACTACCAAGCGCTCTCCCCATAGAGTTGAATGTACAGCCAGCACTCCCATTCACTTCTTTGGGCCCGACGGAAATAGCAGAGCCTCACAGAAATGAATGAAGGGCGGCTGCACATGCGCAGTGCACCCTCCACCACTTTCAGGGCTCCATTCTCGATGTAGATGCAGGTCCTACAGGTGGGACCCGCACCTATCAGACAATCGGGGCATATCCTAGCGATATGCCCTCATTGTCTCAGATGGGAAAACCCCTTTAATTGTCACTTATGCAGTCAGAGACAGGATCGACAGCTACGTCAATCACCGAGTACCACCTCCCACCGGACTCCTAAGCTAAGAGTGAATATACATAAATGAAACACAGGGTCTACTGAATCTTTTCCTACAAAGCGATATATCAATCGCCTCCTCTCCTTCCGCTCCATGACATGCCGTAGGTAGGTCAGACACTATATTCAACCTGATAGGTTCCCTTTAAGGTGCCACTTGAACAAGGGCATGAAAAATATTAACCCCCGAGTGTGTAGACTGCTGCATCATCCCTATTTTTTTTATTTCAGAGAGGTGGAGGGCAGGGATCTCCACGCGTGCTCAGCCGTAATTGACCCTCTATGACCTCTACGAAGAAACAGCTGAAGTATTAGGACGAGATTACAACAAATCAATGGTGAAAACGCGGGTTATGCGCTGTAATGCGGCAGTCATTAAACGAGAGCTCTGTGTACGGTTACTGCTATGTAAGGATAATTTTAATAGATCTTAATATGTGCCCATCAGGTTTAAAAGCTATAATCGCCGGGTCAGAAAGCTACAATGTGATGTCACGCTGCTTCCACGAAGTGCAATTAAGTTCTACTAAAGTGCTAAAACTTTTAACGCCACGTGTGTGATTAAGCCTGCTCCTTACTAGAAGAGCATATTACTTTTATGACATATTATTACTTTAATGGTGATTGGGAGGCGAGTAATGGCATTAGCAGGCTCTTGTGGAAAGGTTTGTTGCATGTGTGAGAGCATTAGGTGTAATGGTGTATAAATATATACCGATCGCTGGATTTTATAGCCCAGGCTGTATGACTCCTAAGATCCATCCTAATATACAGTCGGACTCTACTTACTGTCGGCTAGTAATTGTTTCTGCAGCATCAGAGCGGGTTGGGAATGGCTAATTATGAAATAATCCTAGTGCATGTTTCTTCGAAGTCTGCCTGGTGGCGATCCTCTGATATTCCTCTTGGAAATGTATGAATGAATTGAAAACTGAGTACTGTTATTTCCCTTTTGAATAGGGCAAGCTCCTAGTCTGAAATCAGCACAGACAGGACAATATCAAGCTTTGTAAGGCTGGGTCTATACCAGGGGTCAGCAACCTGAGCTCTCTGAACTTAACATAGTAACAGAGTTTGCAAGGCTGAAAAGAGACATCTGTCCATCCAGTTCAGGCTGCTATCCTGCAAGTAGATCCAGATTGGGGATGCCCAACCTGCTGCGTCCCTCCAGCTGTTGCAAAACTACAACTCCCAGCATACCTGAACAGCCGGCAGCAATTAAGGCATGCTGGGAGTTGTCGTTTTGCAACCACTGGAGGGATGCAGGTTGAGCATCCCAAGGCAAAAAAACCCTGTGAGGTAGAAGCCAATTTCCCCATAGGGGAATAAAAAATTCCTTCCTGACTTCAATCAGGCATCAGAATAACTCCCTGGATCAACGACCCCTCTCTAGTAGCTATAGCCTGTAATATTATTACGCTCCAGAAATACGTCCATGGCCTCTTGAATTCCTTTATTGTACTCCCCATCACCACCTCCTCAGGCAGAGAGCTCCATAGTCTCACTGCTCTTACCGTAAAAAATCCTCTTCTATGTTTGTGTACAAGCCTTCTTTCCTCCAGACGCAGAGGATGTCCCCTCGTCACAGTCCTGGATATAAATAGATGATGGGAGAGATCTCTGTACTGACCCCTGAAAAGGAGCATGCTTGGAGTTGTAGTTTCACAACAGCCGGAATGCTGAAGCTTGCAGCTCCATGGTCTATACACTGAAGTAGCATTATGTGCAGCCAATTACTGTACGATGCATGCGCTTGCAATGCTTTTGCGGTTGTGCAATCTTTACAGGTGAAACGCGTTAAAAAAAACTGTGTTTCACACAACCAAGAAACCAATGAAAAATGAATTGCAAAACTGCAGCAAATGCACGGTTTCCCTTGCGGTAATTGCCGCAGTATTACACAGCATGTAAATCCAGCCTCAGGAAACATCTCACATCTCATAGACAAGGGCATTTGCAATGGCCACTGGCCAGTTATTCACTTATTTATACATTTCCAGGAGGAATAACAGGAGTAAATAAAATTATTTTCTGTGAAATACAATTACTTACTAAAACAGATAAGTCTGGAGAGCGGACAGCATCTCCCTATACGTTTTATGGCCTATAACGTGTTCCAAAGGTTCAGACTCAAGAAGTCTGTCTCCTCCAAAACAGTAAGCATGCCGTCATGTTGGGTCGGTTCCCCCGAAACATAACCACACCTTTCTTGTGAAAGACCAGTTCTCTAATCCTGAGAAATACTTCTTTAGATTTTTATACAAGTAGGGTTTTCGGTGCTCTGGGGGGGTGACCTCTCCATTTAGTGCACCACCACTCCACCATTAATATTACCAGGTGCCCCCCCTTCTTTGATTGACAGTCCCTGAGGTTTTAGAGCTGATAGAGATGATGCAAGGGAAGTCAGGTGCACTGGAAAGGCCACGCCCATGGTGCACCTACAACCTTTTTTACATGAAGATAAAAAGAAACATTTCTAAGGATTAGAGTATTTTCCTAAGAAACATATCGGGGCACATTTATTAAGACCGGCGTTTTAGACGGTGGTCTTAATAAAGGCCCATAGCTGGCAGAGGATCCGCCAAATATATGAAGAAGTGCTGGCCTCTACATAACTTTGGCGCATCCAGCGCCAGTCTATATGTAAGACAACTTCCTTGCTGTCTTACATTTAGACCAAGGCCCATCCCCTTCCCCGCCCATGCCACGCCCATGATCTTAGACCTGCCGCAAGCAGGGAAAAGTCGCAGATGGCGCCTGAAATATGCCTAATTTAGGCATACTTCAGATTAGTAAATGACCCCCTGGTTTTTGGGGATGCTACCATACATGCCCTGTTTGCTTACTTTAAAACCGAGTTTGGAGTCTCCTTTTAAATTTGTGGGTTTTTTTGCCGGGGGGGGGGGATTTTCATCAGTGACACAGTAGCAGTACAGAGCGCCATATTTTATTTAGGGGGACCCTTTGAAACAATCAACCATTGTGGGGGCCCGGCATGAAAACTGACCACATTATGGCTGTTGGCAACAGACCTGCAACTTTGTATCAATGTAATGTACGTATCATATCTCCTCTATACGTACATATATGTATATTTCATGACAAGCAGTAACAAGCCCCTAACTAATAGGAATCAGCCTTATCAGAGTATGATATAGTACTGTGTATTATTTACACCAATCACCGCCTATAACATATTGCAGAATCACAAAGAAACGTGTTCCATTCCTTGATAATTCAAACATTAAAATTCTATTTTAATAATCCCATCCTTCAGGCTTTGCCGCCTCTTTATGTATTAATGCAGAAATTATCCTAAACAGTTAGATTATAATGTCTTTAAAGATTAGACACTTGGTGATGAATATTAACATCTCCACTTCTCCGAAAAAAAAATATCTGTGCTAATAATATCTTAGATAATACATTGACTTTACATAGTGCAAGGTCCAACCATTTTCCGGATACGTTCGTACATGGGATTCATTAGACCTCGGAATGTGCTTAAACCAAGATATTTAAATAGTCGGTCGGACACTTATTATTATTTTTTTATTTGCATATTTTGCTATCTTAATTCCCTGCTCATCACCAGCTGACGTGGACCTCTTAGCCCGATTGCTTTCTAATCCTAATTCAGTAGGAGGCATGCAAATATATATAAATATATATAAAGTAATGCAAGATTAGCGGTCCTACGCCAAAGGAGGCGGTTTTCTGCTCGTGGTGGTCTTGGCCATCTCTTTAACTGTCAATCTGTCAAGTAATTCTTCTTCGATGACTTAGTGCAGATGTGCATATATTTGTGTCCTTATGAATGGCTGGATCCAGTCCATTACTGAGAGGTGGAAGGAATGTATGTGTTCCCCATCATACGGGCCTCATAAAAGTCACCTGCAATTCTTGAAATGTTGAATCTTCTTCCTTTTTCTAGTAATTCTGAAAAAAAAAAAAATACTGAAAATCATAGCAACTTAGCAGGGCTGAATTTATCAATGAATATTTTGATGCTGCACTGAAATATTACTTTGCATTAAAATGAAGGAACGTTTTGGTCTTAAGCTGGGTTCACACCTGAGCATTTTACAGCGCGTTCCTACGCTCTGTAAAACGCTCAACAGGCAAGAACCAATGATTCCCTATGGGCATGGTTCTCACCTGAGCGTTTTACAGCGCGTACGATCGCGCTGTAAAACGCCCTTCGCCCCAAGAAGTACAGGAGCTTCTTTGGGGCGTAATGTCGCGCGTTCCCGCACATAGACTTGGGCGTTTGCTTGTTTCGGAGCCGTGTATGTAAACGCCCAATAAAATCGCGCATACAGAGCGCATATGTGAGTACACTCAGTGTGAACCCAGCGTAAGGGTTTTGCTACAATATTTCTACAATTGCACCGCAAAACTGCAGCTTTGTAGCAATTTAGAAAGAAAATTGTGGCAATTTACCTGTACGGATGCATTATTATAAATACAGTCCTTGTGGCCCCTTCATAGTGCTGACCATCTGAGGTTCCAGAAGTCAAACCCTCATTGTGAAATCAAATGTACATGGCATAGGCAGACCGGGAACTTAAAGTGGCCCTAGAAAAATAAACTACAAGTAGCTCTATGTTGTTGGTGGGTCCAAATTAACAGAAGGCAGGAAAGCAGAAGTAGGCAGGGCCTGCAATATTACAATGCAGCACAAAATACCGACCCAGCAGAACCAAATAGTGCTGCACAATATACAGCCTCAGTAGAAGCATATACTACGGTGATGCACAAAATACTGCCACACTCACCGTCTGTCACGATGGGGAGTGGGGGAAACTCCCCACCGTACAATGTGGGGAATTGGGTAAAGCAACTAGGTCTGGATGCTGAGATCAGGGAGCAGCTAACCTCCTATAGCATCCCTAATCTTTGCCCTGACCTCCTAACCACATGAGCGAACCCAGATGGTAGGAGGGCTTATGCACCATATCCTTGGACACTAACTGGCCCTGATGATCCCTGGTATAAAGGTCAGGAAAAGGAGATGACCAGTTCATCCACAACACGGATGAACCAGAGTCTCCAGCAGGCCTAGGTGCAAGGAGAGGAGCAGACAGTAAGCAGAGGACAAACTCGGCAGGTAGGTGTCCTGTAGCAAAATGACAACTGACCACAGGACCACAACATCACTTACCTGCCCATAACAACCAAAAGGAACGAGTCGTCCGCAGCACCACCACTGGATCCTGTGACAAGCACTGAAGCCCAAACACACAAATCTGGACTCAGTACTAACACCAAACACAGAAGCAGTAGTAACTGCCTAGACCACCATGCTGCAAGATGCATGGTGGACCCAGACAGCAATGCTTAACTGAGTTGTAGTTCCCCCTCCGGGGAACCCCAGGGACCCACTTAAGGAGGTACAGACAAACCGGGGAAATGTCAAACAACCATGCTGGACTACAAACATAGAATAGACCAGATATTGAACACCAAATGACATACAAAGGGAAGACAAGGGGATGACATCGCAGATGACATCGATGTCAAACTAGGAAGGCCCTCAGATAGCATCCAAGAAAGGAGCAAGCTCCTTCTCAAAGAAAGGCAGACATAACAATGATCTTTGTCTCACAGCAACAGTATATAAAGAGACCTGAGACCACACCCAGCTCCACCTTGCTCACACCTTAACCCCGTGCACACCAGAAAGGAAGGGCAACAGCCTTAAAGGGAAAGCACACACACATGCAATACAACAATACGTTGCCACCGGCAACCAGCATGCACGGCAAAAGATTCACGGCAAACAACCTCCAAGCCATGACACCGTCCTGAGGATGGTGGTATAGTTGAGTTCAGGAAGCCACCTTCGCCACTGGCTAAGTGCATAGGTACCTGATGTTGCTAGCATTAATTGGGAAATTTCCCTGTAGGGTCTATGGCCAATCCACCCCTGATTCATGGCCTATTCAGTAAAGACCCCTAAATTTTGAAGAATTTTAATGAACAATGTCCAGAGCAGAAATAATGCTTTTTATACCACCTCACTGTGATATCACCATGGGTTAGTTCTACGTTTGAATAAGATCCCCATTAAACCTACCTACTATAACACAAAGCTAGAGAAACTCTTATTAGAATGTATATACCATAGGTGAACACCATGTGAAAGGCATATGAAGGAGGCCTTGGAGATGTGGCTATAAGGGTACAGAGGTATCAGCAGCACCCAGATCCAGCCTCAGGGGGTCCAAAGGAACACCTTCCACACAAAAAGACACCAGTGGCACATAACAGGTGGAGGTTTTCTTATCAGTTTTGCATGAGGACCCTGGATCGTATGACACTTTTTCCGGTCTCTGTTCCTCATGGGCGGTGCTTAACACTATTTCTAATATTCCATGGCCAGCACAAGATAGATAAAGAGCAAACTAACTTGATGGACATTTCACTGCTCTTCCAAATGGAATAGGAAGGAGGGGTAGGCCTGAAGGTGGCATGTGCCCTGGGACCTCCACCACATTGGGGACCTAGGAAGCATCCACCTCTACCCTCCCTGTTGACTTTCCATGATTTTCTCCTTCAGTCTCCATAACTCCCATATCTAACAGTGGAGATGGATGCACTCTCTGTGTGTTGTGAAAGATGAGATACAGGACTCCCAAAAAAAGATGGGGAGTCTGGAGACCCTTACCAACTTTATTTCCAGCCCTGAGAAGTATAGTTGCCACGAGCCAACACTAGAAGTCCCTATGTACACAACCAAATTCAGCACTGCTACATCTGCAAATACTGTACGTTATTGAATCCATTCGCACTATGCAAAGTCACATTTCCTTCTTTGAGCCATATATAATTTCACACTTGATGCTTGTTTTATGGAAGGTTATAAGTCAGAATTAGACCCACAACCTGCAATGTTCCAGTTTATGTTTTATATATCCATAAATTACTTAAAACGTGGCTCCTTATCCTCCAAGTTATTAGTTCTGATCTGCACCCGAGGTGGTAAGCAAACTCTCTCCTGTGTGAGGGCAGATGGGGATGGGGGCTCTCATTAGCATTCCTGCTCTGCGAGCTTTCATAAGTGCCAAGCGAAGAAATATCTATTTTTATTGCGAGACATATCCTCTTAGTTTGTCTGTTTTTAGCCGAATCAGCGCTTACAAATGCTAATTGTCCATTACGGTCTTGGAAGTCACGGGGAGACGTCCGTCTTGTGCCTGCACGGTGGGAGCACATAGGTTAATGAGAGGTGTGAACGGTTTTATGTCGCAAACCTTGTCGAGTAATTTCTAGTCATAAATAATATTCGAGCTCGGCACTGTCTGGGGTAGAGTCGCTTAGGTGGCGCAATTTTAGTATTGATGCCTCTTTGTATTTATCATCACGTGTCGATAGTGTTAGGATGGGGCATCTCTCACTAATGGAACTTTTGAATATTTTTGACATTTCTTGACAATTAAATGTATTGAATTTTAATTTAAAATTTGATTTTAACCTGGAAATTAAAACTGTAATTATTTCTATTTGAGGCTGGGCTCATGCTACAATTTTTATACATTTTTTTTTACTTTACTGTTTGTCTATGTTTCCATTAGGGCTCATGCACACAGCCCTATTTTGCATCTTCGTCTGATCCACATTTTTTACAGATAGCGTCAGGGACCCATTCATTTCTGTAGGTCAACAAAAAATAGAGACAGCACACAAGTGTCACCTCCATTCTGCAAATGATAGAACATATCCTTTTGTCCATATTGAGGGCGAGAATAATAATTTTTAGTGATGCGAGTGAGAAGAATGTGTGACACTCAAAAGCTTTTTTTTATGTATAATTTGCAGACTGAAATACGTACATAGTCGGGTCCGTCAGTACTTAAGGTAGTTGCACAGGGTGGTTTTTATTTTAAAAAAAAAGCCACATTTTGTATTTGGCCTTTTTTGTCTAGTGCCATTTTTCCAGCCAGTTTTCCAGCTTTTTTGTCCCTTTTTTTTTGGTGTCTTGTGTTATGCAAATTTTTTTTTCTTTTCAGGTGTCCTCCTATAGATTTCTGTGTCGAGAAAAAAAAAAGGGAGAAAAACATGCAAGTGAAATGTTGTGTGACTATAAAAAATAGCATTCCAAAATAATGCTTGCGAATAACATGAATTTCATGCATGTGGTTTTTACAACCCAAATAATGTAAATGTGGAAGCACCATTAACATGGGTGCTAAGGCCTCCATTAAACAGGACCTGTCACTTTAATGCCCTGGAGCAAGGGTACTTTGGACTATGGACAATTGTGCATATTTGCCCCCATTGCTACTATGCAACTATGGCTTCAACTCCCTTCTTTATTGCAGTTTGAAGGGTTAAATTGCTCTATGATTTATGCTGTTGAATGCACTTATACTGTTTCATATTGTTGAATTGCATTTACATGTTTATTGTAATATATTCTGTTCATTTACACTGTTATTACACTCTAGCTGCACTGCATTGTGGAAATGGGTAATGCACAGCCAGCTAATACCAAGAGACTTTATTATCTATGCAAAATGTTGGAGGGAAAAAAACAGACACATGTTCTGACTGTCTGGTTTAGCTCTGTTGTTTACATCTAAACACTTGTTTATGACTGGAAAAGTTGCTTAGTCATTCCCATAGACTTGTACTAAAGCTCTAGTCAAGTCTATGATAGAAATTGTAACAATGTTTCTGTTTAGGCTGTGCTTTTCCACTCCAACCGTAGTTTAGCTAGAAAATGTATATAAGGAGAGTAGTCAGAGCCCTTAGTTGTCTGCAGATAGGGACCAGTGTTTAGCAGAAGACACTTTGCCAGTCAGCAGATAGGGGCCGATGGTTAGTAGGAAAAACTCTGCCAGCCTGCATGAGTGACCAGAAGAAAATGATGAGATGGGGATACTGAGCCACAGACCCCAGTTTACCAGCCAATTAACCAGGGAGCCACTCAGATGACTAACCCTGGGCTTGCTTTGCACATGAGTTCCTCCAGTAAAGAAGCATACTGGTTTACTGTAGATCTTAACTCTCTGGAATAATTTCCCATTGGGGTATGCCACGCTTTACCATCCCCTCTGGAGAGAAGCAACACATGGTGACACCTCAACAGTGTCTGGGAGACCCAGCGTAGCGTTGGGGACCACCCCAAACCCAGCCACTGCATAACCACAGTCTGCAGGCAGCATATTAAAGAGCAGGAGGAGCTGAGCAAACTGCCCCATGTACAGCTATAAGTAACTGACAGCTATCTCTTTATGCACACTTACACAGAAAAGGTTATCAGTGATAACATCTCCCTGTGTACACCTGAAATCAGAAAATGTATCATTTCCCAGAAAGCTATATGTCACTCTGCCCAGCTCCTCTTGATCTATAACATATTGCCTGCAGATTGTATTGTGTTTTGTGGCTACAGGTGCACTTTAAACATGTTTTTGTGCTTTTATATATGCATGTAAAATCATATACAGTTGGAAGCATTTTTTTCAGTTTTTTACATGCATTTTTTGCCTATCCTCAGGATAGACCATCAATATCAGATCAGTGGATCTCTAACACCCACAGCTCCAATGATCAGCTAGAAATAGGCGTCTGAACTACACGGCAGTATCCACTGGGTAGCGGACAGAGCTGGTTATTACAGCATTGGCCCCATTCACCACAGTCCAGTGCAGTACTACACAATTGACAGACCTGCGTATTCCTGGTGCCTATTTTCAGACCTATACTGCAGAACAGGTGATCGGCACAGGTGCTGGTTGTCAGACCCCTCCTGAGGATAGCCCATCAATATAAAATCCTAGGGACATTTTGTTTTATATTCTGTCCTAAATTTTTCAAGAACTTTCACATGTGCATCACATTTGTATATATCAAGTATCCACCAAATGCCATTATACATCAGGGTTATGTAATCTCTTTATGAAATGATTCCCATTACAGGCGCACTGCAGTCCTTTTAGCTTTAATTTTAAATAAAATTGACAGAATAGATTTGAACATAACTCCAAGAATCACTGCAAATCCTTCTAGGGATTTAACAGTAAAACGAGAGCCAATAAACTCGTAACGGTGTAAAAAGTGGTAGAAAATTGCTGCCATTAGTGCCAGGATTTGATTGTTTTGTTTCGTATCTTAGAGACTCTTTATGTTATGGAAACAAGACTTTGTCGTAGGATACATTTTTTTTAATAGAGCCAGGGGCAAAGATTTATAGACTGGTAATTCATACGTTTGTGTTGGTTTTGGTGTCTTATAAAGGACTTCCTCCATTATGCACATATTTTCATTTACTTTGACTAGAAAGTGCTAAGTCTCTGCTTTGTTTTGCCAGGTACTCTGCTGAAAGAGTCAACGGAACTGTGGAAATTGTCATAAATCTGTAAATGTGACATAGAGATATGCTCCTTTTTTTTCTTCCGCCGTGCAATTAACCACTTTTATGTCGGCTTATTCGCTTTCTTTTCTTGGTGACATGCTTTGAATGGAACAAGTCTGCTCTCTTTTTCTCTGCACTTTTAGCTCAGTTTGACAAGCTCCTTAATGTACGTCTGCAAAAAAATAAAAAAGATAACAATCTGCGAATCCCCGCACCTGTTGGCGTGACCTGGCAGATTAACTCAGCAGTAGAAGTCATCGGCTTTGGCTCAGGGATTGTCAAAGCCGCGGCTGGTATCAGAAAATCACGATTTAGAGAATTAATCCAGTTGAAAAATTCTTTTTTTGTCTAAAATATAGTAATAAAAGAGTAAGGGACAAAAGTCACATCTGTAACATGGAGATTGCTGCTCATGCTTGTGAATTATTTTATTCACAATTGGGATATAGTAATCTTCAAAGGTGTATTTTCATCTGCGACATTGATGGCCTATCGATAGGATATGTCATACATTTCTGATAGGTGTAGAGGTTCCACCTCTGAGACCCACTCTTTTCTCAAGAATGGGACCCTGCACAGTGTCCTCTCCATTCACTGCTATGGGACTTCCAAAAACAGCCAAGCAGGCATGCTCAGCAATTTTGTACATTTCGGAGAGCAAGTCATGTAGGCGTAGCCATCGTAAAATGACCAAGTGCTGGCTTGACTCTTAACAAGTCCCATAGCATCGAATGGAGGGGTGGCTATGCATCTGTAACTTGCTTTCTGTTCACTGTTCACCAGGGGTGTTGCTAGGGTCTCAAAAGATACGAGGCCCAAGCACCAATGCATATGGCCCAATTGTCTAAGTTAAACAACCGCATTCCCCCCTCCCCTACAAAGACTAGCACTGAATACATTTTGCTATACTTGCTATACAACAGCACATACCTCTCACATCCAGGCCCCCCCAGGTGACATCTCCTCTGATGTAGGTCTTCTCTGTCATCATCTTCTCCATTCGGTCTGGACAACTTCTTTCAGCCGCCTCGTCTCTGCAGAGTGTGACACACAGACATCTTAGCTTCCTCACATTTATATCATCATCCCCTTCACTTGCTGTTAACTCTCTTTATTAGCAAACACCTGGCCATACATATTATGTGGCGCCAGCACCACCTAGGGGCTAATTGTTGTAATGACATTGCCAGCCTGATAAATAGGAAATACCATACATTGCAAATTCATTAGATGAATAGGCAGATGTTTAAAGTGTCCCTTTTACACACATATATGGGAAGCTGCATACCCCACTGCTAAAAGATAAGTCGTCCTCGACGTTTGCATTGATAGAAGCTGTGGATTTCTACGCCGTCACCTGAAATACACCATATACACTCCACACACACAAATATGCATATATTCATTGCAATGTATTATTATAAAACTTTGATAACCTGTAATAAAAAGGTTTATGCACAACAATACAGATTAGGCAATTTATCACATATACATTTTTCACATTTAAGTTAATAGGTATTGTATATTATTGCACAAGATAGCAAAAAGGGATAATAGGCGTTGTTCTTCTTCTTTACTTGACGGGGACAAAATAGGCGGTGAATTTGATCTCACATTTGGAGCAATGTAGTCTATGACATAGTCCATCCCTGATTTGGGGCATAAATAATTTTTAATCGATTTGGTGAAAGTGCAAAGTTTTTGATTTATAAGAGCATGTGCATTTCATAAGATAAGGCACAGAAAAGTCTTTCTGGGTACAGTTCTTTGAACGTTGCATAAAACTTTATTTAAAGTCCCAGACAACCTGGGACTTTATTATATTTCTTACACGCGTGGGTGCGCGTGAGCCTAGCAGACCTGATTTCTGCGGACAATTTGACCCAAAGTTTGGCATGTGGTACTACTGGCCATATGGAAGTGGGTATGACCGGGTCCTGACCGGACCTTTCGGCTACATCACGTGCGATACACTGTTCATGGGTGCTCTGACCTGCAGTGGTAAACGGTCTGGGCGGTGGGTCCACACCAAGCTTCCTCCAATGTCGGTCCCAAAAGTCCCAGATGTGAGCCTCCAACTCTGGGTGCTAAGCACACGGGTTGTCATCTGCGCAGTAGAGTGGGCACTGCTCCCTCAGATAAAGCTCCTGCTGCTAGCTCTTCTTTAGCCATGAGGTCTCTTTCCATGACATCCCTCTTCTTAGCATGCGCTGCGTCTACTGACGTGTTCAGTGTGCGCACGTACGTCACAATCTTCTGGTGCACGACCCTCCCCCTGGGTCTGTTTTGCATAGGGGAGGCGCTAGAATTGTTGGGACGAGAGAACATAGGTGGGAGGCACATTATTAATTACTTTGCATAAAGTGGTGGCACAATAGATTTTCCCGCTCTGAAGGGGGTGTACCTCAAAGTAATGGCGCAGCAAATTAATCAAGAAGGCCTCCGGCAGCCATTTTTGGTTCAAGAGCGACAGTCTATTCACTGACAGCAAACAGTGATAGTGACACAAAAATATGCTATTTTTCCACTTTTGACACAGCGATTTTGTATCAAGTAAGTTGTATAGTATGCCCCTGTAATTTTTAAGTGATTTAAAAACTCTCCAGTTCAATACAGACGTTTAAAGTTTTCACTGTGTCAAAGCACATACAAAGTCTCTTAAGTAAACAAGTGGGGCTTATTCTCATAAGGTGCAGAGGAGTGTATATCCTGTTCGCATAAGGCGCAAGGGATTTTGTATCCTGTTCGTGACTCCAATTTTAAATGCAGCTAGCCGAAACACGTAAGGCTATGGTGGGCCGGTGGGGGTAGTAGCTGTTTGAACTCACGGTTAGCAGAGCCTCCCTGGGTCGGCAGTGCAGTGGATGGGAAGACAGCACTAAATACTCCGGGGCACCTCCATTGCAGGGATGTTTAAGGTGCTTTGGTGGCTTGGCCCCCTGTGTTTGTGACGCCATCACCGTAAGGTGCAAATGTTTAGTGTAGTAGTAGAAATGATGAGGAGTCGGTTGTAAACAGACAGTTGAACATTTACTGAATCAATTGTCTTCAGGTAGTCAGTACAAATACAGTTCATTTGAATGGCATGAGTGATGACTCGGAAACAGGTTCAGTAGTATTCTTTTTATCAGGTTTAGGCAATTGTCAGTTGAGGAGTTCTCTTTAAGGCTGGCACTTTACAGGCAAGACTTCTGTAATTATTCTAAGTCACAACTATAGCACTCTGGTACTAAATATGATGTTTTCTACTTATCTTGAGCTATCCAATAAGGGCATTCTCCCTCGTGGCAGGCATCAGTCTTCTGCTACATTATTTGCAGGATGCTCTCCTGAAGAATCCAGGTTTTTAGGATTCCACTATATCCCGGAAGGCTTTTAGTGAATAAGGACAATTATGCGCATCAATTATCCATTCGTGTCCCGGCACTCCTAAAGTTGCTCTCAGGCATTTGTGCTTGTGAAGTCCATAGGCTGGATTCAGCTCTAATCCTCACCAGGCTTGCTTCATATTTAGACACAGACTTCTAGTCTTGTGCTTGGCTGCAGTAAATACTCTTGGTTTGTCCTCTCCAGGATTGATCAGGTCCTGGAGGAAAGAAATTGCAGCTATATAGTGGATAAGGCCTGTTTCTCTTCTCCATACACTTGCTTTCCTCCTCTTACTAACTACTTCACTTCAACTGAATTCACTTCCTGTTAACTCTTTTTATTAGCAAACCCCTGGTCATACATATTATGTGGCGCCAGCACCACCTAGGGGAGAATGGGTGAAATTATATTGCCAGCCTGATAAATAGGAAATACCATACATTGCAAATACATTAGATAAATAGGCAGATGTTTAAAGTGTCCCTTTTACACACATATATGGGACGCTGCACATCGGCATCCCAAGACAGATGACAACTGTGATCCAGTATATCAGCCAGCTTATACAGAGTGCCAAAGATCCTACCTTGAACCACAGTACCTCAAGCAGGACTATATATGACAAGGTGATGCTGACCACAATTACCACCCTACAGAATAAAAGCTACAATCTTTGCTTCGACTTAAAGTGACACCCTTCCCGTCAGAACGGTATTAAACAGACTTCCCTAAGCCCCTAAAAGGTATGGTGATACACCGCACATGCAGCATAACAACAACACAACGGGTAGTATTGGCGCCAACCAGGCCTGCCATGGAACTTCGCTAAGTTCTTTGCTAAATGGGAGCTGGTTACCAAAGGACTTATAAAGTTCACAGATCGCCCCGAGAACTACAGGGCATGGCGAGCCTTCTTCCAGAATGCCATAAGAGACTTAGATCTTTTCTATAGTGATGAGTTAGATCTCGTGGTAAAGTGGCTTGGAAGCGAGTCTGCTGAACACGCCAAAAGAATCAGAGACATTAACATAAACTATCCTGGCAAAGGCCTAAAGATGGTGTGGGAAAAACTTGATGAGTATTATGGGTCAATAAAAGCTATAGAGAATGCTTTATTTAAGACAATGTATAATTTTGCCAGAATTGTGGGTAGGGGTCACCAGAAGCTTAGGGAACTCAGTGACTTGTTAATTAGAGGTACAGGTTGCTCAGGCAGAAGGAGATCTGCCAGGGCTAGCATTCCTGGACACTGCCAGAAGTGTCAACCCGATTGTCCGAAAACTCCCTTATGACCTACAGGAGAAGTTGATCGCGTATAGTTTTCATTATAAGCAGGTTCATAATGTACCATTTCCCCCCTTTATGGTGTTTGTAGACTTTGTAACTCAACAGGCAAGGATCAGAAATGATCCTAGTTTTGACTTGACATTGTCATGTCCCACTACCCCTGATGTCAAACCTCATAAAACACCAGTGGCAGTCCACAAAACTAACATTGCCTCCACAGGTTCTCCTTACAGGTCGTTTAAGTCTTCTTAAGAAGAGAACAAACTCAAAGATCTTACCAAAGAATGCCCCCTGCACAAGAAACCACATCCTCTACTAAAATGCAGAGCCTTCAAGGAGAAGTCTTTAGAGGACCCCAAATAATTCATCAAAGAAAACAACATCTGCTTCAGGTGCTGCTCTAAAATATTGATCTTCGCCAGGAACTGTAAGGTCAGTGTGACATACACAGAATGCGGTAGCACAGAACACAACACTGCTTTACTCCCTGGACCACCTTCTCAGGTATCACCCCAAGCACAGGAGCATGACGGGAAACAGATAGACACTGACATAGACACCACAGTAGTCACTTCTCACTGTACTGAGATCTGTAAAAGACTCCCGGGTGGGAAGTCATGCTCAAAAATCTGCCTAGTCAGAGTTTACCCAGCTGGTCACCGGGGGAAGGCGATCAAGGTATATGCAATCTTGGATGATCAAAGCAATCGGTCTTTAGCTAAATCCACCTTCTTCGACACCTTTAACATCCTAGGGCCCGGTTCTCCATACTCCTTAAGAACATGTGCAGGTACAGTTGAGACGGCGGGGAGGAAAGCAACTGGGTACAAGGTAGAGTCCATAGATGGTCAGACCTGCTTGTCCCTGCCAACCATACTGGAGTGCAATCACATATCTGACAACCGGTCTGAGATACCTACACCAGAGGTAGCAGCATACCACCCCCACCTGAAGGGTATAGCTCACCTGATACCAGAACTAGACCCAGAAGCCCCAATAGTCTTACTCCTTGGAAGAGAAGAGACATACTACGAGTTCACAAGGCTAGAGGACAGATTAACGGTTCCCGAAACGCTCCATATGCTCAGAGACTTGACCTAGGATGGGTCATCATAGGAGACGACTGTCTAGGAGGAGCACACAAGCCAATCTCAGTCAATAGTATGCTCACCAACACACTTGAAAATGGACGTCCTTCCCTATTCCAGCCATGTCAGAGCAGTTTCCTGATAAAAGAACTGCCACACAGTGCTCCTGTGCCTTGTCCTTTCGCAGATCCCTCCTGTGAAGACTACGCCTGCGATGGTGAGCAAGATCACTTAGGGTGCAGAGTCTTTCACAGGACAGGAGAAGACAACAGGGTCGCAATGTCCATAGAAGACAGGCTGTTCTTGGAGCTCATGGATCAAGGAATAGTAAAAGACCTGTCAAAAAGCTCGGTCGAAGCCTTACCGTTTAAACCCCGAAGACAACGCTTACATAACAACAAAGAACTTGTCTACAGTCGATTTTTCTCCATCAAGCCTAAACTTCAGAGGACACCAGAGATGAGAGAACATTTCTTTACCTTCATGGAAAGAATATTCCAGAACAACCATGCAGAAATGGCACCCACGCTCCAAGACTCTGCGCTGCTTGCAGTGGAGTTGGCTGAATTTATAACTTCAGAAATGAACCTAGAAAATTCAAGAAATCGAGTTTTACATGGACAGAAAGGTAGTCCTAGGATATATTTGCAACGAAAGCAGAAGCTTTTACGTCTACTCCTGCAATCGGGTGCTAAGGATCAGGAGATCAACTTGTCCTAAACAGTGGAACTCTGTGCCCACACAACATAGTCCTGTGGACCATGCGACTAGATCTGTCACACCAAGCCACCTTAAAGACACAACATGGTTTACGAGTCCTGCATTCCTGTACCGTTCAACATCTTGCAACATCAGATCCGACACAATTCGACCTGAAGTATCTACTCTATATACAGTTACTTCTGACCACCAATGCATATCCCATCGTTTCAAAAGGTTCTCCACCTGGATGTAGACTACCTCAGCAAAAGCCAAACAGTCTCAAAAGACAGCACTTTGGAAAAGCTTAGTCCCACCATTGACCAAAATAAGTTGCTAAGACGAATGATTCAGTGGTGGCATCTGTTACCGCCGGACTGGGAGTGTTCTGCCTCCAGCAGAGAGAGATTAATTTCAGTTCACGTCTATTTCATTTCTAATTCATTCTGCTGCAATTTTATGTATTCCTGTAGTAATTAGTTAGGTAACATCAGTGGCGTCGCCGGGGGGGGGGCCAGAGGGGGCCACGGCCCCCCCTACATCAAGCTGTGCCCCCCCCCATGTGCCCCCCCCCCCCAACTAAAATGTCCCCCATTCATTTTGGTGTGCAGTGTGTCATGTGTGACACTAGTATCCATTCCTACCGGAGTCGGACATCTTCACATGATCACATCTGAGTCTCGGTGCGGTCTCCCCACCTGAGTCAGACTCAGTCAGTGGCAGTGCTGTGTGGCCTCTCACGCTGCAGCGCTGCTGTGCATAAAGACTAGCTAACATGATTTAACTACTGGCAGTGCGGGCGGCGCTCCTGCTCCTCCTCCTCCTAGGCGGCGCAGCCTGGGCCAGGCGCGGGACGTCACCATGAGCGCTCAGCGCAGCCAGCCCACTGCCTGTAGTTGAAGTAAGTAGTTAACTTGCTTAAGCCAGCCAGGCCCAGGCCAGAGTCTAGAGAGACTGTGAGAGTGTGAGACAGTGTGGCGTGGCCCTACCCTACCGGTACTCTGAGTCTGAGAGGAGAGCTGGCTGCCCCTGAATTTTCCTGATTTTAAAGTTAAAGGGGTTCTGCACTTTCATTTAACTGATGATAAATACTCTGGATAGATCATCAGCTTCTGATCGGTGGGGGTCCCGGGTCAGACACCCGGGACCCCCGCCGATCAGCTGTTTGAGAAGGCAGCGGCACTCTAATAGCGCTGCGGCCTTCTCACTGTTTACCGCCAGCCCAGTGACGTCACGAGTTACGACTAGTATCAACTAGCGTGGGCGCGGCTAAGCTCCATTCAAGTGAACGGAGCTTAGCCGCGCCCAGGCCAGTGATACGAGTCGTGACGTCACTGGGCCGGCGGTAAACAGTGAGAAGGCTGTGGTGCTGCTGGAGTGCCACTGCCTTCTCTGATCGGTGGGGGTCCTGGGTGTCGGACCCCCGCCGATCTGAATCTGATGATCTATCCAGAGGATAGATCATCAGTTAAATGAAAGTGCAGAACCCCTTTAAAGTTAATGTCAGTGCAGCCTGGATGATTACAGTGTTTACCGTTTAGAGAAATCATGTTCAAATGTGAGCGGTGGGGAAGGTGATCTGTGGTCTGTGGATGTCATGAGTCATTACACTGTTATAGGGGGGGAGGGATCTGTGGATGACACTGTTATAGTGTTATAGGGAGGGGGATCGGGGGTCTGTGGATGTCATGACACTGTTACGGGGGGGGGGGGGAATTTGTAGATGACACGTTATTGGGGGGGGGGATCTGTGCCACTTTTTTCGGGAATAGAATTGCGGACCCGAAAGTGCGGGTCCACATTTCCGTATCCGGGCAGCACATCGTGCTGCCCTATAGAAATGAATGGGTTCACAATTCCGTTACGCAAATTGCGGACGTGTGAATGGGGCCTTATAGGGAGAGGGATCCCGGTATGACACTGATATGGGGTGGATCTGTGGATGACACATATAGCATAAGATGCTATAAACGGTATGTGTCACCCACAGATCCCCCCATAGCAGTGTCACCCACAGATCCCCCCCATAGCAGTGTCACCCACAGATCCCCCCCCCCCCCCATAGCAGTGTCATCCACAGATCCCCCTCCCTATAAAAGTGTCATCCACAGGCAACTAGGACATGTTGAAATCTGAGTGATTTTAATTTTTTTTTTAAACCACAGACAGCAGGACTTTTCTTCCCTGTTGCGGTTTTAGGTATTGGGTAAAGTATCGCAGCATTTCTAAGCGTACTTGTGTAAAAGTATCGTTGTTATCGCTGCCCCCCCCCCCTACTTTTGTCCTGGCCCCCAGTGTTCCCCCCCAAAATTTGAAAGCTAGAGACGCCACTGGGTAACAGGTCCATCTAGCGGTGGTAAAAATGTATTGCACCTTGTTTTCTTGTTAATAAAGATTATTGCTTTGTGGGAGGTGCTAGGCATTGTGGGTAGTGCAAGGAATTCTGGGAAGGAGAAGCCCCAGTCTTCAGTCTACATACAGACTACAGGACATCAGCAGAACTTTTCCGGGGAGACAGTATTATCTATGCATATATCATTTTCTAGTTTAAAGGATTTACTCCTTTGTGTATTAAGGTGTTCTCCAAATTCCAATGCAACATTAACACCAGTTGTCATATGGTTTACTGTAACGCACCCCTAAAATTTACCTCAAACTTAGGAATTCACCATAGACATGAGATTTTGGCAGCTGGCTCAATTTGGAAAAAAATTCCATCCTGACTCCAAATCTGGCAATCAGACTATGGGTCCTACGTGGACTGATCTGACAGATGATCGGGAACGAAGCAGACATTCCTGATCACTGAAATCATGCTGCATTTAGACGCTGCAATCACCTCTGCTGTAAGGGGACAAGTATACTATTCAGCAATCGCTTGTCCCTGTAGAAAATAATTGTTATTCTAGCGAAGCAGATTGCTGTCCATTCATAACGTTCTGCTGCGTAGGCACAATGTTTTTCCGTGCCAGCGTACCGACACAATCACCTGATGAACGAGGTGATTTCCTACACCTTTTACATTGTCAGAATATTGGGAACAAGCGTTTATACACTCTTACTCAAGAATCTGACTCCCTGGATCAAGACCCTTCTAGATATCTAGTTGTTAGGAATGAGCGAACTTGTGTTTCAAGTTTGGTGTACAGTACAAGGTTTGAGTTTGGGTTATCTAAGAATTCCATTATGGAATCCACGGAATCCATAACGGAATTCTTAGATTACCTGAACCCGAACCTTGTATTCCGAACTTGAAACACAAATTCACTCATCGTAACTAGATATCTGAAGAAGGGTCTTGAGACTCTTGATCCAGGGAGTCAGGGTTCTTTTACAAGGACTGATTGATTATCTGTCAGATTCTTGAGGAAGAGTGTATAAACGCTTAGCCCTACTAGTAACTAGAGTTGAGCGAACACCTGGATGTTCGGGTTCGAGAAGTTCGGCCGAACATCCCGGAAATGTTCGGGTTCGGGATCCGAACCCGATCCGAACTTCGTCCCGAACCCGAACCCCATTGAAGTCAATGGGGACCCGAACTTTTCGGCACTAAAAAGGCTGTAAAACAGCCCAGGAAAGAGCTAGAGGGCTGCAAAAGGCAGCAACATGTAGGTAAATCCCCTGCAAACAAATGTGGATAGGGAAATGAATTAAATAAAAATTAAATAAATAAAAATTAACCAAAATCAATTGGAGAGAGGTTCCATAGCAGAGAATCTGGCTTCCCGTCACCCACCACTGGAACAGTCCATTCTCAGATATTTAGGCCCCGGCACCCAGGCAGAGGAGAGAGGTCCCGTAACAGAGAATCTGTCTTCATGTCAGCAGAGAATTAGTCTGCATGTCATAGCAGAGAATGAGGCTTCACGTCAGCCACCACTGCAACAGTCCATTGGCATATATTTAGGCCCAGCACACACACAGGCAGAGGAGAGAGGTCCCGTAACAGAGAATCTGGCTTCATGTCAGCAGAGAATCAGTCTGCATGTCATAGCAGAGAATCAGGCTTCACGTCAGCCACCACTGCAACAGTCCATTGTCATAAATTTAGGCCCAGCACCCAGGCAGAGGAGAGAGGTCCCGTAACAGAGA
Source organism: Bufo gargarizans (assembly GCF_014858855.1). Lineage (NCBI taxonomy): Eukaryota > Metazoa > Chordata > Amphibia > Anura > Bufonidae > Bufo > Bufo gargarizans. The sequence continues at coordinate 4,843,957 of NC_058087.1, read as the reverse complement.
ATCTGGCTTCATGTCAGCAGAGAATCAGTCTTCATATCATAGCAGAGAATCAGGCTTCACGTCACCCACCACTGTAAGAGTCAATTTTCATAAATTTAGGCCCAGAACCCAGGCAGAGGAGAAAGGTCCCGTAACAGACAATCTGGCTTCATGTCAGCAGAGAATCAGTCTTCATATCATAGCAGAGAATCAGGCTTCACGTCACCCACCACTGTAAGAGTCAATTTTCATAAATTTAGGCCCAGAACCCAGGCAGAGGAGAAAGGTCCCGTAACAGACAATCTGGCTTCATGTCAGCAGAGAATCAGTCTTCATATCATAGCAGAGAATCAGGCTTCACGTCACCCACCACTGTAAGAGTCAATTTTCATAAATTTAGGACCAGAACCCAGGCAGAGGAGAAAGGTCCCGTAACAGACAATCTGGCTTCATGTCAGCAGAGAATCAGTCTTCATATCATAGCAGAGAATCAGGCTTCACGTCACCCACCACTGTAAGAGTCAATTTTCATAAATTTAGGCCCAGAACCCAGGCAGAGGAGAAAGGTCCCGTAACAGACAATCTGGCTTCATGTCAGCAGAGAATCAGTCTTCATATCATAGCAGAGAATCAGGCTTCACGTCACCCACCACTGTAAGAGTCAATTTTCATAAATTTAGGCCCAGAACCCAGGTAGAGGAGAAAGGTCCCGTAACAGACAATCTGGCTTCATGACAGCAGAGAATCAGTCTGCATGTCATAGCAGAGAATCAGGCTTCACGTCAGCCACCACTGCAACAGTCCATTGTCATAAATTTAGGCCCAGCACCCAGGCAGAGGAGAGAGGTCCCGTAACAGAGGATCTGGCTTCATGTCAGCAGAGAATCAGTCTGCATGTCATAGCAGAGAATGAGGCTTCACGTCAGCCACCACTGCAACAGTCCATTGGCATATATTTAGGCCCAGCACACACACAGGCAGAGGAGAGAGGTCCCGTAACAGACAATCTGGCTTCATGTCAGCAGAGAATTAGTCTGCATGTCATAGCAGAGAATGAGGCTTCACGTCACCCACCACTGCAACAGTCCATTGGCATATATTCAGGCCCAGCACCCAGGCAGAGGAGAGAGGTCCCGTAACAGAGGATCTGGCTTCATGTCAGCAGAGAATCAGTCTGCATGTCATAGCAGAGAATGAGGCTTCACGTCAGCCACCACTGCAACAGTCCATTGTCATAAATTTAGGCCCAGCACCCAGGCAGAGGAGAGAGGTCCCGTAAAAGAGGATCTGGCTTCATGTCAGCAGAGAATCAGTCTGCATGTCATAGCAGAGAATCAGGCTTCACGTCAGCCACCACTGCAACAGTCCATTGTCATAAATTTAGGCCCAGCACCCAGGCAGAGGAGAGAGGTCCCGTAACAGAGGATCTGGCTTCATGTCAGCAGAGAATCAGTCTGCATGTCATAGCAGAGAATCAGGCTTCACGTCAGCCACCACTGCAACAGTCCATTGTCATAAATTTAGGCCCAGCACCCAGGCAGAGGAGAGAGGTCCCGTAACAGACAATCTGGCTTCATGTCAGCAGAGAATTAGTCTGCATGTCATAGCAGAGAATCAGGCTTCATGTCAGCCACCACTGCAACAGTCCATTGGCATATATTTAGGCCTAGCACACAGGCAGAGGAGAGGTTCATTCAACTTTGGGTAGCATCGCAATATAATGGTAAAATGAAAATAAAATAGGATTGAATGAGGAAGTGCCCTGGAGTCCAATAATATATGGTTATGGGGAGGTAGTTAATGTCTAATCTGGACAAGGGACGGACAGGTCCTGTGGGATCCATGCCTGGTTCATTTTTATGAACGTCAGCTTGTCCACATTGGCTGTAGACAGGCGGCTGCGTTTGTCTGTAATGACGCCCCCTGCCGTGCTGAATACACGTTCAGACAAAACGCTGGCTGCCGGGCAGGCCAGCACCTCCAAGGCATAAAAGGCTAGCTCTGGCCACGTGGACAATTTAGAGACCCAGAAGTTGAATGGGGCCGAACCATCAGTCAGTACGTGGAGGGGTGTGCACACGTACTGTTCCACCATGTTAGTGAAATGTTGCCTCCTGCTAACACGTTGCGTATCAGGTGGTGGTGCAGTTAGCTGTGGCGTGTTGACAAAAGTTTTCCACATCTCTGCCATGCTAACCCTGCCCTCAGAGGAGCTGGCCGTGACACAGCTGCCTTGGCGACCTCTTGCTCCTCCTCTGCCTTGGCCTTGGGCTTCCACTTGTTCCCCTGTGACATTTGGGAATGCTCTCAGTAGCGCGTCTACCAACGTGCGCTTGTACTCGCGCATCTTCCTATCACGCTCCAGTGCAGGAAGTAAGGTGGGCACATTGTCTTTGTAGCGTGGATCCAGCAGGGTGGCAACCCAGTAGTCCGCACAGGTTAAAATGTGGGCAACTCTGCTGTCGTTGCGCAGGCACTGCAGCATGTAGTCGCTCATGTGTGCCAGGCTGCCCAGGGGTAAGGACAAGCTGTCCTCTGTGGGAGGCGTATCGTCATCGTCCTGCCTTTCCCCCCAGCCACGCACCAGTGATGGACCCGAGCTGCGTTGGGTGCCACCCCGCTGTGACCATGCTTCATCCTCATCCTCCTCCACCTCCTCCTCATCCTCGTCCTCCTCGTCCTCCAGTAGTGGGCCCTGGCTGGCCACATTTGTACCTGGCCTCTGCTGTTGCAAAAAACCTCCCTCTGAGTCACTTTGAAGAGACTGGCCTGAAAGTGCTAAAAATGACCCCTCTTCCTCATCCTCCTCCTCCTCCTCCTGGGCCACCTCCTGTTCCATCATCGCCCTAAGTGTTTTCTCAAGGAGACATAGAAGTGGTATTGTAACGCTGATAACGGTGTCATCGCCACTGGCCATGTTGGTGGAGTACTCGAAACAGCGCAACAGGGCACACAGGTCTCGTATGGAGGCCCAGTCATTGGTGGTGAAGTGGTGCTGTTCTGTAGTGCGACTGACCCGTGCGTGCTGCAGCTGAAACTCCACTATGGCCTGCTGCTGCTCGCACAGTCTGTCCAGCATGTGCAAGGTGGAGTTCCACCTGGTGGGCACGTCGCATATGAGGCGGTGAGCGGGAAGGCCGAAGTTACGCTGTAGCGCAGACAGGCGAGCAGCGGCAGGATGTGAACGCCGGAAGCGCGAACAGACGGCCCGCACTTTATGCAGCAGCTCTGACATGTCGGGGTAGTTGTGAATGAACTTCTGCACCACCAAATTCAGCACATGCGCCAAGCAAGGGATGTGCGTCAAATTGGCTAGTCCCAGAGCTGCAACGAGATTTCGCCCATTATCACACACCACCAGGCCGGGCTTGAGGCTCACCGGCAGCAACCACTCGTCGGTCTGTTGTTCAATACCCCGCCACAACTCCTGTGCGGTGTGGGGCCTGTCCCCCAAACATATGAGTTTCAGAATGGCCTGCTGACGTTTACCCCGGGCTGTGCTGAAGTTGGTGGTGAAGGTGTGTGGCTGACTGGATGAGCAGGTGGAAGAAGAGGAGGAGGAAGCCGAGAAGGAGGAGGTGGCAACAGGAGGCAAAGAATGTTGCCCTGCGATCCTTGGCGGCGGCAGGACGTGCGCCAAACAGCTCTCCGCCTGGGGCCCAGCTGCCACTACATTTACCCAGTGTGCAGTTAGGGAGATATAGCGTCCCTGGCCGTGCTTACTGGTCCACGTATCTGTGGTTAGGTGGACCTTGCTACAGATGGCGTTGCGCAGTGCACACTTGATTTTATCGGATACTTGGTTGTGCAGGGAAGGCACGGCTCTCTTGGAGAAGTAGTGCCGGCTGGGAACAACATACTGTGGGACAGCAAGCGACATGAGCTGTTTGAAGCTGTCTGTGTCCACCAGCCTAAATGACAGCATTTCATAGGCCAGTAGTTTAGAAATGCTGGCATTCAGGGCCAGGGATCGAGGGTGGCTAGGTGGGAATTTACGCTTTCTATCAAATGTTTGTGAGATGGAGAGCTGAACGCTGGCGTGTGACATGGTTGAGACGCTTGGTGACGGAGGTGGTGGTGGTGGTGTTGGTGGTACATCCCCTGTTTGCTGGGCGGCAGGTGCCAACGTTCCTCCAGAGGCGGAGGAAGAGGCCGAGGCGGCAGCAGCAGAATAGGCCGAGGCGGCAGCAGCAGAAGAGGTAGCAGGGGGAGCCTGAGTGACTTCCTTGGTTTTAAGGTGTTTACTCCACTGCAGTTCATGCTTTGCATGCAGGTGCCTGGTCATGCAGGTTGTGCTCAGGTTCAGAACGTTAATGCCTCGCTTCAGGCTCTGATGGCACAGCGTGCAAACCACTCGGGTCTTGTCGTCAGCACATTGTTTGAAGAAGTGCCATGCCAGGGAACTCCTTGAAGCTGCCTTTGGGGTGCTCGGTCCCAGATGGCGGCGGTCAGTAGCAGGCGGAGTCTCTTGGCGGCGGGTGTTCTGCTTTTGCCCACTGCTCCCTCTTTTGCTACGCTGTTGGCTCGGTCTCACCACTGCCTCTTCCTCCGAACTGTGAAAGTCAGTGGCACGACCTTCATTCCATGTGGGGTCTAGGACCTCATCGTCCCCTGCATCGTCTTCCACCCAGTCTTGATCCCTGACCTCCTGTTCAGTCTGCACACTGCAGAAAGACGCAGCAGTTGGCACCTGTGTTTCGTCATCATCAGAGACATGCTGAGGTGGTATTCCCATGTCCTCATCATCAGGAAACATAAGTGGTTGTGCGTCAGTGCATTCTATGTCTTTCACCGCTGGGGAAGGGCTAGGTGGATGCCCTTGGGAAACCCTGCCAGCGGAGTCTTCAAACAGCATAAGAGACTGCTGCATAACTTGAGGCTGAGACAGTTTCCCTGGTATGCATGGGGGTGATGTGACAGACTGATGGGGTTGGTTTTCAGGCGCCATCTGTGCGCTTTCTGCAGAAGACTGGGTGGGAGATAATGTGAACGTGCTGGATCCACTGTCGGCCACCCAATTGACTAATGCCTGTACCTGCTCAGGCCTTACCATCCTTAGAACGGCATTGGGCCCCACCATATATCGCTGTAAATTCTGGCGGCTACTGGGACCTGAGGTAGTTGGTACACTAGGACGTGTGGATGTGGCAGAACGGCCACGTCCTCTCCCAGCACCAGAGGGTCCACTAACACCACCACGACCATGTCCACGTCCGCGTCCCTTACTAGATGTTTTTCTCATTGTTATGGTTCACCACAACAACAAATATATTATTTGGCCCAATGTATTGTATTCAAATTCAGCGGGATATAAATTTGAGGCCTAGTATTTAGGCGCTGGGTGACCGGTATGGATTTAGTGACAGAATTAGACTTGGAAATGCACAGAAGCGTGTGTGTGAAGTTATTCTGAATGACCCAATGTGCACCTTGAATATTATATACCCTTTTTGGGATAGATTTCAAATAGCTCTGATATAGCAGGAACCACTAAATTATGAAATTGCTAAATTGGGAATTGTACTTCAACCCAGAACAAAAAATGTGCTTTGACGGGCACTAAATAACTTTCCCAGCTACAACAGGACAGCGGTAACGAGAGATTTAGAGGGATTTAAATTTGAGGCCTAGTATTTAGGCGCTGGGTCACCGGTATGGATTTAGTGACAGAATTAGACTTGGAAATGCACAGAAGCGTGTGTGTGAAGTTATTCTGAATGACCCTATGTGCACCTTCAATATTATATACCCTTTTAGGGATAGATTTCAAATAGCTCTGATATAGCAGAAACCACTAAATTATGAAATTGCTAAATTGGGAATTGTACTTCAACCCAGAACAAAAAATGTGCTTTGACGGACACTAAATATCTTGCCCAGCAACAACAGTACAGCGGTGGGTAACGAGAGATTTAGAGGGATTTAAATTTGAGGCCTAGTATTTAGGCGCTGGGTGACCGGTATGGATTTAGTGACAGAATTAGACTTGGAAATGCACAGAAGCGTGTGTGTGAAGTTATTCTGAATGACCCAATGTGCACCTTGAATATTATATACCCTTTTTGGGATAGATTTCAAATAGCTCTGATATAGCAGGAACCACTAAATTATGAAATTGCTAAATTGGGAATTGTACTTCAACCCAGAACAAAAAATGTGCTTTGACGGGCACTAAATAACTTTCCCAGCTACAACAGGACAGCGGTAACGAGAGATTTAGAGGGATTTAAATTTGAGGCCTAGTATTTAGGCGCTGGGTCACCGGTATGGATTTAGTGACAGAATTAGACTTGGAAATGCACAGAAGCGTGTGTGTGAAGTTATTCTGAATGACCCTATGTGCACCTTCAATATTATATACCCTTTTAGGGATAGATTTCAAATAGCTCTGATATAGCAGAAACCACTAAATTATGAAATTGCTAAATTGGGAATTGTACTTCAACCCAGAACAAAAAATGTGCTTTGACGGACACTAAATATCTTGCCCAGCAACAACAGTACAGCGGTGGGTAACGAGAGATTTAGAGGGATTTAAATTTGAGGCCTAGTATTTAGGCGCTGGGTGACCGGTATGGATTTAGTGACAGAATTAGACTTGGAAATGCACAGAAGCGTGTGTGTGAAGTTATTCTGAATGACCCAATGTGCACCTTGAATATTATATACCCTTTTTGGGATAGATTTCAAATAGCTCTGATATAGCAGGAACCACTAAATTATGAAATTGCTAAATTGGGAATTGTACTTCAACCCAGAACAAAAAATGTGCTTTGACGGGCACTAAATAACTTTCCCAGCTACAACAGGACAGCGGTAACGAGAGATTTAGAGGGATTTAAATTTGAGGCCTAGTATTTAGGCGCTGGGTCACCGGTATGGATTTAGTGACAGAATTAGACTTGGAAATGCACAGAAGCGTGTGTGTGAAGTTATTCTGAATGACCCTATGTGCACCTTCAATATTATATACCCTTTTAGGGATAGATTTCAAATAGCTCTGATATAGCAGAAACCACTAAATTATGAAATTGCTAAATTGGGAATTGTACTTCAACCCAGAACAAAAAATGTGCTTTGACGGACACTAAATATCTTGCCCAGCAACAACAGTACAGCGGTGGGTAACGAGAGATTTAGAGGGATTTAAATTTGAGGCCTAGTATTTAGGCGCTGGGTGACCGGTATGGATTTAGTGACAGAATTAGACTTGGAAATGCACAGAAGCGTGTGTGTGAAGTTATTCTGAATGACCCAATGTGCACCTTGAATATTATATACCCTTTTTGGGATAGATTTCAAATAGCTCTGATATAGCAGGAACCACTAAATTATGAAATTGCTAAATTGGGAATTGTACTTCAACCCAGAACAAAAAATGTGCTTTGACGGGCACTAAATAACTTTCCCAGCTACAACAGGACAGCGGTAATGAGAGATTTAGAGGGATTTAAATTTGAGGCCTAGTATTTAGGCGCTGGGTCACCGGTATGGATTTAGTGACAGAATTAGACTTGGAAATGCACAGAAGCGTGTGTGTGAAGTTATTCTGAATGACCCTATGTGCACCTTCAATATTATATACCCTTTTAGGGATAGATTTCAAATAGCTCTGATATAGCAGAAACCACTAAATTATGAAATTGCTAAATTGGGAATTGTACTTCAACCCAGAACAAAAATGTGCTTTGACGGACACTAAATATCTTGCCCAGCAACAACAGTACAGCGGTGGGTAACGAGAGATTTAGAGGGATTTAAATTTGAGGCCTAGTATTTAGGCGCTGGGTCACCGGTATGGATTTAGTGACAGAATTAGACTTGGAAATGCACAGAAGCGTGTGTGTGAAGTTATTCTGAATGACCCAATGTGCACCTTCAATATTATATACCCTTTTAGGGATAGATTTCAAATAGCTCTGATATAGCAGAAACCACTAAATTATGAAATTGCTAAATTGGGAATTGTACTTCAACCCAGAACAAAAAATGTGCTTTGACGGACACTAAATATCTTGCCCAGCAACAACAGTACAGCGGTAACGAGAGATTTAGAGGGATTTAAATTTGAGGCCTAGTATTTAGGCGCTGGGTGACAGGTATGGGTTTAGTGACAGAATTAGACTTGGAAATACACAGTAGCGGGTGTGTGTGAAGTTATTCTGAATGACCCTATGTGCACCTTCAATATTATATACCCTTTTAGGGATAGATTTCAAATAGCTCTGATATAGCAGAAACCACTAAATTATGAAATTGCTAAATTGGGAATTGTACTTCAACCCAGAACAAAAAATGTGCTTTGACGGACACTAAATATCTTGCCCAGCAACAACAGTACAGCGGTGGGTAACGAGAGATTTAGAGGGATTTAAATTTGAGGCCTAGTATTTAGGCGCTGGGTCACCGGTATGGATTTAGTGACAGAATTAGACTTGGAAATGCACAGAAGCGTGTGTGTGAAGTTATTCTGAATGACCCAATGTGCACCTTCAATATTATATACCCTTTTAGGGATAGATTTCAAATAGCTCTGATATAGCAGAAACCACTAAATTATGAAATTGCTAAATTGGGAATTGTACTTCAACCCAGAACAAAAAATGTGCTTTGACGGACACTAAATATCTTGCCCAGCAACAACAGTACAGCGGTAACGAGAGATTTAGAGGGATTTAAATTTGAGGCCTAGTATTTAGGCGCTGGGTGACAGGTATGGGTTTAGTGACAGAATTAGACTTGGAAATACACAGTAGCGGGTGTGTGTGAAGTTATTCTGAATGACCCAATGTGCACCTTCAATATTATATACCCTTTTTGGGATAGATTTCAAATAGCTCTGATATAGCAGGAACCACTAAATTATGAAATTGCTAAATTGGGAATTGTACTTCAACCCAGAACAAAAAATGTGCTTTGACGGACACTAAATATCTTGCCCAGCAACAACAGTACAGCGGTAACGAGAGATTTAGCGGGATATAAATTTGAGGCCTAGTATTTAGGCGCTGGGTCACCGGTATGGATTTAGTGACAGAATTAGACTTGGAAATGCACAGAAGCGTGTGTGTGAAGTTATTCTGAATGACCCTATGTGCACCTTCAATATTATATACCCTTTTAGGGATAGATTTCAAATAGCTCTGATATAGCAGAAACCACTAAATTATGAAATTGCTAAATTGGGAATTGTACTTCAACCCAGAACAAAAAATGTGCTTTGACGGACACTAAATATCTTGCCCAGCAACAACAGTACAGCGGTAACGAGAGATTTAGAGGGATTTAAATTTGAGGCCTAGTATTTAGGCGCTGGGTGACAGGTATGGGTTTAGTGACAGAATTAGACTTGGAAATACACAGTAGCGGGTGTGTGTGAAGTTATTCTGAATGACCCAATGTGCACCTTCAATATTATATACCCTTTTAGGGATAGATTCCAAATAGCTCTGATATAGCAGGAACCACTAAATTATGAAATTGCTAAATTGGGAATTGTACTTCAACCCAGAACAAAAAATGTGCTTTGACGGACACTAAATATCTTGCCCAGCAACAACAGTACAGCGGTAACGAGAGATTTAGAGGGATTTAAATTTGAGGCCTAGTATTTAGGCGCTGGGTGACAGGTATGGGTTTAGTGACAGAATTAGACTTGGAAATACACAGTAGCGGGTGTGTGTGAAGTTATTCTGAATGACCCAATGTGCACCTTCAATATTATATACCCTTTTAGGGATAGATTCCAAATAGCTCTGATATAGCAGGAACCACTAAATTATGAAATTGCTAAATTGGGAATTGTACTTCAACCCAGAACAAAAAATGTGCTTTGACGGACACTAAATATCTTGCCCAGCAACAACAGTACAGCGGTAACGAGAGATTTAGAGGGATTTAAATTTGAGGCCTAGTATTTAGGCGCTGGGTGACAGGTATGGGTTTAGTGACAGAATTAGACTTGGAAATACACAGTAGCGGGTGTGTGTGAAGTTATTCTGAATGACCCAATGTGCACCTTCAATATTATATACCCTTTTTGGGATAGATTTCAAATAGCTCTGATATAGCAGGAACCACTAAATTATGAAATTGCTAAATTGGGAATTGTATTTCAACCCAGAACAAGAAATGTGCTTGAACGGACACTAAATAACTCGCCCAGCTACAGCACTAGGGACAGATTTAGCTGGATATAAATTTGAGGCCTAGTATTTAGGCGCTGGGTGACCGGTATGGATTTAGTGACAGAATTAGACTGGGATATGGCCAAAAAATAAACAGACTATTGCTGGTTAAATGCACTTGGTGTGACAGCTTCACCCTGATGTAGGCTTTAGCCAAAAAACAACCACACCATTGAGGGTTAAATGCACTTGGTGACAGGCGCAGCTTGCCCCTGATTTTGTATATGGCCAAAAAATGAACAGACTATTGCTGGTTAAATGCACTTGGTGTGACAGCTTCACCCTGATGTAGGCTTTAGCCAAAAAACAACCACACCATTGAGGGTTAAATGCACTTGGTGACAGGCGCAGCTTGCCCCTGATTTTGTATATGGCCAAAAAATGAACAGACTATTGCTGGTTAAATGCACTTGGTGTCACAGCTTCACCCTGATGTAGGCTTTAGCCAAAAAACAACCACACCATTGAGGGTTAAATGCACTTGGTGACAGGCGCAGCTTGCCCCTGATTTTGTATATGGCCAAAAAATGAACAGACTATTGCTGGTTAAATGCACTTGGTGTGACAGCTTCACCCTGATGTAGGCTTTAGCCAAAAAACAACCACACCATTGAGGGTTAAATGCACTTGGTCGCAGCTTGTGCTGGCGCACCACAAGACACAAAATGGCCGCCGATCACCCCAGAAAAATGAGACTGACAAACGGTCTGTGCAGCCTAAAAACAGTGAGCAATTGAGGATCAGCAGCTCAATGATCCACAGCTGCAGATCGATCAGTTAATCAAGTCCTTTGGAGGAGTTAATCTGCCTAATCTCGCCCTACTGTCGCAGCCGCAACCTCTCCCTACGCTAATCAGAGCAGAGTGACGGGCGGCGCTATGTGACTCCAGCTTAAATAGAGGCTGGGTCACATGGTGCTCTGGCCAATCACAGCCATGCCAATAGTAGGCATGGCTGTGATGGCCTCTTGGGGCAAGTAGTATGACGCTTGTTGATTGGCTGCTTTGCAGCCTTTCAAAAAGCGCCAAGAAAGCGTCACAAAAGCGCCAAGAAAGCGACGAACACCGAACCCGAACCCGGACTTTTACGAAAATGTCCGGGTTCGGGTCCGTGTCACGGACACCCCAAAATTCGGTACGAACCCGAACTATACAGTTCGAGTTCGCTCATCCCTACTAGTAACCATAATCTTGTTGTAGGTCCTACTGTACCTGCCATCTTTCTTTCCCTGGTAGTCAGGATCATTAAGCAGTGGTCCTGCAAATGAAGGTCACCACACCTTATTCTCAATGTAAATGTACTACAAGTACGTACATGGAAATCCGCTCATGTTGACTCAGCGGTAGGCAACAACTTGTTTGAACAGAGCCCCCATCTATGATGAGCCTTTTAAAGTTTTGATTTATTCATATGGGTCAGAGGGACCATTTGTGCCCCCTTAGGCAGCCATGACCTGTGTGACAGCAACTTTTTTCCCTGCTATAGTGACTCCCCTAATATCTCCCATTCACTTTAACATTTCTCAAAACTTTTTTTTGTGTTTGTATGACAAAACTTTTCCTCTAAAGCTTTAACATTACCCCCTTTCAGTCACAGCGGTTTCTTCCAAATGCCCTCATGTATAATTATAGCAGAAATTCTCTTATGTAATTCCCAGAAATAAAACGTCTCGCTGCCTGCAGGTGCACGAAATCCCATTAATAAGCAATACTTATACCATGCACCTCATCGCCGAATACAAAAGGATGGATTAAAAAACCGCAGCTGATATGCAAAATATAACGTATTAAGAGTTCTTACGGCACAGTGTGCCTGTTCCCAGCTTAAAGTGCTGTTAAATGAGGGGGATTGAGGATTGTATTGAGACACCCTCACTTGTCAATGCAGACGGGTCACTTAGACCGACAGGCGGTGACATGTAATAATGTCAGTGAATGCGCCTTCTTAATCAGCTCCGCGCAGTGACAGGGACTACCCTGCACAGCTCTATTAGACAATATTAGCATCAGATCACAGAGCGAGGCCACAGGCTGAGGATCAGGAAGAGCTCCCCCCCCCCCCCACTAAAAAAAAGAGGTTTAAGGTTAAATTAGGTGATTTCATGAATTTGCTTAAAGCTTATGCAAAATCCTCTTGCAGTAAAACCCTGCATAATTCTTCCTTAGATTTATTGGAATCTTAATGTCGCCGCTTTCTAGATGTTAAAGAGGGAGGTGCAGCGTAGGTTTCAAGGTTTCTAATTTCTTCTGGTTGTCCCTTATCCGGCGAGACGAACCTTACTAATTAAACCTGCGCCATAATGGAACAATATGTGCCGTCTGTAAACACTCTCAAGCAGGAAGGAGGGGGGCTGATGAGACCTGCTGGTGGCGTACGGGAGAAGCGTCGCAGAGTTTAGAGAAAGACATTGGACTGCCTTGTAACTCAGCGTTCAGGAAAGAAGAAAATTCCGCTCTCCTATCCATTATTCAGGCAGCTTGCTCTGTTCGCGGTGTCAGATGGAGAACTGATGAGTTGCGTTCTGGTAAAGACAGTAAGCGGATGTTAACTTCCTACTGAGAGAATTTCTCCAGGTCGAATGAAAAACGTTCTACTAATCATCTAGCCCATGAAAGTGCCAGCTGCGGCCCGTACTAGGATTATCATTCTCCCAGACCTCTCACTGAGCTTTTAGCTAAATGAAAAATCTGCCATAGCCCAGGGAGAAGGCATTCAGCGGATAAGAAAGAACACTGTTTACTAAGAAGCTGTGCTGGTGCAAATAGAACAGGTTTTTCTGTGATGTAAAAATCATAAGAAAACCATTAGGTTAAGAAAAAAAAAAAAGATCAATGTATTTACACGTTTCATTTGCAGCCGTTTTTATGGGCTCATTAATTTAACATTTCTCTCTACCTTCTGTCCTCGGGGTTGTCTTATGATTTGTTATTCTGTTGCCTTTTCTTTCTCTCGCAACACTTGGTTACATACTGTAAATTGTCATAATTTGAAACAAAGTAACATTTTTATTATCTGTTTTAACTAAATATTCATCAAAACGAGAGGGAGAGAGAAAAGGAGCTGACAGGCTGATTTAAATTTACGTTGCTTATAGAGGAAGGGAATGGGTATCATTTGTATCTTGCAAGAGAAAACTTGTGATGTGATAGGATAATGCTTCACCTGATACATTTTGCGGGATGCTGGGCTCTATAGTCCCCGAGGGGCATGCACTGAGAAAGTTGAAGTTTTTGGAAGTCAAAGCAGAGTCTACCCTGAGGGCAGTACAAGGCCTATTGTGCAAGGCCCAGGCAATTTTAAAAAAGGGACCCATATTCTCCCCTTCCAAGGCCAACAGCAATCGCCAGTGGCTGCATTGAGGAAGGAGTTAGTCTGAACTCTGAAACGCGTCTGGCATTTACTGATACATTTGTAAGTTCCAAGACCCACTCGCCAAAATCAGATTTACGAGAAAATCATCTCTTTATTATTAAGCCATGTGAAGCGCTTAACGGACAGTTCAATCCTCCTTCCACAACCCCCCATTTCACCAAGAGGTTCGGGAAGTTGGAGACTGGCACACTAAGACATGTGGGACGCCAAGTACCGGCACACTGAGACACGTGGGACGCCAAGTATTAACTTGGGAAATTGCGGAGAACGCAGCCGGGATACAATATAAAATAGGAGACATTCAAAAGTATCATTTCTGTATCTAATATGATGAACTAGCTAACAGACTTTTTAGTATTACCATTGGTCGACTATCTTTAAAGGAAACAGCACTTCTTAAGGAGACAGTACTTTTGTGGACCTAATCAGAACCTAATTGTGATATTATTATTTTTAACTATATACCAGCATATACAAATGTGTTATAAGCTATAACCTAATATGCAAATGTGATACCTATTGTGGCAACTTTTTGTAGCTGTGTGAATGATAGTTACCAACGACAATAGATAGCCAGTATTTATCGATACTGGCCAGCAATTGAAAGGTCCTGGTGGACCTACCATACATACAGCTCCTAGAACAATATTGCCACCATATGTTACACACTTTTACCATTTTTATTATTTTTGTTACATTATTTTTGTTTATTTGAAGGTACAAGTTTGCATTCAAACATGTTCTAGAGCAGGTTTTTATTTATTGTGAATGTGGTTGTGTATTATCAAATATTTATCTACTGTGAGTGTATTAGTATAACATTAAATACTTGTTTAAGGGAGTACTCTCTCCGGGTGGTTTCAAGTGTAGAGTGCCTGTCTCAAACATACACTAATTTTTTATCGTTTTGACGGTGTGAGTCAAATTGACAAGAGCACCATATCCACAGCAACAAGAGGGTGAGCCCCTATACCCCTTCCATTTGAAAAAAGTATCAACTGCTAGTGGTATTTCGTCAATGATCACAGAACCAAGGTGATGTCCCCTCTATTTTGGGTTGTGCAGCAGGGGATATGATGAGGTCACATTAATACTGAGTGACATCTCCCCTTGCTGCAATACAGGTGGCCAGTCTGGTATGGTAATGGTCATACAGATGCTGGATATCCCTCATGCTATGTCATCTCAAGCTCTTTCAACTTGGAGCCATAGTTCATCCAAGGTGGTTGCTGGCTGCTGTGCATAGGAGACCTGTCGACCCATACAGTCCCGGACATTATCGATGGAGGAAAGATCTAATGATCAAGCTGGCCAGGGGAGCTGCTGGATACCCCAAAGAACGTTGAGTAGCACAGGCAGGATGTGGGCGGCCATTATCTTATTTTTACTCCTGATGAAGGTGCATATGTTGAAGACCCAAAACGTCTTGAGTGTCTTTAATTAAACTATCTGGTACTCAAACTACAGAGTCCCGATTGCATCCTTGAGCTGTGGAAGGGTTCAACCACTATCAAGGTGACCCAGCGCAAGAGGGAGGGTGATAAGTGTCTTGAGTGTATCTTGTACACCTCTTCTCGAATGGAGTGAGTACACCTAATATGTGTGAATTTCTAACATATTTTAAAATATTCACTTTTTAAAAAAAAAACATTAATTTGTTTATATGTTCATATAAACACAGAGCGTCTCTAGAGACACTTTGCATTTTGGGGGATTTTGGTCATTTTATAGGAGCAGCACATCTCCTAACTGAATCAAAGAAGACAGTAGGACTAATTCCACAATGTCTTGGACCAAAGGCTGTTCAGTGTTTCCTCCATGATTACCAGATGGGAAAGTCCATGGTAACTAATGGCGCCCCACTGCATTCCACTTTGTTTTGGTCCTATGTGTCTCTGCACAATGCATGATAGCAGTAGATGCTCTTCAGTCCTCCTGTGGACTCTGATGGAGATTAAAACCACCTGCCTAATATTAAGTACTAGACAGCCCCATACACACTTTTCTATTAATTTGTGCCAAAGTATCTCTTCCATGGAATCAGACCAGGTAGGCTGCTTAGGAATTACTGAGCGTTGGCACCCATGACACTATCGCTATTTTATTGGCTCTCTGTTCTCACACCCCTTGTGTTAAACCACTTCATACCAGGAACCTACAAGACTCGACTTTTTTGTAGATGCTCCACCCTGACCAATCATCTGGTCATCACAACTTGGCCCCTGTCAAAGTTGCTCAGATCCTTACACTTGTCCATTTTTCCTGTTTCTATCACATCAACTTTAAGATCTGACTGGTCACTTGCTGCCTATTCTATCCCCCCTCTCCCCCCATGACTCAAGATAGCAAAACCCTTTTTTTTTTTTTTTTTTAAAGGCCACTTTTCCAGATACAGCTCCACTCTTCTCTATAGTTTGTATTCAATTCATTTTAAGTCCATGTTCACACAACACAATTTGAGGCTTAAAAAAACAATGCAGATATGCAAGAGAATATGTGACAAGAATCATAAGCAGACCAATGGCACAGGTCTACAGTTTGATATGCCACGGATATGCATGTGGACTAGCCCCATCTAATGGGACTAAGCCATTTTTCCTTGTAGAAATCCACATTGCAGATTTCGGAACATTCTTGAAAACTTGTTATGTGAACATACTCTTCTATTGCTGAGCTGCAATACCCGGCACCATCCATGGAAAAGAGGGGCGCTGTTTATGGAGAAAAAATAACATCTTTTTTTCCTAATCTCAGACAACCCCTTTCATTTTACTTTCTTATGCAGTATAGAATATGGATCTCCTCACTTCAGTTCAGTCAAAATGATTCCTATAATTCAGATCCGAGTTCTGCGATGGCATAAAAATGGTGCGGAAATTCTTTTACCATTGAACCCATGTTGCATTGTCTACGCTTTCTAAAGTGACAGTACGTTAGTTTCATTTGAAGATCCTGAAGGTTGTCAGTAGAGCTTTATATGCTACTGAGCGCGCCCTGATTATTGATTACTTTTGATGAGTTCAGAGCTTTGTTATATACACAGTTGTTCTAGGTTACACGGGTCATTATATGCAGGATTGAGCGATACATACTTGGTGACGGGCTAGTCAATCACTATGATTGGAACATGGTTGCGCTTGGCTGCCTAATCCTCAACAGGCACAATTACTAACGTCTATCAACATGAGGAATAACAACTCCTATCAAGTTTAAAACAAGTACTTTTAATTTTAGAAAAAACTGTAACATTGTTGCATTTTGTAGATTTTAAACCATGTGATTTAGCATTTTTGTGTATTTAAAAGGGTATTCTGGCTGTAACAAGTTATTCCCTATCCACAAGATTATTGAGGGTACTACCACTGGGATCCCCGCCTTTCATGAGAACGTCTTTTTGAAGAATATTCGGCTACCTAAAAACAAAAATTTAGGCATAAATTTGTACTATAATCTGCACTATTTTCTGTATATATTAATAACACATCTGTTATACACTTGCTGGCCCTTCTCAGTGAACCCCAATTTTCTTTCCAAAACTGACGAGCAGTTAGAAAAATCATACATTTTACAGTAAATGCAGTGTGCTGTGCACCAAAATATGTGACTTTTTTACTCCAAAAAACTGCCGCAAAGCTGTTGATAAATTATCCTCATTGTTATACTTTCTATTCTTATTCATCCAAAGATCCCCTTTAACACACTAGGAAAGCCTGGTATCTTGTATTTATTTCAGTCACAGATCTTGGGGAAAAATTCCTTTAAAAGTAAGTAAGATAAATGTGCGCTGATAAGAATAACTAATAGACAAAATAATAAGGGACTGCGGTTAATACTATGCCAGAGAAAGTACAAATTATATTGATTCTGCAATGGAAAAAAACAACAGGATCTGGCAAAGATTATAGTACATTACATCAGCGGGCCCTAAATGGTGGGACCGCGGAGAGTAATAAATTACTATACATCAGATTATAAGGGAAGTTCTGCACTTGTCTCAGGATATGATGACTAGAGGGAGAGCTGGGGAAGTCCTGGAAATGAAAGCGAGGTGTACGCAGGCCAAATCATGGACACCTGGATAATGTACTCAATGTAAACGATGATAGGACTCAGCTGGATGTAACCGAAACACATCCAAAAGTAAGAAGTTAATTTTCTAGGTAAAGAAAGATTCTAATACTTTTTATCATTTACATCATATTAATTGCCTTTTTTACCATTTCGATCCCATCCATTACTTTTATTTGTACTATTTCCATCCTATTTATTGCCCCTTTTTTTTACTATTTCCATCCCACCAATTGTATACCATTTTCCATCAAATCAATTGCCTTTTGGACCATTTTCATCCTATCAATTACCTTCTTTACCATTTTCATGCCGTCAATAAGCTTTTTTTTAGCATTTCCATCTTATTAGTTTCCTTTTTTTTACCATTTCCATTTCATGATTTTATTTTATTTTTTTACCATTTCCATCCCATCAATTACCTTTTTTTTTTTTACATTTCCATCTCATTCATTACCTTGTCAGATCTTGGATCCACTGGAGGATACTCTGGTACTCTAATGGATCTGCTCAACCCTTGTTTGCTCTATATCCATGATGGCTAACCTCCGGCACTCCAGCTGTGGTAAAACTACAACTCCCAAAAGGCACACTTGCTTGGCTGTTCTCAGAAATCCACAAAAAATAATTGGAGCATGCTGGGAGTTGTAGTTTCACCACATCTGGAGTGCCGGAGGCTAGCCATCACTGCTCTATATATTTGCCCAAAGTGGGCCGGAGAGATGATGGAGTATCTCTTTTTATAGATCGAGCTGAGTAAAAGTGGATTTCGATGGTCATATAATTGGGAAGGTTATCAGGAACGAATGTTCCAGCGAATGCTCATTCCCAACAATCTGCCTGTCTAAGTGCAGCCAATCACCCGATGAATGAGCGAGGCATTTAAATGATCATTTCTTGGTAGCAGAAAGTGGTATCTAAACAGCGATCTGCTGCCCAGAAACAATAGAGCTGTATGAGGAGGAGCGATCCCAATAGCAATCCCTCGTCCTCATACTGTGGAGGAGATCATGCATGTAAATGTACGGCTTCACCTCCACTTAATGAACGGCTGAACAGTTCCTTCCCAACAATCTGCTGCTCATTGGCCCATCTAAATACACCTTTAATTTCAACACATTAAGGATATAAGATTAGTGACTAAAAGGGTTTTCTGATCTCATTACCTAGGGACAGAAATGTGTAATATTTCTACTGCTAAAAGTCTGCGTTATTTCCACACTTCTGGTCGCCGATCACCTCCCACAGCTTCTTGTGCTGTTTGTTCACTATAGATAACACCGAACTTCTACAGTCACCATCATCGGGGTCATAAGTCCATGAAACTTTATTCCTGGTGGTACAGAGTAGGTAAGGATCGGTATGACATTGCAACTTTTTAACATTATTGTACCTTGTGAGGTACTATCAATTTTGAATTTTGGGACTGTATATTGGGACTGTATTCAAATTAAAAATGGAAGAGACTGAAAACACCATGAATTTTCCAACATATTTCATATGTATTTCATTGTATTCATTGTACTAAACCATCCAAATTGGAACTGTTTTGTAGTCTAGATATGTTAGTCATACAGTTAATTGCCAGGGCATATACTCAGGACTGATCTATGAGGAGTCACACAGCATGGGATCATGAGCCACAAGTGGTTTTCATGCCACTGGTTGGGGAACACTGTTAGTTAAGTGTTAATCCCTTAGTTTATGGGATCCAAAAAGTTCTTTAAAATTAAGAAGGCTATCAGCATTTGGTCAAGCGCAAGTAAAATAAATAAAACAACCTCAATGCTGTGAGAAACATGGCTGAGGTAGGATCGGTGACCATCACAAAATTTCCGACCCTGTCAAACTTTTTGCAAAAGGTTCAATATGTTACAATCCCAAGACTTTCTAGTGATGCAACAAAATTTCACAGCGTAGGCCTCAATATTAAAAATAAATCTTGTTCATTCACAACTTGAAACGCGTTGATCACACACCTGTAATGTATACGCAGTGATACAAAGGGAAATTCACTTATTGGTTTGGAGAAAATGAATAATTTATCCCCAGTCAGAAATTGTTATTTCATAAACACGTTAAAGGTTGAAGAGAAATCTGAAATTCTCCAAACCTATTTTTTTTTAGGTAGGTCACATTACAAACTGCATCCACAATGTTATACTTCAAACAGAAAATCCTCCAGAATTTACCTAATGCTGTGATAATCCTGTTATAGCTATGGACTTGGAAAGCATCACAAATAAGTGTTGGACATTCAACGAGTGCTTCATATAAAACATCTAAGAAGATTTCTATATTGTTCATATTTTTGGATGTCTCAGGGCAGAGGTGTAACTTGTAGGTGTAATCTGTAACCTACCCGTACTACCATGTCCCATCTATAATACTTATATTTGGAGGAGTTTTTGGCACTAAGGTCTGTGACTACTTCCCCTGCTTTCTCTAAAGCTTCACCCCTCATACTAGGTTTGGCATCACTGCCTCGTAGCTTCGGAGACCTGGTTTTGAATACAATCAGGGGAACTTCAATGTGGACTTTAT
This sequence comes from Bufo gargarizans, assembly GCF_014858855.1. Lineage (NCBI taxonomy): Eukaryota > Metazoa > Chordata > Amphibia > Anura > Bufonidae > Bufo > Bufo gargarizans. The sequence goes on along the minus strand of NC_058087.1, from coordinate 4,823,807 downwards.
ATGGACTTGGACATGTTGAGTTGTCTCCTGCTACACACCCTAATGTCATGGCTAATGTAAAAAAGTTTGATTCGGCTGATTCGCCAAATTAAAATAAAAAAAAGCTTTGTGACGAATTACTTAGTCGAAAGCAGTAGTGGGTGCAATGACAGGGAGCTGCGATAGCACCTCCCCGTGTCATTGTACCACTCAAATGCCACGTTCAGACATGATCGCGGCATCTGAGTGTAAAAACAGTGTACAATGAACATACATTTTTTTTAAAATCAAACTTACCGCCTCCATTTGCTAATGACGGGCCATCTTGCTTGAAGATGTGGCTCGAAATCTCTCGAGGCACGACGTCATACGTCACCACGCACGGGATATCTGACGAGATCTTCAAACAAGAAGGTGGCTGGCACATTGCGAGCAAATGGAGACGGTAAGTAGGATTTTTCTTTGTTTCTTACACTATTTCAGGTTAAATCGATTCGCTGACACAAAACACGAGGAAATTTGGCTTTGAGGTGAATCGAATTTATCCTGAAATTTGGATCGAATTCTACTTTGTGGAATTCGATTCATTTATCTCTAGTTATTATCTTCTTTTAAACATTGGCCTTCATGTGTACCATACAGCCATGCAATGTTGGGTTATAACATGGACCAAAGGGCATTTGCCCTAAGCCACCACAACCGCTCCATTATACTAAAGGATGTTACTTTATGGGCAGCTGCAGTGAGCCCCTATGGGAGCCAGAGCAGAGGACGGGAGTGTCAGTGGCCCTGATGTAGTATTGTAGTGTCACAGTGTCCTACCTCAGACCAGGGGCATAATTATCGTGGTCGCAGAGGGTGTGACCACGACCGGGCCCGGCGGGCGGAGGGGCCCGCTGCACTCACTGTACTTTAGTGACAATGCCGAGCCCCATCAGAGCGCTCTTTAAACATGATGTATAATATGTGCCCCGGGTGCAGAGACAAAAGGGGGTGCAGAGGCAGGGGGAGCGCAGAGGCATGGGGGGGCACGCGTACTCACCCGGCAGTTCTTGTCACCGCTGGGCTGTTGTCTCTAGAGTGAAGCAGGGCGACCTCTCCGCTCCCTGCGTCAGTGTTCTTCTGAGCTCCGGCGCTTCACTTTGCAGGCCACACAGGAGAGCTGAAAGCCCAGGAATCGGCCTCCAGCATAGCCAGCAGTGATGTGAGTGTGGGAGCGTATCATCAGGGAAGTAGGTAAATATGTGTTTTTTTTTCCCCATAAAGCTGCAGACTGGAGGCAAAAGGGGGGCAACCACTAGAGTGAGGGGACACAAAAGTGGGCATTTTTACTAAGGGGGCAGCCTTATCTGAAATAACTACTGTGAGGGGGCAAATATGTGGGCATAACTACTGTGAGGGGGCACATATGTGGGCATAGCTACTGTAAGAGGGGACATATCTTGGCATATCTACTGTCAGGGGGCATATAATCTGGCATAATTACTGTAAGGGGGCACATATCTGGCCATAACCACGCTGAGGGGGCACACATCTGGGCATATCTACTGTGAGGGGGCACATATGTGGCCATAACCACTGTGAGGGGGCACATATCTGGGCATATCTACTCTGAGGGGGCACACATCTGGGCATATCTACTGTGAGGGGGCACATATCTGGCCATAACCACTCTGAGGGGGGCACACATCTGGGCATAACTACTGTAAGGGGGCGCATATCTGACCATAACTACTGTGAGGGGGCACATATCTGGGCATATCTACTCTAATGGGGCACATATCTGGGCATAACTACATTGAGGGGGCACAAAAGTGGGCATAACTACTGTAAGGGGCCACAAGGAGGACATAACTATTGTGAAGAGGCCACAAGGTGGGCTTTATTACTGTGAGGGTCCACAATGTGGACATTAGTACTGTGTGGTAGCACTTAAGGGAAATGTCCTAGATTACCCTGCTATACATTGGCATGGCTCAGTCTTACAGGCCAGCACAGCGCCCCCTGCTGGTGATTTCACAGGGGCAGTCACCATCCTTTCCTTAAGTGATTATTCTTTTTTTCTCTATCGCCACAGGGAACTTGTTCTGGATCCAGTGGACATCACGCAGACACCAGCGACACCCTGGATGAGGTAGGACCAGATTTTATTAGTTAGGACTAGGTGAGTGTAGCTATGCATTGGGCTTAGTGTAAAAATATTTGCCGCCTCTTTGTATAAATTGGTCTGTTGCAGTGAAAGTTAAAGTACTGAAGCATGAGGCTCGAGTTAAACATAACAAAATCTTTTTTACTAAGTGCAACATAGAACTTGAAAATACATACAGGGGCAGCAGGCTTTAGTGCAATTCTTCTCTGGCACCAGCTGAGGAGATATGGTAGCAGGTTGCATGGAAATCGATTGGCACTAGCAGAAACTTGTGGATATAGGTGTCCACTGTAATATTGGCTTGATATTTGTCTGGCCTGGTGGGTGTTTAGGGTGTCAGAGCTATAATCCCCACCTTGCAGCAGTGTACTGTATGTAAAGTCTCCTTACATTGATGGTTGTATTCTGAATTCTGATGGTCTCTCTGGAGTGTTGGACTCACAGGAGAACTAGATCTGGCTCCTCAATATCCCTCTGGAATCTTGATCATACAGGGTCATACAGTAAGTGATATGTGTACCAAGTAAAGTAGAAAATGATTGATGAGTTTTTGAGTTACAGAGCAATATGTGTGTAGCAAAAGCAGTTGGAGCATACAGACTCCATGCAGCTGCTGTGTAGGGGCGTATGACCCCCACAAAATTTATTTCCAGGTAGCAAGGGATGTGTATAGCAAGTTTAGTTGAAATCGATGGTTGGGTTTTTGAGTGATCGTGGAACATACATACATACACACACACACACACACACGTATATACATTTTTTATATATATAGATGAGCTGGGTCAGCTATGGCCATCCTTGCACCATCCACTGGCTGCCCCTCTAGGCAAGAGGGGCTCCAATTCCTAAAAGAGTCACAAAATTTTGTGCAAGCATGGTGTGTTTCACAATTTGCAACAGTATTTTGTTGCACAGTGGATTGATAAAATTCCCCTAAGGTAAATGTCCACTGGGCCTGCCTATTTTGGCAAGATCACCCGTCAATTTAATGTGTTTTCGGGGGGAAGTTCATCAGACTCTATGTTGGGGGAAAATAGTTTTAGGCATGTTGGATTTCAACACACACAATTCTTTGTTCCTGCTCTGGCAGAGGCTTATTCTCTTTTCTCCACTGAAAACACATGTACACTTGGCCCAGCTGAGCATGCATATGGGAGTCGGGACAGAAAGCCCTATATGGGTATAGGCGTATGGACGGCAGTGCTGATGACACTCAAAGATGCCAGTCTACTTGTGACATCACTTACCGGGTCCTGCCCACATGCTCCATTTTGAAACCCGAAGCGGGGAGAAAGGCCATGGGGGATTGAAGGAGAGAGGAGTATTTACTTATTTATTTAGCCCCCACTTTTCTTTTATTCACCCCACATTTGGGGCCTATAATGATCATTCATTCAGAAGACTAAAAAAACTCCTTTAATGTCCCAAATAAGTTTTCTAAGACTTTTCTACTGATGATCTATCCACTGGATAAGTCATCAGTATTTGATTGGTGGGGGTCAGACACCCGAGACCCCCACAGATCAGCTTTTTGAGAAGGGACCGGCAGTTGCAGTAACGCCATGGCCTTCTCTTAGCTTAGCCTAGGCCATGTGATGTCACATTCATTGGGCACATGGCCTTGGTGCAGCTCAGGCCCATTGAAGTAGCTGGAGCTGAGCTGCCATATCAAGCACATCCGCTATACACTGACTAGTAAGCTGAGAGAAAGATGCGGCATTACTGCCAGCACCGCTGCCTTCTCAAGCAGATGATCGGCGGGGGGTCCCGGGTGTCATATACCCATCAATCAGGTACTGATGACCTTTCCAGAGGATAGGTCATCAGTATAAAAGTCTCAGAAAACCCTTTTAAATACATTTTTGGGGGAATTATTTTTTCGTAACGACTACTGCAAAACCTACATTACTTGCAATAGTCCTACTACATCAGAAGAAAATGTTCCTTTTTACAATTTCCATCTACATTTTACAGCGTTTTCCTCTTGTTTGTGTTTGATACCTATTATTTTATTTGTCCCCAAACGAGAGAACTATTCCTATAGACACTGAATATTCCAAATTCATGGCACATTACAAAGCATCGCATTGATTTTGGTTGAAAAAAAAAAATTACCATTTCGATTCACTTTTGCCCACACCCCCTCTTATTGCTCTAATCTTCCATAAATCCATAACTTTTTTCTTGACGAGAACAGTAAATTAGACACTTGCAAAAGCGCATTCGCATTGTTACGACAATTACGCTTCCCAGATACAGAGCTAAAGCCGCCACAATTAAAGCCAGAGATCCCATCTCACATAGATGCTTATAGTGAATTATTTTGTGCTGACATATAACTCTGTAATATAGAGACATATGAGGTCATAAATGCAGCCTGCTATATGTAAGGAAGTCAAGCAAGCAAATGTATTTGTATGATGGACTGTTTTCCAAGCATTTAATTGCATTGCTGCCGTGCACCAGGGGCAAGTGGATGAGAAATGATTTCACAGAAAACAATTGGCTGTATGCAAATGTACAAAATTATATCAGACGTACAATTGATGTCATATCTTTAACATTGTCTGTGCTGCGAAAAGCAATACAGTTTATTGTTTAATTGTTTATTGGCTTAACTGAAATTCTGCTGAAGTTAATTGACTTTTTTACACCCGAGCTTTGCAGACACAATTAAGTGAGGTCTCTCTCAGTTCCTTATATACGGAGGGAAAAAAAATCCCGCACGCTGAAGATAAACTGCTGTCTGAATAGGAGGCTTTATTGTCTCAGTGTGAACTGGAGAATATCTTCTGCCGCTATTGTAAGCTTCTTCTTCATACTCAAGACTATAACGTATTGTGCTCTGTTCCTCGAATCATAGTATTATATGTGCGGCCACGTTTATGAAGGTTTTGTATCTAAAACTGTTGGAATGAGTTTTTGTACATATTTTGTTTAGGCGCTTGTATCATTTACTAAATGATGTTTGCCTGCCTCAGCATTATATTTCAGTAATTAATATGTATTGATATACTATCAACCTTTCCTTCTTCCCTTTCCTCTTCATTTCATTGACTTCCTCTTCCTTCCCATGCCTTTCTCTTTCTTTTCCTGCTTTTCTCTACCTTTTTATCCCTTCATCTTTTACTTTTCTTTTCCCTTTATTCTTCTACCTTCTCCTACCTTCCTATACCTTTACATTCCTTAATCGTCTTTTTTATCTTTTCTTCCTTTCCTCTTCCTTTTTCTCACTTCCTCTTTACTTCCCTCCCTCTTCCCTTACATCCCTTACTCTTCTTTTGCATCTCTTGTTATTTTCCTCTTTCATTCCCCCCTTCCTCTTTTTTTTCTCAAACATTCTTTCTTTTCCTCCTTCTTCTTCCTTTAGATCTTTTCCTTCTCCTTTCCTTAATTTGCTTTTCCTTCCCACCTCTTTCTCTTCCTTCCTACCCCTTTCTTTTCCTTTCCCGCTCTTCCTTTTCTTTTCATCCCTTCTTCTTTTCCCCTTCCTTTCCTTCTTCTTCCAGTCCCTTCCAATACCTTTACATACCTTCCTCTTTTTTTTATCCCTTCCTTCTTTCATCTTCCTTTCCCTTCTTCCTTTTTTTTTACTCCCATCTTTCTCCTTCATAGCCTTCTACTTTCTTTTCATCCCTCCTTCCTTTCACCTACTCCCTCTTCCTTTCCATTGCATGCCCTCCCTGTCCATTCTTTTTGCTTGCTTTCTTTTACCTTTACTTTGCATTTCCACTCCTTTATACAGCTTTTTTCCATCTCTCCCTCTTTATTTTCATCCTCTCCTTTTCTTTTTAATTTTCTTTCTGCTCCACTTCCTTTGCTTCCTTTTAGCCTCTTCATTTACCGTTACTTTCTTTGCTTTAGAGGTGTTCTCCCATTAACAACACATATCCGCTACCCACAGGAAAGGTGATGAATGTATAGTCACAGGAGAATTGGGAACCCTCGATCATGAGATGGGTTAATGGTGCAGTAGAGGGACTACAGTACCAGAGATAGTGAGTACTGAACAGTCCCGTAGACACTAAAGGCATCAGAGGTCACACCTGCACGCCACCTCTCCATTTACCTCTATTCTCTCTATCCGTGATGTCAGACCCCCCACAATCAGACATTTATCACCTATCCTGAGGATAGGTGAGAAATGTTGTTAATGGAAAACCCATTCACTGCTTCACTTCGTTCTTCCTTCCCATCTCTCGTCTCCTTTTCTTTCCACCCCTTCAGTTTATTTCTACTCTTTCCTTTTCTTTCCTCTCTCACATCTTCCTTCCCATTCCTTCCACTTTTCTTTTACTTTCCATCCTTTGTTTTCCATCTCTTCCTTTCCATCACTTCCTTAAACTTTCCTTTTATTTCTCAATTCTCCATTTCTTCCAGTTTTGTTAATTTCTTCGTTACCATCTCCATCTTCCTATCCTTCATTTCCATATCTTTCTTTCCATAATTTTTCATCCTTTTAGCACAAATAATATTGCAGTTATTTGCATATCTGTATAAATTAGATTACTGGGGTTGGTTTACAGGACAACCTTGCTGCCCCTGCTTCCCTCACTCGATGACTTCCCTGCACTCTTATTTTGTGTTATGATCTCTACGTGGTGACAAATTACGTTTCTGAAATCGAATGTGCAGATTTTAAAATTACTAGTAGATATGCAACTTGAAGCTTTGGGGCCAGGGTCCCTGACCTTCCATGTGCCATTTATAATGCTGATATGGTCTTATGACTTAGAAGGACCCTTGTGCCACCCGGGAACCAGGGCGTAAATGTGACTGCTACCTCTGTACACCGCATTGTTATGTCCTTGGAAATCCGCAAACTTGATACCATGGTAGGCCCAAAAAGTCCAGGAGAAAGAACACATTTGGGGCTGTCTTTGTAGACAATAGCTTGTCACTATAATCAATTTAGTTGATTCAAAACTTATTAGACTTTGTTGATGATATGGGGGTTTGCCCACAACAATAATTTCCTCTGGTAGGCCCCAAGGAACCCCAGTTTGACTGTAATAACGTGGGAGCAGGCAAAAGAACATCAACCCTGGTATAACAAGGAATAACCAAGTGCTTATGATTAAGTTATTTAGGTTTAAAGGGGTTGTCTCACCAGTAATATTCACTTTCAAAGAGCACCAGCCATAGCAGATCAACCCAGGTCCCATTCCTGACTCCCTCAGCAGTCAACCAATTTTGCCATGGGCAGCCTAAGCCAGATATAGTGGGTGTTCTGGTGAAGTGTGATATTACATGGCGGCCATTCAGATGAAAGACCATCTATGTAATACAACGATGACCAAGTCCACCAGAACATGAGCAATTATACTGAGCAATTCTTTGGACGTGTCTCTACTTTGGCCATATTCCTGAATAGGGCATATGAACAGGGGTTGTCTACATGAGACAGCCAGTTTAACTACGATGAGGCAGCTGATTGTGGATCTTCATCCTTAAAGAGAACCTGTTACATCTCCTGACATGGCTGTTTTAGTAACTACAGTACTTGTATTCCCCATGTGATAACAATTCTGGAGCATCTATTCTCTATTATTCCTACTAGAAGACATAATCATAAGAATAGATGCTCCAGAATTGTTATTACATGGGGAATTCAAGTAGTTACTAAACAGACATGTCAACATGTCAGGAGAGGTGGAGAGTCCTTTTTAGGCAAGGTCCACAGACATAAATGTATATTCATAGATATGTTCTTTCAGCCCATCATCGATCCATATTCACACTGCAATGATCAGTCAAAAAACAAGTAAATGCAGGTTTATCTGCTGCAAAAATCACTTCTTAGCAGCAAAGCTCCTTATGTCTACAACATCAATATGCAAAGTGCACAATTTGCATTGACATGCATAAAGACCCTTTAAATGAGCGCTGATCAACTCGGTGATCAGTGCTCGACTGGCGCCCGCTATGGCCCCATATTGGGTTATGCAAAAGAACCCTTACCCATCAACAATTGCAATTCCTGAGCTCCAGCATTACGTTCATGACCATATTTACAGTGTAACGCAGCCAGAAGTGGAGCGCTCAGCAAGCACAGAGGTATTGGGGAATAATCTGCAATCAGCCGGTCACTTTCATGTTAATCTTGTTATAAGAGGACATATTTGTTTTAGATTTAAATCCCATGTTCTCCAGAATTACTCTTCAAAAGAGGCACTTTAATAAGTAAACACAATCCAAATATCTACTCCATGATTTGCGCTGATCTGCACAATCAAGATAAGATCACTAGTATTTTACTAATTAATGGAATATAATCAGAAACATAAACCCCGTAGCCTGGTTACCAGATGATTAGAAGACGTTCTTGTTAGGAAAATCCTGCAATTTAAGACGATCTTGTCGTTGGCCTTCAGTCAGCCTTTATAATATTTAGTCATAAAGAGAATTTTCCATGGACAGCTGTGAGCTACGCGTAAATGTAATATATTAATAAACTTCTGTCTCCCATTATTCTACAAATTTAGAATGTTCCACAATTGACAATATTACAAGAATGCCTAAAATGTCAAGATCCTCCACCATTAGCCACGACATTACCTATGACTCTGGAGAGCTCCACGTGTCTGCTTTACTTCGACAAGTCACAGATTGCAATAGGAATTGTGCAATGCTATATTGCCCCTGGGGTGGCGCTGCAATTAATAGCTCATTCCACCACACAATGGATGGAGCTGTGTAGTTCCGGCGCCGACTTTCGGTGCCGAATTTACAAGGTACCAGTTGATCTGTCAGGGTCTGGGGTGTCGGACCACTGCTGATTTAGGAATTCAAAATCCTGGACAATCCCTTTAAAGAACATGTTTAGTTAACCGAGGCCTTGCCAGTATCCAACAGTATCCATTGGGTTACCACCAGTTCAATAATATTGCTTTATCTTGATTATTAAAAAAAGCAAAAACTGAATGACAAACCCAATGACCTAAAATTGTAGTGTAGATTTTATGAAACTGAAGTTGCCCATGGAATTTAAAGGGTATGTCCACTTTTGCATTTGCAATTTATCTAAAATATGATTACAATCACGGTAGAATCCTTTCTAGTTTATTTATCTGTTTCTTGGGCGCATTATAGCAATGTTATTTGGGCACAGTATAATAGCTTGGGCACTACATGATATACTATAAGAGGGCACCATCAGAAGGTGCTGCACAGGCATCATCCAACCTAAAGCCAGCCTTGTCTTCAGGTTGTCAAAAAGAAGGGGCATAGATAGTGTAGCAAACAATGGTTGCAGGATCAGACAACATACAAGGTTTATTTGTAGTCTGTTACTATGGCAACATCTTGGAAATTCTTTTGCTCCCTTCTCCTGACTGATACTTTCTAACAATGAGATCCCTCGGATGGTTTGGAAGCTTTCTGTGGACCATGGCTTCTGCTGTGGGATGCGACTAAGAAAACTTCAGGAAAGACCAACTAGAGCAGCAGAACTTTATTTGGGGTTATTCAGAGGCACTTTACATGATGGCCGGTGTATGCTGACTCCTATTTAACAGGATTCTGAATGTGATTTCTGAATTCTGAACACAGCTACATCCCCAGTTACTGTATAAGAGGGTGTGCACACTTATGAAACCACATTATTTTAGGGTTTGTTTTCTTTCCTCCAGCTAAAAGATTTCAGTTTGTTTTGCAATTGAGTTGTACAGTTTATAGGTCACATTAAAGGTGGAAAAAGTTCTGAAATGATTTATCTTTGTCTCATTTATTTACATCACAGAAACCTGACATTTAGATATAACCTATCATTGTAATCCTATCTGTGATGATAGTGAGATGACTGCTGAGAAGTGATCTCCATGAAACAGGAAAGTCACATTGTATTATAAGGCTTAGTGGCCAAAGTGGAAATTGCAGGAATTTTTATTTAGAAACATTGACATGGAAAATTAAGAAGAACTTGACCAAAAATCTTTAAAAGAGTTTTTTTTTTTTGTATCGCTAAACCTCTACTTAAATAATAGGTCATTTCCTGAGGACATATTCCCTTTAGTCATATTTTCTAAATTACTTAATTTGGACTGACCTGCAGTACCAGGCACTACCTATGAACCAGAGAGGTGTGCGTTTTAGGAAGAGAAAACATCTTTGCACAGTCCACCAGATCACTGGACATTTATACATTACTGTGACAGCGATTTAATTTGTCATATTTGCTATATATTAGCAGTAGAAAAAAATGTCTTAAGATTTTTTTAAGCAATTCCTTCCTTGTGGTCGTGTGCCTCCGTGGTTCCACTGGAGGTTGCATCACTCAGTATTCATCCTACATGCTGCCTTGTATTTCCTCAATGTACCTTAACCCAATTCCTTACAGATTCTCATAATTACAACTTGTTACAAAGTAGCAAGGTTGTGCATTCTAATAGAACAGAACGGACGGCAAATACCAAGAGATGTAAAACGTAGAAGTACAGAGGATCCAGCGCGGCATGTGGAGTGCTAATCTGCAGAATACATTACCGCCTATTTCCTGTCTATCTCTATTATAAGTCGTCTTCGGATCTTAAATTACAACATGAGCCACAGAATACTTTTATGGTGCACATTAACTGTTTCCAATAACATGTCATAGTTTTATGCCGAGCGCTCACAATGGCGCCGAGGCCCTTCCCTTGATTTTGCATGTAAAAAATATGCAGGTATAAAATATTATATCTGCAAGTAATATAAAGTACCTGTCAAAATATTGTAAAAACGCAAGATTGCTCCCCATGAGATGGACTTGCTATAATAGCATGACAGGGAACTACATTTCCATTATAATTATAGGAAACGAGTGATGTTACGTTTTTATAATTTAAAGCGGTATCCTCTGATGTGACATCTTCTCTGAGCTGAATTATGCATTCGCTGGCTTTTAAACAGTTCTCCTGGCACAAGTCAGCGAAGATGAAGTTGTCTTTCTAAAATAATTGCTCTGCAAAGCATCCATTATACCTGGAAAATGTAGAACTTGACTTCTACAAATTATACACTAGCCTTTAATGGTTATTTTGAAAGCTATTAGCTTTCCATGTTTGGCAAAAAAAAAATGTCATAAAGTAACAGTATTGATAGGATATGTGAGGGACTGAATCTACCGTAAATTTCAATTTTTCTTAATTCTATTGTTAATTGAGGATGTAATTAGTGCAATACTGGTGAAAAAGGCATCTTAAGGCTACTTTCACACTCGTATTTTTGGCGGATCCGTCATGGATCTTCAAAAACGGATTTGTTACAATAATACAACCGCATGCATCTGTCATGAACGGAGCCGTTTGTATTATCTGTAACATGAACTACACTGAAAGTCAATGGAAGACGGATCTGTTCTCTATTGTGCCAGATTGTGTCAGAGAAAACGGATCCGTCCCCATTGACTTACATTGTGTGCCAGGACGGATCCGTTTGTCTCAGTTTCATCAGACGGACACCAATGCTCCAAGCAGCGATATGGTGTCCGCCTCCAGAGCGGAATGGTGACTGATCGAAGTTAAACGAATGCATTTTAAGCAGATCCTTTTCCATTCAGAATGCATTAGGGCAAAAATGATCCATTTTGGATCGCTTGTGAGAGCCCTGAATGGATCTCACAAATGGAAAGCCAAAACTCGAGTGTGAAAGTAGACTTAGGAACTGTAGAAGGTCCACATTCTTCAAGTTGGTGGAGGAACCTCTGAAAAGTGCTGCATGTTTTTTTTTTGGTTGAGGAGTCTTCACATTTTTGGCAAAGAAAGAAGGAAACTGAGAATATATATATATATATTAGTATTGGGCGAGCATGCTCGGCCGAACACCATTTTGACTCGAGCGATGCGCTACTCGAGTCTCCTCCCCGCACGATTGCTGGCTGCTACACAGCCAATAAACGTGCGCGGAAGTACTGCCACTCACTGTAATGCCATAGCCATGTTAGTTACTGACTTTACAGTGATTGGCTGGCCGGAACGCATCATCCGGTGATATACAGCACCCGATGACACGTGGTTCGGCTCAGTCTTAGTCAGGGAGAGCTGCAGCAGAAGGGACAGATAGTGTAGGGACAGGAATAGTTTTTTTCAGGCAGGGTTTACTGGTGAAAGGTGTTAGAGACCCAAAAGTCCTTTTAAGGAATATTGTTTTATCTGGCTGCAATATACATTATTAGCGCAAACCTGCGGTAAATTGCCCGCTGCTGACAGTGACAAAACCTCTGCTACATCTGTTGTGTTACATTTGCGCAATTGTTCCCCGGAGCACCCCCTTGCAACAAATTCCCTTGCCAAGGGGTAGGTGTTCAGCAGTCTGGCACTTTTTTGAGGAAAGTGTGGACGACAAAAGAATTGTCATTTACAACCTGTGCCGTACCAGAATGAGCAGGAGCGTGAACACTAGCAACCTCACCACTACCAGCATAATCCGCCACATGGCATCAAAGCACCCTAATAGGTGGGCCGAACGCCTGGGTCCACAATCAGTGTCTGTTGGTCACACCATTGCCTTCTCTTCCCCTATGTTACGTGCTGGGCAATCCCCTGTCCAAGATGCAGGCCCAGATGCCTCTCGCCCTGGACATTCGCAAGCACCATCAGCTAGCACATCCACTTCTGTGTCCCAGCGCAGTGTCCATACCCCAGTCCTTTGAACGAAAGCGCAAAAAGCCAGCCACCCACCCACAGGCCATAGCAGTAAATGCACACCTTTCCAAATTGATGGCCTGGAAATGTTGCCATTTAGGCTTGTGGACACTGAGGCTTTCTGCAGCCTAATGGCGGAGGCTGTCCTTTGTTACTCAATCTCCAGCCGCCACTATTTTTCCCGGTCTGCCGTCCCCGCCTTACACCAGCATGTGTCCCGTAACATCACCCGTGCCCTGACCTATGCAGTTATTGGGAAGGTCCACTTAACAACTGACACATTGACAAGTGCCTTTGGCCAGGGTTGCTACATTTCCCTGATGGCACACTGGGTGAACGTTGTGGAGGCCGGGAGCGAGTCATACCCTGGGATGGCATAGGTGCTACCGACGCCAAGGATTGTGGGTCTTACTTCCATCAGGATTTCCGCCACCACCTAAATTAGTGGCTGCAACCCCCCCCCCCCCCTTCTCCTCCTCCACCTCCTCCTCCACTTCCACCTCTGAATTGTCATCTTGCAGCACCAGTCAGTAGCTGGAAGCAGTGTAGCACTGCAGTGGGGAAGCGGCAACAGGCCACGCTGAGACGAATTTGCTTAGATGACAAACAGCACACCGCCACAGAGCTGTGGCAGGGTTTAAGGGACCAGACTGAGCTGTGGCTCTTGCCACTCAACCTATAACCAGGCATGGCTGTGTCTGATAATGGCCATAACTTGCTTTGGAGCTCGGCAAGCTCACACACATACCATGCCTAGCCCACGTGTTCTTCTTAGTGGGTCAGCGGTGAAGGTGTGCCGCATGTGTGCCCATTTCCAAAAGTCATCTACAGCTGCCATCGGTCTGGCAACGCTGCAGCAGCTCTTGAAATTGCCAGCTCACCGACTGATGTGCGACGTGAGCACACGCTGGAACTCCACGTTCCACATGTTGGCCAGGCTTTGTGAGTAGCAGAGGGAAGTAGTGGAATACCAGCTGCAACATGGTCGTCGCCTTTCCAGTCAGCTTCCGCTCTTCACAAGTGATGACTGGGCATGGATGTCTGACGTATGTGAAGTTTTAAGAAACTTTGAGGAATCAACACAGATGGTGAGCGGCGATAACGCTATTATCAGCGTAACCACACCACTTCTGTGTCTACTCAAATGCTCGCTGCTCACAATTAAGGAGGACACTTTGCATGTGTAAGAGGTGGAAATGGGGGAAGACGGTACACAGGGTGATAGCCAGAACACCCTCAGTTCATCTTCTCAGCGCAAATTGGATGATGAGGAGGAGGAGGAGCAGGAGACACTTGCCTTCGCTACAGAGGGTAGTACCCATAGCAGGTTTATTCCATCTGTTCAGCGTGGATGGGCATAAGAGGAGAAAGAGAATGAGGAGATTGAGAGTCATCCTCCTGGCACACATGAATGACTTTATGTTATGCTGCATTTTCCGTGACCCACGATTTATACGCATTTTGACCAACACCGATTACTGGTTGCTCATCCTACTCGACCCCCACTACAAAGAGAACTTCTCATCTCTCATTCCTGTGGTGGAGAGGACGAGAAAATGGTGCAATACCAGAAGATCCTTGTGGAAAAATTGCTCCAAAAATTTTCAGCTGACAACGCTAGCAGCAGAGTATGTAGTTCCTTGGGCAACCGAGGACAGGAGTCGAGGGCAACACACAGCAGTTCCAACAGAGGCAGGGCAACACTCTCCAAGGCCTGGGACAGTATCATGACACCCGGCCAGCACCCTGATGTGCGGCCTAGTGTCACAAGGAGGGGCAAGTTTTGGAAGATGGTGAAGGAGCACGTAGCAGACCGTGTCAGCGTCCTCAGTGATCCCTCAGTGTCTTACAACAATTGGGTGTCCAAGCTGGACACGTGGCACGAACTGGCCTTGGAGGTGATGGCCTGCCCTTCCACCAGCGTTTTGTCAGAGCGGGTATTTAGTACTGCTGGGGGCATAATAACTGATTAGTGCATCTGCCTGTCAACTGAAAATGCTGACCGGTTGCCCCTGACTTCTCTACTCCTCCAGAGGAAAGCGGCTCAACATAAAGGCACTTTAAATGCGGCTTTTATGGTGTATTGAATACACTGTATTCCCATGCGCCCCTTCCACCACAATGTTCCGCCCCTTGCTCCTAATGTTTTTGAGGGTCACCAGCAGGCCATCAATCATAATTTTTAAAGGGTGTGTATGATGCCCTCCTTTATGTGTAACAAAGAGTGTATTGCAGTGCCGGTTCCTTGTAATTTTTGGCAGCCCTTTCACTTAGTTTATAGGCTTTAGGCGCCGGCGTCTCTCTGCTTTTGCCGAGGTATCGCGAGGACAGTGACGTCACTCGCGCATGCGTAGTGGTTCGTATTCACAGGTTAGGTAGAGCCAGGGCTCGCTTTGTATTGCGCATGCGCTTGGAGGTAGAGGAACCTGTGAATGCGAACCACTACGCATGCGCGAGTGACGTCACTGTCCTTGCGATACCTCGGCAAAAGCAGAGAGACGCCGGCGCCTGCGCAAATCTCCCCTATCTCCCCATTTAAACTCACTATGAGCACGGACACACCAGGTCCTCCCGATATCTCCGGTCTCCTGCACTAAGGTCTGTCTCCATGACATGTCATATTATGCTATATTATTATGCCAGACGCACTGCTTTTAGCCGTTCTCTGTATACATATATGCTTAATATTAGTGTTTTCCTGGATCAATTATACTTTGTTCTGTCGCTGATCCCTATTACCTATCTCTGTGAATCCTGACCACAAGGTACACTAATATGTAGCTACGTTGATATGGCTTTCACAAGGTATATTAATATATAGCTACATTAATATGGCTCTCATCAGCTCCAAGCTCATCCAGTAGATACGATTGCACTGTTCCCCACAACAAGAATCTATATCTACCTATTTAATGTCAAACCCATGACATTTATATACTTGCAAACCTCCTTGACATGATAATTCTGTGAGTTTCCCTTATAGGCTAGTCAATGACCATACTCTGTGACCATACAAGTATGTTCTGCTTTAACCCACATCGTCGATTGCAGTATTAGAGTAACCTGTACTTACATACTCTATGACCCTTTTATATACAGGTCCAACAATAATTCTTACAACGAAGACACAGACAACTTCCACGTCCTGCCAAGCATTATCCAACCTGCCCCATATGGCGTATTTAATTCATTTATTTTTTTGATTCTATATACTTGTGATAGACATCTATTGAAGTCGTAATATTTTTTCTATTATTTTGTTCTGACAATTTCTGTACTAATTATTGTCCATTGATATTGTACCTATGAGGTACTAAAAAATGTTGTACCTATATATTTTTCAGGCCGTGATCAAGGTCCTAACAGACCGAAACGTTGGCCAGTGTATTTACGAAAAGATCCATTTGGGATGGACAATAAATAAAAAAGAATCTTATTTTGCAATATATCGAGTGCCGTGGTTTATATAAGTATATTCTGACAGACCTCTTCCGCTGAGCACCGACTACCATAAACAGGAGTGCCATCCACTACAATCATTATATAAAGGAATTTCCAAGGCATTAGATATACCATGGAACACATTGAGAACAGTCATCAACAAGTGGAGAAAATATGGCACAATAGTGACATTACCAAGAACTGGACGTCCCTCCAAAATTGATAAAAAGACGAGAAGAAAACTGATCTGGGAGGCTACCAAGAGGCCTACAGCAACATTAAGGGAGCTGCAGGAATATCTGGCAAGTAGTGGCTGTGTGGTACATGTGACAGCAATCTCCCGTATTCTTCTTATGTCTCGGCTATGGAGTAGAGTGGCAAGACGAAAGCCTTTTCTTACGAAGAGAAACATCCAAGCCAGGCTACATTTTGCAAAAACACATCTGAAGTCTCCCAAAAGCATGTGGGAAAAGGTGTTATGGTCTGATGAAACCAAGGTGGAACTTTTTGGCCATAATTCCAAAAGATATGTTTGGCACAAAAACAACGCTGCACATCACCAAAAGAACACCATGCCCACAGCATGGTGGTGGCAGCATCATGCCAAGGCTCTGTTTTTCTTCAGCTGGAACTGGGGCCTTAGTTAAGCTAGAGGGAATTATGAACAGTTCCAAATACCAGTCAATATTGGCACAAAACCTTCCGGCTTCTGCTACAAAGCTAAACATGAAGAGGTACTTCATCTTTCAGCATGACAACTACCCAAAGCATACATCCAAATCACCAAATGAATGGCTTCACCAGAAGAAGATTAAAGTTTTGGAATGGCCCAGCCAGAGCCAAAAACCTGAATCCGATTGAAAATCAGTGGGGTGATCTGAAGAGGGCTGTGCACAGGAGATGTCCTCGCAATCTGACAGGTTTTGTGTTTTTGCAAAGAAGAGTGGGCAAATCTTGCCAGGTCAAAATGTGCCATGCTGATAGACTCATACCCAAAAAGACTGAGTGCTGTAATAAAATCAAAAGGTACTTCAACAAAGTATTAGTTTAAGGGTGTGCACACTTATGCAACCATATTATTTTATTTTTATATTTTTTCTTCCCTCCACCTAAAAGATTTCAGTTTGTTTTTCAATTGAGTTGTACAGTTTATAGGTCACATTAAAGGTGGAAAAAGTTTTGAAATGATTTATCTTTGTCACATTTTTTTACATCACAGAAACCTGACATTTTAACATATACTTTTTATATCCACTGTATATACTGTGTATGAATGTATTTCTTATTAGGATGGTGGTGCAATGGCAATGACCATACTTGTCATGCTTGTCTTAAATTTTATGTCTTATTTTGCATGTAATAGGTTCAATCACGGTAAGAAGAAAACTTATGTGAACCATGGGGGTGCATGTGTGGGTAGCACACCCTTGTCCCTGTTTTCAAGTAATAGAATTGATGGCTGAATTTATTTAACGAAGTCTCGTGTAACTTTGGAGATAACAAATTTCACCTCTGAGAAGCCCATACATTTGAATGCTGTACAGAGACAAATCTCCATACAGCATTCAAAGTTTTGACCAAAGCGACTTTGGATCTATCCGAAACTTGCTTCGATCACCACATCTACTACCTAAGACCTAGTGTAATGCTCGTAAATGTTGTCCACAAGGACAAAATAGTACCCCCCAGATGTTGATAAAGGCTCCTTACTCAAATAATCCTGTTCTCTCCACTCTGATGAGGGGCAATCACCCTAAAACAGCTGTCTTCAGAAGTACAGGTTTGGCTATAATCCTAAATTGTGTCTCAAGGCCTGTTTGGAGGAAGAGAAAGAGATTAGTACACAAATGTGAGTTTCTCAAAAATATATATGTGCTGTCTAAGTGGAACTCTTTCTCATTATGGAGAGCCCATGGTACACCGCGTACGCAGTATTGTAGGCTAGATGATACCCCTACTATGCCATGTACAAGTGTGCAGTATTGTAGGCCAGGCAATGCCCCTCTGGGTTTCTGGGAAAAATGTCTAAATTAGCTTTCCTAAACCCGTTTGATGCCGGAAAATGTTAGACATGATCATTTGCATATATCTTTACCCAGAAATCCAGAGCAGCGTTGGCTAGCCTACAATAGTCATCATGTATATCAACTGGTCTTCATAATAGAAATAGTACCCACTCAGAGGTTTCCCCTAAGCCTTTGGAAAAATAAATGTTCTCATCTGCTTTTACTCTGATTAAGTTAAAAAAATGGTCAGCACCAGACTTCCAGTTTGTCGTCACGGGAAAGGAATCACTCCAATGGAAATATAGCAAAAGATCCCAGCGGATGCTCTTCATCTTCAAAATATTTCTTTCTTTATTTCATCAATACAGATACATATTTAGGACGCAAATCGGCCCGCCCAGCCTTCATTAGCTCATGAATGAGCTGATGAAGGCTGGGGGGCCGATACGAGTCCTCAATATGTATCTGTATTCATGAAATAAAGAAAGAGATGTTTTGACGACGAAGAGCGTCCGCTGGGAATTTTTGCTATATTTACTTTGATTAAGGGGTTTTGCCCTGAAAGAACAACTTGTAGATGTGAGGCTGGCTTAGCTGTTTTTCTAACATGGTTAAGAGGCAGGAAATCATCTCTGCCAATCTGCTGTGTGCAAATAATGCAGCGCTCATTGCTGCTGTGTTCTCCTTACTGGTTACCTACTTGCTGTGCAACAGCAAATAAGTATAATTTCAGCTCCTGCTGTTCCATTTCAATGGGACAGCTCTTTCCTATTCACCTGAGAATATATCATCAGTATAGCAAAGACAGACAATATCTTCAGCAACCTTTTTTCCTTATTTTGGATCAACTTCAGAGAAAGACACCTCCAACTAACGTTCAACTGATAGTGAGACAAGAGCATTCCAACACCCTACAAAGCATTCTGTTTTATTGTTCTTTTAGAAAAATAACTAGTTTGGATGTTTTATTGAGAGATGTATACGTTTTGTGAGACGTTATTGTTCTCTTGTCTCCAGGGGCGTAGCTAAAGGCTCATGGGCCCTGGTCCAAGGGTTCAGCTTGGGCCCCCCCTTCCCTCAGTGTTTTGTGGCTAGGGAAGCACATAGCCTTCATGCTGCCTGTGGCAAAAAATTGAAACAGTAGACCTCCCCCCAACCTATAATACTGGTGTCTTTCTATAATACTGGTGTCTTCTTATGCACCACAAGGGTCTTTTGGCCCCCTCAGGCTCCAGGGCCCGGTAGCGACTGCTACCTCTGCACCCCCTATAGCTACGCCCCTGCTTGTCTCACTTTCAGTTGAATGTTGCTTTAGAGTCTCTCAGGTTCATAAGACGTTGAATCAAAATAGTGAAATAAAATTGCTGTTTTCAGTTTTTGCTATACGGGTGGTGAATACTCAGGTTAACAGAAGAGAGCTATAATTATGCCTACTTACTGTTGCATAGGAAGTAGGTAAACAGTAAGAAGAACATGGCAGCAATATAAGTGTTGTATTATTTTCACACAAATTGGCAGAGTTGTCTTCCTGCCTTTTAAACATGCTTAAGAAGCAAAGCAAAAAAAAAGATTAAATCAGCTCCATCTCTCTCTCCCTCTCTCATCCCCGGATATATACCACAAGGAAAAATAGTACCCCCCCTGGATGCTGACCAAGGCCTCTCATCCAGTTCTTTCTGCACTGATGAGGAGCAATCATACCAAAACAGCCGTCTGCAGATGATGGTTTGGCTATAATCCCAAATTGTGTCTCAAGGACTGCTTAAAAGGTTGAACATTGACTTATAGGATATATACCCTCCAACTGGTGACATGAGAGGCACAGATTTCTTTCTGGAAAGAGAGCTCATTTACATACTTTTTTTTCCAGGGGGCATTGCATGTCCTAAATGCTTTTCACACATACTAGATTCTCTCCACAATGAGAACCAGTATCCCCTGGCTACATGTTGGCTGCCTGATGCAATGCCTCTTCTAGGTGATAATATCTGTAATATACAAGGTGATGGAGCACTGCAATCATATACCCAAAAGAACGAAAATAATAGACCTATAGCAGTCAATGGGAACCATCCATAATATGCAAAATACAGCCATGTGCATGCGATCTATCACAAGGCAAGTCAATATGAGGTCTCATTCACAGCTCTGTGTTTGATGCACCCATATCGTTTCCCTTTGTCCTTCCAATTTTATATGGCAGCCTATACAGTTTTTTCACAGATTCTGATATGGTCCATTGAACATGGAAAAGTTACAAAGAAGACAGCACCTATAGGGTCCATGGACGCCGCCGTGTTCTGTTCATGAGACTTTTTTGCTACGAAATAGAAAACGATTTCTGCTTTAGTCTTGCTAATCGTTCTTTATCCTTTTTACTCTGTTTTCTCCCTCTTGATATGCAGGAAAGTTGCCTTTTTTTTTTTGTTGAAAAGTTTTAAGATGACAGACGATGTCTTCAAGGTGCCTGGAGTAAAACAACAGATGTATCAGCGAAAAAATATTTGCTTCAAAAATGTTCTGATAATGGGAAATGGAGCCACTATGGACATCTATGCACCGAGGCTATTTGCAGGTCAGCAGGTTGTACTAATTGCCAAAAGAGTCTCCCTCAAAGGGTCCTATTAATGCGTATTTAACCAGTCTGGTCACATTCTGTTAAAATATAATTTTTTCTGCACACCTTGTCTGTTTATGCAGATTGCATTCTAAATGGTTTGTGCTAGCCAGCTTTGTCCGAGATCTCACATGTCCAGAAGGTACGAGGGCTTAAATGGCGAGAAACCATCATCGGATCAGGCAGATTCTAAAACCATCTCTTTGTGATCCCTGAGTATTTTCTTCCTGATCTCTGGCTGATTCCTTTCAAAGAAAATACCACGACTGAAAGGAAAACATGCCGGACTCAAGGTTACCGGCAGCCGTGGATGTGGGGAGTGGGAATTATAGGAAATTTCTTTGCATTTCGTAATTGAAGGAAACATCTGATACTGAAAACTGATAGCATGATGCTAAGGCTGGGTTCACATCATGTTTTATGCCTCCTTTTGACGTATACGTTAGGAAAAAAAGGATAAAAAAAACCGCAGCACACTACATTCTTGTATCCACAGAGTCCAGTAAAAAAAAAAAATTTTTTTTTTTAACAATGCGGAAAAAAACCATATACGTTTCTGTTTTACAATAGAACTCTATGGTGAACAGATGCCACTGTATGGCATCAGCCTGAGGCATCCGTTTCACACTATCGTTTCCCTTTTCCGGTATTGAGAATGGTCGCTTCCGTTTTGTCCCCTTTCATTGTCAATGGGGACAAAACGTAATTCAACAGAACGGAATGCTCCAAAATG
Organism: Bufo gargarizans; assembly: GCF_014858855.1. Classification (NCBI taxonomy): domain Eukaryota; kingdom Metazoa; phylum Chordata; class Amphibia; order Anura; family Bufonidae; genus Bufo; species Bufo gargarizans. Next base: position 4,802,257 of record NC_058087.1, on the reverse strand, counting down.
CATTCCGTTCCATTTAATTGCGTTCCCATACCGGAGAGCAAGCTGCAGTTTTCTTTCCGTCATGGGATCCGTTCCCTATTGACCTTAAATAGTGCTCATGACGGATCCGTCTTGGCTATTTTAAAGATAATACAACTGGATCCATTCATAACGGATGCAGATGGTTGCAATATCAGTAACGGCAGCATTTTTGCTGAACCCTGCCGGTGTGAAAGTAGCCTTATGTATACGTTTTTTGTATACATTAAGCAGATAGGAAAAACATGATGCAAACACACCATTAGGGCTCATGCACACGAACGTGTTCCGGTCGGGCCCACAAACTGCGGTCCACAATGCACGGGCACCAACCGCGGGGCCGCCGCATACAGATCACGGACCCATTCACTTGAATCGGGTCTGCAATGCACATCAAACGTCCACACCGCAAAAAAGTAGTGCATGCGGAGGCACGGACAGAAAACCCACGGAAGCACTCCGTAATGCTTCAGTGGACTTCCGAACCATGTCTCCGTTCCGCATCACATCTCCTGGATTGCGGACCAATTCAAGTGAATGGGTCCACATTTGTGATGTAGGATGCACACGGCTGGTGCCCTTGTATTGCGGACCCTCTGTATGCGGGCCGCAATACGGCCACGGCCGAGCAACGGCCGTTTGCATGAGCCCTAAGTGAATGGTACATTAAATGGTTATTTATATATTTATAAATAAATTTATAAAAACACTCTTCATTATGTGTTATCAGGTACATGCAAAAACTATGTTCTATTCATATATTGATATTAGAGGGAAATTGCATTCCCCTAAAGGGTTTATCCCATGATTAATGCAAAAAATTAAAATCATACATAATCTAGTACAATCAATCTCTTTCTAAAAAAATAAATAAATAAAAGCTAGAACCAGTCATGTACCTCACATGGATCCAGAGATCCCATTTATCCCATTTATTGCTCCAGTTCTTTTGCTAACTATATTTAAAGCTGGCAGCTCGGGGCGTGTGTCCTTTCTCAGAGTGTGTCCCATCTGATGCCTCGGGTGGCAGTTGAAGGATGGAACTGATCATGTGCTTCAATCTCAGTGACATGGGCAGAGAAATTAGAAAAAGATCAAACAGCAGATGGCTCTATACAGACAGATAAGTCTGAGAAAATTAAAACAGCAGCAGAAGTAGCAATAATTAAAGGCAAAGCACCATATCAGAAAACCCATTTTGTAGCAAAAAGCCACCATGTTGTTGTTCTCCACAAAAAGGCATAATTTTTGTGCATGTTCTGGTGCCAATATTCAAAAAGGGTCCAAAAACAGAGCCTGGAAACTATAGGCCGGTAAGTTTAACAGCTGTTGTGGGTTTAACAGTTTTCTGAGAGATGCTATCTTAGAGCATCTCAACGGAAATAAGCAAATAACGCCATATCAGCATGGCTTCATGAGGGATCGGTCATGTCAGACTAATTTAATCAGTTTCTATGAGGAGGTAAGTTCTAGACTTGACAGCGGCGAATCAATGGATGTAGTATATCTGGACTTCTCCAAAGCATTTGACACTGTACCACATAAAAGGTTAGTATATAAAATGAGAATGCTCGGACTGGGAGAAAACGTCTGTAAGTGGGTAAGTACCTGTTCAATGATAGAAAACAGAGGGTGGTTATTAACGGTACACACTCAGATTGGGTCACTGTCACTAGTGGGGTACCTCAGGGGTCAGTATTGGGCCCTATTCTCTTCAATATATTTATTAATGATCTTGTAGAAGGCTTGCACAGTAAAGTATCAATTTTCGCAGATGACACTAAACTGTGTAAAGTAATTAACACTGAAGAGGACAGTATACTGTATCTATACTACAGAGGACAATATACTGTATAAATACTACAGAGGACAGTATACTACTACAGAGGGATCTGGATAGATTGGGGGCTTGGGCAGATAAGTGGCAGATGAGGTTTAACACTAACAAATGTAAAGTTATGCACATGGGAAGGAATAATGCAAGTCACCCGTACATACTAAATGGTAAAACACTCGGTAACACTGACATGGAAAAGGACCTAGGAATTTTAATAAACAGCAAACTAAGCTGTGGAAACCAGTGTCAGGCAGCTGCTGCCAAGGCCAATAATATAAGGGTTTGCATAAAAAGGGGCATAGATGCCCATGATAAGAACATAGTCCTACCACTTTACAAATCACTGGTCAGACCACACATGGAGGACTGTGTACAGTTCTGGGCTCCTGGGAACAAGGCAGACATAGCTGAGCTGGAGAGGGTCCAGAGGAGAGAAACTAAAGTAATAACTGGAATGGGGCACTACAGTTCCCTGAAAGATTATCAAAATTAGGGTTATTCACTTTAGAAAAAAGACGACTGAGGGGGGGTATAATTACTATGTATAAATATATCAGGGGTCAGTACAGAGATCACTCCCATCATCTATTTATCCCCAGGACTGTGACGAGGGGACATCCTCTGCGTCTGGAGGAAAGAAGGTTTGTACACAAACATAGAAGAGGATTCTTTACGGTAAGAGCAGTGAGACTATGGAACTCTCTGCCTGAGGAGGTGGTGATGGTGAGTTCACTAAAAGAGTTCAGGAGGGGCCTGGGTGTATTTCTGGAGCGTAATAATATTACAGGCTATAGCTACTAGAGAGGGGTCGGTGATCCAGGGAGTTATTCTGATGCCTGATTGGAGTCGGGAAGGAATTTTTTATTCCCCTAAAGTGAGGAAAATTGGCTTTTACCTCACAGGGTTTTTTTTTTTGCCTTCCTCTGGATCAACCTGCAGGATGACAGGCCGAACTGACAGAGGGCTTTTTTCGGCCTTATGTACTATGTTACTATGTTACTATTTTCTTTACCTAATTGCCCCCCCCACCAACCTCTGGGCACCGTAGCAAGTGCTACGGCTGCTATGGCTTTCCAAGAGGAGAGGGCCCATTGTACATTTCATTATGGGGTCCTAAAATTTTTGTGCATGTTCTGGTCTGCAGCAATTTATCATACTTGTGCAATACTACATATATTTATATATATATATATATATATATATATATATATATAAGCGAAGAAGTGGGACTGCACTCCTGAATTGTAGTGAAATAAAAACTTTTATTCACCCATTGTAAGGCAAACTGGTTTGTCTTACAATGGGTGAATAAAAAGTTTTTATTTCACTACAATTCAGGAGTGCAGTCCCACTTTTTCACTTTTATATTATTGGGTATTGCCGTTGCCCTTTGTTGGATATTGCACCCGTCTTTTGGATGGTGCTCCCGCTGGATTTTTTCCAGTGGCGATCAAAATTAGAGAACAACACACAATTTCTGAAATGTCAAGGTCATAGTGTCGTCCTATGTAAATATATCCTAACATGAGTAAAATAGCAGCATTTTAATATTATTTCATAAATTGTATTTATTCTAAATCACAGAATAAAAATGTAAATGAGATAATTCAAAAAGAACACTGATCAAAATTAGAGAACACTTTCAGATACCTGGCTTCTGGTGCTAATTTCCTTAATGATCTGACAAACCCTATATAACTGGCAGCCTAACTTTCCAGTTTTTACTGACTTTGCCAAAATCGTGTGCCGTTCCAAAGTGACTGAAACCCTCCGGCAGCAGGTTGTCCAGATGAACGCCAAAGGGATGACCCCATCAGCCATTTCAAGAGAAGTTGGTTTGTCCAAGTCTGTGATTTCTAGAATATTGCATCTTTACAACATCACAAACTCATTCTAGTCCACCAAGAAGGCTGGTCGCCCTCGAAAAGACAAATGCAAGAGAGGACAGGATAATGCGGAGAATCTCCATGGGTAATCGGTTCAACACTGCAGCTGGAATTACTCACCAGTTCCGCACTGAACAGGGTAAGGATCTGACTCGTCGTACAGTGTCTCGACATTTAAGAGCATTTGGACTGAAAGCCCACTCTGCCGTGACCAAACCTCTCATTAGCAGAAAGAATCAAAAGGCTAGACTCACCTTTGCTGAGGAGCATGTTGTGTGGACAGAGGAGAAGTGGTCCAGAGTTCATTTTAGTGATGAAATTAAGTTTAATTTATTTGGGTCTGATGGGAAACAATATGTTCGTCGACAAACTGGGGAAAGACTGAACCCAAAATGTGTAAAGAAGTCAGTGAAAGGTGGAGGAGGTCATGGTTTGGAGAATGTTTTCTGCAGCAGGAGTTGGACCTCTCATACAGCTACATGGCAGAGTGAATGCAAGTGTGGATCAGAACCTTCTTCAACACATGGTTCCTTCCTTGCGTTCATCACTCAATCAGCCAGCAATTTTCTTGCAGGACAAAGTACCTGTCACCCAGCAAAACGGGTAAAGCAGTTCCTTGAAACTGAAAACATTGAAACAATGAAATGGCCGCCTGATCTAAACCCAATAGAAACCTCTGGAAAATCCTTGGTGACAAAGTTATGGTCAAGATACCCACAACAGTCACAGAACTGTTAGAGACTGGAAGAAGAGTGGAGCAAAATCACAGCAGAGCAGTGTGAGGGACGAGTGATGTCCTGTGGCCGCAAGTCATTCACAGCAAGGGCCTGTACACCTCCTACTGATTGCTGACTGGTGTAACCTTCAGAAAATTTAGTTAGAATCTTTCTCTGTGCTACAGTCATTGCTGTTCTCTAATTATGATCATCAGGTTTTTTGAAAAATAAAGGTTTTTTGTTGATCTACTTTGGTTATTTTGGAAAACACTGCTCTAATGGCATGGTGTACCCCTTTACAAAAGAATCCTTCACATGATGATCAATGTAGATTACATTATTTCTGAAAAAATCAAGTGTTCATAAATCGTTCTCTAATTTTGATCGCCAGTGTGTATATATATATATATATATATATATATATATGCCATATTATATTTAGGTGCAATATATTGTATATACAGTATATTATTTGCTATTCATAGACTTGTCTTAGACTTATCCTCATTCTGTCTAATCACCCCTTTTTACTTTGCACTATAGAGGCTTTCCATTTTGCATGGCAGGTTACAAATGCCTCGGAAAACTAACCACTAAGCCCTGAGATTTTGTTAAATGATACATTTGCACAAAAAAAAAAAAGAAAAGACAATTTGAAGGAATACATCTTATTTGGTGTCAGATGTGTAAAATATGGCTGTTTTCTGAGGACTGAGTTACAATCGAGTATCTGAATAATAATCCCCATGGTTTCGGCATATGTTCCTTAATTGTCTGCGGAGAACATTCCATGAGTACCCTGCTGTCATGTCCCATGGGCATTTGATTATCTATTACAGTGGGGACTTGCTGATTTGGTGATTGGCTTCCATCGTAAGCAGTAAATCAAACTATTTTTTGCTATTCTCTTTCATACTAGTTTAAGCCTCAATAACATATTTAAAAGGAAACTAAAGTTACAATGAAAGAAAAAAGATAAAAGCAACTCCGACCGGGACATTTTACATTTTTCTTGTCCTTCTTGACCTACTCTGTTTTATATTGCTTGACATAACTCTAGGGGCACTGAGTTTGCCTCCTAACCACCTCCATAGAGTTTTAACAGCATAAGTCTCCAACCAGTAAGGCTCCAGGTGATGCAAGACTACAACTCTCAGCATCATGGCACTTGAAGTCTTCCACCAGCTGAATAGCCCAGTATAGAAAATAGTGATACGTTTGGGGTAAGATCAGTGTGGGCCTTATGCAGCTATATCTTGAGAGGAAATAACTCGCTGCAGCAGAGACGTCCTACCCCCATTCTGTCTGCAGTGGAGAGACGGCAAGCTGATCGCCGCTCATTTGACTAAGACCTGCCCTTAGGACAGGTCTTAGTCAAAGACCAGGAGGTGAAGAAACTGAGACTGAAAAGTAGGTTGAGATGGATTGTCTCTGCAAAAATGGCGCTGTTCATTGTCGCAACCAATAAGGAACTTTATTTATTTTACAAATGTCCCATTTTAAAGGACAAAGAAAAATTATTTTGAATTATTATTTTTATTATGTGCTGTTGAATACCGTAGCATTTTTTTTTTAAAGAAAGGTCTCCCAACAATAGGTAGATCACAAGCTGTACCAATGTTAAGACCACCAGTAATCAGCTCTGATCTGCGAGGGCTCAATTTTCATGCAGCGCCACCAAAGGGTTCAGTAAGTATTACACAGATCTTATCAAAATCAATGGCCTGTTCTGTTATATGTGAATGTGCTGGGTCCTCCAGAACAGAGGACACTCTTTGCAGCTGCTCTCTTCTATATAGTAGTTCTCTTCTTAAAGAAGCACTCCGGTGTATTTTTTTCACCAGAATTCCCACCATAGAGTTTACATAGCAAAAGGCAAAAAAAATTGCAAAATCTATGACCTACTTAAAATGCTGTGCGGCAGAAGCAATATACTGTGCTTGGTAATGCATCACGCTGCAACTACATTCCCCATCATGCATCATTACTGATTTATATTCTGTGCAAATGACACTAAGTACTGACATCATATCTTAGTTTATCAGTGACACCATAAAAACTGACCTCTGGTCGGAGCAGAAACTGCTGTTCTGGGCCTCACCAATGGCCATACAGTAGGAGATGAAAAGAGCTGAAGAAATGATGAAAGGAGGAGATGAGACACACGACTCACTGATGGTGAGTGCTTGTAGGACTACAAAAAAGTTGTACATTTTGGTGCACACTGGTTTTGCGTTAAAAATGAGAATTTTTTTTTCAATTGTAAGCTCTATGGGAAAAATAACTTATAGCTCCCATTTATAGGCTCATAGGTGGCATAGATCAGCTTTTCTAGTGCATGGGCATAAAGAAGATACACAAAATTTTATAATTTTTTTAAATTATCTTACTCCATGAAACACCTGCCTTAACGGGGTTCTCCGGTTTCAGAAGGAAACAGTACAGCCCCTGGGATCCACCTGAAATAAAGAACAGGTCATTTTTTTTCCTGCGCAGATCTCTTGGCCAGGCTCTGCTAACTGGCTGCAGCGGTGACATCACATTGACAGCATGTGGCCACTGCAACCAGTCACTAGCCTCAGCAGTGCACCCGACGAAGCCAGTGATTGGCTGCAGTAGTCGCATGTAGTCATTTTCCCCTGAAACTAGATAGCCCTTTTAATAAATTCCCTGCCAATCTCTTGGATACAGGACCCACATTTATCAATGTATATATGTCTTTTGCCTTTTTTTCTCGTGCATTTTATGCCAAAACTTGGTCTTAGATACAATGATTATCCATTTGCACCAAAAATTAGAGCCATTTGCACCATGCACCGCAGCTCATAACAGTGGAGTGAGAAGTGGGCTTGGCTTGCTACTTGGCCAGGATTTAAATACACTTAGGAATTGCAACATTGTTACACAGCCCTAAAAATGTAATAAAAATGAAATATCTCAAGACATATTTAACCCCTTCCTAACATCCGTATATATATATACATATATATATATATATATATATATATATATATGATTTCAGGTATTTAAAGGTGGTGCCCGCTCAGCAGACACTCAAAGGCACAGACTTTTAACCCCTCAAATGCTGTGGTCAATTGTGACCATGGCACCTGAGAAGTCTTTACTGAGAAGTGCTCCAGGGCCCAAATGGCTCCCACATGTAGAGATTGAGGGAACCAATTAGTTGATGTGGGATCCTCGAGCCTTCTGAAGGATCCAAATCCAGCCACAACAATGTTACTATGGGGCCCTCTATAGGAACATAGCAAATCTCCCACAGACTGTAGTAGTAATTCATAGAATTTTTATTCATTCATTAACTTTTTCCAAACTTTTTATGAAGGTAACAGTTTTGCCGCATAGGGAACAATGTAAAAACAAAACCCATAAAACTATAGTGGAATTTTTCCCAGTTCCACCCCATTTATATTTGTATTCCAAATCCACATTGTATGCAATATTAAATGGTGCCATTAGAAAGTACGACTTGTCCTGCCAGAAAATATGCCCTGAAACGGCTATGTGAATGGAAAAATAAAAAAAGTTATGGCTCCGGGAATGTAGGGAGTATAACACAAAAGTGCAAAAACTGAAAATTCGGGGAAGAGGTTAAAGTAGTGGCAAATTTGTCAGCATTCCACAGTATTTTGATAATGTTGTCCGAATAACGGCACCATCACCTCCAACAAAACTGACATCAAACATACCACACATAATACATTCTCCCTCCCCATGTATCAGATGTGCTGTGCCAGAACAGTAGAGTAATTTTGCCCGTTTTGTTGGTGCAGTAGGCATTGGCACCAAATTTGTGATATTTTTGCACTATTTTTAGAGTTTGCAGTTTGCATTTACTAAGTGGCGGCCAGATGTTTTGTGGGCGGAACTACATTTTTGGCCATATTTATTATTGCAACTTTTTGTAAATTTGTTGCAAAAAAATGGCTTCAAACCAAGCAAAAAGTGGCATTTTGATACATTACATTGTTGTCTATAACTAAATAATTCATCAACCTCTTTTTTCTGTAAAAAAAAAAAAAAAAAGACTCGTCTCCGCTCAGGTTCAGTTGAAATTGGGAGAAGAAACAAGAAGGTGACCTGTCAGTGACAAACACACGGAATGTTCTGACTTCTCATCAACGCACAAAGAAGAAATCATACATTTTTCAGACAAATGGAACGCACCATGTATAATTTACCACTTGTAGGAATGTAGATTACAAATGTCTTGTAATTCATGCTTACGTGGAGTTCCGCGCTCAAGCGAGCTTGCGCCTTGCGCCATTTCTAATTCATAAGGCAAATTATTTAGAGTTTTCACTTCTCTGCAGAGGTTTGTACCAAGAGAATAAAAAAATAAAAAAAATAAGAAATGTATCAAGGAAAGTCGTTATTTTGTCACGTTCGTTTTTAAATACCTATAGATGAATGGCCCGCTGTTTTAATTGACTATTAATTAACCCTTTAAGCACTATTTCATCGTTAAGGACGGCCGGGCCCCTAAGCAACTAACCCTTTCAGAGTTAATGACAAGGGTGAGCAACTAATTAAATTGTATCACAGTCAGATGAAGGAGTAGTCCAATTAATTCAAGAATCAGCCGGCCAATTACAAGTGTCATTGCCAAATAACGGAGCGTGTGCTGGTTCACGGAGCCTAATAATCGCTAGAAATAGGAGCTTACTTTTTAATTAATCCTCGTGCAATTAAAGATTGTCACATCTGGTTCTTATGCCCATTGCTGGTGGTAATATGTAAAAAATATGCAAGGTGCACAGATATTACAAGGTCCGTGACATTTAGCGTACGGAAGAGTTGTCAGACACCCCCGTTTTTTTCCTTTTTTTTAAGTGATGGTTTGTATTTCTAAGACAAAAGGCAGAGAAGGTTAGTGCTTAAAGATGGTGAAGCAAATATAAGTCCTGCCATATACTTTAGGTAGCTGTCAGCCGAGCACTCGCTCAGCCAACAGCTGTTCTACCCAATGTCCCCATACATGTGCCTGGTCAGCATAGCCAAGCATGCATGTGTTCTCGGTAGGGAGAAGGGAGACTCCTCTGCCATCTCCCTTGAGAACAAATAGATCAGACATGATGAATTTCAAGCCAGGACACCCCTATATACTGCACATTTTATGGTTGGACCATCCTGCTGAAGGCAGTAGGTTCTGCAGACATTCATCCAATGTGTATGGCCACCTTAAAACTAAAGAGGTCCCATCTCCTCTCCTGACATGTCTGGCCTGTAGGTAATTGCATCCCCAATGAAATAACAATATTATATAATAATTGCTGAGCGAATTGAAGTATCCGAAGTGGAATTCGATGCGAATTTCAGTAAAAATGTGATTCGTCGCAAAGCCGAATTTCCTCACGCATCGTGGTAACGAATCAATTTTCACTGAAATGGCATACTCACCTCATCTATTGACGCAGAAGGAGGCTCTCACGACCATCTTAATTGAAGATACCGTGCGAAATCTTGCCCCCGGTGACGTATGTTGTCGGCCGGCGTGATGACATCATCACAACACGCATGAGATTTCACATGGTGTCTTCAATCAAGATGGCCACAGCGGCCTCTGCGCAATTTTATTTTTCATATATATCTTTTTTTTACTGGATTATCCCCTGAAAGCCCTTAAGGTTAATCTCAGATTCGACGATCAGCAATGAACGCACCATCAATGGCGGGGTGGCAGTGCGATCGCTGTTCCCATCATTGCTCCCGCTACCTACAAAGAAATTTGCTTCATCACAAAGCAAATTTCTTTGTGAAATTCAGCAAAGTAGCCAAATCAAATTTTTCCTAACTCACCTGAAAATATTTTCTTAGAACGGTACATTGTGTCATTCTTCTCTTATTCCTACTAAATGTGTATGAATCAATGACCAGTCAATTTATCCAGAAATTTCCTCGAGGAACTGCACAATGCAGAGATTTAAGAAAATAATTGCTATGTCTTGGGCAATGCAAGCATATACTAAATCTGACAAATAAGGAGAGTTGACAGATCCTTATCTAATGAGAGCTATGCCATTAGAAACACAAGGATTTCATAAATAGAAGTCTGCATTGTCTTTAGATAGCCCTAGACTTTGGAAAGCCATTAGCTTGTGTAACACCCCGGAGTGGTGTTACCACTCCTACACCCGGCTACTGTCTCTAATGGTCTAACATATATGTCATCTTTGTATTAATTTCCAGGTCCTTTACATTGTGCAATGCTATGATTATGATGAAACTGTTATGTTCATGTAATATGCCTGGTACACCAGCAGGTGGCAGCGTGTATGGCAGAGCTATAGTTAGAGAGAATGGAACTCACCATTCCACTCTCCCCCCTTTGGGCAGAAGTGGGCCAGTCCGGCTTCCTGACGGAAGGGTAGGGCAGAAGTTTCCAGTTCTAAGCTAGACAGGAGAGGAGCAAGATGGGGCATGCTCAGGTGTGCCTACGCCAGCTAGAGCACCCTAAGCTCTGCTATAGTTAGAGAGAATGGAACTCACCATTCCACTCTCCCCCCTTTGGGCAGAAGTGGGCCAGTCCGGCTTCCTGACGGAAGGGTAGGGCAGAAGTTTCCAGTTCTAAGCTAGACAGGAGAGGAGCAAGATGGGGCATGCTCAGGTGTGCCTACGCCAGCTAGAGCACCCTAAGCTCTGCTGGCCATCAGTGATGAGCAGCAGGGGCAATATTCGAATTTGCGATAATTCGTTAATATTTGGGTGAATATTCGTCATATATTAGCAAATTCAAGAATTCGTGATCACGTCATTATTTTCTTGATTGCGAAGATCGGCAATTGAAAAATTGACATCACAAAAATTCACGATAAGAAAATTCAACACTACTCCTAATGTCCAAGAAATTGCAGCCTTCTCATTGGCCCACAAGCAAGAAGCAGTGAGGGATCATGGGTACTGATGAAAAAAAATCTAGAATATTCACGATTATGAAGATATAGCAATATATTCTAGATATTGAAAGTTTATTCAAGCAAAGCTGCCGTTGAGCCAGGGGCGGACTGACAACTCATGGGGCCACCAGGCAATAGGAGATTATGGGGCCGTGTCCCGCCCACCCTCAATTCACACCTACACACAGCCCCACCCACATAATGCACTGCCCACATCACCTACACTTGGTACAGAATTTCTCTTTACCATCCCCCCACCTTCTCCAACCACCCAGCACCCTTACTCACATAAAACAAGTACTATATATAATATAGCTTACAGTGAATTCCTGTAAATACTTACAGTTCTGAAAACTCCAGCGGCTCAGGATCAATGCACTGGGCTCAGGGCTGGAAGTGGGCACCGCTCTGCAGTTCAGGAGACCTATAAGAGGCACCTAGGTTTTAAAGGGGGACGATAAGAAAAAAAAACATTTTTCATTACACCTCAGGTCAGACCACCAATCAAATCCCCAATGTAAATAAGACCCCAATAAGACCTCAACTCAGACCCCAATGTAAATTACCCCCAATCAGACCTCAGATGAGAGCCCCATGCCTCTCATCAGCCCCCATTATGCGCCTCTTAGCCCCCATTATGCCTCTCAGCCCCCATTATGCCTTTCAGCCAGCCCCCATTATGCCTCTCAGTCCCCAGATTGTGTCCCTCACAGTAGATATGCCCAGATATGTGCCCCCTAAAGGTAGTTATGCCAGATTAAGTGCCTCCTCACAGTGGTTATGCAAAATGATGTGCCCCTCACAGTAGTTATGCCCAGATATGTGCCTCTTCACAGTAGTTATGCTAGAATATGTGCCCCTCACAGTAGATATGCCCAGATATGTGCCCCCTCACAGTAGTTATAGCCAGATATGTACCCCCTCACAGTAGTTATGCCCAGATATGTGCCCCTCACAGTAGATATCCCCAGATGTGCCCCCTCACAGTAGTTATGCCAGATTATGTGCCTCCTCACAGTAGTTATGCCAGATTATGTGCCCACTCACAGTAGTTCTGCCAAATCATGTGCCTCTTCACAGTAGCTATGCTAGATTATGTACCTCTCACAGTAGTTATGCCCAGATATGTGCCCCTCACAGTTGTTATGCCCAGCTATATAACCCCTCACAGTAGATATGTCCAGATATGTGCCCCCTCACAGTAGATATGACCAGATATTTGCCCCCTCACAGTAGTTATGCCAGATTATGTGCCCATTCACAGTAGTTATGCCAGATTATGTGCCTCTCCACAGTAGTTATGTTAGACATGTGCCCCTCACAGTAGATATGCCCAGATACGTGCCCCTCACAGTAGATATACCCAGATATGTGTCCCTCACAGTAGGTATGCCCAGATGTGTGCCCACTCACAGTAGTTCTGCCAAATTATGTGCCTCTTCACAGTAGTTATGCTAGATAATGTGCCTCTCGCAGTAGATATTCCCAGATATGTGTCTCCTCACAGTGGTTATGCCAGATTATGTCCCCCTTCACAGTAGTTATGCCCAGATATGTGCCTCCCTCACAGTAGTTATGCCAGATATTTGCCCCTCACAGTATATATGACCAGATATGAAGAGGCACATGATTTGGCAGAACTACTGTGAGTGGGCACATAGTAGTGCCCCCTCACAGTAGTTATGTCAGATTATGTGCCCCCTCACAGTAGATATGTCAGACAGGGGCGTCGCTAGGTTAAAACATTCGGGGCCTGGGCCCCGGATGTTTTGTCCCATGCCCCGAATGTCCTGCCTGCCTGCTAGATTCAACTGTATTGCCGTACACAGAACGGCAATACAATTGAATGTTACACTGGGAAGAGGCGAAGGACCTGTGGTGACATCACAGGTCATGTGATCAGAAAAACAGGCTGTGATCGGATGACCTGATAGGATGACCTGGATGATGTCAACATCATGTGACCAGTGCAGGATTGGACCGGAATGAAGAGGAGAAGGAGCCTAATGGTGATATCTGTACATGAGGAGAGGTAAGTTAAGGGAGAGGCAGATGCTGGGAGTTGTAGTTATTTAACTGGGATGTATGTTAGGGCTGAAGGGAGGGATGTTATTGACATGGAACTGTGTGCTTGAGGTGGCTGGGGAAGGGAGTGATGTTATTTACATGGGACTGTATGTTGAAAGTGGATGGTGGGGGGGAATGATGTTTATGTACATGGGACTTAATGTTTAGGCTACGTTCACACTTGCATTTGGGGATCCGCTTGTGAGATCCGTTTCAAGGCTCTCACAAGCAGTCCCAAATGCATCAGTTTAACCCCAATGCATTCTGAATGGATGCGGATCCATTCAGAATGCATCCGTTCAGGACCAATTTGTTTGTATTAGATTTGAATTTCTAAGTCTCACTACGGATCCGTCCTGACTTACATTGAAAGTCAATGGGGGACGGAACCGTTTACAATTGCACCATTTTGTGTCAATGCAAAGGGATCCGTCCCCATTGACTTACATTGTAAGTCAGGACGGATACGTTTGGCCCTGCAAGGCCATGCGGACACAAAAACGCTGCGTGCAGCATTTTAGGGTCCGCCTCCAAAACGGCTGCACGCAGCGTTTTTGTGTCCGCATGGCCTTGCAGGGCCAAACGTATCCGTCCTGACTTACAATATAAGTCAATAGGGATGGATCCCTTTGCATTGACACAAAATGGTGCAATTGTAAACGGTTCCGTCCCCCATTGATTTTGAATGTAAGTCAGGACGGATCCGTATTGAGACTTAGAAATTCAAATCTAATACAAACGAATCGGTCCTGAACGGATGCATTTGTTTGTATTATCGGTGCGGATCCGTCCTGTACAAGTACAGATCCGCACGAACGCAAGTGTGAAAGTAGCCTTAGGGGGTGATGTTTACATTGGATTGTGCGTTGGAGGCGGCTGGGGAGGAGGTGATGTTATTTACATGGGACTGTATGGTGGAAGGAGGATTATAACTGCAGGGGGCTCTGCAGATCCAGGGGACATTATAGGCGGTCTTATTACTACTGGGGGCTCTATAGGAGGGTCCTATAGATCTGCCTTATTTCTACTAACTGCACTATGGTGGCCTTATTACTACTGAGGGGTCTGTAGGGAGCTTTATTAACACTGGGGAACAATAGGGGGCCTTGTTTCTACTGGGGACTCTGTGAGGGTATTATTAATATGGGACTCTTCTAATAATGGGGGCATTGTTGAGGAGCATTATCACGGTTGGGGCAGTGTTACTAATGAGGGCATTCTAGAAGGGAATTACTATTGGTGGGACTATGAGGAGCACTATTACTATGGGGGGCAGTAATGTTTCTTCAGGATAGTATTTGGGGGTATTGGGGGGGCAGGGGCGTAACTAAAGGCTCATGGGCCCCGGTGCAAGAGTTCAGCTTGGGCTCCCCTTCCCTCAGTGCTTTGTGTGTCTTCTTATGCGGCGCAAGTGTCTTTGGGCCCCTTCAGGCTCCTGGGCCCGGTAGCGACTGCTAGCTCTGCACCCCCTATAGCTACAAACCTGGGGGGGGGGCACAGCAAGCAGCAAGATAAGACTGTGGGGACTCCAGTTGGGGGATAATGATAGAATGTGAGGAAGCTAAGATGTCTGTGTGTCACACTCTGCAGAGACGAGGCGGCTGGGAGAAGTGTCCGGACCGAGTGGAGAAGATGATGAGAGAGAAGATCTACAGAGAAGATGATGACAGAGAGGAGACATCACCTGGAGGCCCTGGATGTGACAGGTAAGTGCTGCTGTATAGTAAGTACAGCAAAGTGCGGGGGGGGGACATATTCATTGGGGCTTGTGCCCCGGATCTTTTGAGACCTTAGCAACGCCCCTGATGTCAGATTATGTGACCCCTCACAGTAGTTATGCCAGATTATGTGCCCACTCATAGTATTTCTGCCAAATTATGTGCCTCTTCACAGTAGTTATGCCAGAATATGTGCCTCTTACAGTAGATATGCCCAGATATGTGCTCCCTCACAGTGGTTATGTCAGATTATGTGCCCACTCGTAGTAGTTATGCCCAGATATGTGCCCCCTCACAGTAGATATCCCCAGATGTGCCCCCTCACAGGAGTTATGCCAGATTATGTGCCCACTCACAGTAGTTATGCCAGATTATGTGCCCACTCACAGTAGTTCTGCCAAATCATGTGCTTCTTCACAGTAGTTATGCTAGATTATGTACCTTTCACAGTAGTTATGCCCAGATATGTGCCCCTCACAGTAGTTATGCCCAGATATATACCCCCTCACAGTAGATATGTCCAGATATTTGCCCCCTCACAGTAGATATGCCCAGATATGTGCCCCCTCACAGTAGATATGCCCAGATATGTGCCCCATCAAATTAGTTATGCCCACAGCCCCCTCACAGTAGTTGTTGCCCCCAGTCTGCAGCTTTATAAAAAAAAAAACAACAACATATACTTACCTTTTTTCCTGATAACGCGCTCCCACACTCACATTGCACTGCTTCGCTATGGAAACAACAGCCGGGCAGTGACAAGAACTGCCGGTGTGAGATCGCACCGCGCCCCCTTGCCTCTGAGCCAACACCCCCCCCCCCCTTCCTTGCCTCATATTATACATGTTTGATGAGCACTCTGACGGGGCCCAGCATGGTCACTGTACTTCATGCCGGGCCCCGACAGGGTGCTCCATTACATGTAACTGCAGAAGACAGCCCTGACGGGGCCCCCTAGTGGCCGCGGGCACTCGGTCCATGTCCGAATGGTCAGTCCGCCCCTGTGTTGAACTTCACAACAAGGTATGGCCTCAAGTTATTTTTCCTTCATCCCTCAATTATCCACCTTTATTTTGCTTCAGAGTCAGTAACCAGGCCAGATTGAACCAAGGTCTCCGGATAGGAGTTGTAGGACATCCAGCAATTATCTGTACACAGAACAAATTCCACCCAGATGTCCGATTATGAGCTAAGCAGATGTTTACATCAATGTCCGTCAGACTCTTTTTCTTGCTACAGTCTCTAGTACTAGGTCACTAACTAACAACTGCAATCTGTCCAATGTCTGCAATTTTCAATGTGGGGGGCATTTCCAACAATACGACTGACAAAATCATATCTGAAGTTTGCAGGTTGTCTGAACTAATTATCCCTCCACTGCAGTCACGTCTGGCAATACTGTACCCTGATCGCATTGCTGACTAGAACATTCTCGTCTCTGTGTCCCTTAATCTGGGGTACAGTGGCTTAACTAGAACTGACTGAGACCCACAGACAATTTTTGAATGGAGTCCCCCCTCCAGCAACCACCTCCACCCATGCGGCCCTCACTCCTGCAGCTAGTCAACATTGCTCTCTCAGACCAGGCCAAGCAGTGGCTCCATCCATTTCCTACATGTATATACTGTGTGTCATGTCACTGTATGTGCTGCCACTGTATATAATGTTGTTGTATAATACTGTTGAGGGGGCACAGACAATAAAATCCTTTACTCCTCCCACACAGGCCCCTTCTGATTTCGGGCCCTGCAACAGCCACTCACCCTGCTTCCACTATAGCTACACCCCTGGAGGAGTGCATAGGGTGGCTTAACTTGTTTTCCCTTTACAGCGACTAACGTCTGTGATGCTCTACACTGGTTACTTTGCTGACTCTCATGCTGTAGCCATTACTCCAATTCTTCTCTCTCTATCTCTGTAGGACACACGGGGATCTGTTAGTCTCTGGAAGCATTGTAGCTGAATTCCTGGGAAGAGGAGTGCCTGCAGTTTGCTCCCTATCTCCTCCATGCCCACCCTCACTGCCTACTCCTAGAACAAGAGAATGTTCTAGAGCTCCCACCCTGTACTCGAGAGAGAGCTGGGCCAGACTCATGCTGAAACATATTGAGTGTGCCATATTACATAGCAGAGTATAACATACCATTAAGTGCAGAACATTACTTTAACAGTACATTATCAAACAATTGCAGATCCACTATCTGGGGCACTGCACAAGGACTTTGTTGCCCTTTGCAAGCCAAACGAGTGAAATTCAGATCTTACTGAAACCCACTCTAACCATCTTCCAAGCAGAACGAAAGTGATACTTTTCTGACATCCTTCATCTTCATGAATGCAAACGAGACCTGTTTTCCTGCACATGTAAGTCATACTGGAAGTGATTACATTAATACATTAATTAGTGTTCTGTATTGATCGGCCGGACTGTCGTCCAACATAAATTTTCAAATGATTATCGAACACAAGCCATTCATATGTCTGTGTGATGGGGAGCGCTCCGCTAACGTATGGAGCCGTCACTGCAATTCATCTCCGGCCAGTTATGGCTAATAAAAAACTGTCTAATTAAAAATCTGTTTGTGGATTAGATTACTGATCTCAGGGGCCATTTTCCCAAATTGAATAAGATGATATGCCGATTGCCAGAAAGCATTATTTCAGATTTGTATGGATATTCACGAGATACATTCTTACGTGGATCAATCTATAGCCCTAAGTTGGATTCCATGACTAATTCTCATTTATAATATCTATGATTTAATATACTAAATGCTATTGTAAAACCTTAATAAAAGGAGGTGCAGGAGATGCTTTCTTTGGCACTTGTGGTCGCCACCACCTGTAGGAAAGAGAAGTGACAACTGCTCCAAGCACATTTTTAATTCAGAAAAGTGGTTGTTATATTTCAAGCTCATTTAGCTATTGACTTGACAACTAAATGGAGCATTTGTACTACAGCAGCACTAGTCTGGTAGGACTGACTATTACAGATGTGTCATTCTTTACGATAGTGTGTCACGAGATTTCTATCTATCCTATATGTGTCTTTGTCTGGCTGCCAAGTGGTTATGTTGTGAATTGCAGTCTATTAAGGGTGCTGGTAACGTCATGACATTGTGCTTATTTTATTTAACGGAAAATTGGAGTCCTCCATCAAACTCGATGTAAGGTAAGTGTGGACACGGCTCCATGGCTATGTGGCCTCAGCAACTGCCGCCTCCGATTCCCTTGGCTCCTTTAAGCCCTGTTTTATGATGTTCTGTAGCATCTGTAGTGTGCAGTATGATGTCATGGCACATCTAAGGTGTGTATTATGAGGTTCTGCATCAGCTGGGGCGTGTTGTCACAGTAGGTGAGGGAAGGGAAGCAAACCAAATACAACAAAAGCAACAGAACACCAGGCCAGGCCCCAAAGCTAGGGAGCAGAGAAAGGTCACCACCTGACAATCCCTGAGCCTTTCCCTGACTGCTGACAACATGAGCAAATCCTTAAAGGAAACCTGTCACCATGATTTTGCGCATAGAGCTGGGGACATGGGCTGCTAGATGGCCACTAGCACATCTGCAGTACCCAGGTCCCATAGCTCTCTGCGCTTTTATGGTGTTAAAAAACAGTTTTGCGTAATATGCAAATTACCTGATATGAGTCCTGTAGCCGGAGATGAGTCAAGCGGAAAGGAGCCCAGCACCGCCCCACGTCCTCCGAATCTCCTACTTGCCGGCTGACGTCATAGAGCTGCAGTGCCGAAATCTTGCGATGTGCGAGCTAGCGCATGCGCAGTGTCGGCATCATGTTCATTCCCTGTGCTGGCATCAGCACAGGGAACAAACTACGCATGCGCTAGCTCGCGCATCGCGAGATTTTGGCACTGCAGCTCTATGACGTCAGCCGGCAAGGAGGAGATTCGGAGGACGTGGGGCGGTGCTGGGCTCCTTTCCGCTTGACTCATCTCCGGCTACAGGACTCATATCAGGTAATTTGCATATTACTCAAAACTGTTTTTTAACACCATAAAAGCGCAGAGAGCTATGGGACCTGGGTACTGCAGATGTGCTAGTGGCCATCTAGCAGCCCATGTCCCCAGCTCTATGCGCAAAATCATGGTGACAGGTTTCCTTTAAGGTGGAAGTGCTCATGCGCTGGAACCTAAGCTTAGCTGAAACTGAAACAAACCTCAGCTAGGGAGCTGGAGATAAAACAACTGATTCCTAGTGCTAGGTGCAGGAACTAGCGTCTTCCTGAGGCCTAGCCCGAACACACAACAAAAGGGATGGAGTAGGATTTAGCTTAAGACGGACGGGAAGCAGGAGATCCACCAAACACCAGCTGAGAACTCCAGAAGCAAATATAAACCAGAAGGGCTATAGTGAGAGGCGGGTATAAATAGCACCACTAAATAGCTATTGAGCAGAACCTGTGGGAGGCGGAATCCTGCCCAAAACCACAACAAAGAGAAAAATATCAATCTGTCAGATAGACTCACGTGTAGCAAGTCTGTCAGATCTTCTCAGGCCTCTCACAGGGCAGGGCGTGACACTACCCCCCTTCTACAGGTGACCTCCGGGCACCCAGGACCAACCTTATCCAGGTGTGCCCTGTGAAAGGCTTTCACAAGGCAACTAGCATTGACATCGGTAGCCGAAACCCACATTCTTTCCTCAGAGCCGTATCCCCTCCAATGCACAAGGTACTTAAAGGAGCCACGAAGAACACACGAGTTGAGTATTCTGGAGATCTGAAACTCCAGATTACCATCAACCAAGACAGGATGAGGTGGCAAAGGAGATGGTTCAGCAGGTTCAACATACTTCTTTAACAAAGACCTGTGAAACACATTATGGATCTTCCAGGCCTGCAGAAGTTCCAGACGAAACGCAACCGGATAAACAATGGCCGAGATTTTGTAAGGACCAATAAATCTTGGGCCCAACTACCAAGAAGGTACTTTCAACTTAATGTTCTTAGTGGACAACCACACCAAATTAGCCACACACAGGTCCGGACCAGTCAAGCATCTCTTGTCAGCCATCTGTTTATATCTTTCACCCATTTTTTTCAAATTAGTTTGAATATTCCGCCAGATAGAAGACAACGAAGAAGAGAATCTCTCCTCTACAGGTATACTAGAAGATTCAGTCCCAGAAAAAGTACCAAACTGAGGGTGAAAACCATATGCGCCAAAAAATGGCGACTTATCAGTGGACTCCTGTCTACGGTTATTCAAGGCAAACTCTGCCAAGGACAAAAATGAATACCACTCTTCCTGATTCTCGGCGACAAAACACCTCAAATAAGTCTCCAGGTTCTGGTAAGTGCGCTCAGTTTGTCCATTCGACTGAGGATGGAAAGCCGAAGAGAAAGACAACTGAATACCCAGACGAGTACAAAACGCCTTCCAAAACCTGGAAACAAATTGCGTCCCCCTATCAGACACAACATCAGAGGGGATGCCGTGTAATTTCACAAACACCTGAGCGAGAGTTTTAGCATTGGGCAGACCCGACAATGGTACAAAATGAGCCATCTTACTAAAGTGGTCCACCACCACCAAAATCACAGTTTTCCCAGAGGAACTCTGTAAATCAGTGATAAAGTCTATGGACAAATACGTCCAAGGACGAGACGGGATGTGTAACACCCCAGAGTTGTGTTACTAAACTCTTCTACCCCGCTACAATCTGTTAAGAGTTTTCACCTTGTCATCAGATGTAATTTTACATTATATCCTCACAACTGTGCATTGTAAACCTTGTTAAATGTATATTGCTATAATTTCCATGTTCACCAGCAGGTGGCAGCAATGTTCTGGCAAGGACTTAAGTTCAGTTTAGTGTTTCTAGGCTGGAATAGTTCATTCCAGTTGAGCTCCCCCTCTGTGAGCAGAGTGGGCTGCGCCCATATCCTGCCTCATGGGAGACAAGGAAGTTAGAGGGAGTGTGCCAGCCACCCCTGTTGGGGAAGGCTGTGTGTGTTAGGAGCTCCCTGAGATAGAGAAGAAAGCCAGGATCTTGTCTCGGCTGAGACATTGATCACATCCCCAGCCTGAGCCCTGCAGCCTCGGTTGGATGAAGCAAGCAGACAACTCCAGTTACAGGAAGAACGCATACCCTGAGAAGATAACTGTGAGTATAGTCCAGAGACCCAGGAGAAGCCATATTCCTCCTCAGCTAGTCAATCCTCATACAGCAGAAGGTACACATCAATGCAGAAGCCAAATTCCTGCCACAGTATAGAGCTAACAAGCAGACGTCCTTTCCAGCAAGCTCCAGGTTAATAGAGCAGAAGATAAATTCCTGCCAACCATTGCCAATACCTGCTGGGACCTAAGACAAAAGCTGTATCTTGCTTGGATGAAAGTTACAATCAGTAAAGACAACTTTGAACTTCACCTAAAGGTCTGGATCTCAATTTCTGCAGCAAATTCCTCTATTACTCCTACTATCACTACACTCATTTTATTGCAAGTGAGCCAGGATCCAGGAGTCCAGCTGTACCCAGGTAGAAGACACCGTTGACACCATTACTGCTACCATACAAAGACATTACACCACTCTGGCATTCCTAACCTGGGGCGTGAGTTACAACGCCTTAGAGGGCCCTGTGACAGTACCCTGCGCACGCTGCAATTGATGTCACGAACAAAACTATAGACTATCACCTACACCTGACCTAGCCACTGCATAATTTGGCGTCAGAGTGCATACCCCGGTCCAGCTCATTGCAAATGGACAAAGGAAGAAGAGATCCTGATGGCTGAGTGTGAGCCACCTTAGCACGTGCACAGGTCTCACAAGCTGCTACATAGCACTCAACACATTTACGCAAACCTGGCCACCAGAATCCACTGTGGATCTACTCCCAGGGTGTCCCGCAAGGACAGTATCATGATGTTCCTTAAACACCTTGTGTCGAAGTTCAGAAGGAACAAACAACTTCCCTGAAGGACAAGAATCAGGTACCTCACCTTGAGCACACAACACTTCCGCCTCCAGTTCGGGATAAAGAGCAGATACAATCACCACATCAGCCAAAATCGGAGGGGGATCCTGCGAATTTCCTCCCCCAGGAAAGCTACTGTGACAAAGCATCCGCTTTGACCTTTTTGACCCCAGGGCGATAGGGGACCACAAAATTAAATCTGGTAAAAAACAATGACCATCTGGCCTGCTTAGGGTTCAGACGCTTTGCTGATTGCAGGTAAGCCAGATTCTTAAGGTCAGTAATTACCGTAATCGGATGAATCGCTCCTTCTAGCCAATGACGCCACTCCTCAAAGGCCAATTTAATTGCCAGCAACTTTCTATTTCCAACATCGTAATTTCTTACGGCAGCAGAAAGTTTCTTTGAAAAAAAAGCACCATTTGCTAGGAGAGGGACCCTGCGACAAAACTGCTCCAACTCCCACTTCTGACGTATCAACCTCCACAATGAAGAGTTGAGACACCTCTGGTTGCCTCAGAATGGGAGCGGAAGCAAAACATTCCTTTATAGCAGAAAAATCCTATAATGCTTCTTCCGACCAGACTGAGAAGTCTACCCCCTTCCTAGTCATATCAGTCAAAGGCTTGACAATAGTGGAATAATTCAGGATACATTTTCTGTAGTAATTAGTAAAAACCCAAAACCGCATCAGAGTTTTCTGATTCTCTGGCCGATCCTATTCCAGTACCTCACGGACCATTTTTTTAGGATCCATGCGAAAACCTGAGGCAGAAAGTAAGTAACCCAGAAACTGCAGCTCCTGTACAGCAAACACACAATTCTCCAACTTACCATACAATTTATTCTCCCGAAGGATCAATAATACTTGTCTTAAATGATCCTGATGAGTCTCCATATCGGGTGAGTAAATTAGTATGTCATCGAGGTAAATAACATAAAGTGCTGCAAGACTGCCGGGGCATTAGTCAAACCAAAGGGCATGACCAGGTTCTCAAAGTGGCCCTCAGTGGTATTGAAGGCCATCTTCCATTCATCTCCTTTCCGTGATTCTTATCAGATTATAAGCCCCTCTTAAATCCAACTTAGAAAACACCTTGGCTACAACAATCTGATCAAATAAATCCGGTATCTAGGGAAGAGGATAAGGATCACGGACAGTAATAAAATTTAGTTCCCGGAAATCTAGACATGGTCTAAGAGTCCCGTCTTTTTTTGTAACAAAAAAGAAGCCAGCTGCCATAAGTGACTTAGATGGCCTAATATGCCCTTTTGTCAAACTCTCAGCAATATACTCCCGCATAGCTACTCTTTCGGGTTAGGAAAGATTATATAACCGAGATTTGGGCAATTTAGCTCCAGGAATAAGATTGATCAGACAATCATACTCCTGGTCTCCACCCTCAGAGAAAATGTCAGCAAAATCAGAAAGAAACAAAGGTAACGCCTTAGTGGAAACCACAGAAATAGATGTGCCAGGACAGTTGTCCATACAAAAATCACTCCAATTACTGATTTGTCTAGTTTGCCAATCAGTGGTAGGGTTATGTTTGAACAACCATGGTAAACCCAGTACCAGAGGAGCAGGCAAACCTTTCAGAACAAAACAAGAAATGGACTCAGCATAAGATTCACCCACCCTCAAATGAATATCCTGCACAATATGAGTTAGATACTTTTGCGAGAGAGGAGCGGAATCAATTGCAAATACTGATATCCCTTTGCTTAATGCGCTTGTTATAAAACCATGACCCTGAACAAATTGATAATCAACAAGGTTAACCCCTGCACCACTGTCCACAAATACTTCTAACTCAATATTTTCAGAGTCTAGCGTCACCGTGGGAGGCGGGAGAAATCGGGCACTGCAGGTACAATACAAATATACCTTTCTGACTCCCCATTCACACTACCAAGGGTAATGGAACTCGTTTTGTTGGAAAGAGCCGCCCTTTTCTTTTCTTTTTTTCACTTTGAAGCTTCCTAAAAGGACACAAATTAATGAAATGTCCTTCTTTACCACAGAAGAAACAGAATCGTCTCTGACCTCTAGAGTTCCTATTACCAGGGCAAGAAAAGACCTGACCTAACTGCATAGGTTCATCCCCAGGCACTGGTTCAAGTGTCACTGTGCCCCGAGGTACAGAAGGAACAGTTTCCCCACATGATAGTGCATCCTGGTTGAGGGGAACCTTGCACCTCTCCCTCAGGCATCTATCAATCCATACGGCTAGGGACATGGCCGCCTCCAAAGAATCAGGGTTTTCATTAAATGCAAAGGCGTCTTTTAGTCTCTCAGACAGCTCCTGACAGAACTGACTATGGAGAGCTAGGTCATTCCACTCCAAGTCAGTCACCCATCTTCTAAATTCAGCACAATATGACTCAGCAGAACATTCTCCCTGACTCAAGCTACGCAGCTTAGATTCAGACAGAGAGACCTGGTCTGGATCATCATGAATCAGGCCCAGGGCTCTGAAAAATTCATCCACTGATTGGAGGTACAGAGAACCGATCGGCAGAGAAAAAGCCCAAGACTGAGCATCACCTTTTAGCAGAGAAATGATAATCCCAGTCTTTGATTTTCGTCTCCAGATGAGATCGGACGTAGACGAAAATACAATATACAAGATTCCCTGAACCGAACAAAGTTATCACTTCCCCCAGAAAACCTATCTCGGAGAGCGACCTTAGGTTCAAGGCTGGCCTTGTTCCCGCTAGCAGAGCCAGATGCCAGGAATCTCTGACACAGTACAACAGAATTAAGGAGGTCAGCTACCTCCCAAGATAATTCCTGCATGCGACCCACCAGTGCATCAACAGCTTCCATTTTGCACAGAGCAAGGAAAAAAAATTACGGTATGGGCGGTTTATAATGTCACGGTAGGTGAGGGAAGGGAAGCAAACCAAATACAACAAAATAAACAAAACACCATGCTAGGCCCCAAAGCTAGGGAACAGAGAAAGGTCACCACCTGACAATCCCTGAGCCTTTCCCTGACTGCTGACAACATGAGCAAATCCTTAAGGTGGAAGTGCTCATGCTCTGGAACCTAAGTCTAGCTGAAACTGAAACAAACCCTCAACTTGGAAGCTGAACAATCGGTTCCTAGCGCTAGGTGCAGGAACCAGCATCTTCCTGAGGCCTAGCCAGAACACACAACAAAAGGGATAGAGTAGGACTTAGCTTAAGACGGACGGGGAGCAGGAGATCCACCAAACACCAGCTGAGAACTCCAGAAGCAAATATAAACCGCCAGGGCTCTAGTGAGAGGCGGATATAAATAGCACCACTAAATAGCTAATGAGCAGAACCTGTGGGGAGGTGGAATCCTGCCCAAAACCACAACAAAGAGAAACAGAACAATCTGTCAGATAGACTCACGTGTAGCAAGTCTGTCAGATCTTCTCAGGCCTCTCACAGGGCATGGCGTGACATGTGCATTAGGATGTTCTTCAGCAGCTGAGGTGTGTTTTATGATGGTCTTCAGCAGCTGAGGTGTGAGATGTGTATTATGATGTTCTTCAGTAGCTGAGGTGTGTATTCTGATGTACTTCAGCAACTGAGGTGAGCATTATGATGTTCTTAAGAGGCTGAGGTGTGTATTATGATGTTCTTCAGCAGCTGAAGTGTGTATTTTGAGGTTCTGCAGCAGCTGAGGTTTGTATTTTGAGGTTCTGCAGCAGCTGAGACAACAACAGTAAAATTGTCTGAATTATTTGATGTTTTTGGAGGGTGTTCACATATTCAGGCTTTGCTCATTTCTATTCTGTCTCTAAGTATGCCAGATTATTGACATTGCATTTTATATGTATGTACTGTATAATTCAGTTTGTGATTTTCCTTTTAATCTTGTATCACGTCAGTTATTGTAGGTTCTAGGTTGATTTATAGGTTGGACTTATTAGACCTGTGTCTTTTATAACTGTATCAACTATGTAACTATAATGAGTTATTATCTCCAATAATATAAGGTTTACCAAGACAAGATGGCGCCGTCTTTATGGATCAACCATCTAACAATATGCAAACATAGTAAAAGGCAGAAATGTAATTAATCAAAAAGTTTTTTAACAAATCCTACAATGCTTTGATATTTCCCCTCTTTGAATTGCCATGGACTTTTTTGTTTCCCACTTATTTTGCCCATTACCGCAGACTTCAAGTCTCTTTTCTTGCAGATATATTGAAGCTTCATGTACATTTCTCCTTTTAACATCTTCCCCTCAGGGCATGAAATACAGAAACTGACCCCGGCTTGAAAAAAAAAAACCCTGGTTGAACAAAATGTAACAAGCCTTGTATGTTTGGAGAAACATTTTCTTATTCTGACAGGGACTGAACGCGGCTATTTGAAGTCTGCGAGCTGGACACAGATAATGGTGCATCTTGAGACCATTGTCATTCTTGTCAATAAGACGGCCTCGGGGAACGCTCAACAAAGCCACCTTTTTTGAATCACCATTTTTCTGTCTTGCTAAGACATCTGTAAAACTCCGGTCTGCGAGGTCATGCTATTTCATTCTGATGTGTCTCCATGATAGTATCATGCCGGCGAAAAATAAATATCTAAAAGAACATTTGACAGAGCAACAATGCCGACTTCTCCTTATCTTATTTACCACAATCTTTCAATAACAAACACTTTTAGTTCCTGTATCAAAGAGTTTCTTTATTTATTTTCTTCTTTTTTTTTAGGGGGGGATTTAGCATTTATTCAGCTACATCTGAAACCCAATATTATGAAATTGCAGGATTTTACCTACTTAAGTAATAGAGATGAGAGAATTATTCAAAAATTTGATTCGGCCTGTTTACCGAATTTTCCAAAACGATTCGATCCGAATTTATTCACAGCAAATTGCGTTAAAAAACAGGTATTTCCTGGCTGCAGAGAGCCTGTATAGTGGTGTAGAACACTGTGCCTTGCAGTAACACGCATAGGGAGTCTGCTGTGGTATTGAAACAATACTGTGAGTCAGTATGACATACAGATGACAGGCGTCGCTCTTAGAATCACTGCACACTTCACTTATTTGGGCAGTTACAGGGCCAAAACTGACCAAATAACTCATATGAACAGGTCGATGTTTGCATCAAAAAGAAGCGCACTCCTATTACACCGTCATTAGACATAGATGTCTATAGAACCTGTTCTATTAAACGCTTATACAAGTAGAACCCCCTAACAGAGTGGACAGGGTGTCAGCAGTAAGTTTGTGTTGACGTCACTGATTATTTTGCCATTCCTCTGATCCGTCAGAACAATAACCCCCAAAAAACGGATTGTTGAGCATCCGCCTTCACTCGGTCAGCATTTGGTCAGTAATTCATCAATATTGCTAATACAAAAAAAAAACAGACATGACACGTGAATGGAATATTTGCATGTCTTCTGTGTTTTGTACCCACTCCTGCTTTTGGCTACCAAATCATAAGCCAATTCTGATGGGACCATACAGGCCTTACAGCTGCTACACAGACAGGATCCGTTGTGCGTCTAATTGTTCCTTCCTTTTGACAGATCAGAATAACGGTCAAATAAATGGTGATGTCATCCAGGCAAAAAAGGCAAAATAGTAGTCTAGTCAATGAGTGGGAAGGGTGGGAGAACAGCTTGAGAAGTCCACAGAGTGGCCCAATGACATAGTGGTGATGTGGCAGCAGCATTAGGAGGCCACAGAGTGGCACAATGACAGAGTGTGGAGGTGGCAGCAGCAGCATGAGAAGACCACAAAGTGGCAAGGTGACATAGTGTGGAGGTGGCAGCAGCAGCATAAGGAGACCACAGAGTGGAATGACAGAGTGTGGAGGTGGCAACAGCAGCATGAGAAGGCCACAGAGTGGCAAGGTGAGATAGTGTTGATGTACTAGCAGCATGAGGAGACCACAGAGTAGCAAGGTGACATAGTGTGGAGGTAGCAGCAGCATCAGCATGAGGAGACCACAGAGTGGCACAATGATAGAGTGTGGAGGTGGCAGCAGCAGCATGAGAATGCCACTGAGTGGCCCAGTGACATAGTGTTGAGGTAGCAGCAGCATGAGGAGGCCACAGAGTGGCAAGGTAACATAGTGTGAAGGTGGCAGCAGCAGCATGAGAAAGCCACAGAGTTGCTCGGTGACATAGTGTTGAGGTAGCAGCAGCATGAGGAGGCCACAGAGTGTGACAATGACAGAGTGTGGCGGTGGCAGCAGCAGCATGAGGAGGCCACAGAGTGGCAAGGTGACATAGTGTTGAGGCAGCAGAAGCATGAGGAGGCCATAGAGTGGCACAATGGCAGAGTGTGGAGATGGCAGCAGCAGCATGAGGAGGCCAAAGAGTGGCAAGGTGATATAGTGTGGAGGTGGCAGCAGCAGCATGAGAAGACCACAAAGTGGCAAGGTGACATAGTGTGGAGGTGGCAACAGAAGCATAAAGAGACCACAGAGTGGAATGACAGAGTGTGGAGGTGGCAACAGCAGCATGAGAAGACCACAGAGTGGGAAGGTGAGATAGTGTTGATGTACTAGCAGCATGAGGAGACCACAGAGTAGCAAGGTGACATAGTGTGGAGGTAGCAGCAGCATCAGCATGAGGAGACCACAGAGTGGCACAATGATAGAGTGTGGAGATGGCAGCAGCAGCATGAGAATGCCACTGCGTGGCCCAGTGACATAGTGTTGAGGTAGCAGCAGCATGAAGAGGCCACCGAGTGGCATAATGAGAGAGTGTGGAGGTGGCAGCAGCATGAGGAGGCCACAGAGTGGCAAGGTGACATAGTGTAGAGGTGGCAGCAGCAGCATGAGGATACCACAGAGTGGCACAATGTCAGAGTGTGGAGGTGGCAGCAGCAGCATGAGGAGGCCACAGAGTGGCCCAGTGACATAGTGTTGAGGTAGCAGCACAGTGTGTGGAGGTGGCAGCAGCATGAGGGGGCAACAGAGTGGGTAGGTGACATAGTGTTGAGGTAGCAGCAGCAGCAGAATGAGGAGGCCATAGAGTGGCACAATTACAGAGTGTAACGGTCACGTCCACACACACACAGGGGGAGGGATAGTGACCACTCCGCTCCACCCTCACCCCTGGCCCTGCCTACTTGCCTCACGAGTCCTGATGACAGGGGACAACTGGACGACAGTCCCTTACTTAGGATATGTGCAGGGAAGACAGACAAGACAAAATACAAAACGTGAATGGACTGGGTCAGAACCAAGAGACCTACGCAGTACAAAGGGTTAAGCAAAGAATGGTCAGGAGAAGCCGGGGTCAAATACCAGGAGAGTAGAGAAGTACCAGAGGAGTCCGCAAAGAGTAGTCAGGTGGGAGCGGAGGTCACAATACCAAGACGGATGCGCAGTACAGGAGGAGCAGGCAAAGGATCGTCAGGGAACAGGATCAGGTGAGTATTCAGTAGTCCAACAAATAGCCAGGAACATAGAATTAACAGGCAACCTGCGGCCAGCAGGCTGCCTGTATTTATAGTGGGGTCTGAGGGTCATGTGACGTGGCCAGCGTCACATGACCGACAGACAGACAAGTCGAGCACTGAGTGATCAGCTCGGTGCTCAAGGCAGACCTAGAAGCAGGGAGCCTCCCAGCTAGCAAAGCCGCCCTGGGAACAAGGCCAAACACAGATCCTCGCTCCCGAAGCTAAGCAGCAGGTCTGCGGCTAATGGGAGACCGAGTGCGCCTTTGGCGCTCCGTGACACAGAGTGTGGAGGCAGCAGCAGCAGCATGAGGAGTCCACCGAGTGGCAAGGTGAGATAGTGTGGAGGTGGCAGCAGCAGTATGAGGAGGCCACAGAGCAGCACAATGACAGAGTGTGGAGGTGGCAGAAGCAGTATGAGGAGGCCACAGAGTAGCAAAATAACAGAGTGTGGAGGTGAAAGCGGCAACATGAGGAGACCACAGAGTAGCAAGGTGACATAGTGTGGAGGTGGCAGCAGCATAAAGAGACCACAAAGTGGCAAGGTGACATAGTGTTGAGGTACCAGTAGCATGAGGAGACCACAGAGTGGCAAGGTGCCATAGTGTAGAGGTGGCAGCAGCAGTAGCATGAGGAGACCACAGAGTGGCAAGGTGACATAGTGTGGAGGTGGCAGCAGCAGAATGGGAAGTCCACAGCATGGCACAATGACAGAGTTTGGAGGTGGCAGCAGAAGCATGAGAAAGCCACAGAGTGGCAAGGTGACATAGTGTTGAGGTACCAGCAGCATGAGGAGACCACAGAGTGGCAAGGTGACATGAGGTGACAGGAGCAGCAGGAGGAGGAGACCACAGAGTGGCAAGGTGACATATTGTGTAGGTGGCAGCAGCATCAGGAGAGCACAGAGTGACCCGGTGACAGAGTGGGGAGGTGGGTGGAAATAACAGTACCTGCTGACGATGGTGGGTGTAAGAAGTTGCACTTGGCATCAGATGTGTGGCATCAGGTGGGTGGCAGCATCAGAAAAGTAGTTGAGGCTGGTAACCAGAAGAAACCGGTCTCTTTTGTCAAGGTTTGGGTGAGGCAGCCTGGATGATTTAATCTGATGCATCAGGCATTGGTGGGTGGAAATCCTGGCTGATCCATGCCTGATTCATCTTGACAAAGGTCAGTCTCTCCACATTTTGGGTGGACAGGTGAGTCCTCCTTGGGGTAACTATGGCCCCCGCCGCACTAAACACTCGCTCTGATGCCATACTACTGGCCGGGCAAAACAGCTTTTCCAGGGCAAACTCGGCCAGTTGCAGCCACAAATCCAGTTTGGCTGCCCAGTAGTCCAGCGGATCTTCAATGATGGGTGGCAGGGTGCACTCCAAGTATGCCACAACCTGTGGGTTCAGGTTATGCTCTATGTCTAGCTGCTAGTGAGTAGTTTCTTTACTATATTAGGAAGAACGTATGACGTACAGCGGCTCACCCCTGTTGCGTATGGGTAGGTGCTCACCCTCAGGTCCTACCCTCAGGACCCAGAAGAAATAATGGAGAATAAGAGAAATGAGGGGGCACACTCAAGAGGGATCACTGGATAAAGTGTAGATAATTGTGTTTATTAATATTTTAAGAACATACCCTTAAAAACATTAAAACATACATAAAACAAAAGCAAAAAGTGCAAGATTTCACTAGTAGTAATAATCTCAGTGAGAGTTCTTTCCACAGAGGTGTAGGATTAAGGCCTGTGACGTTAGAGCAATAGTATCAGCCCTATGGCTCAGTCCTAGTGGAGCGCTGATGATGTTAATGTCTCTTTATCCAGTATGCTGAGTATGCAGCAGTATATATCAAATTGGAGACTATGCTCCCGTACTTAACAAGATGTATGGCAAGTTGGAGACTATGCTCCCGTACTTACAGTCTCTTGTCGCTTGCGGTATTTCCGATCACCCCTCCTGGCTGAATCCTCACAGCATTGATGTTTCAGGTTGCCGTACACTCACAGCGTCCCGTGTGGTGTGTTCGGTCAAGACGTGGCGTCCCACGTGACCTAGTAGTCTAGGGTGCCGGCTAAACGCTGAGCTGACGTCACTGGATTGACGTTGCACTGACGTCAGTAATGTGCGACTCGTGCTCCGGTTTGATGCAGGAGAAAGATCTCGTATAGCGATGTCTTTGAAGTATAGATGTTTCTTGTTTTTTCCTGGAATCCACGCTCACTCTGTCTCTGCCAGACGCGTTTCTGGGTCATACACCCCTTCCTCAGTGGCCAACTGAGTGAGTGGATTCTCACTCCTTATATATGGGTTTTGATTTTTCCCACAATCCTACTTTTTAGGGTTTCTCCCAATATGTGGGATGGATTACATTGTTACTTGCTTATATCGCTGTTTACAGCATAAAACATGAATTAAATGAAAATGAAAACCATAAATAACATCCCCTACATTTAATAGCAATAAAAACAGATTCATGGTGAAGACTACATGGTTAAAATGACATTTTAGAGAAAACCGCATCAAAAACGCATCAAAAACGCATCCAATATAGGCTGCGTTTTTTGTGCGGTGCAGGGTCTTGAATTGGAACTTGGCCATATGTGTTTGTTTTGGCATGTATTGTTTGATAGTTTTCTTTAGTTGTATCTAAAGAAAACTATCAAACAATACATGCCAAAACAAACACATATGGCCAAGTTCCAATTCAAGACCCTGCACCGCACAAAAAACGCAGCCTATATTGGATGCGTTTTTGATGCGTTTTTGATGCGGTTTTCTCTAAAATGTCATTTTAACCATGTAGTCTTCACCATGAATCTGTTTTTATTGCTATTAAATGTAGGGGATGTTATTTATGGTTTTCATTTTCATTTAATTCATGTTTTATGCTGTAAACAGCGATATAAGCAAGTAACAATGTAATCCATCCCACATATTGGGAGAAACCCTAAAAAGTAGGATTGTGGGAAAAATCAAAACCCATATATAAGGAGTGAGAATCCACTCACTCAGTTGGCCACTGAGGAAGGGGTGTATGACCCAGAAACGCGTCTGGCAGAGACAGAGTGAGCGTGGATTCCAGGAAAAAACAAGAAACATCTATACTTCAAAGACATCGCTATACGAGATCTTTCTCCTGCATCAAACCGGAGCACGAGTCGCACATTACTGACGTCAGTGCAACGTCAATCCAGTGACGTCAGCTCAGCGTTTAGCCGGCACCCCAGACTACTAGGTCACGTGGGACGCCACGTCTTGACCGAACACACCACACGGGACGCTGTGAGTGTACGGCAACCTGAAACATCAATGCTGTGAGGATTCAGCCAGGAGGGGTGATCGGAAATACCGCAAGCGACAAGAGACTGTAAGTACGGGAGCATAGTCTCCAACTTGCCATACATCTTGTTAAGTACGGGAGCATAGTCTCCAATTTGATATATACTGCTGCATACTCAGCATACTGGATAAAGAGACATTAACATCATCAGCGCTCCACTAGGACTGAGCCATAGGGCTGATACTATTGCTCTAACGTCACAGGCCTTAATCCTACACCTCTGTGGAAAGAACTCTCACTGAGATTATTACTACTAGTGAAATCTTGCACTTTTTGTTTTTGTTTTATGTATGTTTTAATGTTTTTAAGGGTATGTTCTTAAAATATTAATAAACACAATTATCTACACTTTATCCAGTGATCCCTCTTGAGTGTGCCCCCTCATTTCTCTTATTCTCCATAGTTTCTTTACTATGTGGGTGAAGAAAGCTGCTCATCAGCGACTCTAGACTAAGGGGGCTGCTGATGGAGCTGGTACTGCTCCTGCCACACCTGCCCCAGCAGCCATGGCAGTGGAACATGAGCGCAGAGGCCCCCCCCCCTCAGGGCAGACCTGACTACATAGGATGTCTCTTAAGTAGTTCAGTTTGTTCTCCCTCTCAGCGGGTGTAAAAAAGGCCCCCATTTTGGACTGGTAGCGAGGGTCTAACTTGGCGGAGAGCTAGAAGTCATCCCTCTGGCAAATGGGGACAATTTGGCTGCCACTACACAAGCATATGAGCATGCGTTGGACCATTTGTGCAAGTGACTCGGAGGGACTCCTTGCCTCCATCTCCACTATATACTGCCACTGTGTGCCTGGGTCATCTGCCTCGTCTTCCTCATCTCCCTCTTGCTCCTCTGGCTGCTCCTCCTTTCACCTGTGTAGAAAAACCACCCATTTCGCTACACATTGCTTGTGCTTCAATGTCCTCCTCTTCCTCCAGTTCAGCCCCCACAGGGCTCATGTGCGCGTGAGATCTAGGTACCACGTCTCCAGTCCCCTGACCAGCCAGATTTACTAGCATCTTTTCCAGGATATGAATCAGTGGAATAACGTTGTTCATCCCATAGTCCTCCAAGGACACGAGCAAACGAGCAAAGGTGTCACGCATGAGCTGTCACAGGCTAACATTGAAGTTACACAGGGTAGTATATCTGTCAGCATGGATCATCAAGAAATAGTTTATGGCCTTTCTCTGTTCGTATAGTTGGTCCAACATATGGAGGGTGGAATTCCAAAGGGTGAAAGCGTTGCATATATGCCTATGTTGGGGGATGCAGTTCTGCCGCTGCAGCTCAAGGAAGGTGTGCTTGGCAGTCTACGAGTGGCTAAAGTGCATGCAGTTTCCTGGCCATTTTTAGGATGTCTTGCAGATGGGTGGAAGACTTCAGGAACTGCTTTACAACCAGATTAAACACGTGCGCCATGCAGGGCGCATGGCTCAGCCCTCCTTGACGCAGCGCCAACACCATGTTCTTCCCGTTGTCGGTCACCATGCCCTGCACATGTGGTATGCTGGAGGAGCACTGTGATTTGTCCCTTTAGTGGAGGCTGAGGACATGATGGAGGGTGAGGAGGCAGAGGCAGACATTGTCGCAGGACCAACGGCGTGAGAAGGTGGAGGCGGAAGCGGCGTCACCTGGCCAAGTTGCTGGTGTGGCTGGGCAGGAACCACATTTACCCACTGGTCCGTAAAGGACATATATTGTCATTGACTGTAGTTACAGCTACCGACCAATTTTCCCAACAAAAGCTGTATCACAAACAAATTTCACCACTGAATGGCTAATCGACACAATTACTCAGTCTCTACAGAAGAAAGTCTACATTCACTGACCAATTTTCCTAAAAAAAAAGGCTGTATCGCAAAAAAAAAAATCACCACTGAATGACGATGTTAATTCATCACAGAATGGCTAATAAGAAGTATTTACTTTTCATATTAACACCAACAATGGCTATATGACAATGTAAATTTACCGCAGAACGGCTAATAACACGTACTTATTTTTGCTATTAATATAGCGCAACAATGTCTGTATGACAATGTAAATTCAACATAGAACGGCTAATAACACATAATTATTTTTCCCATTAGTACACCCCAACAATGGCTGTATAACAATGTCAGTTCACTGCAGACCGGCTAATAAGATGTATTATTTTTCCTATTAATACACCCCGAAAAAATAAATGTAAGGGTACTTTCACACTTGCAGCACAGGATTCTGGCAGGCAGTTTCGTCGCCAGATTCGGCAAAACGTATGCAAACTGATGGCATTTGTCAATTTTCTTCGTCTTCAAATGGCAAAAAGACTAAACTGAAGACATCCTGATGCATACTGAACAGAATGCTCTCCATTCAGAATGCATTAGGATTAAACTGATCAGTTCTTTTTCCCTAGGACGGAACTCACTGCCGGAAAAGAATAACGCTAGTGTTAAAGTACCCTAACAATCACAATTCACTGCAGAACGGCTAATAGGATGTACATATCTATCCTATTAATACACCCCGTAAATGGCTGTAGTACAATGGAACTTCACCGCTGAACGGCAAATATTCTTTTTTTTTGCCACTAATACACGCCAAAAAGGGCTGTAATTTTCTCACTTCACCACACAACGGCTATAAGGCCTTTCTTCCCACTTATACACCCCAAAAAAGCTTTAGAACTTATAACTGCACCACTGAACGGCAAATATATATTTTTTCTGACACTAATACACGCCAAAAAAGGCTGTAATTTTCTTACTTCACCACACAACGGCTAATAAGCCCTAATTTCCCCCCACCCCCCACACTAATACACGACAAAAAAAGGACTTTAGAATATAGAACTTGGGCCCTGAACGGCAAATATTTTTTTTCACTAATACACACCAAAAAGGGCTGTAATTTTCTCACTTCAACACACAAGGGCTAACTCCCCCCCCCCCCCCCCCACTAATACACAACAAAAAAAGGTTTTAGAACATATATATAACTGCACCGCACAAACGCTAATAAGACCCCAATAACAAGAACGGTTTGCTGGAATTACAGAGGTATCGCAAACCTGAAATGAGCAGCAGTATAATGTCAATTTGGATCCGCAGTCAGTGCAGCAAGGTGTAATAGGATTGTTCCTGTTACCCAGGCTGTACACACCCCTATAGAACCCTGTTCTGTTTCAAAACTGTGGAATGATTTCATCCTATCCTTTCCCTACACTTCTAATGCTCTTTCCCTGAACTTCTACTGAGCAAAATAAAAGTTTTCAAGTCTTTCCTATTACTGTCCCTAGCTCCTGCTGATGTCTCTCCCTGCACTAAGTACACTGATAAATGGCTGAATCCAAGATGGCTGAGGCCATTTATAGGGCTGTGACATCACAGGGCTGGCTGGCTGCTGATTGGCTGCATGCAAGGCATTGTGGGTGATCCCTTGTTCCCAGAGTTCCTTGCTCCATGTCCTAACATGTGCAGCAGCCATTTTAGGAAAAAATGCTATTTGTTACCACGAAGCGTGAGGAAACTCGGATTCGGCGCCAATCAAATAATTCCTGAGTTTGAATTCCACTTCACCAGCTTCGATTCACTCATCTCTAGTAAGTACTAAGAAAGATAAATATATCGGTTTTGTAATATTTTGTTAATTTGTAATAATTTATAATAATGTCTTAATCTAAAATGTATCCATGACTTCCACCACTAGAGGGCGATTCCGCACTCCATAAAGCGTAGCAATCAGTTGCATACTGCCCATA
Source organism: Bufo gargarizans (assembly GCF_014858855.1). Lineage (NCBI taxonomy): Eukaryota > Metazoa > Chordata > Amphibia > Anura > Bufonidae > Bufo > Bufo gargarizans. The sequence continues at coordinate 4,765,685 of NC_058087.1, read as the reverse complement.
GGGCCCTGCTGCAAAACTTAGAATGAGCCCCACTGGTGTACCACTCTTATTAAAGAGGACCTGTCTCCTCTCCTAACATGTAAACAGTTTTCTTTCCCTATGGGGTTACTTTTCAGGAAAATCTTTTCTTACAACTCTGCCTTGTCCTGGCTCCTCTGCTATTACTCCTAGAAATTAATGTATAAATTGGCAACTGGGTGTTACCTATCCCCTTGTCAGAGGAGTGTGCCCCTACATGGTCTAGCAAGCTGTCCCACTTTTCATACCTAGTGGACCAGATCTACCTCCAGGTTCCCTGCTCCAGGACACGTAGGGCATGCTCACACTTTCTCCGGCACTGGCTAATTACCTGTGGATATTTAAGGAACCTCTCAGTGTTAAAGTACCTGAGCAATAAGGTTGTTTGGTTTGCTAAGTTCCCTGCAAAGGTATGCTGCTTTCTTGTCTACCCATGTACTAACCTCTGCCTGTTTACCCGTATCGCCTAACCTCACCTGTGCCTGATTACCCAACTGACCTTGAGCTGCCTGCCCTGACCTCAGCTCTGTTATTGACTACTATTTTGCCTGATCCTTCGGTGCCTTGCTCCAGGGCCTCTGAAGTTTGTGGGTCAGCTGTCAACCACATCGAGACAGACAACTCTAAGAGGTAGCGGCCTAGTGGCTCAAACTGGTTGGGTGACACACCAGTTCCACACTTACTGCTGTAACAATGTTAGCACTGATTGGACAGTAGCAGACCGTGTAGGGGCACACCCCTAACTGGTAGCAGCGAATGTGAATGTATTCATACATTTCTTGGAGGAATAACAGAGAAGTGACACTATGCAGAGTTCTAATAAAAATTTGTCTTATATTGTATCATGGGGAACACAAGTGTTTAGTAAAACAGACATGTCAGGTCAACATTGACTGTGGCATTAAAATAGGTTAAACTGCCAGGATCGGACTTTACTCCGATCCAGAGCAAGGAGCCAGCTCTATAAAACAGCTGCCACCCGCAATTGATGGCAGCTCCTGAGCCCGAGTGGTCACAGCACCGTACTAGTATGGGAGAGTGCATGTGCATTCCTGTATGCCGGGAGTGTGAGAGTGTTTGCCGTACATTGACCATGACTGGTGTTCATATCTGCTGACTTCACACTTCTGCATTAATCATACAGTCGTTTGGGCACTGGAATCTCCCAAAAAGACCAATTTCCTCCTGAGGAAGTCACAGGCAACGAAACGCTCGTCGAGGAGCGGCACCCCCATTCATAACACCCACCTATACAGGTAATGACGAACTTCAGATGAGGTTCTCCTATATGCATTAGTCACTTTATTACCAACAGTGACATCGATAGACATCAGTGCGGTGGAATTTAGTTGGGATTTTTACCCCACTGTTCCACACAGTCAGCCACATAGTATGTCTTCATGATATTAACTCATGGTTGTCACAGTCTTTATTGCAGAGCTATTGGGTGTTATAGATGTGGATAACTTTGGATATTCTCACCATATAAGCAGTTTGTATTTGTGTCTTGGACACCTTTTAAAACGAATTTCAATTCGATAAATTTATTCCTTGAATAAAAATATATACTCTTTTCTTGTTGTTGTTGATTTGGCAATATTCTGTTGAAAATATTTTCCTCTCCTGTTGACCATGCAATTTCCTTTTTCAACTAAGGCCAAGTTTTATCCGTTATTTCCATCAGTTATTGTGAGCCAAAACTGGGTGCGGGTCAAAAACACAGAATGGGTGCAGATCTTTCCATTATACCTTATCTCTGTGTAGGCTTCACTTATGGTTTTGGCTCACAATAACTGATGGAAATAACTAATCAAATAAATGACGTGTGAACTCAGCCTAACCTGGTCTCCGCATAAGTGTGGGATTATGATGTAAATGTGACATTCCTATGGATCTCAGCGATTAGGGCAGTGGTGTGATGTCCTACACATGCTTCCCCTCCACGCAAAAGTTTGACTGAAGCGTCCTCGAAGAAGATGTCTACAGAGGAGTTTGCTTTGAACTGATATTGCTTATGTCAAACATTTACTGAAATAAACAGGAAAATCTTTTCAACACTAACAATCAAATTGGATTCCTGATGCTTTCTGGCAACAAATCACATCTCCTCTCGAGCGTCAAGTGCAGGGGATGGAAGTACTTGACATAAGAATCTGTAGATCTGCAAAACTTTAATGCATTTAATGATGCCACATTGTGTTAGTGTGCAGGAGACATGTCTGTGATACATGGGGGAAAACCATTAGGCTCCATTTTTTGCTGCATTGGAAATATATGGATTTAATGGTTGTCAATCTCAGCTCAGGCATTGTACGATAAATAGCATGTACAATAGGACAGGGGCTGTATAAGCCATATACCATCTGCAGGAATGAAGGCAGAATGCCTGGGGAGTAACTGTGGGACCCCAAAGGAGACCTTGGAATGGAGTTTGTTCTGCCATGAGCACCATCATCAGAAGGTGAGTTTCAAGAAGATGGAAATGTCATGATTGTTAAAATAGTTACTAGTGTTAGGCAAGCATGCTCGGCCAAATACTGCGGGTGCTCAAGTACAATTTAATACAATAAAAGTCAATGGGAGACCCTAGCATCAAACCAGGCACCCCCTGCTCTGAAGAAGGGAGGGTGTCTGATAAAAGAAAAGGTTAGAAATTGATGGAAACCCCATCAAAATGGTTTGGAAACAGCATTAAGAGGATGGCTGGTTGTGTCTTGGACAGATGGCTTAGTCAGCATACCTTACAATGGCAGCCTTGTGCACTATGAGACATTCCAAACCAGCTCTCATCTGACTGAGAGCCAGTAAGCCTCCAAGTTACCTCAGATCTGTTGGATGGCTTGGGTGGACCTGCACACCTAGATCAATATCATTAGGGAGACAAAAAGTTTTCTGATTGTCCTAACATAATATTCAATAACCTTTCTATACAGTTTTGTCATGTAAAACTCTTTTGCATAAACATGGGCATATGGGAAAGACATGCAAATGAGCACAATCTGCCTTGTTTTTCTGCTGAAAAACCATTTGCATGGAAAATTCGCGATCTACACTACTCATGAACAGCGCCAATCTATTGGTTTCATAGTCTTATGACAAGAGTAATCACAAAGTGGAATTCAATTCACAACGAATCAGAATTTCCTTGTGCTTCATGTCAGCGAATCAACTTAACCTGAAATTGTGTAAAAAAACAAAAAAAATCATACTTACCTCCTCCATTTGCTCATGATGGCCCGCCAGCCTCCATCTTTCTTGATTGAAGATCTCGGCCGAAATTCCGTGCGTGGTGATGTATGACATCACCATGCCGGCCATCGTGATGACGTAATTTCGCGCTGCGCAAGATTTAGCTCCAGATCTTTAAGCAAGATGGCGGCAGCCAGCCCGTCATGAGCAAAGTATGTTCATTTCACACAGTTTTTACACTCAGATGCCGCGATCATGTATGAACGCGGGATCTGAGCGGTACAATGACTGGGGGGCCGTGCTATCGCTACTTTTTTTTAAAAATGCGCTTTGTGAGGTTAGGTGGTATGCTTAGGATCATGAGCAGTTCCTTTCCTTCTCCATACTCTTCTGTTCCCATCACTCTGGTACAAGTTGATCTTGGTCTCCTCTGTCCATAGGATGTTGTTCCAGAACTGTGAAGCCTTTTTTAGATGTCGTTTGGCAAACTCTAATCTGGCCTTCCTGTTTTTGAGGCTCACCAATGGTTTACATCTTGTGGTGAACCCTCTGCGTTCACTCTGGTGAAGTCTTCTCTTGATTGCTGACTTTGACACACATACACCTACCTCCTGGAGAGTGTTCTTGATCTGGCCAACTGTTGTGAAGGGCGTTTTCTTCACCAGGGAAAGAATTCTTCGGTCATCCACCACAGTTGTTTTCCGTGGTCTCCCGGGTCTTTTGGTGTTGCTGAGCTCACCGGTGCGTTCCTTCTTTTTAAGAATGTTCCAAACAGTTGTTTTGGCCACACCTAATGTTTTTGCTATCTCTCTGATGGGTTTGTTTTGTTTTTTCAGCCTAATGATGGCTTCTCTGATAGTGTCAGCTCTTTGGATCTCATCCTGAGAGTTGACAGCAACAGATTCCAAATGCAAATAGCAGACTGGAAATGACCTCTGGACCTTTTATCTGCTCATTGTAATTGGGATAATGAGGGAATAACACACACCTGCCATGGAACAGCCGAGAAGCCAATTGTCCCATTACTTTTAGTCCCTTAAGAAGTGGGAGGCACATATGCAAACTGTTGTAATTCCTGCACCGTTCACCTGATTTGGATGTAAATGCCCTCAAATTAAAGCTGACAGTCTGCAGGTAAAGCACATCTTCATTTCAAATCCATTGTGGTGGTGTATAGAGCCAAAAATGTTAGAATTGTGTCCATGTCCCAATATTTATGGACCTGACTGTACATATTAAAGCAAACACTTATTTTTTTCTTTTCTATTTTGCAGTGTACCGCTGCTCTGGAGTGGGAACGCTGCACCTCCGCAAGCTGACAAAAACAGCAACAAATGTCCAGATATAACTTAAAAAGGCAGAACTCAACTATTCTATCCCCCACTGATCGAGCATTGATGCTTCGCCAGTTTTTGTCACCTGCTGGCTGCTTGCAAAAAAAAAACAGTGGCCAACGGAGTGTCTAATCTGAATTTTAAAGGGGTATAAAAGGTAAATTTGTTATTTTGAGAACATTTGCTGCTATTTTTATATTTTTAGTAAAACACCTCTTTAAGGAAGAAGACAAGGGCTCATAATACTCCTTATGCCTATCCAAACTGATTGTAGCACAGAAGGTCCACTACCGGCCTCTATAGCATTAATAGCTGCTTAATGTAGGGCATTTCTACCCTGCATTAAGGAGGAATGGATCACAACTTGGGACCTTCCCTTTATTACCTCAAAATACCTCCTAAGGGTGATGTCACACATAGGGGGTTATTTATTAAGCTGAAATACGCCTATAGTAGGTGTATTTCACACGCAGATTACGGCAAAACAGTTCGTCCCTCTAACGTCAGGTCTAAGTAGGTGGGCGTGGAGTGGGTAAGGGGTCGGGCTGTTTCAGGTGTTGAAAAAGGTCTAAATGTAAGACAGCTAGGAAGCTGTCTTACATTTAGACCTGGTACAGGATCCACCAAAGTTCGGCAGAACCACCGCCAGGTTAGGACTTTATTAAGACCAGAGTCTAAAACACCGATCTTAATAAATGTGCCCTTTAGTTTTTTAGCATTTTTGGTACGTTCTTTAATCAAAAAAATCCAGCCTGAGATGTTGCATAAAAGTCAATGGGAAATATTGAATGCAGGACAAACAGGAGTTTTTTAGAATGGCGTTTTTTTTCTGTCCTTAAGGTGATTTTTTGGGGTCAAATTTTTTATTTTTTATTTTTTTAAGCAATCACTGTATTTTTTCATGGTGTTTTTTTTGTACCAATGCTTTTTTCCCCCTACAGTTCTACAAAGGAAGTGACATCACAGAGAGTGTATACTCTTCTCTATAAAAGGTATACAAAAAAGCACCAAGAAAAAATGGCAAGGGCTAAAACACACTGTAAAAAATAAATACAAAATTGTGGGATTTTTTGGCCCAAAAAACAAAACAAAACAAAAACGCTGTGACCAAAACTTTCTGTAACAGTTACCAAATATTAATAACCATGGAAAAATTTACATTAAAGCTGCTTTTTGTCCTGATGCGTGATCCGAATTGACCTATTTGTATCCATTTTTTATTCCTTTTGTTCATACAGTTCATTCAACCTTGACAGATTTAATACATTGTAATTATTATTTTTGGAAAGATATAATATGTGAGACAATGTTCCTTCAGGCTACATGTTATTAAGCTTGTTATGTACTGTTACTAAAGAGGAAATACCAATTATCATATCATTTAGTAGAGCAAAATATTATCCTTCTTTCATGAGTAACTACTTCCTTGAAGTTTATTCAAGTGTTTATTACCATTTAATGTAATATTGCTTCTTCGAGGTATCCATTACACTGATAGATTCAGCAGGAAATTAGCTATGTCTCCATCATGTCTTGCAAGAAAATTCACATGATTTTCTCTGCTTTTTTTATTTGTAGCATTTAAATGGCTTGGACGGCATTCAGATAATACTTGAAGAAGGTCAGAGCTGAAGAAGGGAATTTTGTGGTCTTTAAGCTTCAAATAAATGACTACAAAAAAAAAAATAACCTAATGTTAACACCAAGGTTGTAGCTGTAATACCAAGGTTGTCAGTAATTTGATTGCAAACCTGGAAAAAATATGGAAGTTGTTGAGAAAGGGGGGAAGAAATATACGAGTGAATTCGATTTTACCAGATTCCGTCTTCAGTAGAAAAAGTGCGGTGTCCATAAATAATATGATGGATTGTACATTAGAGGAGCAGGAGAAGCAATCATTAATTGTGAAACTTTAGGAAATGGTAGTTTCTTTAATTAAATCTGTTCTTAACATATTATGTGTCCGCGTCTGAGGGAGGAAACTAAACTGTAAGGAGCTGTGACTCAAACAAGGAAACTCACCCAAATCTTCTAGAGGTGACCTGTCGGCAGGTGCCCCCTTAATTTTCTATGCCTTAGGCCCCATGCACACAACTGTATTTTTGGTGTGCACCTGATGCTAATTTTTTGCGGATTGGATCTAAGCCTATTTATTTCAATGGGGACACAATAAATATGAACAGCACACCGCGTGCTGTCCGTATCCTTATGATCGTTCCGCCGTCCCACAAAAAAACTAGAATATGTCCTATTGTCTGTTTTGTGGACAAGAGTGGCCTTTTTTGACTTGTGGAACTAGGAAAATACTCGACGCACATGTCCAGTATCCGTGCTTTGCGGATCTGCGATTTGCGGACCACAAAACAGATACAGTCGTGTCCATGAGGCCTAATTATCTATAATTCCCAGGATATTAAGGTGTATTCCCGGCATAACAGGCTAAGCTCTAAGCTCCCAGGGTCCAATGTAAAATAGTGCCCCACAACTACCATGAGTAAAGATAAATGAATTTCCTAAAATTTTATTCTGGACCAATATGAGCACTTCAGCCATCCAGTTCAATTCAGGTTCGAATAAATTCAACCCCAATCGACAGTGTCCCAAGTATCTTTCTCTCTAATCTCCTAAATCCAATCACACAAAATTTGGGTTTATTACAATCAAAACATTTTCGAATTCACGTTGAATTTTTTAATTTTAGATTTATTTTTTTTCAAATTGCTCATCTCTAACCATTACAATAGTGTTATCAACCAATGTGCTAGATGTGACTGCTACCTTTACACCTCCTATAGCTGCACCCTTTAGACCTCTTCTTTTAGAAGAACAAAGGTTTCATGACCACCATTTTGTAGTAGAATCAAGTCACATAAGAAAGGAGAGTAAAATAAAGGTTTTGGTGGTCTTCAAAGGTATCTTCATTATAAACTATAGAGAACCTGACATATTGGCTTGTACTGGGCATCAGAGGTCAAGAGTCTATCAGTTCTCTCAAGGTGGAACCCCACATTAGACAATAATATGTCCTGTGAATATGCCTTAGATATAGGTTATGCCATACCTGTTGCCATTATGCTGCTGGTTTTACCACCTGGTTTGCCTCTATAGATACACATATCTCCCCCATGAAAAACCTACTACCTCTTTAGACCTCATCAGTGAGACGACGAGAGGTTCACATTGTTTGTATCACCCTATTGTTGCTTTGCTACATTGTTGCTACTTGTCACAGTTCAGTGAGCATTACAAATAAGTTTATGACTAGGCTTGAGTGACAAAGTGGACTTCAATCCGAATATCAGGAGAAATTTGATTCGCTGCAAAGCCAAATTTTCTCGTGCTTCGTGTTAGCGAATCAATTTAACCTGAAATAGTGTAAAAAAAAAAAAAATCATACTTACCTGATCCATTTGCTAGCGGCCAGGCCAGCCGTCTCCATTTTGCTTGAAGATCTGGCACAAAATCCCGTGTTTGGTGATGTATGACGAGATTTTGCGCCAGATCTTCAAGCAAGATAGAGATGGCTGGCCTGGCCCCGAGCAAACGGATCAGGTAAGGGCTTGTTCACATCACAGTTATGGATTCCATTTTTGTTTTCCGTTATAATATGGTTATAACGGAATCCATAAGACGGAAGTCAAAACGGAAGCCTTTAAAAGGCAATTAGTTTTGCTTTTAGTCATAATACAAGTCTATGGGAAATCATAATGGATGCGTCTGGTTCCCGTTATGCAAAACGGAAAAAAAAGTCCTGTCGACAGGACTTTGTTTTCCGTCTTGCATAACGGAAACCAGAAGAATCCGTTATGATTCTACATAGACTTGTATTATGAAGGATCAAAACTGAATGCCTTTTAAAGGCTTCCGTTTTTGACTTCAGTCTTATGGATTCCGTTATAACCATATTATAACGGAAAACAAAAACGGAGTCCATAACGGTGATGTGAACAAGCCCCAAGTATGATTTATTTTTGTTTTGTTTTAATATTACACTGTGTTATTTATATCAGATGCGGTGATCATGTATGAACGCGGCATTTGAGGGGTACAATGACACGGAGGGGCGCAATCGCCGCCACTACTTACAAAGAAATTGGCTTCGTGACAAAGTAATTTGTTGTAAAATTCAGCGAAGCAGCCGAATCAAATTTTTGACTAATTCTCTCATCTCTATTTATGACTCCACTTTTATTGGAAAGTATTTTACCATTAATCAGCAGGTCTATACAATGCTGCCCCTCCCCCAACCAGAATAATGGGTTAAAAATGTAATAAGAACAGTCGTTTTTCCTATAAAACAGAGCCCTCTGCAGAATAATCCTCCCGATGCTACAATCACAAATAACTGACAGAACTCATTGTGCCGCCTGAACTTCACCGTCGTTTTGCAGCCTATATTTCAATATCGAGATGACAGAGATAAGTAGCGTGCGTTTATTGAGGCGTCATCTGTGGATAATGATCTGCCGGGTGACTACGAAATCTGCAAATAAAATTGTGTTCCAACCTCACTGGTAACTGGGTTACGGCGCTGTTAATTTATTTCTTAAGAAAGTTACGAACACCCAAAAATCTCATTTCACATGTGAATTTGTGCGAGGTAAAACCACTTACACTGTGTATCGCTATAATGTCATAAATTACTAGGTTATTGATGGCACGAGCTGCTCCCAGAATCAATAATAAGGATTTTTTATTTTTTTGTCTTTGCAGTCGATGGTAAGAGAAGAGGATATGAGTCTATATCCGCGCGGGATCATCTTGTGTTCCAGCGCTTGTACATTAAATACATTCATTTGCAGGAGGTTTATTCATCTTGCTTAGGAAGGGGACGTCTTGTAACGGAGCATATGCTGTTTATACTGCGGCGTCTTAATCACGACAGTGGTGTCTATATAATGTACCATCTTCTACTTCTCGGTGAAGAATAAATTTATGCAGGTGGACCTGCAGTAGTTGGTTAGGCAGATATTACAACTATTGGCACCCTAAGAATGCAGAATATATGACATAATGTAGCTGTAATATCCTGTATACAGGAAGATGTAAATAAACAAATAAAAATAACAGGTCGCCAATGCAGCAGTTTGTCATTAGGCATCGTGTGTAGAGTTGAGCGAACACCTGGATGTTCGGGTTCGAGAAGTTCGGCCGAACATCCCGGAAATGTTCGGGTTCGGGATCCGAACCCGATCCGAACTTCGTCCCGAACCCGAACCCCATTGAAGTCAATGGGGACCCGAACTTTTCGGCACTAAAAAGGCTGTAAAACAGCCCAGGAAAGAGCTAGAGGGCTGCAAAAGGCAGCAACATGTAGGTAAATCCCCTGCAAACAAATGTGGATAGGGAAATGAATAAAAATAAAAATTAAATAAATAAAAATTAACCAAAATCAATTGGAGAGAGGTTCCATAGCAGAGAATCTGGCTTCCCGTCACCCACCACTGGAACAGTCCATTCTCAGATATTTAGGCCCCGGCACCCAGGCAGAGGAGAGAGGTCCCGTAACAGAGAATCTGTCTTCATGTCAGCAGAGAATTAGTCTGCATGTCATAGCAGAGAATGAGGCTTCACGTCAGCCACCACTGCAACAGTCCATTGGCATATATTTAGGCCCAGCACCCAGGCAGAGGAGAGAGGTCCCGTAACAGACAATCTGGCTTCATGTCAGCAGAGAATCAGTCTGCATGTCATAGCAGAGAATCAGGCTTCACGTCACCCACCACTGCAACAGTCCATTGTCATAAATTTAGGCCCAGCACTAGTGTTGAGCGGCATGTCCCATATTCGAATTCGCGAAATTTTGTGAATATTCGAAAGAATATTCGTAAAATATTCGCGATTATTCAAATTCGTTATTATTTCGCATATGCGATAATTCGAATTTTCGCATCGCATAATACATATGCTATGCAAAATTCACATGTGCGCTAATGAAATCGCCTTACGAAGATTCGCAACTCAATTCAATCACTAATGTATGAATGCAATGCCCTTTGCCTCTGTTCTGGGACAAGTGTAGATATTCGCATGTGCGCTAATAAAATCGCCTTACGAAGATTCGCACCTCAATCACTTTCTAGGGAATGTGAGACTTTTGGGAATCAATCGAGATACAGTGGGGGGTGATGACAGTAGTTGACAGAGTACAGATCAATGTAATCTGTAAGGTGGAAAGTAAAATAAAAAATACGAATTTTCGTTAATCAAATTTTACGAAGTTCTACGTATTCGCGAATATGGTGCTATACTATATGAATGCACAGGCCTTTGCCTCTCTGTTCTGGGGACAAGTGTAGATATTTGCATTTGCGTTAATAAAATCGCCTTACGAAGATTCGCAGCTCAATTCAATCACTAATGTATGAATGCAAAGCCCTTTGCCTCTGTTCTGGGACAAGTGTAGATATTCGCATGTGCGCTAATAAAATCGCCTTACGAAGATTCGCAACTCAATCACTTTCTAGGGAATGTGAGACTTTTGGGAATCAATCGAGATACAGTGGGGGGTGATGACAGTAGTTGACAGAGTACAGATCAATGTAATCTGTAAGGTGGAAAGTAAAATAAAAAATACGAATATTCGTAAATCGAATTTTACGAAGTTCTACGTATTCGCGAATATGGTGCTATACTATATGAATGCACAGGCCTTTGCCTCTCTGTTCTGGGGACAAGTGTAGATATTTGCATTTGCGTTAATAAAATCGCCTTACGAAGATTCGCAGCTCAATTCAATCACTAATGTATGAATGCAAAGCCCTTTGCCTCTGTTCTGGGACAAGTGTAGATATTCGCATGTGCGCTAATAAAATCGCCTTACGAAGATTCGCAACTCAATTCACTAATGTATGAATGCAAAGCCCTTTGCCTCTGTTCTGGGACGTGCCGATATTCGCATGTGCGCTAATAAAATCGCCTTACGAAGATTCGCAACTCAATTCACTAATGTATGAATGCAAAGCCCTTTGCCTCTGTTCTGGGACGTGCCGATATTCGCATGTGCGCTAATAAAATCGCCTTACGAAGATTCGCAACTCAATTCACTAATGTATGAATGCAAAGCCCTTTGCCTCTGTTCTGGGACGTGCCGATATTCGCATGTGCGCTAATAAAATCGCCTTACGAAGATTCGCAACTCAATTCACTAATGTATGAATGCAAAGCCCTTTGCCTCTGTTCTGGGACAAGTGTAGATATTCGCATGTGCGCTAATAAAATCGCCTTACGAAGATTCGCAACTCAATCACTTTCTAGGGAATGTGAGACTTTTGGGAATCAATCGAGATACAGTGGGGGGTGATGACAGTAGTTGACAGAGTACAGATCAATGTAATCTGTAAGGTGGAAAGTAAAATAAAAAATACGAATATTCGTAAATCGAATTTTACGAAGTTCTACGTATTCGCGAATATGGTGCTATACTATATGAATGCACAGGCCTTTGCCTCTCTGTTCTGGGGACAAGTGTAGATATTTGCATTTGCGTTAATAAAATCGCCTTACGAAGATTCGCAGCTCAATTCAATCACTAATGTATGAATGCAAAGCCCTTTGCCTCTGTTCTGGGACGTGCCGATATTCGCATGTGCGCTAATAAAATCGCCTTACGAAGATTCGCAACTCAATTCACTAATGTATGAATGCAAAGCCCTTTGCCTCTGTTCTGGGACGTGCCGATATTCGCATGTGCGCTAATAAAATCGCCTTACGAAGATTCGCAACTCAATTCACTAATGTATGAATGCAAAGCCCTTTGCCTCTGTTCTGGGACGTGCCGATATTCGCATGTGCGCTAATAAAATCGCCTTACGAAGATTCGCGCCTCAATCACTTTCTAGGCAATGTGAGTAAGATCTGAGCTGTTGGACCTTTGGGAAACAATCAATTATATGTGTACTGTAATTTTGTGGGGGGGGGAAAAAACAAAAAACGAATATTCGTTTTTACGAATATATAGCACTATATTCGAAATATTCGCGAAATCGCGAAGTTGCGATATTCGCGAAAAAAATTTGCTTTTCGAATATTCGCGCTCAACACTACCCAGCACCCAGGCAGAGGAGAGAGGTCCCGTAACAGACAATCTGGCTTCATGTCAGCAGAGAATCAGTCTGCATGTCATAGCAGAGAATGAGGCTTCACGTCAGCCACCACTGCAACAGTCCATTGGCATATATTTAGGCCCAGCACCCAGGCAGAGGAGAGAGGTCCCGTAACAGACAATCTGGCTTCATGTCAGCAGAGAATCAGTCTTCATATCATAGCAGAGAATCAGGCTTCACGTCACCCACCACTGTAAGAGTCCATTTTCATAAATTTAGGCCCAGCACACAGGCAGAGGAGAGAGGTCCCGTAACAGAGGATCTGGCTTCATGTCAGCAGAGAATCAGTCTGCATGTCATAGCAGAGAATCAGGCTTCACATCACCCAACATTGGAACAGTCCATTGGCATATATTTAGGCCCCGGCACCCAGACAGAGGAGAGGTTCATTCAACTTTGGGTAGCCTCGCAATATAATGGTAAAATGAAAATAAAAATAGGATTGAATGAGGAAGTGCCCTGGAGTCCAATAATATATGGTTAAGGGGAGGTAGTTAATGTCTAATCTGGACAAGGGACGGACAGATCCTGTGGGATCCATGCCTGGTTCATTTTTATGAACGTCAGCTTGTCCACATTGGCTGTAGACAGGCGGCTGCGTTTGAGGCCTAGTATTTAGGCGCTGGGTGACCGGTATGGATTTAGTGACAGAATTAGACTTGGAAATGCACAGAAGCGTGTGTGTGTGAAGTTATTCTGAATGACCCAATGTGCACCTTGAATATTATATACCCTTTTAGGGATAGATTTCAAATAGCTCTGATATAGCAGAAACCACTAAATTATGAAATTGCTAAATTGGGAATTGTACTTCAACCCAGAACAAAAAATGTGCTTTGACGGACACTAAATATCTTGCCCAGCAACAACAGTACAGCGGTGGGTAACGAGAGATTTAGAGGGAATTAAATTTGAGGCCTAGTATTTAGGCGCTGGGTGACAGGTATGGATTTAGTGACAGAATTAGACTTGGAAATACACAGTAGCGGGTGTGTGTGAAGTTATTCTGAATGACCCTATGTGCACCTTCAATATTATATACCCTTTTAGGGATAGATTTCAAATAGCTCTGATATAGCAGAAACCACTAAATTATGAAATTGCTAAATTGGGAATTGTACTTCAACCCAGAACAAAAAATGTGCTTTGACGGACACTAAATATCTTGCCCAGCAACAACAGTACAGCGGTGGGTAACGAGAGATTTAGAGGGAATTAAATTTGAGGCCTAGTATTTAGGCGCTGGGTCACCGGTATGGATTTAGTGACAGAATTAGACTTGGAAATGCACAGAAGCGTGTGTGTGAAGTTATTCTGAATGACCCAATGTGCACCTTCAATATTATATACCCTTTTTGGGATAGATTTCAAATAGCTCTGATATAGCAGGAACCACTAAATTATGAAATTGCTAAATTGGGAATTGTACTTCAACCCAGAACAAAAAATGTGCTTTGACGGGCACTAAATAACTTTCCCAGCTACAACAGGACAACGGTAACGAGAGATTTAGAGGGATTTAAATTTGAGGCCTAGTATTTAGGCGCTGGGTGACAGGTATGGGTTTAGTGACAGAATTAGACTTGGAAATACACAGTAGCGGGTGTGTGTGAAGTTATTCTGAATGACCCTATGTGCACCTTCAATATTATATACCCTTTTAGGGATAGATTTCAAATAGCTCTGATATAGCAGAAACCACTAAATTATGAAATTGCTAAATTGGGAATTGTACTTCAACCCAGAACAAAAAATGTGCTTTGACGGACACTAAATATCTTGCCCAGCAACAACAGTACACCGGTGGGTAACGAGAGATTTAGAGGGAATTAAATTTGAGGCCTAGTATTTAGGCGCTGGGTCACCGGTATGGATTTAGTGACAGAATTAGACTTGGAAATACACAGTAGCGGGTGTGTGTGAAGTTATTCTGAATGACCCTATGTGCACCTTCAATATTATATACCCTTTTAGGGATAGATTTCAAATAGCTCTGATATAGCAGAAACCACTAAATTATGAAATTGCTAAATTGGGAATTGTACTTCAACCCAGAACAAAAAATGTGCTTTGACGGACACTAAATATCTTGCCCAGCAACAACAGTACAGCGGTGGGTAACGAGAGATTTAGAGGGAATTAAATTTGAGGCCTAGTATTTAGGCGCTGGGTCACCGGTATGGATTTAGTGACAGAATTAGACTTGGAAATGCACAGAAGCGTGTGTGTGAAGTTATTCTGAATGACCCTATGTGCACCTTCAATATTATATACCCTTTTTGGGATAGATTTCAAATAGCTCTGATATAGCAGGAACCACTAAATTATGAAATTGCTAAATTGGGAATTGTACTTCAACCCAGAACAAAAAATGTGCTTTGACGGGCACTAAATAACTTTCCCAGCTACAACAGGACAACGGTAACGAGAGATTTAGAGGGATTTAAATTTGAGGCCTAGTATTTAGGCGCTGGGTGACAGGTATGGGTTTAGTGACAGAATTAGACTTGGAAATACACAGTAGCGGGTGTGTGTGAAGTTATTCTGAATGACCCTATGTGCACCTTCAATATTATATACCCTTTTTGGGATAGATTTCAAATAGCTCTGATATAGCAGAAACCACTAAATTATGAAATTGCTAAATTGGGAATTGTACTTCAACCCAGAACAAAAAATGTGCTTTGACGGACACTAAATATCTTGCCCAGCAACAACAGTACAGCGGTGGGTAACGAGAGATTTAGAGGGAATTAAATTTGAGGCCTAGTATTTAGGCGCTGGGTCACCGGTATGGATTTAGTGACAGAATTAGACTTGGAAATACACAGTAGCGGGTGTGTGTGAAGTTACTCTGAATGACCCTATGTGCACCTTCAATATTATATACCCTTTTTGGGATAGATTTCAAAGAGCTCTGATATAGCAGGAACCACTAAATTATGAAATTGCTAAATTGGGAATTGTATTTCAACCCAGAACAAGAAATGTGCTTGAACGGACACTAAATAACTCGCCCAGCTACAGCACTAGGGACAGATTTAGCTGGATATAAATTTGAGGCCTAGTATTTAGGCGCTGGGTGACCGGTATGGATTTAGTGACAGAATTAGACTGGGATATGGCCAAAAAATGAACAGACTATTGCTGGTTAAATGCACTTGGTGTGACAGCTTCACCCTGATGTAGGCTTTAGCCAAAAAACAACCACACCATTGAGGGTTAAATGCACTTGGTGACAGGCGCAGCTTGCCCCTGATTTTGTATATGGCCAAAAAATGAACAGACTATTGCTGGTTAAATGCACTTGGTGTGACAGCTTCACCCTGATGTAGGCTTTAGCCAAAAAACAACCACACCATTGAGGGTTAAATGCACTTGGTGACAGGCGCAGCTTGCCCCTGATTTTGTATATGGCCAAAAAATGAACAGACTATTGCTGGTTAAATGCACTTGGTGTGACAGCTTCACCCTGATGTAGGCTTTAGCCAAAAAACAACCACACCATTGAGGGTTAAATGCACTTGGTGACAGGCGCAGCTTGCCCCTGATTTTGTATATGGCCAAAAAATGAACAGACTATTGCTGGTTAAATGCACTTGGTGTGACAGCTTCACCCTGATGTAGGCTTTAGCCAAAAAACAACCACACCATTGAGGGTTAAATGCACTTGGTCGCAGCTTGTGCTGGCGCACCACAAGACACAAAATGGCCGCCGATCACCCCAGAAAAATGAGACTGACAAACGGTCTGTGCAGCCTAAAAACAGTGAGCAATTGAGGATCAGCAGCTCAATGATCCACAGCTGCAGATCGATCAGTTAATCAAGTCCTTTGGAGGAGTTAATCTGCCTAATCTCGCCCTACTGTCGCAGCCGCAACCTCTCCCTACGCTAATCAGAGCAGAGTGACGGGCGGCGCTATGTGACTCCAGCTTAAATAGAGGCTGGGTCACATGGTGCTCTGGCCAATCACAGCCATGCCAATAGTAGGCATGGCTGTGATGGCCTCTTGGGGCAAGTAGTATGACGCTTGTTGATTGGCTGCTTTGCAGCCTTTCAAAAAGCGCCAAGAAAGCGTCACAAAAGCGCGAAGAAAGCGACGAACACCGAACCCGAACCCGGACTTTTACGAAAATGTCCGGGTTCGGGTCCGTGTCACGGACACCCCAAAATTCGGTACGAACCCGAACTATACAGTTCGAGTTCGCTCATCCCTAATCGTGTGTCTTTTGCTAGAAAATTACATTTCATACAATGGGGTTTTTACTAACGTTTCCAGTTTTTGCAACTATTTTAATGGTGTTTTCTTATGACAAAAACGTCACCTCCAGAGGTTAGCTGTAGGAATTATGAAACTCAACCCAATTGAACATTTAGTAGCAACTTTCTTCACTTGCGGTGCATTATATTTTTTTGGGCTACACAGTTCAGGAGGCAGATGATGGATGGAGCTGAGCATGTGCATCCACCTCAGCGAGGTGGACAGAGAAATAAGAAAAAGTAAAAACAGCAGGTGGCGCTATACAGATGCATTTTATTGAATAACTCCTATAGTTGTTATAATACATTTTTAATTACAAAGCTACAAAAATATTCACATCCAGGGGCTGGTTTGAAAACATTATTTTTTGTGGGACAACCCCATTATTATGGAGTAGATGAGTTTGTCATTTCACATTATTTGGGCAAGATTTACTCATTAACAGGGTATTAAGAGAGCTCAAAAATAAAATAAAAACTGCTGATATTGTAGAGGTGAGTTTGTTAAGATCGTTTTCCCACCTTGGACTTTTATGGTTATTCACTGGATATGCCAAACATGTTAGACAGATCCCAGTTGTTTCCCTAAATCCCATAGAGACATTTAATCTCTCAAGTCCCTTCACTGGGCGGTTCGGGGGCAGGAGACCCGATTCTGCACAGGGGTTTAACCCACATCTATCAGATATTTGTGGCATACCTTGTGCATATGCCTTAAATTGTCAGAGGTGGGAATGAAGTAGGGCTGATTTGTCATGACATCGTCCATAGGATTGCAGGTTATGAGTTCTGAGTTCAATATAAGTGCATAAAATAATTTATCTGTCCTGTTCCAAAATTAGTCAATAGCATCCAATAAAGGGAGATGTATTATAACATTGACACCCAATGAAATGAATGGGTGGATATGCAGAGTTTTCCAGACATAGCATTTCTCCAGGAAGGTTTCGGAGTATACTATATCTCCTTGTGGAGAGTGCCTAATCTGCGTGAGTACTCCTATAGATCAGGGAATGCTCCTCTGGAATTCTAGGAAAAAGTTATGCAAATCAGCTCTTAGCAAGCTCTGCCTCTGATGCCACCAGATGTAAAGGTCCCTTTACATGGGACGATATTACAGCAGATAGTCGGGAAGGAAGCGTTCCTTGCTGACAATCTGCTGATCGCGGATGGAGGAGACCTCTGTAATTACATGCAGCTATCTTCTCCACGGTATAAGGAGGAGAGGTCGCTAATACCATCGCTCTTCCCAATAATGACTCATTTCCCGCCAGCTGATCATGTTTACACAGCACAATCTGCTGTCGGGAAACGAGAATTTTTGTGTTCGCACAAATGATCCAATTAATCAATGAACAAGTGTTTCGCTCATTCATTGAGTAATCGGTGGGACATTTACACCGCCAGGTCATCGCTAACAAGCATTACTATGAATGGGCGCTAGCGATGATCTATGCAATTCTCGGCCCGTGTAAAGGGGCCTTAAGGCTAGTATCCTATACTGTAAGTCTCAATGTTTAACTTTTTAAAAAGGCTTTGAGACAAGACTTGGATAATAACTAAACCAGCATCTCATCTGCAGACAGCCGTTTCAGGGTTATCGCCTCTCATCAGTGTAGAGCAGAGAGCCTATAAGACTCCTTACACTAATAAGGAGATATACTGTAGTATCCCCAATTTAGACTTAGGCGCCTCACCCAATTAAGTCAGTACTCTCTGCTCTGCACTAATGAGGGGCAATTACCCCAATACAGCTGTCTGCTGATGAGGTGCTGGCTTAGTTATTATCCAAGTCATGTCTCAAGGCCTCTTTAAAAAGTCGAAAATTGACTTATAGGATATCTGCCTTACATCTGGTGGCATAAGAAGCAAATCTTGCTAAGAGCTGATTTGAATACCCTTATTTTTTTCATTACTCAGCAGGGGGCGACACTGAGCACTGGAGAAAACTCCTCCAAGGAAATCTGTGAATCCTGAGACATGATGGGAGTGAAAAAATACAACTTAGCACAATGTAATTTTTTTATTTTTCTATTTTATCTCATCACACATACTGGTATCGTTGATTGTGACTGGCATCGCCTTTGAAATGTGAATACGACTCCAAAATTGGCATTTACTCTGCTGGTTTGCAATTTTTTAAAGTGAATCTGATGACAGACACCTAAATACTCAAAATACTCATAGAAATATTTCCTTACTAATTTGCCTATAACGTATGTAAGCACATTTACCAAGTCTCCCTGGCTGTGATGTTCTATACTTGTCGGATTAATTATAATGTAAATGTGACATTAGGGAGGACCTTGAGAATAAATTTGAGCTCAAACTACTCTGTATACTCCTCAGACTTGACTACCCTTTATTGCCATCTTTCAACATTATTGCTGTAGCCTGCCGGTTTAATTGTTTCAATATATGGAGGGCTAAGTCCTTTCACGACTTAATTATTGTTCATAAGAAAGGAGACGGCAAGTCACGAGCTTTGTTTCCGAGAATGCTGAATGTAAATACGTGGCTGCGCCATGGAGGTAGAGAAAGTGATCTGTTTACTTAGCGGTGCTGAGGCTTATGCAAGAAAAAAAGAAAATGTGAAAAAAACAATACATCAATGAAATCCATGACTTCACCAATATATGTAAAAACTCCTGACAAAAAAAATGTGGGGGGGGGGCAACTTATTATTTGATTTGGTTTCTCATTGGGGTTAGAGAAATTAATATTGGTATAATTTTACTTAAATAATAGTGTCATGGAGTTAATAAAAAATAGTACTATAGGGTGTCTGATTAATACTGATATGGAACACATAATATAGTAATGCCATACATTGCTGAAATAATACTGCCTAAATAAAGTCCTTGTACTGCCATATAGTGCTTAGAAATAAAGCAATACGGTGCAAATAAGACGCTGCCTAAATAGTACTGCCATACACTACGTGCAGAATTATTAGGCAAATGAGTATTTTGACCACATCATCCTCTTTATGCATGTTGTCTTACTCCAAGCTGTATAGGCTCGAAAGCCTACTACCAATTAAGCATATTAGGTGATGTGCATCTCTGTAATGAGAAGGGGTGTGGTCTAATGACATCAACACCCTATATCAGGTGTGCATAATTATTAGGCAACTTCCTTTCCTTTGGCAAAATGAGTCAAAAGAAGGACTTGACAGGCTCAGAAAAGTCAAAAATAGTGAGATATCTTGCAGAGGGATGCAGCACTCTTAAAATTGCAAAGCTTCTGAAGCGCGATCATCGAACAATCAAGCGTTTCATTCAAAATAGTCAACAGGGTCGCAAGAAGCGTGTGGAAAAACCAAGGCGCAAAATAACTGCCCATGAACTGAGAAAAGTCAAGCGTGCAGCTGCCAAGATGCCACTTGCCACCAGTTTGGCCATATTTCAGAGCTGCAACATCACTGGAGTGCCCAAAAGCACAAGGTGTGCAATACTCAGAGACATGGCCAAGGTAAGAAAGGCTGAAAGACGACCACCACTGAACAAGACACACAAGCTGAAACGTCAAGACTGGGCCAAGAAATATCTCAAGACTGATTTTTCTAAGGTTTTATGGACTGATGAAATGAGAGTGAGTCTTGATGGGCCAGATGGATGGGCCAGATGGCTGGATTGGTAAAGGGCAGAGAGCTCCAGTCCGACTCAGACGCCAGCAAGGTGGAAGTGGAGTACTGGTTTGGGCTGGTATCATCAAAGATGAGCTTGTGGGGCCTTTTTGGGTTGAGGATGGAGTCAAGCTCAACTCCCAGTCCTGCTGCCAGTTTCTGGAAGACACCTTCTTCAAGCAGTGGTACAGGAAGAAGTCTGCAAGGTAAGAAAAACATGATTTTCATGCAGGACAATGCTCCATCACACGCGTCCAAGTACTCCACAACGTGGCTGGCAAGAAAGGGTATAAAAGAAGAAAATCTAATGACATGGCCTCCTTGTTCACCTGATCTGAACCCCATTGAGAACCTGTGGTCCATCATCAAATGTGAGATTTACAAGGAGGGAAAACAGTCCACCTCTCTGAACAGTGTCTGGGAGGCTGTGGTTGCTGCTGCACGCAATGTTGATGGTGAACAGATCAAAACACTGACAGAATCCATGGATGGCGGCTTCTGAGTGTCCTTGCAAAGAAAGGTGGCTATATTGGTCACTGATTTGTTTTTGTTTTGTTTTTGAATGTCAGAAATGTATATTTGTGAATGTTGAGATGTTATATTGGTTTCACTGGTAAAAATAAATAATTGAAATGGGTATATATTTGTTTTTTGTTAAGTTGCCTAATAATTATGCACAGTAATAGTCACCTGCACACACAGATATCCCCCTAAAATAGCTAAAACTAAAAACAAACTAAAAACTACTTCCAAAAATATTCAGCTTTGATATTAATGAGTTTTTTGGGTTCATTGAGAACATGGTTGTTGTTCAATAATAAAATTAATCCTCAAAAATACAACTTGCCTAATAATTCTGCACTCCCTGTACAGTGATTAAAAATAAAGCCATTCAATGCAAATAAGACAGTGTCTAAATAACACGGTCATACACTGTTTAAATAATAAAGCCATATAATACAAATAAGATAGTGCCTATGTAATACTGCCATATACTGCCTAAAAAAAGCCCTGATACCACCATATAGTGCTTAAAAACGAAGCCTTGCAATGCAAATAAGACAGTGTCTAAATAACACTGCCATATACTGCCTAAATAATAAAGTCATGCAATACAAATAAGACAGTAGCTATGTAATACTGCCATATACTGCCTATATAAAGACCTTATACTACCCTTACTGGGCCAATAAGACGGTGCCTAAAAATACTGCCATATAATGTTTAAAAATTAAGCCATGCAATACAAATAAGACAGTGCCTATGTAATACTGCCATATACTGCCTAAAAAAGCCCTGATACCACCATATAGTGCTTAAAAATTAAGCCATGAAATGCAAATAAGACAGTGCCTAAATAACACTGCCATATACTGCCTAAATAATAAAGCCATGCAATACAAATAAGACAGCACCAAATAAGACAGAACCTATGTAATACTGCCATATACTGCCTAAAAAAAAGCCCTGATACCACCATATAGTGCTTATAAATGAAGCCATGCAATGCAGATAAGACAGTGCCTAAATAACACTGCCATACACTGCCTAAATAATAAAGTCATGCAATACAAATAAGACAGTAGCTATGTAATACTGCCATTCATATACTGCCTAAATAAAGACCTTATACTACCCTTACAGTGCCAATAAGACAGTGCCTAAATAATACTGCCATAAAGTGCCTGAATAATAAAGCCATACAATGCTAATAAGACAGTGTCTAAATAATACCACCAGTGGCGCAATGATCATTTCACTGAAGCAGCTTAGAGTAGGTTGTGCATGATGAGTTTGGGCTGGTTCGGATGGTGGACACAGGGCAATTGCCACCTCTGCCCCTATCCGATCCATCAGTCACCAGCTATAGTTATCAGCCGGTGCTAGGGTCATGCACGCCAAGGTCCACTTCGAGTCTCGTAGCGCTTCCAGTGATTTGAAGTTCTATGATATGCGGGTTATTATCATGAATGTGGATTTACATTTATGCTTTTGAATCTTTTCCATTTCTCCTCGGAGGAGCTGACGATGAAGCAAATGTGAGAAACAAAACTATGCAGAGTTTATCAACATTCACACACTTCCCAAAGCCCATTAGTTGTAAACCAGCCATGGAAGACAAAATACCAAGAGATGAGATCAATGGTTTTGGCCTGTGCTGTGACAGAAAGAGCATGAGAATCTGCACTAAGCTCTCCAAGTCCTGAGAACGACACAGTGTCCGTACTGGAACATCCAACTTTCTTCAGAATGTGGTGTGAAAATGAACACTGACCTAAAGAGGACCTTAAAGAGGACTCCACTACTTATATCTCCATATAATAACAATTCTGGAGCATCTATTTTAATGACTCTATGATGTGCTGTTCCTCTGTTATTCCTGCTAGAAGTTATGAATAAATTACTGGTGGTTTGCGAGAAAGGTCCAGATGGATGTTATCAGTTGGGGGCATCTGCCCCTGCACAGTCTGACACTATCCGATAAGTTCTTCCAGTTTCAGACTGTGCAGGACCCCCCGTCCCTAACTGGTATCACCTAGCTGGACCTTTATTGCAAACTACTAGCAATTCATTCATAACGTCCAGCAGGAATAATAAAGGAATGGAATGGCGCAACATAGGGTAATAAGAATAGATGCTCCAGAGTTGTTATTACATGAGGAATGCAAGTAGTTACTAAAACAGACACGTCAGGAGAGGGTAGAGGTCCTCTTTATGGTTGAAACAGAATGGACCAAAATACCTAATAACCCAAAGTATGTAGACTGGCCTACCAGAGTGACAGAAGATCATCTGGTGGGCCCAAGTTCTAACATAATATTGGGCCCCAAAGGTCCAGCAAAAGACAATGCTATTTGGAGGTGGATTTGGGGGCCAGTCACATTCCTCTAGAGTCTAATTTTTATGGGAAGATTCACAATAACCTACTGATGATATGTCCTAATAAGATTAGTGTTCAGCGAATCGAGGTTAACGAAGTGGACTTCAATCCAAATTTCAGGAAAAATTTGATTAATCACAAAGCTGAATTTCCCCACGCTTCGTGGTAACAAATTAATTTGTCCTGAAAAGGCAGTAAAAATAAAAAAAATACATATTTACTACATCCGTTTGCTCGCAGAGAGGCAGTCATGGCCATCTTGATTGAAGAAAATGCGCCAAATCTCGTGTGTACTGACATGTGACATCACCTTGTCATCATGCTGGCCAGGCACAGAGACGTCATCTGTAATGACGTCACCGTGTCCGGCCAGCGTGGTGATGTGGTGACATCATCACATCAGTGCGCGCAAGATTTTGCGCGTTTTCTTCAATCAAGAGGGGCTCGACAGCCTCTCTGTAAGCAAATAGATGAGGTATGCATTTTTTGTTTTTAACCCCGGATTAACCCTTGAAAGGCCTCAACTTGACCATCAGATGCCACATTCAGCATTGAACAGGACTATTTAGGGGTTCAATGACAGGGGGCGGCGCAATCGCCATTCCTCATCATTGCACCTATTACATACAATGGAATGTGATTTGGGATAAAGTAATTGGTAAAAAAATCTAATTTCCTTGTGAACTTCGGTGAACCAGCTGAACCGAATTTTTGATAACTTCGCTCAGCTCTAATAATGATAATAGAGATTATGAGGAAATTAACAGTGGGTGTGCATATATTTTGTACAGCTGGAGAATAGTTTTGCACCAAAAACACTGCAGTCTGCATTAAAACTCACGTCAAAGGTTTATAGCTAGGTATTAACACAGATCAGACAAGTTCTTTTAGAGACCTTGTTTTGAACAAGCTGACATTATCTTGCAGAAAAACAAAATACCTTCCCCTGAAACTGTTACTTCCATCTATGGAGGACATTTTGTCATTGTACAGTATGCTGTAGTATTCATTTTGTTCTTATTTCTTATAGCTGACATTAATTAATAATTACATTATTTTGGGGATAAGGAGCATTGTGGCAACCACCAAAGGTATTCATCCATCTGACTTCTAGATGGTAAAATGGGTTCCTCATATAAGATTGGAGAACTAATTTCATTGCCCCAAGACCAATGGCAGAGAGAGCTCACGGAGAATGCTATTAGAAACAGTTTGGTGGCAAGTGTTGCAACTGAGGACCTGTTGGTTACCCATTCTGAGATCTTGCATGACCCAAATATCAGTATCTGACACTACACAATGCTCACAACTAAAGAAATTGAACTCTCATGGAAGGATAAAAAGTGTTGGTATTCATTTTTTCTGTTGTGAATAATAGATGGCCACCAGTTTACAGAACTGGACCAGAATTTCTTAGATACCTTACATGGTGGTTCCGTACAGGTCAATAGGTCCATCATAAATAGTGACAGCGCCCCTTAAATGAAGATGACCTTGAAATTTTACACTAAGCCAAGATGTTCTCACCAGAAAAGCATTTGGAACCGTTTAAAGACGTGACATAGTCACACAATATTCTACATGCTTTCAAGAAACATCACAAATGAAGGCATCAAACTGTACTTTTATTTAGTGAATCGTGGATTTTTACAGTTTTGGAAATGATCTCCAATGCTTAAAATTTACAAAGGCGTGAGTAACTTATAAAATAAAACTGAGATATTTCAAACTACATTTCAATTCTCCTAGGACTCCAATGGCACAATTCCACTTTTTTTTTACATAATTAAAATTGATGTCAAGGTTGTAAGTGAAATTCAGCCCACTCACCCCTCGGATGATGAGAACGTTCCATTTGGCATGATATTTTGATAGTCAACGAGGTCTGATTTAAAACAGAACTGAAATGAATGAACCAATCCAAAAGACATCACCCCTTCAAATTAGCAATGATAAACAGGCAACAAAAAAAACAAGTAAAGTGGGATAGTTAGAAAAATACACATAATTTTCAATCTATTGGTTTAACTTGAAAACTGGAGCCAACATTTTTGACATTCAAAAATTGTATGAAATGTTATTTAAACTGATGAGAAATTAAATTTGGTTCAGCAATACTTTCCAAATGCTTGCTTACCTTACGGGTCTGTTTGCCCAAGGACACATTTTAATGGATTTCCTCAGATCCTCTCATCATCTTAACCAAATTTGCTACTGGGTGAAATTATGATGTCCTTAAGGTACAATATATGGCTAATATTTTATATGTATGGTGAACCCAGGAAGCTCTAATAACTAATTTAGCTACAGTAGGTATGGTGTCATACATAGAAGTAAAGGTGCCCAAAACAAAAAGCAAAAGGATACCTTTCTACTGCTTATTCATACTCCCCAACATCCATTTATCGTCCAGTGCTTTCTGGGCTATTATGACTCTCTAGCCAGTTCATGCTTTTACTGTGTTCTATTAGGTTTACACAAACAATGAGGAAAAGTTGTCCAACCTCAGTTGGATGCCCCTCACACAGATTCCCAAATTGCTTCTATGGTACATGCACACTTAACCAATACAGTATATTTGGACAGCGATTGCACAAATGAAAAAAACAAGGTTCATTCTCAAAGAAACATAGTTAGTAAGGGTTGAAGAAGGACACAGGTCCATCAAGTACAACCTATAATCCTACCATGTTGATCCAGCACAAGGCAAAATCCCTATGAGGTGGTCACCATTTACCCCATATTCCTTCCTGACTCCAAATATGACTTTGATGACTTTGATCGAAATGAATTTCTGGATCAATTTCCCATCTCCAAAAATCTAGCACTCAGAACTTGTGATATTGCTTCTTTCAAGAAAGACTTCCAAGCCTTCTTGAATTTGTTCAATAAATACATCCTGTGTCAGAAGGTTCCATAGTCTCACTGCTCTTGTAGTAAAGAGTCTCCATGTAGGATAATGGTTGAACCATCTTTCCTCCTGTAATAGGCAACAATAGGTTGGAAAATTATGTTCTCACAAAACATTGAAAACTGGGTAATATTGGTCATATAGAGTAAGGATGGATATGTACCATACAAACATTGCACGTTATGGGCAATGGTTTTGGAACCATTGTGCCACCCAACCAGTTAGACTTTGGGCTCGAACTAAGGGGCTTATCCTGGCAGTGCGTTGAAAATCACCCTTTAACGCCTATACAGGGATCTGAGCTTCGTTGCAGGGCACTCACAGGCCACTACCTCTTGGAATAGTCCTGGTGTGGTCAGCTGAGACACCGGTGTGTGGCACAGAGGGAACAGGCAATATATGTAGTCAGGAAACAGGCATGGTAAATCCACGGAGCAGTCAAAAGGTCAGGGCAGGTGGCACAGGATCAGTACGATGAACAGACATGGGTCAGGCTAGGCAGGTGAATGGATAAAAGCTCTTTTACAGGCTATACCTAGCTAGAGAAACCTATCAGATCTAAAGAGACTAATTGCACAGGCAGGGACTGAAGGGAAAAGGTATATATAAGAGCTGCTGATTACAATAGATACAGCCATGCAGCAGCTCACAGAGCAGGAGAAGACTAACCCTAGCAGTGTTGAAGACTTGAGATACAATGAATACAAACCCTAATTCACAAACAGGAAGATGTCACCTATGCTCACAGGACAGAAATTGTAACAATAGATCTGTTTTGGTTTAAGTTGCTTGACATCAAAAATCATGCAATGAATCCTTGGCTTAATATAATCTAGGAGAATATTTCATAGCTTTTTGTTTATAACACCGATTATCAGATTATCTATTTAAGAATTCTGAGTTAATACCTCGTAAAGTCCCTTGTCTAGTAGGTGGAACAGAGAAAGGCTACAAATACTGTAGCATGTTGCACTCTGGAGGACCTAACGCGTCCATCCATTCCATGAGCAGCCCATTGGTTTTAATGAGAACTGTGTAATACATCGGTTTGTCTGTAGAGGCAGTACAGTGAAACTTGAACACCTTCTGCTGAATTCTCCAAAGATTACAGCTGATCACCGTGGTCTCAGCAGAAGGACAACCTTTGGTCAGCTAACTTTTTGGGAGACTTCTTTGAAAAATTTATTGTGCCATGCAGAAAATCATAACTACAGGTCTGAGTCTCGAAAACTAGAGAACAGGTGTAGAGGTTGTATTTGTGGATGCCAGTCTCTACCCAATGAATAAATCTCAACGAGTTTGTCTAATTCACCAATAAGTGTATTCTTTACTAACTACAGGGAGCTTACATTCCTTCCAACTATAATTGTCTTAATGCCTGTTTTAATCAGTATTAACTACTAGCAATAACATGCTTTTAATTATGTTTTAAACGAGTCCTTTATTGGCCTGTTTTGGGAGGCAAATTAGTCAAAAGGAGCTGTTAATCAAAAACGTGTTACTGGCACAAAATAAATGTTCATTTAAGGAGCCATTTAAAACAAACCTGGCTCATTGACTCTGACAACCTACAAGGACAGGAAGGTCTCTTGAGGATATCGCCTCCTGTAGTCTTCTAGATACGCCTAGCTGATCGCAAGTTATAAGTAGAAACATATTAAGCCGTTTGGGTCATTCATCAGCTAACTTTTACTACTGTATTCAGGAAAATGAGCCTCCCAGGAACTTCTCAGCAGATCTATCCCTTCATTAGCTAAGTAATATTGAGAGAGATGTTACCCTGTCAGTTTCAATGGAGACCCATGTGTACTGAATTACAGTCAAAAGGCCATTTTGTCTGGGAGCTGCTTGTAAGGACCCGTAAGTACATAATTAATAAACATCTGTAATATGAAAGTGTTGGAAATAAATGGTTGGGTCAGATAAATAGAAATATGTTCATGCTTAGGAGATATCTCATAGTACAGAATTGATACTGAGAATGCTTTCTACTTGATTGCAGCTGCCTGGCATTGAGTCTTTTGTGGTTTCTGGAATTTACTAAACATTGTGGGTTAAAAAAAATGGGAAAAAAAGATAAATATTGTCTATGGCAACCATGATATAGACACATTAAAGTTAGTAAAATAGTTTATAAGGCTGAAACAATAGACTTCTATCCATCCAGTTCAGCCTTTTATCCTGCAAGTTGATCCAGAGGAAAGCAAAAAAAAAAAAAAAACACTGAGGTAGAAGCCAATTTTCCCCACTTAACGGAAAAAAATTCCTTCCTGACTCCAAATAGGCATCAGAATAACTCCCTGGATCAACGACCCCTCTCTAGTAGCTATAGCCTGTAATATTATTACGCTCCAGAAATACATCCAGGCCCCTCTTGAACTCTTTTAGGGAATTCCCCATCACCACCTCCTCAGGCAGAGAGCTCCATAGTCTCACTGCTCTTACCGTAAAGTTTTTTTTTTCCCCTTAATCTGAAAGGGTGCTATCGGTAAAATTACTTTTACTCATGGTACTTGTTACACAGGGATCTGCTGGGTCACTTGAACAGATTTGGCTTGGGAATAGCCCTAAGTGTCCCCACTGGTATTTATCCTTTAACCCTTATACAGGGATCTGGATGTCAATGCAGGGGAACCACCAGGCCACTGGCTCTTGAAGTAGTTGCTGTTGAAGTGATGGCTCATCCACAGGGGACAGGAGACATCGGTGTGGAGCACTGAGAGATCAGGCAACACCATAATCAGGGACAGGCCAAGATCAAGGTAAACAGAGTTTTCTGCTATCTAATAAATAGTCTGAGCTCAGAGTCAGAACGGAAATCAGACAGAGGTCAGGTCAGGCATCGAAGGGTCAAATCCAGGAAACAGGCAGAAGTCGTCACACAGGCAGGTATAGAAACAGCACACCTCTGCAGCACACTAGCAAACTATTGCTTAGACACCTTGCCAAACGGGAAGGTGCCTTAAAGGGATTGTGTAATCTCGCACATTGGTGGCATTTTACTCGGATATTATTATGCCACCAATGTCAGACTGGTATAAGTCCCATCTCTAAGACCCATACCTGGCTCCAGAACAGGACTCCAAAGTGAAGAAGAGAGCACACCATGCATTTACTTCTATGGGAGCGTTGAAAATAGTCTAACAATGGACGCCTATCTATTTTTGGAGGTCCCATATAGGCGAATGCCACCTCTCCATTCCCCCCCCCCCCCCCTCCATGGGACTGCCAGAAATAGCCAAGCAAGACTATTTTAAGAACTTCTACAGAATTGAATGGAGGGTGGCCGCGCTTGTGCATTTTGCTCTTCTTCACTTTTGACTTCTTCATGCTTCCAATGCCTGAGATGAGACAACCCCTTTAAAGACCCAGGGTAGCCAACCATGTGCTAGCCCTTTAAATCCTGGAAAGCATGCGGACGAGCCTTTTGGCCAGTGAGAGTTATCGTCGGCAAGAAGCAGGCCACAGACTGTGTGGGAGGAACAACACAGCTACTCCAGTGGTCCACCGGTACCTGGGAAAGGGGGGAGCAGGTGAGCAGAGCAGCGGGTGAAGACCACTGCCATAACAGTACTGTTGCATTTAGTATGTGTGTGAAGATGGTCCTATGAAGATTTGGCCAAGATAGATAGATAGATAATACTGCTGGGGGAGACAGAGAACACAGCGGCCATAGAAGCACAATATATTACTTCCTGCCATAGACTGAGAAGAACCTGATATGCCATGGACTCCTATACCCGCATCCTGGATTTGTCCACATCCCCCAACCCTACCCAATTATTTACCACTGGCTTTGACTATGCTAAAATATATTTAGTCCTGCAATAAAGCTGATTTGATTTAATAGTTATTAGATAGATAGATAGATAGATAGATAGATAGATAATAGATATTAGATAGATACACGTAGATAGATAGACAAATAGACGGACATATAGATATTCGATAGATAGATAGATAGATAGATAGATAGATAGGATAGATACACTTGGTGAGTTATCACATCAAGTAAACGCTTTATGACTGTTAGCTCTGCTGCATCTGTATCTCAGTAAAGTTCTTTTCACTCTTGATGACGGAAGTCTCTGTAGAAATGTCTTTACTGTAGAAAGCGTTTCCAGAAAACAACAATAACAAAATGTGAATTGATAAGAGGAATAACAAATGACATAAATGATAGAAACGGGAATTGTGATAATTAAGCTTCATTTTATTTACTGTAGATTCAGGAGAACATTTTATGAAGGCAGTCAGATCTATCTTCATTATCTGGAGATACAGACACAATTAGGTTTATTTCATCATTGGGGTGGGGAGACTGAAGAAAATGACTGTTCATAAGGGAGATGGGCAAAATGATCTATTTATGGGGTGAGGCAAAGTACAAGTGATGGCTGCCCACTGTCTGTTCTCTCATCTGGCTACGAGAGGAACCATATCTAAAATCACATCATTAGGGATATTCAATTAGGGATATATAAGGGATATTCAATTAAAGGGAATGTGTTATCAGAAAATCACCTGTTGTTTAAGGACGGCGTCGCAGTTTTTGCAGTCCGAGATCCTGCTGCCATTTGTTTTTGAAATGCGGACAATAATGCGATATGGTCTATTTTTTTTTTTTTGCAGGGCTACAGAATGGACTTAATTTTCTAAATGCTGTTAAGAACAACTCAGGCAAGATGGCCGTCCCCATAATCATGTTCAGGAAATAGAATAAAAAAGTTTGCAATCAGAAAATAAAAAAAGATTAGAAAAAAGGGAGATTGTGTTACTATCTGGCTTTAACTGAAAGATAACATTTTTGGTGACACATTTCCTTTAAAGAGGACCTTTCACCGATTATTACACTGTGAACTAAGAATACAGACATGGAGAGCGGCGCCCGGGGATCTCACTGCAGTTACTATTATCCCCGGGCGCCGCTCCGTTCTCCCGCTATGTCCTCCGGTATCTCCGGTCATAAAGTTATAGTAGGCGGAGATTTCAGTCACACAGTTATAGTAGGCGGAGTCTGCCCTTGTTCTTCTGTAGCACTGGCCAATCGCATTGCAGAGCTCACAGCCTGGGAGAAAATAACCTCCCAGGCTGTGAGCTCTGCGCTGCGATTGGCCAGCGCTACAGCAGAACAAGGGCAGACTCCGCCTACCATAACTTAGTGACTGAAATCTCCGCCTACTATAACTTAGTGAGCGGAGATAACGGAGGGCATAGCGGCAGAACGGAGCGGCGCCCAGGGATAATAGTAAGTGCCGTGAGATCCCCGGGCGCCGCTCTACATGTCTGTATACTTAGTTCACAGTGTCATAATCGGTGAAAGGTCCTCTTTAAATATATTCTTTGAATAATGATTACTTACTGTATCAGTTCCTTTGGATCCATTCACACGTGCGTAAAATGGGTTTGAATCCGTACCGAAACGTTGCGGAACGAATCCGGACCCATTCATTTTCAATGGGGCCGCAAAAGATGCGGACAACATCCGCATCCGCACTTCCGTTCCACGAATAAATAAAACATGTCCTATTCTTGTCCGCAGACACGGACAAGAAAAGGCATTTCTATTTAAAGTGCTGGCCATGTGCGGTCCGCAAAATGCGGGACGCACATGGCCAGTGTTCGTGTTTTGTTGATCCGTAATTTACGGACCGCCAAACACTTGCAGATATGTGAATGGACCCTTAAAGGGGTTATGTCATGATTGATGTAAAAAATGAAAATTATATACTGTAGTTTTCACCCTATTAGATGCACTCCCCCCCCCCCCCCACACCCCCCAAGTGAGGGGAAAATGGCACTGTATCTTATAGGGTGAATACTAATGAGCGCTTCCATTATGGAAGCGCTTATTAGTACGAGAGGACCGGGAAGCGGTAAATCCAGCGCTCCCCACACTGTGAGGATGTCAGCGTGCTGTGACCTCACGTTCTGCACATTGGGTCACAGCATAGCGCGCAGCAGGAAGAAGAAAATCACTGGATGTGAGGAGCGGCAGTGGCGGTGTCCGGAGCCAGCGAGATAAGTAAAAACATTTTTTTCTGATCTGAGCATGGGGGTTATTCACATGGAGGTCTGATCTGAAGTCTGATTTGGGGACTTATGAAGGTCTGATTGGGGGTCATTCATATGGTGTCGCAATCAGTGTGGGGGGGAAACTCTATACTGAACACAGGAGGGAAGAGGAACAGTAACTGGGCCTGGAAACTAAGGAAGAAACAGGTCACCTCCTAGACAACCCTAATCCGGGCCCTGACTACCTATCAATAGGAATAGACCTTGAAGGTAGGAATATTCATAAGCAGGATACCTAGGCCCTGATTTCCCTATAATACCCTGGAATAAGTATTAGACCAGATGCAACCCATTCCTCCCCAGATGGATGAATGGAAGTCTCTGGCCCAGATACAACAGGGAATATAACAAATACAAACAAACGCAACACTTAAAGAGGACCTTTCAACAGAATAAAACTTCTAAACTAACTATACAGACATGTAGAGCGGCGCCCGGGGACCCCCCTGCACTTACTGGTATACCTGGGCGCCGCTCCGTTCTCCCGGTATAGCCTCCGGTATCTTCATAGTTAGGCTCCACCCAGGGGAACCTGCCGTCGGCTCATTCTCCCATGCTGTAGCGCTGGCCAATCGCAGCGCTCAGCTCATAGCCTGAGAGAGAAAAAAGCCTCTCAGGCTATGAGCTGAGCGCTGTGATTGACCAGCGCTGCAGCATGGGAGAAGGAGGCGCCGGCAGGTTCCCCTGGGTGGAGCCTAACTATGAAGATACTGGAGGCAATAACGAGAGAACAGGGCGGCGCCCAGGTATAACAGTAAGTGCAGGGGAGTCCCTGGGCGCCGCTCTACATGTCTGTATAGTTAGTTTAGAAATTTTATTCAGGTGAAAGGTCCTCTTTAACTTCTGTAGAGATGGAAACACAGGAACACAATAGAGGATCTCACACCAGATCAGCCAAACCCAATTTAATTATTAGGTAGAGCAGCAATGCTATAAAATGCACCATTTTGCTAAACCGATCAACTATCACCAGGATCACCGTTTTTCCCAAAGAATTCTGTAAATCCGTGATAAAGTCCATGGACAAATGCGTCCAAGATCTGGACGGGATGAGTAACGGAAGAAGAGATCCAGAAGGCTGAGTATGTGTCACCTTAGCATGAGTACAGGTACAACAGGCTGACACATAGTCCTCAACACACTTACGCAGCCCCGGCCACTAAAATCTGCACGAGATGAGATCGACAGTGGATCTACTCCCAGGGTGTCCAGCCAAGACAGTACAGTGATGTTCCTCAAATACCTTATGACGTAAGTCTGAAGGAACAAACAATTTCCCTGGAGTAAAAGAGTCCGGAGCATCCTCTTGGACCTCCAACACCTTAGCCTCAAGATCAGGATATAGGGCAGATATGACTACCCCTTCAGACAAATTAGGACTAGGATCTTTAGAATCCCTCCCCCAGGAATGCTGCGTGACAAAGCACCCGCCTTGACGTTCTTAATCCCAGGGTGGGAGGTGACAATTAAGTTAAATCTGGTGAAAAACAGCGACCATTTGTCCTGCCTTAGATTCAGTCGTTTAGCTGACTCAAGGTAATCCCGATTTTTGTAATCAGTAATTACCATAACGGGATAAATTGCTCCTTCCAACTAATGGCGCCATTCTTCAAAAGCCAACTTAATGGCCAGCAATTCCCTATTACCCACGTCATAATTTCTTTCAGCAGTCGAAAGTTTTTTTAGAGAAAAAAGCACATGGGCACCATTTACAAGGTGAAGGACCTTGCGACAAAACTGCTCCCACCCCTACCTCGGATACATCAACCTCTACAATGAATGGCTGAGACAACTCCGGTTGCACCAGAATAGGGGCTAAAGCAAAACATTCCTTCACAGCAGAAAAGGCTTGTAATGCTACCTCAGACCAATCAGAGAAATTGACCCCCTTCCTAGTCAGGTCTATTAAAAGTTTCCCCACAGTTGAATAGTTCAAGATGAATTTACGGTAGTAGTTGGTGAATCCCAAAAACCGCATAAGCGCTTTCAGATTTTCGGGTCGATCCATGTCTAACACCGCACAGACTTTCTCGGTATTCTTACGAAAACCTGAGGGTGAGAGCAGGTAACCCAGGAATTACACTTCCTGAACAGCAAAAACACATTTTTCCATCTTTGCATACAATTTATTCTCTCTTAGGATCTGTAACACATGATCCTAATGAGTCTCCATGTCTGGAGAATAAATTAGTATGTCATCCAGATATACAACCACAAATCTCCCCACCAGATGATGAAAGATGTCCTTTAAGTTTTGAAAAACCACTGGAGCGTTGTTTAACCCAAAGGGCATGACCAGGTTTTCAGAATGACCCTCGGGTATTAAATGCGGTTTTCCACTCATCCCCCTCCCTGATCCTTATCAGATTATATGCCCCCCTCAGAACCAATTTTGAGAACACCTTGGCACCAACAATCTGACTAAACAAATCCGCAATCAAAGGAAGGGGGTAAGGATCACGGATGGAAATATGGTAGAGCTCACGGAAGTCCAGACATGGTCTAAGGGTACCATCTTTTTTTTTTTTTACGAAGAACAACCCAGCAGCCACTGGGGATTTGGATGGTCTGATATGAGCCTTCGCCAAGCTCTCGGTAATATACTCTTGCACAACCTTTCTTTCAGGCTCCGAAAGATTATACAACCGAGATTTGGGAAGTTTAGCTCCAGAAATAAGATTGACAGGACAATCATACTCCTGATGCGGGGGTTAACTCCTGGTTACTCTCAGAAAACACATCATAAAAATTCGGAAATGAACGAGGATACAGTTTTAGTGGTGACCACAGAGAAAGACGCATTAAGACAGTTGTCCATGCAAAAATCACTCCAAAAAATCTGTCTCGCTTGCCAGTCGATGGTAGGGTTATGTTTGCTTAACCATGGTAAGCCCAAAACCATCGGAGCAGGCAGACCCTCCAACAAATAACACGAGACAGATTCCTGATGGAAATCACCCACTCTTAAATGGATGTCATTTACCACCTGGGTAAGAGGTGCAGAATCAATTGCAAAGACAGAAATGCTTCTCTCTAGTGCACTAATAGTCAACCCATGAATACAAACAAACTGTCCATCAATCAGGTTAACCCCATCCCCACTGTTGATAAATACCTCGATTTACACAGCTTTGGACTCTAGCGCCACCTCAGCAGAAATCGGGTACTACCAGTAAATGACAAAAGTAAGTTTTCTTGCGCTCCACCCACACCACCAATAGTAATTTGGGGATTAAGCATTTTTTTTTGTTTACACTTTGCCGCTGAATTTACAGACAAATATTCACGAAATGTCCCTTCTTTCCACAACAAAAACAGACTCCCTTCATATGACCAGAGCTCTTATCAGCAGTCCCAGGAGTAGCTCCCCCAACTGCATAGGCTCCGCACAAGGCATAACCACAGGTGTCTCTTTACCATAAGTGTCAAAGGAAGCCGCCACCTTATTTGACAGTACGTCCTGAGGATGACGACCCTTAGATCTCCCCCTCAGGCATCTATCCAGATGTACAGCAAGGGACATAGCTGCTTCCAATGACTCAGGTTTTTCATGAAATGCCAATGCGTCCTGCAGCCTCTCAGATAGACCCTGTCAGAACTGGCCACGGAGAGCAGGATCATTCCACTCCGTATCCGTAGCCCATCTCCTAAATTCAGAGCAATAGATCTCTGCTGAGATAAATAAATAAAGACCCAAGGCTCTAAAACATTCATCTACCGACTGGAGGGACGGTGATCCAGTCGGCAGAGAAAAAGCCCAAGACTGTGCATCATCCTTAAGCAAAGAAATGATCATACCCACATGTTGACACTCATCCGCAGAAGAGTATGGATGCAGCTTAAAGTACAATTTACACGATTCCCTGAACCAAATGAAATTGTCACTACCCCCAGAAAATCTGTACGGGAGGGAAACCATAGGTTCAGGGCAGGCCTGGTACCCACCATCGGAACCAGCCGCCTGTGGTCTCTGAATCCGTAAGACTGTCATGCATAGATCAGCTACCTCCAAAGACAGTCCCTGCAGCTGTTCGACCAGTACAGACATAGGATCCATAGCTGCACTGACCTGAAATAAATTCAGTTTGTGGCGGTTTTTGTGGTGGTTGATAATGTCGCGATCAGTGTGGGGGGGAAACTCCACACTGAACACAGTAGGGAAGGGGATCAGTATCTGGAAACTAGGGAAGAAACAGGTCACCTCCTAGACAACCCTAATCCGGGCCCTGACTACCTATCAATATGAATAGACCTTGAAGGTAGGAATATTCATAAGCAGGATACCTAGGCCCTGATTTCCTTATAAGGCCCTGGAAAAGGTTAGGTCCAGAGACAACCCATTCCTCCCCAGATGGACGAATGGAATTATCTGTCTCAGGCCCAGATACAACAACAGAAAATATAACAAATACAAACAAACGCAACACTTAACTTCTGTAGAGATGGAAAAACAGGAACACCAAAGAGGATCTCACATCAGCTCAGCCAAACCCAAATGAACTATCAACCACTGAGCAACAGCTGAGAAAAGGGAAGTGGTCATTAATAGTGATGAGCAGTAGCGTTGAGCGCAAATATTCAAATTGAAAATTTTAATCACGAATATCGCTACTTTGAGAATTCGCGAATAGTGTTGAATATTCTAGTTGTGAATTTATCGCAAATTTTGTGCGAATATATTATATTGCCGATTTTCGCAATCAAGTAAACAATGACTGGAGATCATGAATTCTTGAATTTACGAATTTATGGTGAATATTCAGCCACAAATTCGAAAAAATATCGCGAATTCGAATATTGCCTATGCCGCTCACCCTATCAACACTGAATCAAGAGAAATTAAGGAGGCTGTTAGATTCCTCCCCGCTCAGCCAATCTTCTTGATTTCCTGACATCAGTCATCTGAGGGACCGTGACACATGGAGGTCTTATCTGAAGTCTGATTGGGGACTTATGGAGGTCTGATTGGGGGTTATTCACATGGAGGTCTAATTTGAAGTCTGATTGGATGACTTATGGAGGTCTGATTGGGGGTCATTCGGTCTTATCTGAAGTCTAATTAGGGACTTATGGAGGTCTGATTGGGGATCATTCACGTGGAAGTCTGATCTGAGGTCTGATTGGGGAATTTATTAACATTGGGAGTCTGTTCTGAGGTCTGATTAACATTGGGGGTCTGTACTGAGTTCTGATGAAAAATATTTTTTTGTTATTTTCGTCCTCTAAAATCTTATATTGCATCTTATAGGGCAAAAAATATGGTATTAGGTAGTATCGTACATGACAGAACCTGTACCTCACATGAAACCAGGGATATTCCCATTTATTGCTCCAATTGTTTTGCTAGATTCATTTCAGGCTGGTAGCTGAAGGGTTGTGTTCGTTCTCAGGGGGTGTGTCCTTTCGGTAACTCTTTCGAATTAACTGACAGTTTCTAATAGTAGATATGGCTGGTGGCAGTTTAACCACTTCAGTGGTGAAATAAGGAAAAGAGCAAACAGCAGGTGGCGCTATACAGATACATTTCAGTGAATAGCTCTGTGACTATACTAAATGTTTAATTACATGCAATTACAAAAGTATTCAGATCCTGGTTTTAAAAATGTAGAATATCTCATGGCACAACCCCTTTAAAGTTTTCAGTGTCTCTGCTTGCTTTAGTAGGACCCTTCATTGCTTGCATTCAGTGGCTAAAGATCTGTCCTGGGCATGTGATGGACTCAATAACTGTACTGTAATTATTACAACCCAGGCACCTCAGGTTACCAGCACAGATTTTTATGTACTGGATGTATACAATGGAGGTTCTTATCAAATGACAGCAAGCATAGATCTTGAGAATAGGGAGGAATTGATACAGAAATTATATCACTTTTCATTATACAAAGACTAACCTTTATTTACACCTTTATATATAGATTAGATATATAGTATATCGGCCAAACCTGCCAGTTTCGCTAGGATCGGCCGACCATATAATGTGTATGGGGGCCTCCTAACGGTCCACCAACGGTAGATGTTGGGGAGATAAGGATCAAGCAGTTGAATTTCAACATGCCCTATACTTTGTTTCTCAGGGAGAGATGTCTGGCAGTGGTTTACTCCCCTCTTTCCATTCAGAAAACATGCATGGGCAGCCTCACTCTTTCAATTTAAAAAATTGCTCAAGAAGAAAGATCAAAACAGCAAGATCTCTCCTGCTGCCATCATGCTACATGCCACTTTTTAGCCAATTATATGATAATTAGGACGATTATTAGTCATGTGACTGGATGTAAATCTACACAAGATCAGAAAAACAAGTCCTCTCTGCCTGGAACTTCAGCAATCATTGTCGACATTAGTGGAGTTTGCTCCTCTATGTCACATATTTGCCCACTCCTTCCCATTTATCCAGGTAAAGGAGACACCAACCAGACTCCACATCACTTGACACCAAGAAAGACAATTCTGGATGGAGCCAATGTAGGACAACTTTATCAGAGGGTCACAAAATTCACTCTGAATTTGCAAAGTTTAGGTCTCTGCGTTTCTTCTGAGGTTTGATTAAAGAAGACCTTTCATGCGATTATGGGTTACAAACTGGTATGCTTACCAGAAAGGGCGACCCCTCGAGATGTCAGCACTTTTTTTTCTCTAAAATACCCCTCTGTTCAGGTGCTGTGTCCCCCGCTGTTTTTGGCGCCTCATGTGTTAATTTAGAGTATCAGTACAGAGAAAAGGAGATGGGCGGGTTTCTCAATGAAGAAGGTGAGCTGTTTTTACTCCCTGGTTATGACTCTCTCTGCTGCGTTTGGACCGCACTACAGCCAGGGAGAAGGAGACAACCATTGAGAAACCCAGCCACCCCCTCCTCCCTGTACTTTAAATTAACATATCAGGCTCCAAAAACAGCGGAGGACACAGTGCCAGAATGGAGGGCTATTTTAGAAAAAAAAAGGGGGGGCATCTGTAGGTGTCGCCCTATCTGGTAAGCATACCAGTTTGTAATCCATAATCCCATGACAGGTCCTCTTTAAGGTATGCTTGGGGATCTTTTGTGATTGGAAGTCTGGGTAAGAATCATGGTTTAACTGACCCACCAGTACCAGAGGATCCTCTGGTGGCCCCAGGCTCTGACTATACTACGGTGGGTTCCAAAGGTCCAGGAGAAGAAAACTAATTTGGTTGGATCTGGAGGCAATCACTTGCCACTAGGGTCTATTTCTTTGATTCATTTGTCTCAGTGCCAGAGAGAAGAGAGTGTGGTTGGTCCATGTACACTTTCTAGTGGAACTGTGGTTTGGCCTGTGAGACTAGTTAAACCGGTGTAGACTAGGTCTTCTGAAGTAGCGGTGAAATGAAGGCTACAGTGGCTTGCCCATGGTAGAGTTAGTGGTGGGATGGAGGACCGGTGGCATGACGTGGGACCTTAAGAGAGCTATGCAAAGGTTGTCTGTGCACTTTGATAAATATCCGAAGGGAAGCATTCAAAACCTATTAGAATTTATTTTTGGCCTTTGAGAATAATTAGTCCAAAACTGGTCTGAATTAATTTTGCATTCTGAAGAGGTCCAAACTAATTTTACTTCATTTTGGGTCCCAATGAAGATCTCTTGTGCACTATTTCTGAACTTTGAG
Organism: Bufo gargarizans; assembly: GCF_014858855.1. Taxonomy (NCBI): domain Eukaryota; kingdom Metazoa; phylum Chordata; class Amphibia; order Anura; family Bufonidae; genus Bufo; species Bufo gargarizans. The sequence goes on along the minus strand of NC_058087.1, from coordinate 4,725,663 downwards.
CATTCGTTTCAGGACATGGTCTATACAGAAGGGATGGTATATGTCCAAAAATTACTATAAACTCCCTGTGATGCCAGTTCTCAAAGCAGTCAAGTAGAGGTAGTGGTGGCAGGTTCCTTTTAATATTTCATTCCAGTATAGGCGAGTTGACCAGTAACCTATAGAGATTTGTGGAGGCCCAGTACTTAAGTGAACACTTGTATACCATGAAACTTGGAAGGGTCTCCCAGAGAGTGAACAATTACTTCTTAGAAATAAACTTGTTAATGTTTCTGCCAGGGTGAAAAAGTCACTAGAAAGTTCTTTGAGAACAATACCGACGCCAACTCCTATGACCCCTCCACTACGACTGTCATCATTTAAGAACAATATGCATACAGACATGGCCTCTGTGCGCCTTTGTCCTGGGGATTTGTTAAGCAGTGGGGAATGTGGAGCTATCTGTGATATTTTTATGTCCTGCAATCCTGGATTTTTTTTTTTTTTCGTCAAATGAACACAGTTTTCCATTACCCTTTGACCCGACATTCTGGCAGAAACAACGCTCGTACTCATTCATTTCTCCAAATCAATATGTCTTTCTTCGGCCATTGTCATATGTGTAGTCTAAGCAAACCCCAAGGTGGGGGAGTGGGAGATGGCATTTCGACGTGGAAAAATTGTGAATTTAAAATTAGACGGCAAGTGGGGATTGCGTAAACTGAGTAGACAAATAAATAAACTGACCAAATGTAATCGTTGGTGGTAAAGTATGGCTGGAGAGGAGGCGAAAGTTTGTAGTATATAGTGGTCTATACACGTCCTTAAAGGGCCAATCACAACTGAGGTCAACATCAACAGGGAAAGTAAATAGATTTGGTAACTGGTAAAGACATTATTTATCGCTCATTGCTTATTTAGCTTTGTAAAATTTGGATAGAGAAGAGAATTCATATTCACTTTGCTCATATTCTTCTGTGGTCATTGTTGCCTCCTGCGATGCAAACCATTTTCTATAAACTGCCAAATAGAGTCTTTTAAAAGTGGTTGTCACTTTCAATATCCACTGAGCCCCTGAGGAGTTGGTGCAGAGGATGGGAGTGATAGTGGCCCTGGTGAGGTATTGTGTCAAGGTATACTCCCTCACGAAATTGCTTCCTGGGGTTTAGGGCAGTGAAAAGTTGGTATGAAGAATCAGACGAGCACTAAAAGTATAACAGTCTCTTTTTACTTAGCGCAAAATAGAGCCTATGATGCATTCAGCAGTATGAAGTTCAAAGTGCAGTTTTGGTCACTTGGTGTTAAGGAATGGTAGCTGGTTAGGTGTCAATTAAATAGCACTTGCAGGCATTTGTGGATACAAGTGCCCACTGTATGACACAGGTCTGGTGTTTGACTGGCCTGGAAAAGGTCTAGGTGATGGGTGTCTGATGTATAGTCCCTCACCTGCAGCAGGGTCTGTAAATCTGTAATTCACTGAACACTTTGCTGTCTAGGCACACAGATGTTCTTTAGAAGCAATGTTCTTGATTATGGAAGGTTCTGTGGAATGATAGTCTCACAGGAGCACTCGTTAAGTTTCCTAAGAGTAGGAACACTGGCAGTTGCTTCGTATCTCTTCACCGTCTCACTGGAACTCCCACTCTTAGCAGGAAGTCAGACCAGCCCAGATTAGCCCTGTTCCTACCAACCATCGCCCACCATACTGCTCTTGCTGGAGTACTCTGCAGAAGTATAACTTTGCATAATACATGATATACAATAACATAACAAGCAATTGCATATACCCATAGGTCTGGGGTACTGCACAAGTCCATCAAGTTGTTGTTTTTCCAAACTAAGACCAATATCTTTTAGAGCATAACATTTTAAAAAATTCTATCTGAATGCACAATACTGTATTATAGAGGGATATAAAAAGAGTAAATTATGATAGGACTCCTAAATAAGACGGTCAGGACAGAGTCCTGATTATACACCCAAATCCCTGGAGATGATTTTCAAGAGGCAGTGGAAGTGTGTGGCTCAAGTCATATGTAAGCACTAGAGGAGCCTGTTTAGCTCAGCCTTTGTGTTGTAGACCCTGGTGAGTAGGCTCAAGTACTGTCAGTCAGAGACTGCTGGAATTGTCTCAGCACCAGAGAGAAGAGAGTGTGGTTGGTCCATGTACACTTTCTAGAGGAACTGTGGTTTGGCCTGTGAGACTGGTGAAAACTGGTGTAGACTTGGTCTTCTGAAGTAGCGGTGAACTGGAAGCTACAGTGGCTTGCCCATGATAGAGTTGGCGGTGGGATGGAGGACAAGTGGCATGACGTGGGACCTTAAGAGAGCTATGCAAAGGTTGTCTGGTGCATTTTGATAAATATCTGGAGGGGAGCAGTTTGGCCCTTTGCTGAGCACAGAAGATGTCAACATGATAGTCTAAAGCAATGAAGGTGCATTGTCAGCCTGGGTGAGTTTAGCTGTAGGAAAGTCTGCTGTGGAGATACATCAGCCTGGGAGGGATGAGTGGTGCTGGGCTTGTACCCAGGGGAGGCTGTAGCTGTGATTGAAACCAGCTCAGTGATAGCTATGGTGGAGAGCTGGAGCCCAGTTCAGTCTTGAGGTGCAGCAGACTGAGTGGAGCTTTTGGTATAATGGGTGGTTTGGTAATGGCTGGGATAGTGGAGATCATCCACTGATTGAATGGTGCAAATTACATTACAAGTAGACGTCTGTATAAAGTAACACCGGGGCTGGACAGGGATAAAAAAAAAATCAACCCTGGCATACAAACCCCAGCAGCCCTCATGTGATATCAACCCACCACATATTGCTGGAAAATAAGGATGCTCAATGCATGCTGTGGTGTATTTTGTCATATTTAATCACGCTCTTAACTATTCCCTTAAATATGAAAACCACATAATCGGCACAAGAAAGAAAATAAAAGTGAAACATAGAAACTCAAGATACTCCTGGAGCGCCAGTTACCACAGCGCAACACAAAATATCTCCCCAGTAGTGTTGAGCGAATGGAAGTATCCAAAGTGGACTTAGATCCGAATGTCAGGGAAAATTCAATTCGCTGCGAAGCTGAATTTCATCATGCTTTGTGGTAACAGGTTGTACTAAAACCTCAGGACATACCGCGGCGCTGTCTTACAGGGACCTGCACATCAGCAGACCTCCCTGTCTTGGCCCCATCTTTTTGGGCTTGTTTCAGCCCTGATACACAATGGATCCCACACCAGGGGCTCATTTTTTGTAAGTGTCCTCCACTCACTCTGTTATACCTGAATATCTTCAGTGTGAAGGTTAGAATCAACTTGGAATAACATTCCAGGTGATTCATGCCCTGCTCGACTGTGCAAAGGTTCTTTTTAGGACGAGTGCTCCGTGGTTAGGACACCAGGGACAAATCAGTATCCCTACCCTAGGGTGAAATAAGGCCTTAGAGCCCTCCATCATCCATGTCCGGTGCCTACCACTAAGAATTTCTTTTCAGTACGACGAACATCTTCTGAACATCCACAACGACCGGGTGACACCTGGTTTACGGTAGGACAACCGGTTATACTCTCAGGTGCCGCCGCATACCAATTTTTCTTATGTGTAATTTTTGCACCCATTTGTTATTTTGTTTATATTTAGGGACTTTTTTCTATCTTGATATAAAAAAAAAGTTATGTTTGAATAAGATCACCATTTCAACCTTCAGCTATACTTTGTTGTAAAACGGTAACATAGTTTATAAGGCTGAAAAAGCCCTCTGTCCATCCACTTCGGCCTGTTATCCTGCAAGTTGATCCAGAGGAAGGCAAAACAAAACTGGGAGGTAGAAGCCATTTTTCCTCACTTTAGGGGAATAAAATTCCTTCCCGACTCCAATCAGGCAATCAGATAACTCCCTGGATCAACGACCCCTCTCTAGTAGCTATAGCCTGTAATATTATTACACTCCAGAAATACATCCAGGCCCCTCCTGAATTCCTTTATTGTACTCACCATCACCACCTCCTCAGGCAGAGAGCTCCATAGTCTCACTGCTCTTACCGTAAAGAATCCTCTTCTATGTTTGTGTACAAACCTTCTTTCCTCCAGACGCAGAGGATGTCCCCTCGTCACAGTCCTGGGGATAAATAGATGATGGGAGTGATCTCTGTACTGACCCCTGATATATTTATACATAGTAATTAGATCTCCCCTCAGTCGTCTTTTTTCAGACGTGAATAACCCTAATTTTGATAATCTTTCCGGGTACTGTAGTTGCTCCATTCTAGTTATTACTTTAGTTGCCCTCCTCTGGACCCTCTCCAGCTCTGCTATGTCTGCCTTGTTTACAGGAGCCCAGAACTGTACACAGTACTCCATGTGTGGTCTGACTAGTGTTTTGTAAAGTGGTAGGACTATGTTCTCATCACGGGCATCTATGCCCCTTTTGATGCAACCCATTCGATATACATTGATTCGCCACTGTCAAGTCTAGAACTTACCTCCTCGCAGAAACTGATTAAATTTGTTTGACATGACCGATCCCTCATGAAACCATGCTGATATGGTATTCTTTGCTTATTTTCCAAGATAGAATCTCTTAGAAAACCTTCAAATAGTACACAAATGGTGGTAACGAGTCAATTTTGCCTAAAATGGCAGTAAAAAAAAAAAAATTATACTCCCACATGAAATCTCATGTGCGGTGACATATAACGCAACCACGCTGGACAGCGTGATGACATCATCCCGCACCGTACAAGATTTCAAGCAGGACCTTCGATCAAGATGGACGCTCAAATTGATAAGGTGAGTATTATTATTATTATTTTTAGCTGTTAAACCGATATGTTTATGTAGTTGCTTACCTCATGTACACCTTATCTAAGCTTTTTCTTTTTTTAACTTGGACTCTCCTGACCCGTTTTCACTATGTAAATCAATCCCTCTGGTTTATTTACATCCTGTTTGTAGCACTTCCTGTTCCTGTATCCAACCAAACCCATGATGCACTTCTCCTTCCTCTGCCACAGCTCAAGCACCGCCCCTAACAACGCCCAGCTAGTTTAAAGCTCCTCCCACCCAGCTAGTTACATAGACACTCCCCATCCCTATGAAATAAGAAAAAGCTGCTGGACATGACCAACAGGAGATAGGAGCAGTAAAGGTCAAAGAAATACATTTCCAAATTACCGCGATCTTCATAAATGATTTTACAGGATGTTGATTCAAAGAGAAAAACCCCTTTAAGTCCTTACGGAAACATCAAGGCCATTAACCTAGGATTTGGGCATTTTACACGTCTATGTGTCCCCTTTATTTTGAGTTAGGGTTCCCACTTTTAGGCCCCACAAAGAGTATCATCTAACAAGCCTATCTGGAAGGGGTTATATATTGTATCACTGTGATATGAGTGAAAATAAATGGTCATTTCTGCACAGATTGTCACGAGGGAAGAGCGTTACAGCATTTATTTTAGATAAATGTGTGATACACCCAACACGGAGCAGACAGATGGGACAGATGTGACTCCCGACACACCTGTTCCCTCTCACGTAGCGCCTCTTGTTGTGACATGAATGCGCTGATTACATGAGAAGTGCTATCACTTACCGCTCATTCCTCACATCTATATTTGTAAACAATATTAACATGTTCTTATCTCCTCTTTACAGTCAGTATAATAGGACCGGCGTACGGCAGTGTGCATGATGATCCTGCTTGTGCCTGATGTGTTCCATGTTCTATTTATAGTGACCATGACATCAAAAAATATTCTGTGTATAGATAATGACCACTTCATGCTACATTAGATCAGCAGCAAGCGATTGTCGAGAGGGAAGCGTTCCCTTCCAGAAATTGCTTGCTAAGCTAGCGGAGGAGACTGCTTCTATTACATGCAGCGATCTCCTCTGCAGCATGGGGAGGAGCGATCGCTATGCCATCGTTCGTTCCCATACTGTCTAGTGGTTTTCCGGCAGCAGATCGCTATAAGACAGCACGGTCTGCCGCCAGCAAGTGCAGATTTCTAAGCATGCTTTAACATCTGAATTGATCATTCATTGGGCAAACGGTGGCAAGTATTACACTGCAAGATGATCGCTAATGAGCATTCATGCGAACACTCGTTAGCCAATAATGGCCGAAATGTCGGCCAGAGTAATACAGCCTTAAGAGGTGTCATAATTTATGGGCGAGGCTGATGGCAGTGGTGCACTTGCAATAGAGGCAGACCACGCATCTGCTATGAGGATCGGGGAGAGGTGGGGCCCACTTGGAACTTGTTCTCCTCCCCACGTGAAAGCGCTGCATTAGGTGGCACATAATGCAAAGAGATTATTACAGCTTCCACGAGTTGTATTAATTCCGATTCACTGAGCTCCCCCTAGTGGTGGCTGCAGGCAACCAGGTTGTTTGTAATAGAAGAGAAGGAGAGATTTATCAAAGTATTTCTGCCAGCTTTCTGCTGTAAAAACATTGAGAAATACAATGTTCAGAATGAGCACCAAATATTTGAAGCCCCTGTTTCAGTTTTTCAGACATAATAGTCGGATAAAGTTGATGAGGCCAAAAGCAACCTTTTTTATTAAAAATTGTATTTAATTAAAATTTCACACACTTGATTTAAAAATAATCAATTTATCAGAAATCTGGGGTGTTGCTCATGTTTTGCATTTCCTGGGAAGGAATGACATACGTGCACTGGAGAACTAGGTGCAGGGGGCGAATACCAAGTTTTGCTATGCAACCCCATGAGATCTGTGTACACCCCTGACTAATGGTCACGCAATATGTATAACTTTTAGCTGCACTGGACATCAGCTCTTTCATCTGAAGTTTGCTTGCATGCTAAGGCGGAAACTGAGGTCTAATGCAAAATCTGTAACAGTACCAAGTGCCATTATACCGGTGTCTTCTTATGTGGCACAGAGGCTTTTGGCTTCTCTTGGCACCAGTGCCCAAGGGCTATTGCTTCCTCTGCGTCCCTTATAGCCATGGCCCTGCTTGCATGTGAGGCTTTAGCACCTTTTGCAGCCTTCTGTTAAAGGGCTTGTCCAGTTAAAAAAAAAAAAAAAAAAACTGTCAAATGTTCTGTTAGGGAATTCTTATTTAGTAGAAGAGGGATCTCCACTCATGACTTTCACCAGAGCACAGAGTGGATACGAAGAACACTTCTTTGTCTGGAGGGACCAATACATCTATACAGCCCGTTGATCTCAATTACAATGGTGTAATACTGCATTTCTCCTGTGGTGGTGCTGCAGGGAAATGAAGCACTCTCTACGAGGTCCCACCATAGATTACAGGTGATCGCCGAGGATCCCAACAATGGAACATTCTGTGATAAGTCTACGGTCACTGGACCCTTATATCAATAAGGTATTGGAGGACATTTATTAAGACCAGCGTATTACGTCTTAATCTATCCCTCGCTGGCCTCATATGTGTCACAATTAAGAAGCCTTTTAATAATTATGGTGCAGCTGTGCAGCTCCATGTGGCAAAATGAGGTAGTCTAGATTTCCACTATAATCTATACATTATTTTTCTGCAGTAGATTATAATAAACGTACTGGGCCAACTATTGGCGCCCCTGCCCTGCCTTGCTCCATCAAGAAAGTGGTGAGTGAAGCTGTAAACCACAAAAAGTCTCAACATTCTGTGCAATCACATTGTGCACCAAACTTTGAAACTTTTTTATCCGACTTTTCTGGCGGGCGTACAGGGAATGCCCCCATTGTACATAGCTAAACAACCCCACATCCGGTGCGCTACATATGGTAAGTGGAGCTACATAGGGTCTTACTAGCCCACCAAAGTACCAGCACATCCTCCGTTGGGCCCCAGCTTGGGCACAATAATGGGCCCCTAATAAAGCAGGAACCTATATGTCAACTTAAGCTTACCAGATATACCATATATGCAGTCTGCTCAGCTGTACAGGGGCCCAGTAGTAAACGGGGCCCACTACATCCATGCCTCCCAAACTCTGTTTCACTGCATGTTAAGTACTAGTAACTATTGTCATAGATTTTACTACTGCATAACTTTGCAGTCTGTGTCTGAACCAGATATCCCATCAAACCTTATTGATGATATGTCCTGTATGCACAGAGGTTGGACCCTCAGAATCCGGTCCATTAGATATTTTCATGCCCATTCCAAAGAATTTTCTGAGAAAGAATCTGACTGGGTGCAAAACTTTAATTATACAGAATCACCCAGGGCTCATTCAGTAATACAATTATAGAAGAGGCTGCAAATGAATAGAAGATCACAAAATAAGTATTTTCCTGTTTATGAATGCTACATATGACATTCTAGGGTGATGACTGCATCAGATAAGCACATTGTGACTGCTTAAGGCCTCATGCACACAACAGTTTTTTTTCACGGTCCGCAAAACGGGGTTCCGTTGTTCCGTGATCCGTGTCCGTTTTTTTTTCCGTTTGTCTTCCGTGATTTTTGGAGGATCACCAGACATGAAGGAAAGTTAAAAAAAAGTTGTTTTGGTGTCCGCCTGGCCGTGCGGAGCCAAACGGATCTGTCCTGACTTACAATGCAAGTCAATGGGGACGGATCCGTTTGACGTTGACACAATATGGTGCAATTGCAAACGGATCCGTCCCCCATTGACTTTCAATGTAAAGTCAGGATATATTTAAACTTGAAGCGTCCCCATCACCATGGGAATGCCTCTATGGTAGAATATACCATCGGATTTGAGTTATATTGTGAAAACTCAGATCCGACAGTATATTCTAACACAGAGGCGTTCCCATAGTGATGGAACGCTTCAAGTTAGAATATACTAAGAACTGTGTACATGTCTGCCCCCTGCTGCCTGGCAGCACCCGATCTCTTACAGGGGGCTGTGATCCGCACACTTTACCCCTCAGTTGCGGCACCTGAGGGGTTAATTGTGCGTATCATAGCCCCCTGTAAGAGATCAGGTGCTGCCAGGCAGCAGGGGGCAGACCCCCCTCCCTCCCTCCCCAGTTTTAAATTCATTGGTGGCCAGTGCGGCCTCCCCTCTCCGTCCCTCCTAATTAAAATTCCCCCCCCCATATACTATGGCCCCAGTTGTGCCCCCATCTTTATATTATGGCCCCAGTTGTGCCCTCATACATATACTATGACCCAAGATGTGTCCCTTTACATACATTATGGACCCAGTTGTACCCCCATACATATATTACGGTCCCAGTTGTGCCCCCATACATATACGATGGCCCCAGTTGTGCCCCCATAGATATATTAAGGCCCCAGTTGGTGGCAGCGGAGAGTTCCGATCGGAGTCCCTGCTTAATCGCTGGGGCTCCGGTCGGTAACCATGGCAACCACGACGCTACTGCAGTCCTGGCTGCCATGGTTACTTAGCAATTTTAGAAGCATTATACTTACCTGCGCTGTCTGTGGCCGGCTGGGCGCTCCTCCTACTGGTAAGTGACAGGTCTGTGTGCCGCATTGCTTATAGCACAGACCTGTCACTTACCAGTAGGAGGAGCGACCGGCCGGTCACAGACATCGAAGGCAAGTATAATGCTTCTAAAATTGCTATGTAACCATGGCAGCCAGGACTGCAGTAGCGTATTGGTTGCCATGGTTACCGATTGAAGCCCCAGCGATTAAACTGGGACTCCGATCGGAACTCTCCGCTGCCACCAACTGGGGCCATAATATATCTGTGGGGGCACAACTGGGGCCATAATATAAAGATGGGGGCACAACTGGGGCCATAGTATATGGGGGGATTTTAATTAGGAGGGGGGAAAGGGGAGGCCACACTGCGATCCGTCTGTGTGAAAGTAGCGTACGGACACGGATCACTGACGCGGATGACAATCTTGTGTGCATCTGTGTTTTTTCACGGACCCATTCAAGTCCGCGAACCGTTGTCCGTCAAAAAAATAGGACAGGAAACACGGATCGCGGACGAAAAATGGTGCATTTTCTGAGTTTTCAACTGACCCATTGAAAGTCAATGGGTCCGCAGAAAATCATGGAAAACAGAACAACGGACACGGATGCACACAACGGTCGTGAGCATGAGGCCTAACTCGGAAACCAGCTCTGTTTCTTTCAAAGGAATAATTTAGGGCTTCTAAATATAAGTTGCAAAGAAAAAAATTGGGGGTTAGTCAGAACTTCCCAATGCGCAGGTGCACATCGCCATGGCTGAAAGTGCAAAAGCAAAAACAAACTGCAACAGCGCTCTGCAAACAGAAATAACAAAGGAAATACAATAAAGCCATGCTCACTATAGAAAATATACTAGTGCTAATGCTACGCTCATAAATGTGAGATTCTTGGCAAACACATTTTATACAAAATTATTTGTGCCTGTCGAGGATCGCGCATCACCTGTCAGTTCCGGGTTGCCCGCTTACGTCACCGGTATTACTTCCGGGAGCGCGGGGTAGCCGGAGCGTGTCATGTGGGGGCAGGGGGCGTGATAGAGATGTCAGTGTAGCGTCGGCGCTGCCTAGCAACACATGACGCCAACACCGGCATCTCACAGTGCAGGAAGCTGTATGCGCGTCCTATTATTGTACATCATGCGTTCACACACTGCAGGACATTTAAATGGTGGGATCCCTTACTGGTGAGAGGAACAAGGACGATAAGATCCAAATGTACACTATACATCAGGGATGGCCAACCTGTGGCTCTCCAGTTGTTGTAAAACTACAACTCCCACCATGCTTTGCTGTAGACTGATAGCTATAGGCAGTGTGGGCATGCTGGGAGTTGTAGTTTTGCAACAGCTAGAGAGCCTCAGGTTGGCCATCCCTGCTATAGATGAACGTAGGCATGCCTCTTTATCTTTTTAGGAGGCAAAAACAACTCCTACTGATGTATATTATATGAAGGGTGTTTTTGAAGATGTTTTTTTAGGAACAAATATATACAGTGTTATAAAATACAAAAAATCTAAAAATAATGGGATTACAGGAAGCAACCAAAATTTAGCTGTTCATTCAGTCCAAAGTTTAAAGATCCACCATGACTCCCTTTGGAGGATCTTTTTATCCCAGTCACCCCCTCTTTTCTATGCCGACAAACCGGACACATTTTGTGTTACCCTCCTGCAACTCCACTATGTGTCCGTGTCATTACGAATGTCTCCCATGTGTTCCCCAATGCGCCGGCGAAGTTCTCTGCCTACGTTTTGGAGACCACATTGACGCGTAATCAGGTAGATGACCCCTACTGTGCGGCAATTAATGAAATCACGGATTTTAAAAGTAGTCTCGTCCATATTCCCCTTAAAGGGTTTCTACCACTTCGGTTTCACATAATTAGGTGTCAGACACTAGCGATCCGCTAGTGTCTGCTCTGCCCAACCATCCTAATATAATTGCTTTTGGGGCAGCCGTTTTGCTAAAAAAATAACTTTTATTAATATGCTAATGAGCCTCTAGGTGCTATGGGGGCGTCATTAGCACCTAGAGGCTCCGTCTACCTTCAGAAACTGCCGCCGCCCAGCGCGTCCCTCCAGCCCGCCCATCTCCTCCTGAATGCGATCCTCCTTGTGAGCGTATGTATTCTGCGCATGCGCAGTGAATGTCTGACCGCTTCCTTGCTCAGACATCTCCACTGCGCCTGCGCGATGACACCATAGTGCTCCGAGGAACAGGCGCAGTGGAGATGTCTGAGCAGGGAAGCTGTCAGACATTCACTGCGCATGCGCCGAATACAGGCGCTCACAAGGAGGATCGCATTCAGGAGGAGATGGGCGGGCTGGAGGGAGGCGCTGGGCGGCGGCAGTTTCTGAAGGTAGACGGAGCCTCTAGGTGCTAATGACGCCCCCATAGCACCTAGAGGCTCATTAGCATATTAATAAAAGTTATTTTTTTAGCAAAACGGCTGCCCCAAAAGCAATTATATTAGGATGGTTGGGCAGAGCAGACACTAGCGGATCGCTAGTGTCTGACAGCTAAATATGTGACACCGAAGTGATAGAAACCCTTTAAAGGATTTAGTGATCTGTATTTGGTCACAAAAGCTACATTTACCGCAACGAAAATAATTCATTATTATTCATTATTATTTTGCATGCAGAGCCTTCATTTACATTGAGGTCAGACCTGACTATGTAAAGTAGCATTCCCATCCCCTGACCATTCACTGCCTGGCCACCACATCAAGCATAGAATGGGAATTAGCCAAGCAATCATGCTCAGCTGTTTCTGTGACCCTTAGGCTGGGTTCACACCTGAGCGTTTTACAGCGCATTCCTACGCGCTGTAAAACGCTCAACAAGGAGAAACCAATGATTCCCTATGGGAATGGTTCACACCTGGGCGTTTTACAGCGCGTACGATCGCGCTGTAAAACGCCCGACGCTCAAAAAAGTACATGAGCGACTTTGGGGCGTTTTGACGCGCGTTTGTGGCCATAGGACACTGTAGTCAATCACACAAACGCGCGTCAAACGCGCGTTTACTATTACAAAAAACGCGCATAAAAATGCGCGACAAAAACGCGCGTAAAACGCGCGTTTGCGCAACGCTCAGGTGTGAACCCAGCCTCATAGAGGTGAATTGAGAGAACCGCGCACTTGCACGCCCACCACTTCATTCATTCCTCACCCCAATTCAGCAGCAGCTGCCTTACCAGGCAGGACGTGGATCAGAAAACCAGAGGAGGGACCCATAAATGTCTAAGATGTATTGTCAATATTTTTTTAAAGGTATATATTAGCAATACCACTTGCTGCAGCTTGCAGATTAGTGAAAATAAGAGTACAGGGGCCTCCGCTGATCTCGCGAACAAAGGAAAGGAGGCCCCCTTTGCTTTTTTTTTCTGTACAGTAGCATTGCCAACTAGGTGCCATGCAAGAAACCGCAACCCAGTCCCTTTCAAGTGACCAGCCATACCACTATGCAAGGAAAAATTCAGCGGCTGCTGCTGTACCCTGTTCTAGAAACCAGTTAAGTTCCAACAGGTAGTAGCAGCTGATACATTTTCTGAAAAGCATCTCCCATACAGATTCATGTAGAACAGATAAGGCTCTATTCACATTACATTTGAGCCATACATGTGCTTTATAGGCTCCAAGCACATGTAAATTATATCGATAGGGCTCCAATATTAGTCTGATACACCTGCATACCTTTTTTTATTGTATAGAAAGGAAAGTTTGACTACACTATTCTGTGCAGAGGCTCATGAAAAAAAAAACAAAAAAAAAACATACTGCGTATGCATTTTTTACAATGGGAGTCATTGGGCGACATAAGCCACTGTGCAACTATAAAAAGTGGCATAAGTCAGTCTTCTGTCTGCGGTATAGTAACATAGTAGATAAGGTTGGAAAAAGACACAGGGTTATTAAATAAACAGGGTGCAAATATTTGCCCATAGGATTACAGGTTTTATTAAATATGTTATTTCAAACCTATTTGATATTTCTGACCACTAGGTGGCAGTAGAGAGAAGCTTCTAAATTGTTGCTGTTTGGATTGTTACACAGTTTATTATTTATATTTACATTCCAGAATTGTTTATTATGAAGGTTCTCACATCAAAGCAAAGTAACTAAACTGTTAACTGTGATACTTTACTTTCACTGATAATAATACTTTCATATTTTAGAGATGATTTACTAGCTCAGATAGTAGAAAACAGTTGCTGTTTAAAGGGGTTGTCCAGCATTAGAAAAACTGGGGAGGCTTTCTTTTGAAAACAGCAATACATCTGTCCATGAAAAGGTGAATGTGATAGACGGCTCTACTGTTCAAGCAAATGATAAAGGTGCAGGAACTGCTTAGGCTACTTTCACACCTGCGTTCAGGTGTCCGCTCGTGAGCTCCGTTTGAAGGGGCTCACAAGCGGCCCTGAACGCAGCCGCCTGGCCCTAATGCATTCTCAGTGGAGGCGGATCCACTGAGAATGCATCCGCCTGCCAGCGCTCAGCCTCCGCTCAGTGAGCTGGACACCTGAACGCTGCAAGCAGTGTTCGGGTGTCCGCCTGGCCGTGCGGATCCGTCCAGACTTACAATGGAAGTCAATGGGGACGGATCCGCTTGAAGATGACACCATATGCCTCAATCTTCAAGCGGATCCGTCCCCCATTGACTTTCAATGTAAAGTCTGAACGGATCCGCTCAGGCTACTTTTACACTTAGAAATTTTTCTAAGTTATAATGCAGACGGATCCGTTCTGAACAGATGCAAACGTCTGCATTAATATGAGCGGATCCGTTCAGAATGGATGCAAACGTCTGCATTATAGGAGCGGATCCGTCTGATGAAACATCAGACGGACCCGCTCCGAACGCTAGTGTGAAAGTAGCCTAAATCTGACTCACCCAGTCAGGATAGTGGAATAAGAAGTAAAGAGATAAGCAGGCACACTCATATATGGGTAGAATCTGATCTAATTTATTTGTAGGAATAATATAGATTGTGCTAATTAAGAGATGAATAAAATCAATAGTCCAAAGTGTAATTCAATAAAATATTCCTTGGAGTAAAAATAAAAATAAAAATAGAGAATAAAAATATAAATGTAAAAAATGGTAGTAAATGGGTAAATGTAGTCAATAATAGTGTTGATCTTGAATATTCAATTTTTTATCGCGAATATAGGTACTTTGAAAATTCACGAATATTTCAAATATAGTTATATATATTCGTAATTTCGAATATTCTAATTTTTTTTTCCCTTTTTTTTTATTGGATTTTTTTTTTTTAAATCAGTACACATGATCCCTCCCTCCCTGCTTCTAGCTTGTGGGCCACTAAGAAGGCTGAAATATACTTGACTTTAGGAGTAGTAGTGTTCGCGAATTTTGCTCTATATTCGTTTTTTCGAATATTCGCTATATTGCTATATATTCTTGTTTTAGAATATTACGAATATTCGAAAAAACGAATATAGAGCAATTTAGCTAATATAGTGCTATAATCTTCTTTGTCTAATAGTTGTAATTTTTTTCTCATCTGAAGTTCAGATTGGAAAAAAATTACAACTGTAAAAAAAAAGATTATAGCACTAGATTAGCTAAATTGCTCTATATTAGTTATTTTCGAATATTCGCTATATTGCTATATATACTTGTTTTAGAATATTACGAATAGAAAAGTTATAGCAATATAGTGAATATTCAAAATAAAATCGAATATAGAGCAATTTAGCTAATATAGTGCTATAATCTTCTTTGTCTAATAGTTGTAAGTTGAAAAATTTGCAATAAAAAAATTCAAATTCCGAAAATTCGCATATTACACAATCATTACCTTGCCGATTTTTCAAGTAAAAAAAATCGTAGAATATAACAAATATTAGAATTTGCGAATATTCAACGAATATTCTACAAAATATTCGCGAAATATCGCGAATTCCAATATGACCCCTGCCGCTCATCACTAGTCAATAAGTGGAGTTCCACCGTATTATGAGGATATGTGGTGATGATCACAGATCTTGTATTATATCAGGAACGATCTTGCTTGATCTGAGGCTTCAGGATGTATGAGTAAAAACAATGTATATAAAGTCAAGTAGCTGTAATGCTGCACGGTGCTGTGGGAAAAGAAGTTGCTCTGTGCCTGAGCGCGGCGTCCCGCGCTGTCTTCGGCTTTAGAGATCACTTACCCACCAACCGGTGCTGCTAGGAGGAGTCCTCCAATGTCGATCAGCTGTTCCAGGAAAAAATCGTGAAGTCCAACTTGATCTGGTGATGCAGGCTTCAGCGTTCCTCGTGGCGCCCAGGGCGTGGTTCGCGCGTCTGTAGTATGACGCAGGTGGTCACGTGATCGCGGTCCTCGCGATATTTCTCGGAGCGCTCCTTAGGTGTAGTTGAGATGGTGCACCGTAATTAGTGTTAGACAATCCTCTATAGGCTTTTGCTTAGACGCGTTTCGGGAGACTCTCCCTTCATCAGTAAGTAGACAAGTGTGGCGCTGTATTTGGAAGAAACAAGCCGTGCTTTTTGTTGCCTAAATAACCTGTTTAGTAATCAATGTAGAGTGCTTCATGCATTTACAAATGCTCGTTCTCAATAATTTCCCCTATTCTCAACCCATGTGAAAGGGCCTTTAGACATGGTACCCAGGGTCAAAAAGGAAGCCAGGGTCAAAAGCCAAGCTTCTCCCTCTAATTATTTATTTGCATTAATACAATTTTAAAGGTAGGCGCAGTGGTGTAGCTATAGGGGTCGCAGTGGTCACAATTGCAACTGGGCCCCTAAGCCAGGTGGGCCCACAGGGCCACACTTGCCAGTGGCGCACTGCCAATTACTGCATTTTTCGCTCCATAAGATGCAGATGCACGTGGAGGTCTAATGGGGATCTGATCTGAGGTCTGATATGGGGGGTTCTGACATGGAGGTCTGATCTGAGGTCTGCTGTGGGGATCTGACATGGAAGTCTAAAGGGGATTTCACCTGAGGTCTGATGGGGGGGGGTCTGACGTGGAGGCCTGATTTGAGGTCTGATGCGAGGGTCTGACATGGAAGCCTAAAGGGGGTCTGATCTGACATCTGATGGGGGGATCTGACATGAAGGCCATGATTTGAGGTCTGATGCAGGGGTCTGACGTGGAGGTCTAATGGGGATCTGATCTGAGGTCTTGATATGGGTAGGTCTGACATGGAGGCCTGATCTGAGGTCTGATGTAGGTGTCTGACATGGAGGTCTAATGGGGATCTGATCTGAGGTCCTGATATGGGTAGGTTTGACATGGAGGCCTGATGTAGGTGTCTGACGTGGAGGTCTAATGGGGATCTGATCTGAGGTCTGATATGGGGGGTTCTGACATGGAGGTCTGATCTGAGGTCTGCTGCGGGGCTCTGACATGGAGGTCTAAAGGGGGTATGATCTGAGGTCTGATACTGTGGTCTGATGTGAGGTCTGGTATGGGGGTTTGACATGGGGGTCTAAAGGGGGTCTGATCTGAGGTCCTGATATGGGGGTCTAACATGAAGGTCTGATGGGGTTTCATCTGAGGTTTGATATGGGGGTCTAATTTGAGGATTTGATATAGGAGGCTGATATTTGGGTCTGATCTGAGAATCTGATGGGAATCTGAACTGATGATGTGATATGGGGGTCTGATCTGATATGAGGGCCTGATCTGAAGATCTAATATGGGGGTCTAATGTGGGGTCTGATTTGAGGTCTGATATGGAGTTCTGCTTTGAGGTCTGATATGGGGATCTGATCTGAAGCTCTGATATGGAGTCTAATTTGGGGGTCTAATCAGAGGTCTTATATGAGGGTCTGATTTGAGGTCTGAGGTCTGATCTGGGGGTCTAATTTGAGGTCTGATATGGGGGTCTGATCGGAGGAGCTGATATTGGGGTCTGATCTGATATGGGGGTCTGATCTAAAGATCTCATATGGGGATCTAATTTGAGGTCTTATATGGGGGTCTGATCTGAAAGATAAGGGGGTATTTAAGGGTGTATGGTTTATACTGGCACACAGAAGCCAGGTAGTATTGTATGTAAACGCAAAAACACAAAAACACAAATGCAATCGCACTCTGCAACCAGCAGGCGTGCATGCTGTGCCAGGCGTGCATGCTGTACCTGCATTCCCTGGTTTTTGTGTGGCTGTCATGGCCCATAACAGGTAGGAACTAGTGTTAGGGACCACTCATAGAGGCGTCCTTGACGTGGTGAGTGGCTTATTACGCTTTGGCCAAAATGTACACTAATGGCTCATTCAACATCCAGCATAGAGGCAGGGCAGAGTGCTGGTTGCAGAGTGCGATTGAATTTGTGTTTTTGCGTTTGTATCTGTATTTCACCATAGCAATGTGCACCTGCATACAGGGTTGTGCTGACTGAACCCCCCACATTTTTTTCTTAGTATTTCTTTAACAGTAGGACTGGAGGGAAGCGGTTAGGTTGAGAATTTGGGGTATGCCGTTTCAATTTTTATCTCAGGCAGCAGAAAGGCTAGGTGCACCCCTGCCCCTTGCCACAAAGCACTGTGGAAGGGGGGCCCAAGCTGAACTCTTGTTCCAGGGCCCATGAGCCTTTAGCTACACCCCTGGGTAGGAGCATGGCAACTCGTTCAGAGATATTGATGAGCTATCTTCAGGGCAGGCGATAATATTACATCTGTGGGAGGCCAACATCTGACACCCCTTCTGATCACCTATTTCAGTCAGCCACCAGAAGGCTCTGTCCATTGTGTAGTTTCCGGCACTGCCATACTGCAGTACCCCGACACAGCAACTAGACAAATGGAACCTTCTGCTTACAACTCCATTTGCTGTATAGTTTTCAGCACTGCCGGCTGCCTGAAACAGCTGATACGAGTAGATGTCGGGTGTCAGACTCCCAATGATCTAATAGAGATGACCTATTCTGAGGCCCTCAATATTAATGTCCTGGAAAATCCTTTTACAGAGTTTATCTCATCTCAGACAATGGGGCATATCGTTAGGATATGCCCCCATTGTCTTATAGATGCCGGTCCCACCGCTGGTACTCACACCTATAACCAGAATGGAGCCCCACAAGGTGGTGGCTGGAGGACTCTGGTCCGGCCACCACCATTAAAGTGAATGGGAGCACACCGCGCATGACTGGCCACCGCTTCCAATTACTTCTATGAGCCCGACGGAAATAGCCAGGTACACAAGTGCAGTGCGCCCTCCCCCACCCACTTTCGGGGCTCCATTCTTAATATAGGTGCAGGTCCCGCACCTATCAGACAATGGGGGCATATCCTAGCGATATGCCCCCATTGTCTGAGATAAGACAACCCCTTTAACTCTCCAGGGGAAAGTTATCAATAGCTTTACACCTGAACACTGAATTTTGACACAATCTTTGCCCGTTGTCCATCGCTCTGTGTGTACAGGTTTCTATGGAAGTCCTATCATCCAGGGTATCTGATAATCAGGCCTCTGCCCGATTCATGCAATACGCATAAAATTACAGATTCAATTCCCACCATGGACACCGAGCTCCGGCCAGAATGCCGTAAAGCAGTTCTGACTTTCTGTAAGGGCAGGACATAAAAGCGTTGTTGCTTTTTAATGATTACGATACATTCATAAAATAATGCTTTTGCTTTCGAGTCGTTTTAGATGAGTCTCCCCATAAAAGTGTCACATAAAGACCCGAGTGTGCCCTCTCCGCAAAAAAAGAAAAAGTAGTGGACCTGCAGATCCCTGCGCAGAGCGGAGGGGCCGCTTCTCTTTCTGCAGTGTCTCCTGCCATCTTTAGTTCACTTTCAATAACTGCATTTGCAAAACACATTAACAGTACATTAAAAAAAAAAAAACTCCCACTCCTCCAGCCCAGTGGAAATACACCATTAATAGCAATTTCTGGCAGAAAGATTTGAAAGGAAACAGTGCAGGAAATGATCTAATGATTCTAGAATAGGACATTTCCCTCAAGCACCAGCTGCTGACCCCAGAGTTAACCAGTAAACCGTGGGGTGGCATTGGATTGAACCTCCTGCTTGTTCACTGGTACGCTGCTAATACAGACAGGCGAAGACCTTACAACAGGCAAATATGTAGAGGGGATTAAGTGACGTGGTAACATATCTATATATACTGTACGTATTGTATGGGGGCCGCTGACGGACACCTGGATCAGATTAAAACCACATGTAAGTGGATACGCAGCTTGTTATTATTGCTAGTGAGCAGCCCTGTGCCTCACGCCTGGTGTGTTACATAGCAAACACAAAGTCAGGTTCTCACCGAGAGATCCTGGAAGAATGTGCTTCGGAGAAGTTGCGGTTAACCATCTTGATATGGGTTCAGTGTAAGACAAAAAATGGATATTATTTTCAGTTATAGAATTCAGCAGTAACCAAAAAAAAGTATGAAAAATAAAATACATCTTGGCCGTGTGTTATAATACATAGTAATAGAAGAAGAAGAAATGGAGAAGGCGATATGAAATGATGGTTTATGGGATAATGCCTCCCACAATGTCCATTATTAAAATATTCTACAAATGCACACATCAGCTGCTGCAGAACCTCTTTTTGAAGAGTTAGACTCCCGTACGTCATTGATGGAGGTGTGCATTATAATGCCCTGGAGCAGCTCAGGTGTATTGTATGATTTTCTGCAGCAGCTGCTGTTGGTATTATGATTTTCTGTGGCAGGTAAGGTGCATGGTAATGTACTCCATCATCTAAGCTGGGTTTAATGAGGTTCTGCAGCATCTGAGGTGGGTATTGTGATGTTCTGCAGCAGATAAACTGATAGAATTATTTTCTCCAGAATTTGAGGAGGGTATTATGAGTTTCTACAACAGCTGAGATGTAAAAAGTGGGTTACTGGTGGCTCACCTGGCCAGTACAATGCCTAGGTGCTCTAGCTTTGACTGATTCACCCAATCAGAGGAGGAAAGTGTGCAAAAAATGTATAATGAAAACCGGCACTCTACAGCTGGTGATAACGCTCAAAGAGCAATGTAGACAGATTGATGGATAAAAATATGCATTTATTAATTAGACAAGGGTTGGGTTTATAATTGATGTAATTCAATAAAATATGTCATTTTAATACATGTGTTGTTTTTTCTTTTTTTTGGTGATACTATGTGTTTTACCACACATTGATCTTCACATCTTATTGATGATTATATAGGTTGCTCAAACATTACATTGTTATACTAGTGTTAGTGAACACATTACTGTATCAGACCATGTAGTTCAAGCACATTTTACAGCAAGAATTGCATTTTTACCAAAATAAATTGTCAATACCAGCATGCACTGTGTTTGTAGAAAGGGGGGGACATTTAATTGCGCATCTGTCTTTATATAACAGAAAAAACACTTGCAATTTTGCTAATATCATTTAATAACGTAACAAAACCTATGACTTTTCATTTATAAACCTCATCATAAAACGTCTTGAAAATGGAAGAGTGGAAAATGAAAGACCCAGGCCTCATCATCCATGACTCAGAATGTGGGTGGTAGCAGCACCTGCCATCTGCTCGGTATTAGTAGTAGTAGTAGTGATGAGCGAAGCGAGCTTTGCAAGCTATAGCTGAAGCTGCTACGTTCTAAACTTCGGATTAATACTGTACAGAGATCTATCTCCGTACAGTATTAAAATGCATGGGCTCCGATGAGTCAGTTTTTTGCAAAGTTGAACGAGATTTCGTTGAATAACTTTGGAAGTTGGTTTTTCACTTAAAAAATTCAACTACCAGAGTTATTCAACGAAGTCTCGTGCGACTTCGGCTCATCAGAGTCCATACATTTTGATTGTGTACGGAGATGGAGTTCTGTAGAGTATTAATCCAAAGTTTTGAACAAAGTGACTTCAGATGTAGCATCCGAAGCTCTCTTCACTCATCACTAATTATTATTGAGGACAAAGGATAAGATTGCTAACTGGATAGCTCGCTCCCCCTCTCAGTCACAGCAGGATGATGTGGAAGTCACTTCTCAGTCACCAAGTCTTGCAGCCAAGGGTCACAGCATTCTATCTGCTCCTCCTCTTTGCAACTCCAGAGAATCCTTTTAGTTACATCTTCTCTGTCTTCACTGTCCCCTCCTAGTGGGGCACCTTTTTGAGGCAACAAAACCCCATGTGCTATGGAAGATACTCAAGATAGTCTCTCTGTTGATGACTTATGTGAGAACAGTCAGCGTTTGGACTGCCATGAGGTGGAGGCTCTGGGTACCCCATGCATAGCTATGTTGGTGGTGATGGTAATAGTAGTGGCACTTGTAGCCATGGTGATGGTGGTGGTGGTGGTAGGGGCAGATTTAGAAATAGTGACACTCTGGGCAAATACAGAGTGGGTACTCAGGAGGGGACCCCACAATAACATATCACAGTCTGATAAAAGTAGCATGGAGGGTGTGGGTGATGAAGACTGTGTGTTGGACAGGACCTGGTAGCCTTATAGGGGTGCTGAAGAGAAGGTAACATCAGAGAAGGAGGGTGGTGGCTGCCGTGGCAAAAAAAGAGCAGAGGAAACGTATGGCCAACTTGGAAACTGGTGGTGCCACTGATACTGTGGGCACAGACATAAAACATGCCAGACCTAAGCCATGCCTGGCTGCCGCTAGCTCTGTGCGGAGTGTGCGAGTACCTCCCGTCTGTCCGTTTTTCTCCACAGTGCAGGACGACAAAAGCATTGCCGTGGGCAAGATCTGCAGCATTAAAATAAACTGTGGGCATTCAAACACAAAAGTTGGCAGCCCAGCTCTATTGAACCACGTGAAGTGGCATCACCAGTTACTTTTGGAAAATAAAAATGGCTGCCAGCTAGTACAAGAGTATCTTCCTTCTCCCGGTCTCCTTTGTGGCAGCCAGGCCACATCCACGTGCAGTACAGTGCATCTCCTGCTCAGACTGCTCCTCCTGCTCAAACGTCAAACATTGTTAACGGAAGGTGTGGCAAGGAAAAAACTCTACCCACCCAGCATCTGGATCTGAATACTTTTGTATTTGCATGTAATTAAACATTTAGTATAGTCATTGAGTTATTCACTTAACTCTGTCTGTATAACGCCAACTGCTGTTTGTCCTTTTTCAAAATTCTCTGTACAGCTCACTGAGGTTGACATATGAGTTCCATCCTTCAACTGCCACTAGCTGTGTAGGAAAGTAATTGCAGCAATGAATTGGCAGGTCTTTGGATCCATGTGAGGTACATACAGGGCTTGTTCTTAGTTTGTTAGAAAGAGATTGTCATGTACTAATGTGCTGTATGAAATCTGTTTTTCATTTTTTACATTACTGAGAGGATAACCACTTTAACTTTGACCTGGCCAATTTGCTAGTGGTGCAGTCGTTGCCATAGAACTTTGTGGATTCTACTAGCTTTAAAGGGGCATTCCCATCACAATGATCACTGTTAAATCTGTTAATGATTTTTCTAAATACATTTAATTACCCAATTCCCACCCTTTTTGAGAAAATAAGTCCCCTCTTACCTGATTGTTGTCTTTCGTCTCCACTGGTTACGGACACCTCTCCTGTCGAATCCCGCCGGGCCGCGCTTACGCAGAAGCTTGAATATTCTCTCCTGGCCGGGCCGCACAATGTCCTGAACGCCATGATGACTTCTTCCTGGCCAGTATAGTACAGAGCCGCTAACGCGCAGGCCGGCTCTGTACTATACAGTCCAGGAATAAGTCACCAAGGTGCATGCGCAGCGGCATGCGCGTTCAGGACATTGCGCGGCCCAGCTGGGAGAAAATCTTCAGTCTTCTGCACAAGCGCGGCCCGGCCGGGAGAAAACGTCAATCAAGCCCAACCGAATCCAGGAAGTGAACGTTGCGCTGGACGAAGGTAAGTATGAAAACTGAAGCTGGGAATATCCCTTTAAGGAGCTGATGCCATGCACTCAGCCTCACTGGATGATACCTAGCCACCATAATCTTCCAAAAAGCCACCCCTGCCTTCTACTGTCACATTGCTGAGAACGTTGGCCACTTCATGCAATTTTCACTGTGTGGCAAGGGGCACACCACCATGGATTCCTGAAGCTGCTGTTATGGGCAGAGACAGTACATGTCTTTTATGGCCTACTGAGTCAATGTTTTTCATGGTGAGGAAGCACCATAGCAACAAGGCCAGGTCCTATTGACACCTCCACTTTTGTGTTGGTCTGGGGCACTCATCTGCCTCCTCCATGGACATCCTTATATCCCCAACAGAAGCAAGGCAGAGTGTCGCTCCCATTACCGTCCCTCCTATCATATGTGTCAAGTGAGGCATTGCCATGCTGGGTTAAAGCTAATCGGCCTGGGTGAGAGTAGTCACACAGCCGATCACTTGCTAAAGTGCATCAAGCAGCAAAAATCCCACTGGCTGTCTAACTGCCAACTCCAACTGGGCAAGGTGGTCAGTGACAATGGCAGGAACATCGTGGCTGTCTGTTTTTGAGAAAAATGATACATGCTACCTGCATGGTGCACGTGATAACTTTAGTCGTACAGCACCTTTTGAAAAAGTACAATGGCTTGAAGAGGGTGCTGGCCAGGTCCAGGAGTTTATCTTTGCATTTCAGCCATTATGTAGTAAGGAACTCCCTCTGGACCTGCACCGAAAGAACAGTCTGCCATTGCACCACTTGATCTGCGACGTTCCAGTTCACTGGAATTCCACTCTAGGATATGCTAGAGTGTCTGTATGAGCAGCGTAAAGTCGTGAATGATTTCTTCATGCATTAGACTGCCTCAGCAGAGAGCATGTGTTGTTTGAAGAAAAGGCAGTGGCAGCTCATCGGAGATGTCTGCCATATACTCAGGCCCCTCGATGAGGCCAGCAGATTTGTCTGTAGGGAAAACTGGCATTAACAATGTCATCCTCTTGATACTTATCTTAAAGCAGATGCTCATGCTGATGCAATAAGGGGTGACAGAAGAAGAACCAATTACACATCTTGCTGGCCACCCTGTAGCTGTTGGAGACCCACAATGAGAAAGTCCTATGGAGGAGGAAGTGGAGAATAATGATAAGGAGCTATTACTGGAGGAAGAGGAGGAGGATGAGTCGCTTGTGCAGGAGGATGAGGCTGATGATGACGCAGACACCGGCCACAACAACCAATCATTTCAGTGGACAGCGGACCCGGAAACTAGGTCCTCTAGCATTCTGGCAAGAGTTGCAAGTTGTAGGCTTGCTTGCTTATGTAATGACAGGCATATCATTCCCATGAACCAGTCTGATGATTACTGGATAGCCATGCTTTTAGACTCTCGCTATCAAAGCAAAATCAGGGAATGTTTCTCTGTTGCTGAAAGGGTGGCAAAATGACTTTATTACCAGGATACACTGTAATACGCAGTTTGTGGCGAGCAGATACCAACCACTCTAGTGTCGGACCAGGAGGCCCCTCTCCGTCCCCTGCAGAATCCCCCACCTCCCACCATCTCTGTTACCACAAGCAGTAGAAGCAACCAGTTCAGTATCATTGACATGAACCAGAAAGTTTTCCATGTGCCGCTCCAGCCTGATTCAAATCAGCAAACGGAGACTTACTGCCTCAACACCCAGGTTCAGTACTACCTGGACTCTGGGCTTTCTCAGGGCAATACCCTGTTCCCTGATCCCATGGACTTCTCGGCAGGCAGACTAGAACAGTAGCCTGAACTGGCCCAGTATACTTTCTGTCTTCTTTCTTGCCCAGTTTTCAGTGTCATCTCAGAGAGGGCGTGGCAAGGAGCATTGTGACAAACTGACAAAGTTGTCCGCCGCCAGTGTACAAAACATCACTTTTGTCAAAATGAACAAGGCATGGATTCATCAGGATTTTCAACACCTCCGGCTAAAGCCGATGAATAGATCTGCCCTAGTTGACAGTGCCCCATCATGCCACAGCCACTGTCTGCCTGCCTACCATCATGTTCTGTACTGTATGGCTGCTGCCGCCATGACACTGCTGCTGTCTGCTTGCCTAGAATCATGTTCTGTACCTTATGGATGCTGCCG
The DNA here is from genome assembly GCF_014858855.1 of Bufo gargarizans. Lineage (NCBI taxonomy): Eukaryota > Metazoa > Chordata > Amphibia > Anura > Bufonidae > Bufo > Bufo gargarizans. The sequence goes on along the minus strand of NC_058087.1, from coordinate 4,700,312 downwards.
CCATGATGCCACAGCCACTGTCTGCCTGCCTACCATCATGTTCAGTGCCATATGGCTGCTACTGCCACCATTGCCACAGCTGCTACTCCCTGCTATTAATTCTCCTACTGCCAATTCCATTATCCCTACTGTCATTACTACTACACAGCTGTCACCACTACTACCATCCCAACATAGCTGCACACATGTAATGTCTAGTCTATTCCATGTTGTACTGTTACTATTGCTGCCACTATTACCCCTACAACGGTACCATTTCTACATCCACACTGTGCTGCTGCTGCTCCCAAATAAAATTGAACATTTTTTCAGGCTTGTTTAACTTCAGAACAAGCCACTGTTTCAACTAGCATTTACAATATGGACAAGCATTTTGCCACCATAAACAGATCATTTTTGGACACTTGTGTAGAACAAGCCACTGTTCATTATGTCATTAATAGGTTTGTGTATATACAGGAGCGAGGATCTGCCTTGTTAAGGCATAAATTTATGGATGCTTGGTTCTAACAAGCCACTGTTTTATTCCCCTGTGTTTAAGCACCATCTGCCACCGATAGGGGACAATTTTTGGAAGGTTTCTAGCATGAAAATGTGACAGTGCTGTGTGTTTTTTATACACTCTGTTTGTTAAAGGGGTTGTCTTGCCATTTATATTGATGTCCTATCATCAGAATAGGTCATCGATATCTGATCGGCGGGGGTCCATGAAAGAGCTGCTTTATGTTTATTACACTGCTCGTCATCTTGGAAATTACGGCGGTGCAGTATAATGACAAGCACTGTATTCAATAGAGCAAGTACTTGTAATAAAAATATGCTCATCACGATGTGAAGTGTAGTAAAGAGGAAGTAGCTCTAGCATGGAGCGCCATCTCCTCTTAAACAGCTGATCGATGGGGGTGCCAGGTGTCGGACCCCCGCTAATCAGATATTTATGACCTGTCCTGAAGATGTCAATTTTCTAGATTATGGACTCCGATGAGATCTTAAATGAAATTTAAATGAAAATTTGCTCATGTGAAGATTGTTGAATGGGTCCGTGTTCAGTCGGGGCGAATCCTTTCTAAACTCAGATGTAAATATAGTCTATCTGAAAGGGGCATAAGGGATTAGGCATTCTTTACCCTTTACTCTTGCAAAGGGGTACGGACTTTCCCACAGTTATTCTAAATAGATTGATAGATAATAGACAGATGCTGTTGATGGATCTGATTTTCTTGTTATTTTTTTGTTGACTGCTTTGCACGAGCATGTTTGCGGTGTATCTGCTATAAATCTGACACATCCACACCATACCACCTCCAACCATTAGCTCCGTAATCCTAAATGTAAATGTTAGAGCGCCTTCACACATGGCAGACTTTGTGGCAGAAATTTCTGGGACTAAGATCAATTTCATTCATTATATGGCTTTCAGAAATCCACAAAATCTGCCACAAAATCTGCCTGGAGTGAAGGCACCAATGAGTATTCATTACGGTATGTCACAACCTTTGGATGTTCTCATGATCATTGACATGTATTTATATGTTATCACCAGAATAAAAAAAAATAAAAAATTACGAGATCGACAGTAACTAGCCTGCATGCTGATGGTTTCTAGGCACCGATTTTACATGGAAAGATTTTCCTAATCTGTGTTCTGATACTGTAGATCATTTGAAGCCATTATCCTGCAGATTATTTCACCCACTATAAGGGATGTGCTATATCACAGAGACCTACAGTATTCAGATCAGTCGAGGGTGCAGACAGTGATCTTTAGAACGGCAGATCTGGGACCCGCTGCTTGCACTGATCTTTCTATGTCTGGCAGTGAGGCTGGGACATCCGCACAAACTCTCCCTTGTGAGTTGTAGGAGTTGTAGGATAATACTGGAAGGGAATGTGGACTTCTGATAAGACAATGTGATGATGAGCCAAGATAAATCACTTGAAAAAGATGAGTTTGGAGAACTTTTCAAAGTTAAGACACTAATGAGCGTGGTAAATATCTTCACATTCACATCTCGGCCCTTCATCCGGTGCCAGAGACAGGGAGACCACGCTCAGTATCTACATGTAGCAGCCATGTTTCATACTCAACAGAAACAGAATTTCGGTGGGATTGTTGTTTTTGCCGCTTACTGAATTCTAGCAAATACAAGATGAATTGGGGAAGATATGTTTGGCCAAATATGGGGTTAAAATAATTACCAAGGCTATTTGCACTACAGTTCCTTATAGGGGGTGCAGAGGTGTGAGCTGGATCTGGGCCCACGGGCCCCTCAGGGGCATAAGACATTACCACCATTATAAATAGTCTTGTGAGGTCTTGTCTTATGGCACCATTTTATATTACATATAATGTAGTGGGAAGCTGGAAAAAAAATCCAAACGGGTTGGAACTGGAGAAAAACTCAATTCTGACGTAGTTTTATGGATTTCAGGGATCGTTTATGAACAGATATACGCCACTTTTCTGGCGCAGATTTTGTCACACACGATGTTGCAACAGAATCTGTGACTTCTTCGCCGGTCATGCCAGGTCTAAAAAAGGGGGCATTGGCAAGGAAGGGGTAGAAGGAGTAGAGAATGGTCTAAATGTAAGACAGCAAGGAGGCTGACTTACATTTAGAATCGGCCGTGGAGCGCAAGGGCGTCTAGAACGCCGGTCTTGATAAATGTGCTGCATCGTTTTTATGATGTTCCCCATGCAGTAAAAATGACCTGTCAACTTCATTGTCTGGGTCAATACAATTATAGTGATACCACATTTATATCGTTTTTCTTGTGTTTTAATACTTAAAAAAAAAAAATACTTTAAAAATACTTCAAAAAACAATTTTTTTCTTTGCATCGCCATATTCCGACTCTTATTATTTTTTTACATTTATGTCTACGGAGCTGTTGGAGGGCTCAATTATTGTGGGGCGATTTTATTGATATAATTTTGGAGTGTGTATTACTTTTTGATCATTTTAGTCAAGTTTTTTTGGAAGGTGAACTGTTAAAAAAAAACTGTGAATCGGACATTTTAATTTATTTTTTTTTTCAATACAGTGTTCACCTGTACAATATACATTTATATTTTAATAGTTTTTAAGGAGTGGCAAAGCTAATTATCTTTATTTTTTTATATATTCATTTTTATTTTTAACACAGGAAATGGGAATGATTTACATTGATTACAAACTTTATAAAACTTTTTTTTACACTTATTATTGTTTTCTTGTGCTCTGGCAGCAGGCACAGTTTCTCCGCGCCCAGGGCCACGGCCTCTGCGTGCACCATCAGTATCACGGCCACTTCCCCGTCCCTTACCGCTCGCCTTCTTCATTTTAAATATGATATATGCTTGAAAGTCCCCCGGGAGCTTTACCATGCAATCGTCTGATCGCTTCTCCCTTAGACTGCAATAAATTAACATTGAGGCTTATGGTACATTCACTTTGTTTCAATGGAACCTTACTCCATTGGCAGGAATCCATGGGAACTTTGCACTGGCAGACCTCGGATTCTTAAGAAGGCCCAAGGCTGTCATAACAATCTAACTGGTCCCTTGATCTTGGTGCAGGGGAGCCGTTCTGACCCAGAAACCACAGCACTCCGGGGATTTCACCGCTCGTATGCCAATAATGCCATGATGTCTTGAAGGAGTTAATGTTTAGTACTTGTATGCTCTAAGAATCCATAGCTTTTCAAAGGCTGTATTACCTGTTTGATACTGAAGAACAGTATGTTCCTGTGTGTAATTGTGAGCTAGCAGAGTAGCTTCTTATCAACAATAAAAAATGTTTTTGGTAGCATGTATGTGGGGGGTGGACTGTGTTGGGGTGTGATCTCTGTTCAGTTTGCAGCCTAATTAGAAGGTGAGTATAAGATTGAGAAGTAACCCCATACAGTCGTGCCTACTCAATGTGCTGGGATGGAGTGTATTTTTTTAATCTTTTTTTATAGTATTTTTGTTCTCTTTTTATGTACATTGTGAATTTTTTTTAAAGTTGGCAATTAAAACCTCAAGTCTTTGCCAATAAAAAGGGCAAAACATACAGCCGTACAACAGCTTGGCCAAGGACATAAACAGCCACAACTCTAATCCATATCTTTAATGTCTCCAGTGATTGCCTATGTTCTACACTACATGATGAGACAGTAACAAGCTGTAAAATGCCGTTAGCACAATATATTCACAGGGTATTTCCAGATACCGCAGCTTATACAATCTGCTAAGCTAACCATTTTCCCATTACCCCGGGAAAGGTAATATATATAACTGGAACAACGAGGGGTTAACCTCAACATGAGAGAAATAAAAGGAAATATAAAAAAAAAAAGAGAATAAAAGATAAGAAAAAAAAATTAAAGTAAAACCCTTGTGATACAATGACACCGGCTATGCGCTCTTACAGCAAAAACACGATGATAAACCACCACAAAGACGGGTGTTATGAATTTTATTAATGACTAGGAGACAGTGCGCTAAACATCAAAGGTCTGTGGATAAGATTAATGACCCCGTGTGAGACTGTTTAATTACCTCCAGCTAATTAGATTCTTGACCAAATTTTTAATATCTGCATTCCTTCTAACGCCTAATTGAGATTCCACATTATTTATCAATCTTTCAAAAAGGCCTGAGTGAGCGGCTTTTTGCATTTTTTACCCCCGTGCACTTTGACTCCACTTATGGTCAATTATGAAATAAATAGTAAAGTAACTATTCTGCCTGCAATGTGCAGGCAGAGCACTTTAAGCTTGTTTATTTTTTTGGACGGCTCTTTTCGTGCTAGCATTTCCCTCTACTTAATGACATGTTTCAACGGCGGCTTTTTTCTGTATATCGGAGAGATATATGTATCGGTTTCACTCATCCTGCCTTTAAATCAGCCTTAGCGTATTGAGATTCGCCTAACTGATCTTCCTGACGGGCTTACCTTCATCTTAAATCAAGGCATGTTGGGTTATAGGGAACGTCAGAAGTCGATAATGTTTTCTTGTCATTATTTAGACTCGCTAGAACATAGTACCTGCTTAAAAAAATAAAAATAAAAGAACGATACAACATTTTCTTTTATTCCGGCGCAAAGGTTGAAAAGACAGAATTTAGGGAAACAACAAGGTTGCGGCTAATGCACATCTTTGCCTTTGTAGTCGCGAGGGAGGCCTGTGTAGTCTTTTTTTTACAGTTTTTTTAACAGTTTATACACAATATGAAAAAAATAAAAGATTAGAAATCAGTTTTTTCTTTTTCCTCAAACTTTAGAGGTTATGATAATAGATGGCACGGAAAGAAAGCTAAATGTGACCTGCTGTGAGACGTGAACGCCCATTCGTTTTCAGACATCTTGGCAGAAATAAAATGAGCCAAATAGTTTTATTTCAGAAACAGAAAGGGAAATAAGGTAGATACTATAAATTCAGTTAAATGTCTGTTTTTAGTTTGGCAGAATGTTATTTTCTACATTGTTATAATGTCCCTGGAGGAGAGAAGGGTTGGAGCATTTGGACATGAAAATGAAATAGTGGTGCAAAATGCTATGAAGACAAGAATAGCTGCCACCATGACAAAAATAAATAAATATTGGATCTGTTTATAAACAATGTGACATAATAAGGTATGAGGTTTGTTATTGCTTTATTTTAAGTCAAAATGATGTTCAACATTTTCTTTACATCACATATAACATTTCACAAGGCCCAAAGGACAAGGTTCAGCTTACAAACAATCCATTTGTTAAAGAAACGTTTTGATATTTCTTCACATCCTACATCAAGGGGAAAACATATTTTCAAAAAGTTTGCCTCACAACCTGGAATTAACATGGATTGTTTGAGGATTTGCATCATTAAATTTCAGAACATGCCCACAACTTTTTTTTTTTTTTTAAGCAAACAACAAATAGGACAAAATAACAGAACAAGTCAATGTGCATAACTATTCACCCCCCTAAAGTCAATACTTTGTAGAGCCACCTTTTGTGGCAATCATAGCCCCAAGTCGCTTTGAATAAGTCTCAATGAGCAGTTGCCACATCTTACCACTGGGATTTTTGCCCATTCCTCTTTGCAGAACTGCTCCAGCTCCTTCAGGTTGGATGATTTGCGCTTGTGAACAGCAATCTTTAAGTCTGACCACAGATTTTCTATTGGATTGAGATCTGGGCTGTGACTCGGCCATTCCAACACATTTACATGTTTCCCCTTAAACCAGTCAAGTGCTTCTTTAGCCGTGTGTTTGGGGTCCTTGTCCTGCTGGAAGGTGAACCTTCATCCTAGACTCAGATCACGCACAGAGTGGTGCAGGTTTTGCTCAAGAATATCCCTGTATTTAGCACCATCCATCTTTCCCTCAACTCTGACCAGTTTCCCAGTCCCGGCTGCTGAAAAACATCCCCACCAGGGCCAGCGCTTCCATAGAGGCAAGGGGGGCAATTGCCCCCGGGCCCCCCCCCCGCAACTAACTATAGGCAGGACAGTGACAGTCACACGGAGATGTGAGCTTCCATTGTGGAAGCGCTCATCTCCAGTCATCTGTGTCGCTGTCCTCAGGACAGCGATACGGATGGATGTGCAGCAGGGCAGGGGAGAGGTGTATCCCTTCCCCTTCCTCTGATAGGCTGCCGGCCTAGTGCCTGCAGCCTATTAGAGGCCGGCGCAGGGTCGGCGCAATGACATCATCGCCCCGCCTGAGCCCTGAGCCATACAGCGCGGGACACAGGCCGGAAGAGGCCTGCATCACATCGCTGCCAAGGAGGTAAGTGTTTTTGTTTGTTTTGTTGTCAATACTGGTGGCTATTGGCACATGATGGTGGGCTCTGGCTACTGGCACATGATTTGGGGGCCTATGGCTACTGGGACATGATGGGGGGGCCCTATGGCTACTGGGACATGATAGGGGGGGCCTATGGCTACTGGCACATTATAGGCGGGCCTATGGCTACTGGCACATGAAATAGGGGGGCTCTGGCTACTGGCACATGATATAGGGGGGGCTCTGGCTACTGGCACATGATATGGGGGCTCTGGCTACTGGCACATGATATGGGGGGACTCTGGCTACTGGCACATGATATAGGGGGGCTCTGGCTACTTGCACATGATATAGGGGGGCTCTGGCTACTGGCACATGATATAAGGGGGGCTCTGGCTACTGGCACATGATGGTGGGGGGGCTCTGGATACTGGCACATTATTGGGGGACATCTATGGGGGCACTTATTACTGGCACATTGGGGGCACTTTCTACTGGCACATTATTGGTGGGCACTATAGGGGCATCTACTGAGGCCACAAAGAACAGTTATTTTATATGGGGGCTCTGTATAGGGGAATTTTATACTGGGACACATTATGGTGGGTACTATGGGGAAGGTGGGAGAGGAGTACTATGGGGTCATCTATGGGGGCACTAAGAATCGGTATTTTATACTTACAAATTATGGGGGACACTGGGGGCATCTACTGGGGCACTATGTATGGGGCATTTTATACTGGTACATTATGGGGGGCACTAGGAGGGAGAGGGAGAGGAGCACTATGGGGGCATTTACTGGTGGCACTATATAGGGGTATTTTATACTGGCACATTATGGGGGCACTATGGGGACATTAGCTCAACTGGGGGCATTACAAGGGGGTATTTTTTGCACTGTCACATTATAAGGAGAATTATTTCTACTGGGGGGGAGCATTATGGTGGGCTTTATTACTCCCCCATGGTATGACCCCCTAGTAGCAGCACCAGCCTCTCCCTGCTCTGCTATCCCTCTGCCCCTTCTCCAAATCCTTATTATGAAATCTTTCTCATTAGGATAAAACACAACATCAGCTCCGCCAAGCCCCCAGCCAAAGTGTGGAAGTGGTGTCCGAGATCCCCAAGGGTCAAGCCAAGTAACTGTAAGTTTTCATATGAAATATGTTTATGTTATACACATATAGCATACACTGTGCCCCCCAATATGCAGTTTCTTCTGTAAAAGTCATCAAGTGTCATGGGGGGGCCCTTATTGTTTTTCACCCCAGGGCCCAATTTCGCCTAGAACCGGCCCTGATCCCCACAGCATGATGCTGCCACCACCATGTCTCACTGTGGGGATGCTGTTCTTTGGGTGATGTGATAGCGTTTTCTTTGATGGCCGAAAAGTTCACCTTTTACATTTTGGGAGTTTCCCACATGCCTTTTCACAAACTCACAACGTGCCTTTTTGTTTTTTGCTGAAAGTAATGGCTTTCTTCTGGGCACTCTAAAATAAAGCCCAACTCTTTGGAGCCTACGGCTTATTGTCGTCCCATGTACAGATACTCCAGTCTCTGCTGTGGAACTCTGCAGCTCCTCCAGGGTAACCTTAGGTCTCTGTGCTGCCTCTATGATTAATGCCCTCCTTGCCCGGCCCGTGAGTTTTGGTGGGCGACCGTCTCTTGGCAGGTTTGCTGTTGTGCCATGTTCTTTCCATTTGGTTATGATAGATTTGAAGGTGCTCCTGGGGGTCATCAAAGATTTGGATATTTTGTATAACCTAACCCTGACTTGTACTTCTCAACAACATTATCCCTTACTTGTTTGGAGAGTTCCTTGGTCTTCATGGCAGTGTTTGGTTAGTGATGCCTCTTGCTTAGGTGTTGCAGCCTCTAGGGCCTTTCAAAAAAGGTGTTTATGTGTAATGACAGATCATGTGACACTTAGATTGCACACAGGTGACATAATTTCACTAATTATGTGACTTCTGAAAGTAATTGGTTGCACCAGAGTTTTTTCTGGGCTTCATAACAAAGGGAGTGAATACACATGCACATGCCAATTTTCTGTTTTCTTTTTCTAGCATTGTTATCATCACCTACTCAGCACAGTGAAGGCTGGACCTTCCTTCTCTCAAGGAGGAGCTGAGTAATCTGATTGCATCAGCCAGTGAGTCTGGCGTTAGCAGCTGAAGTGTGAGGAGCTGCATGTGCCTGTGCATTGTGATGCCTTCTACAAGAGATTCTCTATCCCTACATGCTGGGGACAAGTGCCAGGCTTCTAGGGGATATTAGACAGACATGGGCAGACTGTTTAGGATCACAAGGGACTGTGTGTGTTAGCAAAGGTAACGCTCATTTATGGGGGTGCTGCCTGTGGATGGGGTATATTGCTTTGGTGCCCAGCACACTTCTATAATGGATTGGCCATCTATTTGGCCACTGTACTACTACATTACTACTATCATCATTACCGTTGCATATACACAGCCACTGGGGAAAAAAATCTGTGAAAACCCTCAGAATTGTGCATGATATATACTTGTACCGTATCACCCACCATCTGCAGTAAAAAAACACATTTGTTGGTTATCACTAAACTGGGACCTGGTGATTGACTCTACTAGGTGTCCACCGGCCCCTGCATCTAATCCTTTCACCCTTCTAACTATCCACCATCAAGGGCACCCCACCTAGCACCAGGCAGGAGACCCAGAAGGGGAAGGAGTGCCCCAAGGGAAGAAAGGGTGAGACCTCCATTCACTGTGCACGGCCCAGGGACACCTAAGGCAAAGATTGCCACTTTGAACTGTGAGTACTACTACCAGCACTAATAGCCACTACTACACCTCCCATACTCCCCTCTGTCTTGCTGCAACAGTGCATGACTTCTGTTTTTTTTTTTTTTTCTCTTGTACTCCTGATAATATAGGTAACACACCACAGGGCCATAGCTAAGAGAAGATGCAAAATGCATCAAATTTATAAAAGCTTTTACCCATGCATGAAATGCGAGTAATATGCCCAGTGAGTTGCCTCAAATATATTTTGCCACTTGTACCATTTTGATACATTTGCCTCGGTGCGTGCCATTATTCGCTTTCTCGTACACGCACTGTTGCTAATTCACCTCCATTGTGTCGAACTCGAAATGCGTTTCGCGATATGCAAAAAGACAATTTCACTTTAGCATTTTCGGTAGGAACATAGAGGGTTATCACTTAAACTGTTTGATCAAACTACAGTTTAAAGCACCACATCCAGCTCCTGCTAATTCTGTTACATTACTCTGCTTTACTCTATCCTAATTTGAACTGTAACTAATCTGCAAATTGCATCAAATTAGCACTTCTCACATGAGCAGATAACGTGGCACTATGCAGCCATGCTACAAATGTGAACATGTTATTGACTTATAACATCCGATTATCGTCTAAACATCTGTTTTAAGTGTTTAATGTATTCAGGTTCATCATTCTGGGCTGGCAGAGCGTTCTATCTAACAAACCCAGTAATTGGAGGATGCACCCTATCACCAGGTATTCAGCTGGGACACGGGTGAGAGATACATTGTATTTTTCTAGGTTGTTTCGAGCTCATCATTTGCATAAAAGCAACATAATGCACCAACAAAAAAGGCAAAGTGCAAAGTTAATATACAGTCATACAGTTACAAGAGTGGGGGTTACATCGCTGAAGGCTCGTCACGGTATGGCATGAGAAGAGAAATTTATAGCATACTAGAATGCACAACCTTAATATCTGCAGGGCCGGCTCCAGGGTCATGTGGGCCCTTGGGCGATAAATCCCAGTGGGTCCCCTTGAAGCATTTTTGTACATTTACATGTCCCTCTGTGGCTCCCAAATGGTATAATGACCACCAGTGGCCCCTATACAGTTAAATGACCACTAGTGGCACTTCGCACAGTATAATGACCCCCAGTGGCCCTCTATTCAGAATAATAACCTCCAGTCGCCCTCCTTTCAGAATAATGACCCCCAGTGGCCCCCACACTGGGGGTTATACTGTATGGAGGGGGCTCTGGGGGCGCATTATACTGTATGGTGGTCACTGCGGGTCATTATATTGAATAAGGGCTCTGGTGGTCATCATACTGAATGGAGGGTCAATGGGGATCATTATACTAAATGCGGGGCACTGGTGGTCATTATAGTGTGTAAGGAGCCCTCACAGTGTAATGACCCTCCAGTGGCCGCCTTACATACCTATCATTGCTGAAGCGCCCGGGAGCCTGCGTTCCTGTCATTCAATAACCGCAGCTCCCTGCGCTCCTTCTCTCCTCAGGCCCGCTGCAGCAGTGAGACACACGTCATGATGTCCCCGCTGGGCCGGGCCTGGAGGAGAGAAGGAGCTGTGCAGTGATGTAGCTAGAACTGACTGGGCCCCACAGACAATTTTAGTACGCCCCCCGCCCCCCGCCCCCCTAGTGGGTTCACATCACGTTTTTCCTTTCGGTTTGATGTATACAAATGTGCAGCACTCCACGTTTTTGTATACTGCAGAGTCCAGTATGGTGAACGGACGCCACTGTACGCTATCAGTCTGAGGCATCTGTTAACGCATAGATTTTTGGTATGCATTAAATGGGTGGCAAAAATGTGATGTGAACCCAGCCCTAGTGTGAGAATAAGCACCAGTACACAGCGGAGCAGCGTGGCGGAGAGGGGAGGCCGCCATGTACTGACAGAGCGCTACCTGGTCCTGGTGGTCAGGGATGAGGACTGTGTTTCCCAAGGATCATTTATCTATTGGGAAATACAGGGCACAGTATAATACACTAGAATCTATAAAATATAAAGATATTAGCCCTACCATGTAATAATAATACAATTATTATTTTTCCCGCTCATGCCAGGTCTAAAAAAGGTGGCGTGGGCAGAGAAAGGGATACAGTTGAGGCCATACAGTTATTGGATACCACCGCCATACAGTGACCGGATAACACCTCTGTACAGTGACCGGATAACACCGCCATACCGTGATCGGATAAAAGGGTATAAGAGGGCACAATAAAGGGAATGACTAGGGGCACTGCACAGGGTGTGGTAAGAGGGCACAATGCAGGGTATAAGGGGGCACAGTATGGGGTGAGGGGGATAGTACGGGATGAGTGGCACAGTACGGGGTGGGGGGAACAGTCACATGACCCTATGATGTTAGAAGGTCCTTATGGTGAATGCGGTTCAGACGCCACCATAATGAGAGGCAGAGAAGTGAGACAGGGGCCCGGGGCCCTGGATGGACAGGAGGGGTGGACACAGCAAGCAGGTCAAAGGGGCTCTGAGGGTGATTCATGCAAGAAGTAGGGGCAGGAGGTCTGTGCAGGGCAGCAACAGGAGATAGGAGGGTGGAACAGGAGCTCTGGATACATGAGGGAGGAAAGGAGACAGAAGAGGGATCCATGAGGATGAGATAGGACAGGATATGGGGGGGGCAGGTGTTATGGAGGCAAACTGCTTAATGAAGCAGTAAAACAACTAAATAGCATGAAGCAGCATCCAGCAGCAGCTCGAAGAGTCCCCCCTCTCCTGTCCTGCAGAGAAGAGACAGTCACAGTGCAGACTCACTGACAAACTCTGTGTGTCTGAAGCTGGTAAGGTAACCTGCTGCTCTGCTGAAGGAGTGAAGAGGGGGCGTGTCTGAGTCTCTGCAGCAGCCGGCCTCATGTGATTCAGAGGGCCCACCAGAGGGGTACTGTGTAAGTCAAATGACAGCAATAAGTGCTTCCATCTGCATTGATTGAAGTGCTCATAGCAGCTCAGTGGGCCCCCTCAGGAGCAGTGGGCCCTGCCCCGGCATTTGCCCAGGTTTGCCGGGTGCTGACGCTGGCCCTGAATATCTGTATTTAGTTCTTGGCTTTAGGATCCAAATAGGAATCATGAAATAATCCAGTGGCTCAACATAAAGTTCATAGGCCTCAGTGCAAACTCTGTAACAGCGCCCCACCTAACATGTGGGATCTATAATTTGTGTTTCTCCATAATGCCCCTTTCAGACGACGAGCAGCTTCCGTCCTGACCTCCCAGCAATGACAGGGTCGCATAGCATTATATTGATTTATGATGCTATGTAACCCTTAGAGGTCTGGAATGTATTGGATAACAGTGACATAATGCTGTCTGTGTTATCCAATTAATTCCAGAACTGTAAGGGTTACATAGCATCATAAATTGATATAATGCTATGCGACCCCGTCAGTGCTGAGAAGTCAAGACGGGTGCACTCCCTGACAGATGCTGCGACTCGGATGCATAGGACTCGCTGTCAGAAGGGCCTTTGGATCCCCTCAAATTAAAAAGAGAATCAGGCATTCATTTATGAGATGCTTATTCCACTATGGCCTGTAGCTAAATTCCTGAATCTTCAAGAGAAGGTCCACCTTCATTTGTCCAATATATCCATAAATACAAAGGAAAAATGTGATATTATACAAATAGTTTTCATTAAAAAAACTTGTGTTTACAGCTCCTATGTGGACCTATATGTCTCCAAGGTCAAAGACTTTGTATTCTGTGTTGTTCGATCCTGCAGTTATACTCAGTTTTTTTCTTACAAGATCTATGGGATAGTTGGATGGCAATATGACTGCAGGAGTAGACTACAGCAGGGCTGTTTGTAGTCTGCTGCCATGTGACTGTCTTCATAGAAGCTGTAGATAGAAAATGATTGGATATTTTCGATTAAGACTGGTTCCAGGGGTAAATTCTTTTTTGCTTTGTTATGCTGCATGCTGGTAAAGTAATGGGAAACACCCGCGATACTAGGGAGGCTCGTCCCGTCCCCGCTTGCCATTGGCTGCAACCCCCCAACACCGGATGTTTTCATCCACACACAGGGAGAAGCTGCAGTGGCGGTGTTGGGACCAGGAGCGGTGCAGGGAGCGAGGATCCAGGTAAGTATATTCAGTGTGAGGGCCCGGGCATATGGGGGGCAGTTTATAGCCTTGGATAACCCCTTTAAAGTGGACCTCTCAATTCCTTTTGGTTGATAGCAGGAGAAGTAACTTAAAGATCAACCACCACCATTGCTGAGGCAATGTACAATGTCACAAGCATATCATTCCTAATTTTTTGTACACAAATTTTGAAACAGAAATCTAAAGCTGCTCCAAATAGTATATGCAAGGCTAAGAAACTTTGTCATATACATTATTAGAAAAATTGTCACTTTCTCCACTAATCAGACTTTTCTCCTGCCCCTCCCCAGGCTCTCTTCACGGATCATTCACTCTTAATTCACTGCTGAAATTCAGCTTCAGTGAAGACAGGTTAGCGGCTCACTGAGAGATCAGGTTACAGCTGCACTTCATTAAAGTCTATGGAAAAGGGAGAGAGAGAAGAAAGAAGGAGATACTGGAGAGAAACAGAGGGAAAGACACACAGAGATGCTGCTGCTGCATCTACTAAGTACTCTACACCTCCCCTGGTGCTGGATTACACAGCTACACTGCTCAGTACTGCTGTATAATGTCTTCCATGCTCTGAGTACTTTTGCTATTTCTGAGGGTGTGCTATGGAGGAATAGTGGAGCAGGATCTCCTCTTCTATGTGAGCTGTGTATAGGAGTCATTATGGCAGCTAGTCTCCATTCATTAGCTTAAAGAAGTTCTGCAGTTCTTTTAAACTGATGATCTATCCTCTGCAATTGTGTTTTTTTTTACAAAGAGATTCGCTTTGTGATGAATTACTTTGTCTCAAATCGCATTTCTGAGTATGTAGTGGGCACAATGACGGGTAACAGAGATCGCGTTGCCCCCCGTCATTGAACCTCTCAGATTCCGCGTTCATCGCTGATCATGACATCTGAAATTAACATTGAAAACTTTCAGGGGTTAATCCCGTAAAAATAAATAAATATAAATAAATAAAAAATACTCACTTTATCCTTTAGATCGTGTAGAGGCAGCCGCGGCCATCTTGAATGAAGACGTCACGCAAAATCTCGCACGATGAAGCGATGATCACGCCAGTCGGCGGCATCTTCAATCAAGATGGCTGCGATGGCCTCTTCGCCCACAAATAGATGAGGTGAGTATATTTTTTTTCCCGCCATTTCAGGGAAAATTGATTCGTTACCAAAAAGGCACAAGAAAATTCGGCTTCGCAGCGAATCGAATTTTCCCTGAAATTCGGATTGAAGTAAATTTATTCGACTTCGATTCGCTCATCACTAGCTATCACTTTTGGAAATCCAACATCTTTTCGTGGCCCTGTGCAATAGAGAGGACCTGTCATCTCTTGGCAAATCTGTTTTAGTAAAATTCTTCCTTGTTCCATTCCTCTGTTATTCCACCTCGAAATGTATGACTAAACTGATAACTGGGTGTTACCATTTTCCTTTCCAATGAGGCATGTTCCTTATCACTCTGGAAATGTCCAGTTACTGCTGCCAATGCTAAATTGCATAGGGGCATGCACTATTGACCAGAGGTTGCCAATATACTCATACATTTCCAATAAGTGTTCCAGTTTTTTTTATGGGGTATTCACTTTAAAAAAAAAAAAAACATATACTGAGAGATCTGATAGGTCGCCTTTAAATCACATAAGAGGATGACTTAGAGATTTATATTTCCACATATTTCTTTTTTCATATATTTTATGCATATTATTACATTATAATATATATTTATTATCGAGGTGGGAGAAAGAACTTTAATGGAAAATGTCTGATGTCATCATCTAGCACTGAAATGGAAAGGTATCCTGCTCCATAAATCTTATTTCCTTCTATTTTACTTTTCCTTGCTCCTTGTCTAAATAATACGGTGAAAAGCATAAACATTTATAAATCCCGTCATAGAAAACAAGAAAACACTGGGATGATGAAGCGCTAAAAACAAGGGGATCGCTGGTTGTTTGCCAAATAAACTGTTACCATAAACATTCCTGCATTTTTCTTAATGTTCAGGGCTTCACAACTGTTTGTTTTAGACTGAGACTAAACATGAAAGTAGTCTACAAAACAGCGCTGCTCCAGTGTGCTAAACACATAAAAAAGCGAGCAGTAAACCCAAGAAAAAAAATTGTCTGCTAGTGAAATTCATAGGTACTGGGAATATACATTAAACTTGATAACTTTTGAGAAGAGCCATCAGGGAGATTCTGAAAAGTGCCCTGCCCATCTACATAGGACATGGACACAGACCCCAGATCAGGCCTTTTTTCGTAATACAGACCCCCCTAAATACAGACATCAGGTCCTTTATACACGTACCTCAGGCACGACTCCTGAAATAAATACAGATCCCAAACCCCTAAAGTAATATAGTTCTCACACCAGATGGTCAGATAGTTCCAGAGCCAGAGGATACAGGGAACAGCTGATTGATAGAGATATGGGGTGTCGGACCCCCACTAATCAGTTCTGAGGATAGGTCATCAATATCAGAATATTAATTCTCACCAATGCTGCAGACAACAGCCAAGAATGAAAAGCATTACAGAAACTCGGAGAGGTAAGTACCGTATATCAGAATTGGCTGCTCTTCTGGGAGTCCGGTAGGTCTCTCCTTTTTCCAGGAGTCACCTGGATATTCTAGGAGGCACGGTTTATATATGTCTATCTGGTAGCAGCTTATCTCCTCTAAGGCTTGGGTTACACAGCGATCGTGGCCACGACGCCTGTCACACAACCAACGATCACTGTGTAGCTCTGTAGCCACTGAATTGAATGGCGTTGCAGCACGATTCTCAAGTTGCGACAATCACAACCCCAGAGTCTTAAGGAGTTGGGGCACCCCCATAGGTATTAGATCTCGACAGATTCAGACAACATTCATCTAGTGTATATGGCCACCTTAAAGTGGTTGTCTCATCTTGCCCATTACTAAGATGAGATAATACTGCGACCACCAGCTGGCCTCCTCTCACTGTTTCAGTAACTTCCATTGCAGTGCATGGGAGCTATGGAAACGGCGTAGCATAGAAAGCTATGTTATTTCCGAGTTGGTGGTCGGGGTTTAGTCTCATCTTGCCTTAGTAATGGTAAGATGATGCAACCCCTTTAAAGGGAGTCTGTCAGTAGTTTTGACCATGATAAACTGCTGACAGCACTAGGTAGGGGCTGGGGAGAGGAGGAGCTTCACTGTGAAGTGCACTCTGCTCTCTGCATAGAGCTGCTACAAAGCCCCTCCCCCTGTCCTGAGTGACAGCTGTAGCATCCAATGGTCTCCTAGTGGTCCCTTCCTAGTGCGGTCAGCAAATTTGCATGGTCCAAGCTTGTGAACAGTAGATACAATGTATCAGATCTCAGTGAGATTTCTAAGTCTACTTTCTCTGACCTGGATTAAACCAAATATTTTGGAAATCACATGAAATAACGAATGTATTAGTTTGTATATTATCTTATTATTATGATCTCATTGTGGTAAGTGTAAGACCATTTTCAAGAAACGATTCGGACAGAAAGGTAAATGCATTGTTATTTCCTCTGCCAGGATGTCGGCTAATGATTCCTTGAAGAGAACACATTTTCTGTCCATGTATACAAGATCTATTGTGAATGGATTGAGTTGGGTTTTGTGTATTTTGGAAATGCCTTTGTTTCTTAACACGTCTTGTCTACTTTAGAAAATACTCAGTAGAAATACTTTTTTGAGTACTGAACGTGGCGGGGAAAGATAGATAGATGAATAGATAGATAGATAGATAGATAGAGTAGTAGTTTGTTGCCATGTATATCAGTACAGTTCTCTTCACTCTTGCTGACAGAAGTCTTGGTAGAAATGTCTATATTGTACTATATGAAGGCGTGAATGATAGAAATGGGGATAGTATATGGCAGGATATTATAGTGTTGGTGGCATTTGAGTACGGAACGTGGTGGGGAAAGATATATAGATAAAGAGATAGATAGAAGAAGCCCCAGAAACACAAAGCACCCTGCAACAAGTCACCTAAACCCAGCCTGTCCAAGCCACCAACCAATACAGCCTGGCAAAGGGGGAAATCCAGAGGACGATACACAAGTACAAAGAGGAGTATATTAGCGTCTGGAGAAACGACATAAGAACATCCCAGAAGCTGACAGTATACCAGAGCCTGCAGAGGGAGTGCAAACTGGTCCCATATCTGGAGAAACTCCCCAATCCAAAAGACCGACAGATCCTGAGCCGCTACAGACTGAGCGCCCACAGCCTGCTCATTGAATCCGGGCGTCACCCACAGAGGTACATGCCCAGGGAGAGCAGACTGTGCCCACAGTGCGACCAGGAGGCCGTGGAGGATGAGGCTCATGTCCTGCTGCGGTGCCCCAAATACTCAGCAGTGAGGAAGACTCATTTCAGGAGACTGTCTGATCTCTGCCCAGACTTCACCTCCATGGAGGAGGAAGAGAGACTCTCCATACTGCTGAGGGGAAGAGGAGAACACAGTGGTCACAGCAGCACAATATATTACTGCCTGCCATAGACTGAGAGGAGCCTGATATACCATGGACTCCTATGTCCCCATCCCCCAACCCTACCCAATTATTTCCCATTTGCTTTGGCAATGCTAACATGTATTTAGTCCTGCCAATAAAGCTTATTTGATTTAATAGATAGATAGATATATGTAAGAAAAATCCAAGGCAGCACGTGGATATCTGTGTGCTGCCTTGGATTTTTCTTACATATATCCAGCTGGATCAAATCCGTGATCCGTCTCAAGGAATTGCACCACCCTTGGATTTGAGTGCTGCTCATCAATTTCTCTACATACATGGATAGATAGACATATAGATAGATTTTTCATACATTGACCCCACCATACCTTACACCGGTGCTGCCTTAAGTTTTTTTTTTTAAGAACAGAAAATACTTCTTTGATCTACAGACCCCACAACCTCCCTTTGAATGTCCGTTAGTCAGGAGGTCGCTGTAAGGACACACCGTGCTACATTTGTCAGCTCCTGAGCACTTTCTAGGGAGTGCGGTCTTGCTCTCTTAAATAAACTGCTAAAAGCAAATCAACTTCTCTATCAAATGAAATACAAAGATGAATCCGCTCATTTCTGGAGAACAGTTTCAAGGTTCAGCTTTTGCCTGTAATTGAGTAAACGTGTTTGAGGTTAATATGTGTCATTTGTGTATATCAAGGATGACGCCTGCTCTCAGCACCTTGTAATCCTCATGCAGTTCTGTACACATCTGATTTATGAATCATACATCAGGCGGAGAGGAATGTGTCTGCCGGTGGTAACAGACGTGATGTGTGGTAGTTGTTCAGTCACTTTCTTCATCGCTCTTTTCTAACTTAAGTTGATTTTAATCAAAATATTGGAACTATCCTAAAATCTGCACAGTGCTTGATGGGATTGTCTGTGTTGAAGGACATAAAGTTTGGTGCTGCTATAGCGTGAGGTCTACTGGGACATTGACATTATAGTAAGTGGCCTATCAGGACATAGACACTATAGTGTGCGGTCTACCGGGACATTGACACTATAGTGTGCGGTCTACCAGGACATTGACAGTATAGTGTACGGTCTACCAGGACATTGACAGTATAGTGTGCGGTCTATCAGGACATTGACAGTATAGTGTACGGTCTACCAGGATATTGACAGTATAGTGTTCAGTCTACCAAGACATTGACAGTATAGTGTGCAGTCTACCAGGACATTGACAATATAGTGTGCGGTCTACTGGGACATTGACAATATAGTGTGAGGTCTACCGGGACATTGACAGTATAGTGTGCGGTCTACTGGGACATTGACAGTATAGTGTGCGGTCTACCAGGACATTGACAGTATAGTGTACGGTCTACCAGGATATTGACAGTATAGTGTTCAGTCTACCAGGACATTGACAGTATAGTGTGCGGTCTATCAGGACATTGACAGTATAGTGTACGGTCTACCAGGATATTGACAGTATAGTGTTCAGTCTACCAGGACATTGACAGTATAGTGTGCGGTCTATCAGGACATTGACAGTATAGTGTGCGGTCTACCGGGACATTGACAGTATAGTGTACGGTCTACCAGGATATTGACAGTATAGTGTTCAGTCTACCAGGACATTGACAGTATAGTGTGCGGTCTATCAGGACATTGACAGTATAGTGTGCGGTCTACCGGGACATTGACAGTATAGTGTACGGTCTACCAGGATATTGACAGTATAGTGTTCAGTCTACCAAGATATTGACAGTATAGTGTGCGGTCTACCGGGACATTGACAGTATAGTGTGCAGTCTACCAGGACATTGACAATATAGTGTGAGGTCTACCGGGACATTGACAGTATAGTGTGCGGTCTACCGGGACATTGACAGTATAGTGTGCGGTCTACCAGGACATTGACAGTATAGTGTACGGTCTACCAGGATATTGACAGTATAGTGTTCAGTCTACCAGGACATTGACAGTATAGTGTGCGGTCTATCAGGACATTGACAGTATAGTGTACGGTCTACCAGGATATTGACAGTATAGTGTTCAGTCTACCAAGATATTGACAGTATAGTGTGCGGTCTACCAGGACATTGACAGTATATTGCAAGGTCTACAGATAAATTCACAGTATAGTGTACAGTCTACTGGGACATTGACAATATAGTGTGCGGTCTACTGGGACATTGACAATATAGTGTGAGGTCTACCGGGACATTGACAATATAGTGTGAGGTCTACCGGGACATTGACAATATACTGTGCGGTCTACCAGGACTTTGACAGTATAGTGTGTGGTCTATCGAGACATTGACAATATAGCATGTGATCTACTGGCACATTGACACTATAGTGTGCGGTCTAACAGGACATTGACAATATAGTGTGCAGTCTACCAGGACACTGACAGTATAGTGTGCAGTCTACCAGAGCATAGCCACTATAGTGTGTGGTCTACCGGGACATTGACAATATAGTGTGCAGTCTACGGGACATTGACAGTATAGTGTGCAGAGTTCCAGGACATTGACAGTATAGTGTGTGGTCTACTGGAACATTGACAGTATAGTGTGCAGTAGGGTTGAGCGAACCCGAACTGTAAAGTTTGGGTTCGTACTGAACTTTGGGATTTTTGGACCCCGGATCCGAACCCAAACTTTTCAGTAAAAGTTTGGGTTTGAGTTCGGTGTTCGGCGAGTTAATGGCACTTTTTGAAAGGCTGTAGAGCAGCCAATCAACAAGCGATTAAATTATGTGCCCTTAGAAGCCATCACAGCCATGCCTACCAATGGCGTGGCTGTGATTGGCCAGTGCAGCATGTGACCCAGCCTCTATATAAGCTGGAGTCACGTAGTGCTGCACGTCACTCTGCTCTTACTAGTGTAGGGAGAGGATGCTGCTGCTGTGAGGGAGAGAATAGGAAAGAATCTGTTATCAGAACTGCTTGTTAACTCTGCGATCTACAAAGATTTTGTTTTGTGGGTGCAGTGCACTATTTTTTTACCCTGCCCTGAGCCAAGTGACACAGAAATAGAACTTTTATCTGTCTGTTAGTTAGGTGGGCGTTGGCGGCCATTTTGTGCAAGTTCAGTGCACCAGCACAGCATACTGTATGTGCATTTGTGACAGTGAAATACAAGGTTTAAATACTGCAGTTATATTCTGGGTTTAAAAAAAACACACATTTTGTGCAAGACCCTACATCTGGGGCCTTTGCTGCATTTGTCACAGTCAAATACAACCAGTCAATACTGCAGTTACATTATTGGTTGACAAATTAAAACATTTTGTGACCGTGAAGTAATTGTATAAAATTTGCCTGTCACACTGTTGTGTGACCTCAAGAAATGTTTCCTCTCTATGACACCGGCACTACCTTACTGTCAGTGAACTTAATTGTTGACTATTGGCGGTTACATTGTCGCCTGACATAAACCATCTGTTAGTTTGGTTGGTGAACGCAAAGAATGAGGAGAGCGTCAAATAAGGGACGTGGCCCAGGTCGTGGTGCTGCTGATGGAGCTCCTGTTGGAGGGAGAGGACGTGGACGATCTGTGCCAGCTACACGCACAAGTGAAACCCCTTCCTCAGGTGCGAGTAGGAGACGGAACCTGCAGCGGTATTTGGTCGGGCCAAATGCAGCTCTCACGCGGTCTCCTGCTGAAAGATCAGAGTTGGCACCTACAGCCCATGGGCATCTGTCTTTCAACTCAGCCCCTTGCAAATCAGCCAAGCAGTCTGAGCCCCAAGTCATGCAGCAGTCTGTTATGCTTTTTGATGACTCTGCTGGCAGAGGTTCCCAGGGCCATCCACCTATCCCTGCCCCAGAAGTGGAAGAGATTGAGTGCACCGATGCCCAACCACTTATGTTTCAGGATGAGGACATTTGAAGACCACCGCAGCACGTCTCTGATGATGACAAAACACAGGTGCCAACTGCTGTGGCTTTCTGCAGTCTGCAGACTGACAAGGAGGGCAGGGTTGAAGACTGGGTGGAAGATGATGTGGAGGATGATGAGATACTAGACCCCACATGGAATTAAGGTCATGCGAGTGACCTGTCTATTTCGGAGGGAGAGGCGGTGGTGGCACAGAGGCCCCAGCACAGCAAGAGAGGGAGCAGGGTGCAAAAGCGTCTGTTACATTCTTGGGTGACATTTTACCAATTTTGCCGTATAACAAACCCCTGCTCTGCATAGGTGACAGGGACCTAATTTTTGTAAAATCGTCTGTTCCATTGGTGGGTGACATTAACCCATTTTTGCTGATGAAAAAACCCTGCTCTGCATAGGTAACAGGGACTTAAATTTCTAAAATTCATCTTTAATTGACGCGTGCCCCCTCCTTTCATTAGATCCTTCCAATTTAAAAACTTGTCCCACATTTCCGCTCAATCACATTTCAGCCATTGACCGCCCTTGGATGAGGTCTCCCTTCCTCATGCTTCCTCTCCGGCGTGGAACCCTGATTCCCTGCTACCCGTGATCACCATGGTAGGCTCAGAAAAGAACATTAAAAGACGTGCGATCAGGCAGAAGTTATCTAGAGTCAACAAAGCGGCAGCAGGGCCTCTCCTGTCTAACGTTTCCAAATCCACAATACCCCAGTGACATTCCCTATAATTTTTTATTTCCCAATAACAGGCCATCTTAAGAGTCCTGTATTGTTATTTATCATCATTACCTCCCCGAGTCGGGAGTGGGTAATTGCCGCGCGCCCCCTTCTTTCCTTCGATCCTTCCGCTTTGATAACTTGTTCCACATTTTCGCTCTATCACATTTCCTCCATTGACCTCCCTTGGATGTGGTCTCTCTTTTTCTCACGCTCCCTCTCTGGCCTGGAACCCTGATTCCCCGTTACAAGTGATCAACATGGCAGACGCATAAAAGAACATCGAAAGTTGATAGAAAAGATATCTAATTGGATCGTGGATATTACGGGGACGTGCGACATGGTGGAGCAGTATGTGTGCACACGCCTACATGAACTGACTGATGGTTCTGCCCCCTTCAACTTCTGGGTCTCCAAATTGGGCACATGGCCTGAGCTTGCCCTTTACTCCTTGGAGGTGCTGGCCTGCCCTGCAGCCAGTGTATTGTCTGAACGTGTGTTTAGGCTGGAGGGGGCTATATTTCCCAATGTTTTCCCAATGTTTTGGGGTGTATCCTAATTTAAAAAAAAAAAAAAAAAAAAAAAAAACAGTGTTAGCTACCTCCTCCTCCTCCACCGCCGCTTCCACCTACACTGCCACATCCACCGCCTCCTCAACTTCTTACTCCATATGGACCTCGTCCTCCTAGATCAAGATTATTATTTTTTATTTTTACGTATTTTATGTTATTTCCCTATCCACATTTGTTTGCAGAGCACTTGCCATACTCTTAACCACATTTTGATGCCATTTGCATCCCTCTAGCCATTTCCATGACTTTTTTAGAGCCATTTTAGTGCTCAAAAGTTTGGGTCCCTATTGACTTCAATGGGGTTCGGGGTTAAGTTCGGGTCAAGTTCGGGTCCCGAACTCAAACTTTTTTGTGAAGTTTGGCCGAACCCGTCGAACCTGAACATCCAGGTGCCTGCTCAATTCTAGTGTGCAGTCTATCGGGACATTGACAGTATAGTTTACGGTCTACCAGGACATTGACAGTATAGATTGCGGTCTACTTGGACATTTACACTATAGCATGCAGCATACCTGGACATTTACACTATAACATGCAGCATACCTGGACATTTACACTATAACATGCAGCATACCTGGACATTTACACTATATTGTTCGGTCTACTGGAACATTTAGCAATATAGTGTGCAGTCTACATTTACAATATAACATGCAGTATACCAGAGCATTTACACTATAACATTCAGTCTACTGGAATATTTACAATATAGCATGCAGTCTACAGGACATTCGCAATATAGTAAGTGGTCCACCAGGTAGCATCAATGCAGTCTTTTTAAAGGGAGTCTGTCACCTCCATATGGCCATATACAGTGCTTACATTGTCCTGTAGCACACCTATACAGGATTGTAACAGTACCTTTGTTCTTTTCTTTAGACTTGCACCAGCAGGAAAAACTAAGTTTAATTCATATGCAAATGAGCCCTCGCAAGTGCCCAGGGGCGGCGTTCAGTGGGTAGGTGCCCAGGGGCGGCGTTCAGTGTGTAGGTGCCCAGGCTGCTCTGCCTTCTTTTCACTTTACTCCTCCCCAGCCTCTGCCTTTGCCCGCCCTCCAAGTCTCTTGCCTCATCGATAGGTCCGGACTTGGAGGGCGGGCAAAGGCAGAGACTGGGGAGGAGTAAAGTGAAAAGAAGGCAGAGCAGCCTGGGCTCCTATACACTGAACGCCGCCCCTGGGCACTTGCGAGTGCTCATTTGCATATGAATTAAACTTTGTTTTTCCTGCTGGTGCAAGTCTAAAGAAAAGAACAAAGGTACCGTTACAATCCTGTATAGGTGTGCTACAGAGCCATGTAAGCACTGTATATGGCCATATGGAGGTGACAGACTCCCTTTAAGTCAAACCAAAAATGGATCCTGCAGGAAGGAGAGAAGCTCACCCTTTCTATTTCCTATTCCTTTTGAATCCACCTTTGGCTTTGGCTAAAAAAAACTAACAAGTACAGGGGGGGAGGGCGCGAAGTACAGGAAGGGCAAGTAGCTTACATGTCAATGCCTTTATCTATGTTCATACCCCCTACCAACAGACATGTGGAATGGGGTATGACCACAGATCAAGGTTATGGGCAAAATTTTACCTATTTTACCCACTAGGTTCTTACTGATGTTGGCTCTACGTCTACAATGCCAGTCGTTGTATGTTTTTGACCCCATGTCCTGATCACTTCTTGATTAGCCTTCATATAGACTTTTTATGTCAAGTCACTACAAAAACAATGTGTCAATTATCTATCCATTTGTTATTTTTAAAGCAAAAATGATAATTAGCCTTCCAGGTTTATTCTATTTGGCAACAATAAAGCAGACATAAAATAATTATAAGTCATTTCAGGGAAAATTAGAAAAAGAGCAATTAATAGAATCCCGTGGAGAAACATTGTGGTGGAGACAGCATAATTTATTATATTTACCCCCAAAAAACTCTGTAAATTACTGATGTAGATACATTTGTTCTTAGTTAAATATAAATAAGCAGCATTTATGTTGAGAATGGAAGGAAATATTTGCTTTGAAATTGAAGCCACAATTTAGGACACTGGAATATGGTGTTTTTTTTTTTTTTTTTTTAAAGAATAATGCAATCCCAATGGGTAGCAAGTCCTCTAGTATATGTGCACCTTGAGGAGTCCTATTCTGTGTTCAGTATACAGAATGCACAGTGACTTCCAGTGGCGTAGCTAGAAATGACTGGGCCCTGCAGCAAATTTTTGAATGGCCCACCCCCTCCCACAGTAATTTTTCACAACCCCTTCCTTTTCATGCCGCCCCCATTCCTGTGGCTAGTAAAGATCGCTCTCTCAGACCAGGCCCGGCAGCTGTTCCATCCATTTCCTACAATGTCTATACTGACACTGTATCTCATTTCATTGTGTAATACTGTTAAGGGGGTCCTGACAAAATCTTTTAGTTCTCCTCCTCCTGGATGGGGCCCTTCTGGGTCAGGGCCCAAAAGCAGCCGCTTCCCCTGCTTCCCCTATAGCTACGCCCTTGGTGACTTCTCAGTTGCTTTTTTCTGTTATCTTCCAAATCAACATGCCATGTTACCGAGATATTTTCCCCCAGACGTGCTGCATACACCTCACATGGCGTTGAATCATCATGGAAAAACAGAACGCAGTCCTTGAGCAGAACACAGTCCCTGAGGCTCCTTTATAAAAAGCGGTACAGCCTCCGAAGCATGACTCTACCGTGCGCATGAGGTCTTACACGCCTGTACATGGCTCAGTTTTATCCTGGGAGTTAGGGCTCATGCAAACAGCCGTTGCCCGTCCGTGCCCTTATTGCAGCCTGCAAAACGCTGGTCCGCAATACACGGGCATCGGCTGTGTGCACCCCGCATCACGGATGCGGACCCATTCACTACAATGGGCCCGCAATCCGGAAGCTATGGTGTGGAACGGAGGCACGGAAGCACTACGGAGTGCTTCCGTGGGGTTTCTCTCCATGCCTCCGCACTGCAAAAAAATAGAACATGTTCTTTTTTTTCCAGTGCGGACGGATCACGGACCCATTCAAGTTGAATGGATCTGGATCCGTCTGGGGAATCCGTACGGATGTTGCCTGTGCATTAGGGGTCGCAAATTGCGGTCCCCAATGCACGGAACGGCCGATCAGCGGCCGTCTGCATGAGCCCTTACAGTTGTAATGAAATAGGCCTATAAAGGGATTTTCCAGCACTTATCCTCAAGATAGATTGTCAATATCTCTCAGCACCCTGTTTGAAGCGACCTCTTCCTTGGCCTATGACTTTACGTACTTCGGTTGCATGACCTTTGTGCAGCTCCGTCCAATTTAAGTGAGTGAGATTGACCTGCAATACCAAGTACGGCCACTATACAATGTATGGCGCTGTGCTTGGTATACTATAAAGAGGCCGCAGCTCTCCGCCAAGTGAAGTAACTGATCAGGAGAGGTTCTGGGAGTCGGACCTCCACAGATCTGATATTGATGACTTAGCCTGAGGACAGATATTGGAAAGTTTGGAAAAGTTTATTCAAGTAATGCTTGATCTATGAAACTACCTTAATAAATTTAGGACCAATTCCCTAATACATATCCATTGCCAGAACGGCTAAGAATTGATTCTACCCATTCAGATGTATTTAAGGTTAGTTTCCTTATAGATACATTAACACTAGAGTCTAAACAATAATGCCCTAAGGGTTAAAAATGAAACATGAGCTGCTTCATGCTGACAAACATCCTAATAAATGTCCTTATATTTCTCATTCCTATTGTTGGACATTAGAGGTAATGTAGGAATGAGAGACAAGCTCTTGGCACATATCCTGTCACTTAACGTGTCTGAGCATTTCACTATACCTAATAGTTTTCTGTGCTTTTCACCAGGGATTTATCTATTGGTCTGGGGTCACTCCGCCTCTGTCCTTTCGCAGACAGGCTGCGCTGATGACAAGGTGTGGGATTCCTCTATACCTCAGAGAGATCCTTTCCTAACCATAAAGAGCATTCAGCAACAATATTTCAGTTTTTACATCCCTTATGAACTGATTTATAGACGGTGTTGCTGCTATTTGAAGATTTATTTTGCTTTCAACGAAATAAAAACACAAAATATAGTGGTAATATTCAGGTAAAATGATAATAATATATAACATATCAATAATAATAACAACATATCAATAATGTGTAAAATAAATGTATTATTATTATATCATGATAATAACAAGACCTGGATATGGTTGACAAAGGGACTGATTCTAGCCGCACAAGAACAGACCATCAGGACTAACGTCATCGGCCAGGATTGAAAAGTCAACAACTCATGCCAAGTGTAGACTTTGCTAAGAAACTGGTGAAACAATTGACCATGTACTGAGCAGAAGATCGTACAGACTGATTGTAAAGAACGGCACAACTCAGTAAAAAAAAAAGGTCCGCTGGAACCTTTTCAAAAACTACCAGCATCAAAGAACTGGTGGGACCACAAGCCTGAGAAGATGGTTGAAAATGAACGTACCAAAATACTCAGGGAATTTCAAATGGACAAAGCACTGGGTCACAACACACCAGATTTGACAAGGGTGCGGCTCATCGATATCGGGGTACCTGGTGACAACTGGGTTGATGAGAAACAACAAGAAAAAATGGCTAAATACAAAAGGGGTCATTTATTAAGACCAGTGTTTTAGACGCAGGTCTTAATATTCCCTATATCTGGCGGTGGATCTGCTGAAGTTACGAAGAGGCGCCAACCTCTGCATAACTTTGGTGCATCCAGCGCTAGTTCTAAATGTAAGACAGCTGTCTTACATTTTAGAACGTTTTCTACGCCTAAAACAAAAGTAAAAAATGACATTTGAGATGGGCCTGTCGGCCTGTCCACACCTAGCCCACTATTTTAGACCTGGTGTGAGCGGGGAAAAGTTGCAGATTGCGGCACAACTAACCGTTGCAACACAATCTGCTCCAGAAATAAGCCTAATATAGGCGTATTTCTGGAGCATAAACGCCCCCCGAAGTTTTGAAAACTGAAGTGCAATAACTCTGGCACAAACCAGCAGCTATGGTGCCAGTGCTGATCAGCACACCGGGTGCCATCCCCAAAGTCCCCGAGAAGCTCTTGAAACAACTGAATGTTGACAAAATCACCATCTGTCAAACACCGATGGGTGATGAAGATGAACACCAACTGTGATCCTATGTTGTGTTTTATCTCAAGTAACTAATAATAATAATAATAATAATAATAATAAATGATAAAACAGGATAATAAAATAATAATGTAAAATAAGACTAATAACAGTAATGTACAAATAATAATAACATTAACAACAATAATTATTACTATTATCATACCACCAGTAATACTAATAGCAACATTATTATTATTATTATTATTATTTATCATTCTTATATCATATCCCTTTACTTGCAACTAAACTATTTTTGCTAAAAGGGTAATTCAACTCATTATGTATCTACACATCGCATTAGCGATCCATGTACAGATTGAAATCCCGCTAAGGCCAGGTACAGATGACGGTCATGTGGTCACATTTTAGCATTTATATTATGGACACTACTGAACCAAATAGGCTACCATTGAAGAGGAGTACCTATAGTGGGTGTAGAGGTAGCATCCCCAAAGTCCACTCTACCACATGAGAGGACACCAATAATATAAATGCTCATGGTAATGGCAAATTTTGCATTAAGGTATTTATGTAATGCAGCATCTATGGTGATCTGATAAGTTCCTGCAGGGAATCTGGTCTGCATATGCTGCCTATCGGGGCTGCTGTTGTAGTATTTAGGACCTGGGGCTTGGAGAGGAGTTTGGCAGCCTGCTGCTCACATATATTGTGTTTGACAAAGGCACTTGCACTTGCCGAAACGCGCGTCACTTTCTGCATGAGTGGCGAATAAAGAACACATTATTGCATTGCAAGGAGTGCCGGTCCCGTTCCTTATTGAAGTACCTGGGGTGACGCCCCCTGACCGTGCACCCATATCTACACGCAGTGCCGCCCGATTATCTATAACAAGCTATTTATAGGGCTGTGACATCACAGGGCTGGCTGGCTGCTGATTGGCTGCATGCATGGCATTATGGGTGAGCCCGCCTTTCCAGAGTTCCTTTCTCCATGTCCTCACACGTGCAGCAGCCATTTTTGGAAAAAAATTGATTTGTTACCACGAAGCGCGAGGAAATTCGGCTTCGGTGCGAATCAAATTTTTCCTGAAATTCGGATCGAATGCCACTTCGTCAGCTTCGATTTGCTAATCTCTAGTTGAGTGCATTGTCGGATTAGCGCTGACTGGAGTCTGATGTAGCCTTGGAAATATTATCAGCCTAGAGGGAGCCAGGGTGGGGGAGAATGGTGCTGTGCTCAAACTCCGCAAGATCTAGAGACGTCATCCGGAGGCCTGGCAAATGAGAGTTGGCACTGCCTACAATACGTCACTGGGAGAGATGGCATAGGACATCAACACCGCCCACAATACGGAGCAATTGGCTGGTTTAACTTGCGTGGAGTCACTGTATCCTAGTGACCCCTGAAGCTTCCACGCCCCAATCCCTCCCCCTTCCCGCCCATGTGACTCACACACATTGCGCTCAAACAGAGTGCATAAAACAATGTGCAAAAGTATGTTTGTATGTAATAATTTTATTGTCCTGATGAAGGGGGCTGTTTGCCCCTGAAACGCATCGACCTTTGAATAAAAGATTACCTTTTATTGGTAACATTGGAGTACGGAGTTTCTTCTGCATCAGCGCCACCCGGAATGGTCTGAATTCTTCTTTCACTGCAGGTCTAGAGAAGAGCTATAGTGAAGGCCTAGAGGCCTAAGGAGGGTCCAGTTGCAAGGCATACCAAACTGAGTGAGTGAGTTCTTGGGGAGCAGAAAGTGAAAGTGGGGCTCTCGAGCCTAACAAGAGGAGTCATGGAGAGCATGGGAGAAGAGGAATAGGCTTAGGGTGGGAGTAGAATTATCAGTTGCATCTGCTTAAAGTAACAAGGTCATTGGTTGTTCTCCTGGTGAAATTAATAATAGCAACCATTACGATTCTGTGTTAAGGCAGTGGGTGTGGAACCACTGTATCAACTTACAGATTTGGTTTTAGACTATTTCTAAGGGCATTATCCTGGCAGGTCCCTGGTATTTAACCCCTGTGCAAGGATCTGGACTTCGCTGCAGGAAAACCATAAGGCCACTACCTCCTTGAGTAAACTCTGTGTGACTAACAGCTGAAACACAGGGGTCAGAGACACGGGTGTGGGGCACTGAGAGATCAAGCAAAACCATAGTCAGAGATAGGCTGAGGTCAGGGCAGACACAGTATGAGCAATCCAGTAAATGGTCGGAGCTCAGGGCAGTCTGTGAAGGGTCAACAGGCACAGGTCAGGTCAGGCAGCAGAGGGCAGAGAATGTGGGAAATGGGCAGATGTTAGTAGATGGGCAGACAAACAAACACAAGGAACTTGCAAGTAACTAGCAAGCTAGACAACCTATTGCTCAGGCACCCTTTCACAGGGTAAGATGCCTTAAGTACCCAAAGGTGACCAGTTATTGGTTAGTGTGACTTAGGGTGTGCGCACTGGCCCTTTTAGAGCCAGGAGGAGCAGAGAGGAAAGGACTAGCCAGCAAGAAACAGGCCATGGTCTGCGAGGAGAAGGCACGGACGACTCCAAGAGCCAGACCTGTTGCAAAGAAGCAGAGAAGAAGGGAGGAGAAGTATGAGTGTTCCAGGGAGAGTGGCAGTAGGTAGGGGCCGCTAATATAACATTCTGTATTGGAACCGTTAAGTGTATTGCTTCTCTGATAGTGACTGCAATCACTAAGCTTTTGTGTGCTGCATCGGCAGTCGTGTTTAGTAAAATTAAGTTGCTTGCACTTAAAGTGTATGGTAATTGTTGTTCTATTTTTATTTGTGTAATGTGTAGGGGCAGTGATGCTGACAATTTTTGTAATATACTTTAATTACTGAAATCGTACATTTCTATTAGAAAAATAGCCCTAAAGTGGCCCATTTTGAGCCTTAGCAACGCTCCTCTGTCTTCTGTTTACATAACGCAGTCAGTATGGAGCGCGTCTCCACAGTTATGTAAACAGAAGACAGAGGAGCGTTGCTAAAGCTCAAAATGGGCCACTTTAGGGTTATTTTTGTAATTGAAATGTATGATTTCAGTAATTAAAGTATAATACAAAAATTGTCAGTATCACTGCCCCTATACATTACACAAATAAAAATAGAACGACAGTTACACTTGAATCTCATCTGCGATTATCTTCTTTTATGAGGAACCACTTACCTACAGCTCCACCCTACAAGCTGCAGCTTCTCAATCAGTGTTTCACAACCATCATGGGGGGGGGGAGATGGAGCAGCAGAGGGGCGGTATCATTTTTGGCTCAGATCATACCAGGAAGAGTCCACCCACAGGCATGAGGAAGGAAAATGTGCACACTGGTGAAACCAAATATATATATAATTTATATACATAATGTAATACATATAATCATATAAATTATTTTTGAATGAACCCTATAACACTTGTCCCTAGCAGCAGGTGAACGGCTTGAGATCAGTTTTACGACAGTTTTAGGCATCTGTGTACAATGGATGCCGCTATAAATCTGTCCTCTTCTAGATGTTATTAGCTGGAGAGAGCAAAGTTCTTTTTGTAAAAGGAAACTTAATTAGAGGGAGGTGGGGAGGGGGGTGGCCTTGATTGTGTATGATAATAAACTTTCCTCATATTACCCCTAAAGATTAATAAACTTCACCAGAAACTTATATCTAATTTATGTGACTTTAAGGGTCATGCTTTAATAACGATGATGAAACACGATTATTATTTCTTAATGCTGAAATTACAGTTTTTACATTGTAAATGTTTCTCTCGCTCTGCCCTGTGGCACCAACATCTTCATCACTCCATGTGTTTCTAGTTTTAAAACCTTTACCCCTGCTGTTTGAAAAATATTTCTCATTTTCATCCCCTATGGAGTACAGAAATCCCTAAAGGCAAGCCATTAGTGATCTCTCTGCCTTTCTTCAAACACTTATTATGATCACCATTGCGACTGCTCGTGCCTCATTGGCTTTCGCTAAGGTATGTAAATGAAAGTGGAGAAAATACACACGTTTTTTTTTTTTTTTTTTGCAACTGTGCAACTTCATAGAGATTTATAAAAATGGGCAGCTATTACGGTGACTGGAAATGTCAGTGAGATTTATGCATGAGCGACAAATGGTCTACGAAATGCTCCCTTTGAACGCGCTGCCTTCGTATCTTCCTAATCGATCTAGACGTTGTATCACACCATGTGACGGGCTTCTCTATTTATTTATTTTTTTAAAATTTTTGTTTTTTATCAATATAGATTCTTTAGCTGATGTTCTGGTTTTTGGACTGGAACAGCGACATTACTGTAAATGGGGGACGGGTAAAACATAGAAAAAGGATTTTTTAACAAAATTTCAAAGGTTTAGAGGGGTTTTCCAGGAGTAAAATATTGATGAGCTATCCTCAGGATGGGGTGGTCCAGTTCCCAGCACTGCCACTGGTTGAAGAGGCGGTGTCAATCCGGTGAGAGCTGTCTCCTTACAGCATACCAAACACAGCGCTGTAAATTGTATAGTGGTCGTGCTTGGTATTGCAGCCCAGGTCCATTTATTTGAACAGTGCTGAGATGCACTTAGACCAGGTGACCAATGAACTTGATGTCACTAGCCTAGGCAGAGGTCACAGTGCTAATTGTGGCCTCCTTAAACAACTGATCATCATGGCTGCAATGGGCCAGGACCCCACCAATCAGATATTGATAATCTAACCTGAGGATAGATTATCAATATTTTAAAGGGCATCTGTCAGCAGACCTGTACCTATGACACTGGCTGACCTGTTACATGTGCACTTGGCTGCTGAAGGCCTCTGTGTTGGTCCCATGTTCATATGTGCCCACATTACTAAGAAAAGTTATGTTTAAATATATGCAAATGAGCCTCTAGGAGCAATGGGGGCGTTGCCGTTACACCTAGAGGCTCTGCTCTCTCTGTAAGTGTCACACCCTCTCCACTTTGATTGACAATTGCAGTTGCAGAGAGAGGATGTAAATAAGATGAGCAAATTGATTCTAAACACATTTTATTTTATCTGAATTTGATAAAAATTTGAGTTGCCTCCAAATCTGAATTTTTTGTAATTTAATTTACGTGAATTTTGGAAACAGTAAATGAGACATCGAGAGAAAGACGGAAAAAAATGATTAAAAAAAATATAACACCTAGAAGAGAGAAAAAATATAACACCTAGAAGAGTGCCATATACACATTTCCAGGCCAGTTGGAGCACTTCCAATTTGGGTAGAATCATTTCGTACCCTGATCAAATCGGTTGAACGATTTGGACAAACCGGGCCCAAATCGAATTTCGAGCAATTTGCTCATCTCTTATTCCTATCCCTTCTGGTCCAGTCACGGTGCTGGAATTTGAAAAGTGGAGGGGATTTTTTTTTTATATTACGCTCCTGCCTGACATTCATTTCTAAGTAAGCCTGACTACCCTTTTTTTAGGGAACGTGTCCAATTCAATACTTCCTTCCATCTATGCAAATACTTCAAATTAAAAATCATCTGATGAACCTGTCACCAGAAGACGATGACCTTGGCTAAGTCTTTCCAGCGCCCCGTTCGCTAAACTTATCCCACTGCAAGCTTGAATAGAGCAAGAAATCCGATGTGCTGCTTTAACGCGGGAGCATAAAATAATTAGCGGGGGAAAAAAATGTAAATGTGCTAAATTGCTACAAAAATATTGCCGCCGTCTATAGACACAAATAATCAGCTTGTCATTGTGCGCTGCTTCTACCTTGATGAGCATTATCCTGGATGTTTAAGTTAAACACGACATGAAATAACTGTGCCGTATGACATCTTGTTAAAATGTTTTCACTCAGATACGTGCCTTCTGTCGACTACGGCAAAGATAAGAGATATGTCCTTTAATTAAAGCAAGTGGCAAGTCAGTGTTAACCTCGTGTGGCGCTATCCAAAACTTCATCAAATATTCATCTAAAAACCTTATTAAACACAAGTTCACCAGTTCCCTTCTTAGAAAGTGGTATTTAACAAAGCCCAGGCAGGATGCGCACACTGGGGCTGAATTACAGGCTGCCAGCCCTATGGGATTGACAGGGGATCATTTTGTTACGTGACCACCTCCTGTCTGTTTTGACAACCAGTCATTATACCTCTGAGCAAACCACTCAACTGTAGGTTTCTACGCCATGCAAATAGCTACAAATGGATTCAATTTAGAGCGAGCTGAGAATGTATCATTTGCTTGCCTCGATAGGTAAAAGCTATTTAGTTTTTTTTAAGACGAGAGGATAGTCATTCCAATAATTCTCTCTCCGTCGGCCTAAGGAGCCACAGTCCGTACACGACGGCGCCCGTGAGCCGACAGCGCTGGAACGATGACTGTCATAGTCAATCATGGTATTTTAGAGATGGTGTTTTTTTTTTGAAACCCTTCAAGAGGAGACTAAATGCTTACGAGGAAAGCCCTTGTAAACACTAGTGTCGCTTAACAATCCTCTTGTGACCTGATGGAGAGGCGTGGTGCGTCCTGCCCACGGCTAGAAGAAGAAGAACACAGTACCATTTCTGATATCCTATTGACATCCGTTGCCTGCAGAAGAACATTATGTTTTGGTTTCTTTATCTTTTAAGGAGACTCAATAAATGTACTTTGCATCTAAAATAAGGTGAAAAACAAAAAGTTAAAAAATGCCATGAATTTTAAGCAGTATTAGGGCTTATGCACATGACCATGGTTTGGGTCCTCATCCAACCCACAAAAAATGCGAATTGGATGCAGACCCAAACCACGGTCGTGTGCATAAGCCCTAACACTTAGAGCTTATTCACTTCAATGTCCGTTTCGTGGCACCCGAAAAAAATAGAACATGTCCTATTCTTGTCCCCATTATGGACAAGGATAGTACTGTTCAATTAGGGGCCAGCTGTTCCGTCCCACAAAATGCACACGGCAAGTATACGTGTTTTGCAGATTTTCAATTTGCGGATCTCAAAATGGCCAACGGTCATGTGCATGAGCCCTTATGGTGGTATTTTTTATTTTTATTTTGTACACACATTTTTCTCTGACCTTTTTAAAGTCCTATAGGGTAGCCTTTGGGGGAAAAAATTGCAGAAAAAATGCTATACCCCAAAAACTCCACACAATCTTTTCAAAATAATTTGAAATGGGCTTTAAAGCAGCGTTGTAACCATAAAAAATATCATTAAAAACACTAATGAAAACATCAAGGAAAACATTGTGAGTGAATCTAGATTCAGGGCGATTAAAGTGAGGACCTCTGAAAAAAGGACGGAAATTAAAAGGGTTTTCCAAGATTTTAATACTGATGCCCTATCCTCTGGATAGGTCATCAGTATAAGCTGTGCAGTTTACGAGCACAACGCCGTACATTGTATAGTGCCTGTGCTTGGTATCGCACTCAGCCTCATTCAAATCTATGGGGCTGAGCTGCGCGAAAGCCACATGACTGTGTTGTCATGGCCTATGAAAAGCTGAGAGAAGGCACCGGGGCTCAAACAGCTGATCGGCAGGGCTCCAGGGTGTCGGACCACCACCGATCACATACTGATGATCTATCCTGAAGATAGGTCTCTGGTATTAAAATCTCGGATTCCCCCCCCCCCCCCCCCCCCCCCCCCTTGAGGGCTTTTTTTTTTTATATAAATGCATTTAATTTTGGGCTAGAAATCATTTTTCAATTGGTTTTTATAAACCAAAAAAATGTACAGTTTTTCCTCTGCAGCTTTCACTTTCAGTGTATCTGTAGATTATTTATTTCATCAGGGAGCAGCTCTGACTGCTCGATGTGTAGCCCTTGGCTCTGAACTCTTGGCAGATCATAAACACTAATTATAGCTACATTGTAATTATCAAACTGATAATATGGCTTAAATAAGTGTTTATGAGCTGTCAGGAGTTCAGAGATAAGGGCTACAGATCGATCTGTCAGAGCAGTTTTCTGTCAGATCTGCAGATGCACTGAAAGTGAAAGCTGTAGAGGAAAAACTTTTGAATAAGTTAATAAAAAAACTATATTTTTAGCCCAAATGAGTAAAATGCAGTGATATACAAAATGCCCCCAAAGATAGCATTTATATTAACACCTCCTTTGATGCACCCTTGACAATCCATTTAAAACGCTTGCCTTCAGTCAACCCTTTTGCAAAAGTATGCCTTCCTCAAGTCAGGTTCACAGAGAAGGTGGGCTGCTGGGCAGGTGGACTGGTGGGCTGGATAGGGTCAAAAAAAAACATCTCTGGGATTTTAGATGCAGTATCAGCGTAATTATCTCAAGGGGTGGGGCAAGCTCTATGGGTGCTCAAGGTGGTGGTTTCAGAATGCGGTCCACCACCCTTGGTCTCTGAAGTACAGCATGATGGTTGGCAGGTGAGCAATCATTCTAGAGGCTTTCCCATTTTAGAGACTATCCATGGGGACCTATATTTTGAAGGGGGATACAAGAGTCGGAACCTCTAATTTCCTTCTACCCTTTTGCACTTTCCTCACCAATCCTTAGCAATCTTATTTGTAGTGGGAAACATAACAGAGGAATATGTGAAGGCAGAACATTGCATTTATCTTTAGCCCATAAATTGTGACAACCTACTATATCTACCCCTTGTCCCACCCCGGGGGGTCTTAATCTTTTGGCCAAGGTACAGAAAATGCCATCTATGGCTCCCAAGCAATCCTTTCAGGACTAGGAGTCTTCAGTTAAGGAGGTGGTAGAGTATCCTGCAGCACCTCCACTGGTGAAATGGAGCATTACATGGCTCCAAATTAAATCAACAGGCTTTCCATGTAATGCACATACGTGCCTGGTCCTCGTTCTCCAGAGAAACAGACGCTCTTAATAGCTGCTTTCTACCCCAGAAAATAGATGAGGATCCTGAATAAGGGATCACTCTTAACCACGGATTTAAAATTGGATTTCATATTTCAGATGATAATAATAATAAAAAATATAAAATATTGAATAAATATAATAAATAAATCAATGTGAATTGTATATAAAGATCTGTGGACCTATTTGTTATATTAAAGACTCAAGGCCTAATTTTCTTCATTATCATTTTGTAATAATGGGTACTATAGCAAGATATAACGATTCAGTTTATCACCCGGTCATATTGGTATGCATCACATACTATCGAGACGCACTGTTTTATACCAACCGATACAGTTTGATGATATTAAATTAATGAATTTAGCCTCATTTACATATGGCAAAAAGCCGCCTGCAAAGTGCTTCCCAAATCAATTTACATTGATAAAATCAGTTTAAACAGACTGTGATTAATCACTCCCAAGGTTTATGTCAGCGTTTTATACAAAGTACAATTCATTGAAAGTGATTTGGCCTCCCCTGGACAGTTCCTGATCTGGGCTGGAACGTGAAGCTGAATATTGAAATGTCTGCATTCTGGAAATAATGCTTATCCTAAAATACTGCACATAGTGGCGCTTGAAGCCGAGTTGGGTTCGTCAATCAGGACGGCTCATTGTGGCATCACCTTGTGCTATAATCGGTTTTCCATAGGAATAAAAGTGAACTCAATACATTATCACAAGTAAGGGAATATTTAAAAGGTACAAGAAAAAGCGGTAAAAGGGATGTCCAAGAGTTTTTTACTGATGACTTAGGCTACATGCACACGACCATATGTGTTTTATGGTCCGTAAATTGCGGATCCGCAAAAAAACGGATGACATCCGTATGGCATCAGTTTTTTTCCCGGATCCATTGTAACAATGCCTATTCTTGTCTTCAAAAAGGACAAGAATAGGGCATGTTATATTTTTTTTGCAGGGCCAAGGAACGGACATACGGATGCTGATAGCACACGGTGTGCTGTCCGCATTTTTTGAGCACCCATTGAAATGAATGGGTCCTCATCCAATCCGCAAAAAACGGAACGGACACGGAAACAAAATACGTTTGTGTGCATGAGGCCTTATCCTCTGGATAGGTCATCAGTAGTGATGAGCGAAGTTTTGTAAACTTCGATTCAGCTGCTTCCCCAAATTTTACCCAAAAAATTGCTTTGTGACAAGTGCAAAGGCCGATTCATTGGCCTGTATTTGTGGGAGGGGCTTGGCCACCTACTTCAACGGCCGGCGCCCTCCCACAAGCGTACGTAGTGCAGAGTCCTTTGGAAGCGTGCGCTCGTACCTGGCTGTCCCTTCGGCGGATTGGGTAAGTGCACATGCGTGCGTGCGGTGGTCGGCCCTTTGGTGAGTAGGGGCCGCCATACGCTGGGTCCGCTTCACCAGCCGACAGCAGGGGACGGGGCCCCACAGCACGGGGACCCCTCCTGCCCGTTCAACAACGGCACCTCGTCAGCCACAGGGGGGGGGATGGAGCCACGCATACGGCACTCCCCTCCTCCGCCGCCCAGGCTCGTGCTCGGCACCGCTCTCCGGCGGGGGGCGGGGCCTGCGGTCACGTGAGGACCCAACCCCCCGCCCGCCTCCCCACCCGCACACAGCCTGCGCTACCCCGCTCCCTCACCTGGTGGGCAGCGCAATCAGCTGTGGGTCAGCACACAACTTCCCCAAATTGCCAGGGGGCTACACCTTCTCCCCACGCGGTGGAGATGCCCAGCCGGCGGTGGGGAGGCCCCTCGTGGAGTAGAGGGGCACCCCCGCACTGGGCACCCCATCAGGGAGTGGTGGGCCCCCCACGTGGCACGTCCCACACAAGAAGGGGGGGGCATGTCTGATTAGGCCTCCCCCTATGCCAGGGGGCAGCGCCGTTTCCCCACGTGGTGGAGATGCCCAGCCGGCGGTGGGTCGGCCCCTCGTGGAATAGGGGGGCACCCCCAGTACTGAGCACTCCATCAGGGACCGGTGAGGCCCCCCACGCGGCATTTTTTAGTTTCGGCAAGATAGGGCCCTCGTCGCCGGGGGCCCCCCTGTGTCGACCTCATGCCAGAGGGCTGCGCTGCTCCCCACGCGGCAGAAGTGCTCAGCCGGCGGACGGCGCCACCCTGGGACAGAGGGGGCCCCCGCACTGAGCACCCTGTCAGGGACACGCGTTAGCTCTCCACGTGGCACCCGTTTCATGTTTGCGGGGAGTGTCAGCCGTTGCCTAAGATCCATCCCCACTTGGTCCATGATGCCAGGGAACTCCGCGTTCCCCACGCGGTTTCCGTGGAGCACTCCGGGGCGCGCAACGGCTCGCTCCTCGCCCACATTAAAGTCTGGCACGGGCTGCCGTGCCGCCTAGATAGGTAGGGGTTTCGTCACCAATGTTAGGTACTGGTTAACGTCAATCAAAAAGGAAAAAAAAAAAAAAAAAGGGGAAAAAACACCCTCTCCCACCAGTCACCGTACCTCCCCTCACGAACACGTCCTGGTAATTGAGCCTCACGCATTGACTGGTTCTTTTGTGTTGTTCCGTTGTTGTTTTCCAGGTTCTAACAGTGGTTAGTCAGAGAAAAGTTGGTTGGATCAATTGATTTTCCTTGTCTACCAAGGTAGTGGGGTACGAGTCGGGGGACGGGAAGTGGCTGTCTTCAGGCTGGTGTCTCATGTTTTTTTTTACGTACAGGTTGTTTCATTTTCATTAAATACTTCTGTGGAAGTCAGTGCATAGGGATTCTCAGTTGGTAAGTAAGTCAGGTCTCCTTGCATGGACATCCGGGTGGCGGTTCCTGGCCATTCCTTCACGGCTCTTCTGGCATTAGTGTGCATACCTCACGGGAATTGTTCACCCTTTCATTACGTGGTTAGACAGCTGCACGGGTACCAGTGGTCATCCAGGCTAGTCGGTCATATTACGAGGTCGTAGCACAGACATCCGAGAGGGGCAGTACACCGTCCCTACGTGCTTGGACAATTCCTAGGCTTATGGCGGAGTTGACAAAGCGGGGCGTTCGTTTCCCGGCAACCGCCAGAAAAGCGGAGCTATATCGGCTGTGGAGAGACTCCCTGGTACCCAGTGCCAATGATCCCCCTGCTACTACGATGCAAACATCGCTGACTCAGATACACGTCATGCTAAAAAGTCTGACGTCGGCCGTCACATCCATGCAGGCGAGATTGGAGTCTATCGAGGCTCGCAGCGCAGTCGCACCAGTTTCCTCCCTCGAAGTTCCGGTCGCCTCCACCTCTGCCATAGCAGACATTCGTTCTGTCCAGTCCGTCCCCAACGTGACTCCCTCCCACTATGTTCCGCTCAACATCAGGAAAGACATCCTAGAGGGTAGGGATGTCAATCTTGCGTCTCTACTCATAGCCTCCAGGGACCTTTCTGACAATAAGGTCATAGCTTGTGGGGAAGTGTCAGTGGTACTAAGGAGCCGCGACCACCGGCTCAACCGCAAATTGTCCATCCCGGAATTCGTCGTGGCGTTTAGCCTTTTTAGGGATGTCATTTGCACTGCCAGGCCGGACAGGAGGGAGGAACTAGACCTATATCTCTTCAGGGTCACAGAGTTGGGTCATAGGTATGGAGGAACCGCGTTCTATGACTACCACTGTTCGTTTGCAGCTAAGGCGGCAGCGGCTCTCTCCCAGTTCCAACACGTTACTGACTGGTCCAACCTGGACACTGAGCTTTTCTGCAGACACTTTGCAGGTCTGAAGGCTCCCTCCTGTTCCGCCTGTCAGTCTATCTTCCACTCTGTCGAGTGGTGCGATAAGCCCACCGTCAGCACGGCGTCCTACCCCTCCAGCTCTGCAGCTGGTCCTCTTGAGGTCTTCAGGCCCCCCAACTCAGTAGACAAGCTGGGCTGGCCCATCATTCAGCTAGGGAGGGCACAGATATGCAACAACTTTAATTACGCCTCTTGTAATTTTGGGCAGTGCCGGTTGTTGCATATCTGTACCAATTGTTTTAGGGCCCACCCCCGAGTAGCATGCTCATTAAAATCGGTAAAAAACTACATGAGTGTGGTCAATATCAGCCGTCTACAAGAATACTTGCAAGGTCACCACAACCCTGGGTTTGTACAGTTCCTGGTGTCAGGATTTCACGAGGGCTTCCATACGGGACTGATCACGACTCCAGAGTCCACACATGAGTGCAAAAACCTTCAGTCAGCCGGAAGAAATCCCGCCTCGGTAGACGCACTTATAGAGGCCGAGTTAAGCAAGGGGTTCCTAATCGGTCCCTTTGGGGTGCCCCCTTTTCAACGCTGGAGAGTCAGTCCCGTGGGGGTAGTCACAGGTAAGTTCAGCGGAAAGGAGAGACTCATTATCGACTTGTCGGCCCCACACGGCTCCCAGGTCCCCAGCCTCAACTCCCTCATTCCTTCGGAGGAAGTGGGCATGAGGTATGCTTCGATCGACCAGGCCATCGCTATCATCATGAAAACGGGCCCAGGGTCCTGGTTGTCCAAAGCCGACATATCGGATGCCTTCAAGTTGCTTCCCATCATGCCAGCCCTCTGGCAGTGGCACGGCATCAAGTGGAAAGGCCTGTATTATTTCTCCACTAAGCTCACCTTCGGTTCCAAGAGTAGCCCCTGGCTCTTCGATCAGTTGGCTCAGGCACTCCACTGGATCTTGGCACATAAAGTCCTCTGTGAGTTTGTCATCCACTACTTGGATGACTTCCTGCTGATTGAGAGGCCAGGGGCACTCCCCCTAGGGCTGGGCAAGTTGCTAAGGTGCTTTTCCCAGTTAGGTATCCCGGTGTCCCCCAAGAAAGTAGAAGGCCCGGCCACAGTCATCACCTTTCTGGGCATCGAGTTAGACTCCCAGCGCATGCTAGCTAGATTGCCGGCGGACAAGTTAACAAGGATTAGAGGAGTCATTCACAGGTTCACAGTCACGACCGTGGTCACTAAGGCTGACCTTCAGTCTCTACTGGGCATGTTGAACTTTGCCATGCGCATCATCCCGCAGGGCAGAGCGTTCATATCCTGCCTACTGGCGCTCTTAAGTTCCGCCCCGGAACAGGACAGCCCAGTGTGCTTGGACAGTCAAGCCCTAGCGGACCTCCACATGTGGGACCATTTCCTGAGCCAGTGGAACGGGGTCTCCTTATTTGTACCCGAGCTGTCGTGTCAGTCGCCTACAGTCTTTTCAGATGCAGCTGCGGGCTCGGGGTTTGCCGCCATTTCCGGCACCCACTGGGTGGCAGAAGCATGGCCTGCCGAGGTGGGACAAATCCCGGGGTTCCTCCAGACCTCGGCGCTGTTCGAGCTGTACCCCATCGTGGTGGCCGCCCACATCTGGGGCAATCTTTGGGCGCGTCAGTCTGTTCTGTTCGTAACTGACAACACAGCCGTAGTAGACATTCTCAACAGTGGGCTGTCAAAATCCAGCCCAGTCATGTGTTTCCTCAGACGGTTAGTGCAGCTCTCCCTACAACACCACTTTCATGTTTTTAGTGCGCATGTGCCAGGTGCGCAAAACGGGGCTGCTGACGCCTTGTCGAGGGCTAACTTCTCCCGTTTTTTTCAGATTATGCCAGAGGCAGATGCGACAGGCGCCACCATCCCTCCTCTCGAGTCCTTAAGGCTAGTGTAACCGACCACCTTGAGACGGCCCACGCTCTAATACGCCATTCCCTCTCGCCTAACACGACCAGGGCGTACAACACTGGGTGGAAGACGTTCTGCAGGTTTCGAGGGGAATGTCCTCAGGGGGACTCCAGTTTTCCAGAGTACATCCTGGCGTTCATTGGTTACTGCCACTCAGTGCGCAAGCTCTCCCACGCTACAGTGAGGTCGTACCTGGCGGGAGTGCAACACTTCCTCTCTGTTAGCCATCCCGAATTAGCATCAGTGTTCACCATGCATGCTGTCAAAGCCGCCCTCAAGGGTTTGAGCAAGTGCGGGCCTCAAAGCCAAGTACGCAGGCAACCGGTCACCGGCCCTCTTTTCCGCAAACTGTCCGACGCCTTGGACGGTAATCCTTTCGGGGTTTTGCCCAGCTTGGTACTTAAATCCGCCATCTATTTAGCCTTTTACGGCTTCCTGAGACCTGGGGAGTTTACCTGTTCGCCAGGCAGCAGCAGGTTCCTCACGGTCAGCCAACTGGTCCAGAACTCCGACGGGTTCATATTACTGCTCAAGACATCTAAGACCTCCCAGTTGGGCCCCCCTGTCCAGGTATCCTTCTTTCCCACAGCACATCAATGGTGTCCCGTCACGGTGCTTCGTCAGTTACGGTCTGCCTTGTCCGAGGCCGGACCGAACAGTCCATTGTTACCCTTCGGGGTGGTTCCGCTCACCACCCACCAGTTCATATCCCATGTAAGGTCACTAGTGGCCAGCGCGGGCGGAGACCCTGCCAC
This sequence comes from Bufo gargarizans, assembly GCF_014858855.1. Taxonomy (NCBI): domain Eukaryota; kingdom Metazoa; phylum Chordata; class Amphibia; order Anura; family Bufonidae; genus Bufo; species Bufo gargarizans. The sequence goes on along the minus strand of NC_058087.1, from coordinate 4,656,681 downwards.
CATTTCGGGTCATTCGTTCCGCATAGGTGCGGCATCCGCGGCCTCCAAGAACCGAGTGCCGGCGCATGTCATTCAGAAACTGGGGCGTTGGCACTCGTCTTGTTTCAACCGTTACATACCGCGCCCCGAAACCGAAATGTCGGCAGCCTTTCAAACTTTAGCTTTGTAACGACTTTGCAATAAATCGCTTCTGCCTACCAGTATGTCTTTTGCCCTCTTTCAGGAGTCCCTCCACGACACGGTCACGGCACAACTCTGACCGCTTAGGGGTAGGGTAGCCCAGGTAGGACAGACACGTACTTGGTTGCCACGACCACAAATTACTTCATCACAAAGAGCATTTCTTTATAAGTAGAGGGTGCAATGACAGGGAACTGCGATTGCACTGCTCCCCGTCATTGTACCCCTCGAATGCTGCATTCATTGCTGATCGCGGCATCTGAGTTTAATATAAAAGTGTATAATGAAAATAAATCAATAAAATCATACTTACCTTATTCATTTGATCACAAAGAGCCAGCCACCTCCATCTTGACTGAATATCCAGCTCGAAATCTTCTGTGGCCCATGATGACGTCACCATGTCGGTCGGCACGGTGACGTCATACGTCACCGCACACGGGGTTTCACGCGGGATCTTTGAGTCAAGATAGTGGCTAAATCTCCGCTTCGCTCAAACAGATAAGGTAAGTATGATTTTATTTTATTTTTTTGCCCGTTTCAGAGAAAATCGATTCATTACCACAAAGCAAGTTCGGCTTCCCTGAAATTCGAATTTTGTTTCTCTTAACACTAGTCATCAGTATCAGATCAGTGAGGGTCCAACACCCGGGACCTCCGCCGATCAGCTGTTTGAGAAGGCAGCAGCGTTCAAAGTAGCACTGCGGCCTTCTCTATGCTCACCAAGCACAGCGCCGTCCATTGTACAGTGGCTGTGCTTGGTATCGCACCTAGGTCATGTGACTGATGAACGTAGCATCACATGACCTAGGCAAAGCTAGAGAAGGGTGCGGTGCTACTGTAGTCTTCTCAAACAGCTGATCGGTGGGTGTCCCGGGTATCCTAGAGGATAGATCATCAGTAAAAAAAAACTCTCAGAAAACCCCTTTAAGGAATAAATCAGCTCTGCTACATACAGTAGGTATTTTCAGAAAACCCAATGGCGTAACAAATAATTATTGTCCTATATCATAGATTGGAATGGGGCCCCACTCCACCATGACCACCTTCAACAGCAGTTCAAGAACATATTTGCATTTGATTATTTTCGTTGCCATGCTGTGCAAAGTGTCTGCACTATATAGGGATGTGTTAGTACAGTGTTTCTGTACAGGGAAGATGCACACAGTGATGTCTCAGTATGTAAATATTACTGTGATGTCACAGTAAGCAGACAATCTACTCAGCAATGTTATAGTACTGGCATAATGCACACAGCGATGGCACAACATACAGTTCATGTTCAATAATGCTGATACAGGAATAACGCACACAGAGGGATAATGCACACAATGATGTCATGGTACAGGAAAAATACACACAGTGATGTCACAGAACAGGAACAGTGCACACTGTGATGTCACAGTACAGGAATAATGCATATAGTGATGTCACAGTGCATGGATAATACCCACAGTGATATCACAGTACAGGGAAAATAAATACAGTGATGTCACAGTAAAGAGATAATAAACACAGTGATGTCACAGTACAGAGATAATGCACACAGTGATGTCACAGTACAGAGATAATAAACACAGTGATGTCACAGTACAGAGATAATAAACACAGTGATGTCACAGTACAGAGATATTAAACACACAGTGATATCACAGTACAGAGATAATAAACACAGTGATGTCACAGTACAGAGATAATAAACACAGTGATGTCACAGTACAGAGATAATAAACACAGTGATGTCACAGTACAGGGATAATACACACAGTGATGTCACAGTACAGGGATAATAAACACAGTGATGTCACAGTACAGGGATGATACACACAGTGATGTCACAGTACAGAGATAATACACACAGTGATGTCACAGTACAGGGATAATATACACAGTGATGTCACAGTACAGAGATAATAAACACAGTGATGTCACAGTACAGAGATATTAAACACAGTGATGTCACAGTACAGGGATAATACACACAGTGATGTCACAGTACAGAGATATTAAAGGGATTCTGTCATCAGATTTGAGCCCTATAAGCTAAACATACGGCCATGTCGGTACTAATAACATGAATCCTAAACTGCCCCTATTAAACCTGCTTGTGGCTCTATTAGCCCAAAAAACTGGTTTTTATAAGCATTTCACTCACCTACCTAAGGTGCCCAAGGGGTTTTACGTTAATCCAGGGTGCCCGCCCGCACCCCTCGCCGTCTGGTGCCCAGCGCCGCCTTCCTCACCTCAGCGCCGCCTCCTCAATCCACCCGTCCCTCTGCCAGATACGGCGCCTGCGCACTAGGCTCAGCCTGATGCGCCGCGGACTCCTGGCAGCGGCTTCGTTGAGCGAAGTGCGCAGGCACTTCTGGCCATTTTAGAAGATCTTACATGGCCATGGCTCGCCTTGCTGACGTTCACCACTTGCCCATCAGACGTCTGATTTGTGATTGCCCGACGCGCTGGAACTGCACCATGTATATGGCTGATAGGCTGCTCCAGCAGAAACGTGCCGTTAACGACTACCTGTACAAACTCGGCAGCAGGACAGGTTCTGGGGAGTTTGGTTTCTTTTCACCGCGCCAGTGGCTGCTCATGCGCGACGCATGCAGACTTCTGCGGCCATTTGATAAAATCACCAAACTGCTCAGTCTCAGCCGGGGCGCCATCAGTCTCATCGTACCTTACGCCTTCTTTCTGGAGTGCGCATTGCGTCGTGTCATTGATCAAGCCGTCGAGGAGCAGGAGCTGGAAGATGAGGAAGTCGCAATGCTGAATGAACTCCCGGGGGGGGGCTACTCCATCTGAGACAAGTCAGCAGTAGTCTGAAGAGGAGTCAGAGGAGGATGGTGCCTGGGGGAGGAGGAGCAAGAAGACCAGGCTTTAAACTTTTCTGGGATCCCTGGTGTTGTCCGTGGTTGGGGGAAGGAGATCGAGGACGACATTCTCCTGGGTGATAAGCAGGAGTCAGGGCGCTCCACTGCTTACAATTTAGTGCAAATGGTGGCCTTCATGCTCCAGTGTTTGAAGAGGGACCTCCGTATAAAAAGCATAAAGGTCAAGGACCTGTACTTGGTGGCAGCATACTTAGACCCCCAGTACAAACACAAAATGGCGGACATTTTACCAGCATCACAGAGAGCTGTCAGAATGCAGCATTTCCAGGCCTTGTTGCGAGAGATGCTGCATTCTGCTGTTGCGGGCGCTGGCAGAGGAATTTCCACCCACAGTGGAACAGTTGCGGGTACCAATCCTACCATGCCTGCAAAATAAGGGCGGTTTGAAGATGTGTTGGTCACTGGGAGTGCAGGCTAGACCTGTGTCCAGAGCTGGCACAATTTGCCATGGAACTCTTGGCTTGCCCCTCATCGAGTGTCCTGTCCGAAAGGGCGTTCAGCGCAGCAGGGGATATCGTGACCGATAAGCGCACTCAACATATTTTTTAAAATGAATAAGGCATGGATCTCGGAGGAATTCAACACCTGTGATGACCACGTGTAATTGAAGTTCCTCATGCCAGCCCACACATATCCGCCACCACCCAGAACAAAGAATGGTCCTTGCCTTATGTATATACAGCGGCATCACAGGCCTTTTATGTCAGGTGAATGCCTATTGCCTAATCTTTGGGGCCTGTACGGGCTGACAGTTACATATTTATCCTGTGACTGCCTAATGTACCTCCAGCCACAGAATCCAAAGTTCTTTTCTGTCAGGTGAATGTCTATTTCCAAATTTTTGGGGCCTGTACTGGCCGACAGTTACATTTTTTATCTCTAGCCACATAATCACACGCCTGTCTCACTCCTCTGCCTCTCATTATGGTGGCGTATGAACAGCATTCACCATAAGGACCTTCTAATGTCACAGGGTCATGTGACTGTGCCCCCCACCCTGTACTGTGCCCCTCACCCCATACTGTGCTCCCTTATACCCTGCATTGTGCCCTCTTATCACACCCTGTGCAGTGCCCCTAGTCATTACCTGTACTGTGCCCTCTTATACCCTCTTATCCGGTCACTGTACAGAGGTGTTATCCGGTCACTGGATGGCGGTGGTATCCAATAACTGGATGTCCATAACTGTATCCCTTTCTCTGCCCACGACATCCTTTTTTAGACCTGGCATGAGCGGGAAAAATATACAGATTGCGGTGCTAAGGACCTTTGCGTCACAATCTGTGTCAGAAATACGGCTAACATAGACGAATTTCTATATAATAAATGACCACCTAATTGTATTATTATTATTCGGGGGTAGGGCTAATATCTTTATACTGTATTATATAGATTCTAGTGTATTATACTGTGCCCTGTATTTCCCAGTAGAAAATGATCCTTGGGAGACACAGTCCTCATCCCTGACCACCAGGACCAGGTAGCGCTCTGTCAGTACATGGCGGCCTCCCCTCTCCGCCACGCTGCTCCGCTGTGTACTGGTGCTTATTCTGACACTAGGGCTGGGTTCACATCCTATTTTTGCCATCCATTTAATGCATACCAAAAATGTCTGCGTTACAGATGCCTCAGACTGATAGCGTACAGTGGCGTCCGTTCACCATACAGTTCCATGGTATCAAAAATTTTTACGTTAACGTATGAATTTTTTTAAAGGACCCTGCAGGATACAAAAACGTGGAGTGCTGCACATTTGTATACATCAAACCGATTGGAAACAACATTTTTCTAAGCTCCAGCAGGGCACATTTTTTTATACATATTTTTTGTGGGAATTTTTGCTAATGATCCCCCTCTGGTATGTCACTGTCCATGTTGTGGGACTATTTGTGTACTTCTAGTCAGTGTTTGCTGGCTGCAAATATGACCTGAAGGTTTTTCAGGTTTGCCTACAATTAAAGTGAATGGGGAACGCGCGTCCCAGCCGATGTTAGTCCATCGCTAATAATATACACATTGATGTCACAGTACAGGGATAATAAAGACAGTGACGTCACAGCAGGGGCGGACATACCGCCTGTGCAGCTGGTTTAGCTGCACAGGGACCCAGCGTTCGAGGGGGCCCATACAGCTTGGACTGGTCCACTGGTGAGCGGGGCCCCCTTCCTGAACTTCAGACTGAAAGATAATATGCAGGTCAGGGACTAATTCATAGGAGGGCTGACAGGTTTTAGTGTAATCAGCACTCCTGGTCAGTAAGGCTGTGTCCACAGGGTCTGATTTTTACAAAATCGCGGCAAAAAAACACCACATTTTTACGCGGTTTTCTTGAAAATAGGACCTTGTGGACCCAACCTTGCTGACCAGGAGATGGAGAGCTGATTGGTCTGAAAACTGTAACTCAAAAGCACTGACAGCCTCTGCTCCAATTGTACTGTCACAGTACAGGGATAATAAACACAGTGATGTCACAGTACAGGGGTAATGCACACAGTGATGTCACAGTACAGGGATAATATACACAGTGATGTCACAGTACAGGGATAATAAACACAGTGATGTCACAGTACAGAGATAATAAACACAGTGATGTCACAGTACAGAGATAATGCACACAGTGATGTCACAGTACAGAGATAATAAACACAGTGATGTCACAGTACAGGGATAATAAACACAGTGATGTCACAGTACAGAGATAATACACACAGTGATGTCACAGTACAGGGATAATAAACATAGTGATGTCACAGTACAGGGATAATAAACACAGTGATGTCACAGTACAGGGATAATAAACACAGTGATGTCACAGTACAGAGATAATACACACAGTGATGTCACAGTACAGGGATAATAAACATAGTGATGTCACAGTACAGGGATAATAAACACAGTGATGTCACAGTACAGGGATAATAAACACAGTGATGTCACAGTACAGGGGTAATGCACACAGTGATGTCACAGTACAGGGATAATATACACAGTGATGTCACAGTACAGGGATAATAAACACAGTGATGTCACAGTACAGGGATAATAAACACAGTGATGTCACAGTACAGGAATAATAAACACAGTGATGTCACAGTACAGGGATAATACACACAGTGATGTCACAGTACAGGGATAATACACACAGTGATGTCACAGTACAGAGATAATGCACACAGTGATGTCACAGTACAGGAATAATAAACACAGTGATGTCACAGTACAGGGATAATACACACAGTGATGTCACAGTACAGAGATAATGCACACAGTGATGTCACAGTACAGGGATAATAAACACAGTGATGTCACAGTACAGGAGATAATACACACAGTGATGTCACAGTACAGGGATAATACACACAGTGATGTCACAGTACAGGGATAATAAACACAGTGATGTCACAGTACAGGATAATAACACAGTGATGTCACAGTACAGAGATAATACACACAGTGATGTCACAGTACAGGGATAATAAACACAGTGATGTCACAGTACAGAGATAATAAACACAGTGATGTCACAGTACAGGAGATAATATACACAGTGATGTCACAGTACAGAGATAATAAACACAGTGATGTCACAGTACAGGGATAATAAACACAGTGATGTCACAGTACAGGGATAATAACACAGTGATGTCACAGTACAGGGATAATAAACACAGTGATGTCACAGTACAGGGATAGTAAACACAGTGATGTCACAGTACAGAGATAATAAACACAGTGATGTCACTGAACATGGATATTAAACACAGTGATGTCACAGTACAGGATAATAAACACAGTGATGTCACTAAGTACAGGATAATAAACACAGTGATGTCACAGTACAGGGATAATAAACACAGTGATGTCACAGTACAGAGATAATAACACAGTGATGTCACAGTACAGGGATAATAAACACAGTGATGTCACAGTACAGGGATAATAAACACAGTGATGTCACAGTACAGGGATAATAAACACAGTGATGTCACAGTACAGGATAATAAACACAGTGATGTCACAGTACAGGGATAATAAACACAGTGATGTCACAGTACAGGATAATAAACACAGTGATGTCACAGTACAGGGATAATAAACACAGTGATGTCACAGTACAGGGATAATAAACACAGTGATGTCACAGTACAGGGATAATAAACACAGTGATGTCACAGTACAGGGATAATAAACACAGTGATGTCACAGTACAGGGATAATAACACAGTGATGTCACAGTACAGGAGATAATAAACACAGTGATGTCACAGTACAGGGATAATAACACAGTGATGTCACAGTACAGGGATAATACACACAGTGATGTCACAGTACAGGATAATAACACAGTGATGTCACAGTACAGGGATAATAAACACAGTGATGTCACAGTACAGGGATAATAACACAGTGATGTCACAGTACAGGGATAATAAACACAGTGATGTCACAGTACAGGGATAATAAACACAGTGATGTCACAGTACAGGGATAATAAACACAGTGATGTCACAGTACAGGATAATAAACACAGTGATGTCACAGTACAGGATAATAAACACAGTGATGTCACAGTACAGGGATAATAAACACAGTGATGTCACAGTACAGGGATAATAAACACAGTGATGTCACAGTACAGAGATAATAAACACAGTGATGTCACAGTACAGAGGATAATAAACACAGTGATGTCACAGTACAGAGATAATAAACACAGTGATGTCACAGTACAGGGATAATAAACACAGTGATGTCACAGTACAGAGATAATAAACACAGTGATGTCACAGTACAGGGATAATAAACACAGTGATGTCACAGTACAGAGATAATAAACACAGTGATGTCACAGTACAGGAGATAATAAACACAGTGATGTCACAGTACAGGGATAATAAACACAGTGATGTCACAGTACAGGGATAATAAACACAGTGATGTCACAGTACAGGGATAATAAACACAGTGATGTCACAGTACAGGGATAATAAACACAGTGATGTCACAGTACAGGGATAATAAACACAGTGATGTCACAGTACAGGGATAATAAACACAGTGATGTCACAGTACAGGAGATAATAAACACAGTGATGTCACAGTACAGGGATAATAAACACAGTGATGTCACAGTACAGGGATAATAAACACAGTGATGTCACAGTACAGGGATAATAAACACAGTGATGTCACAGTACAGGGATAATAAACACAGTGATGTCACAGTACAGGGATAATAAACACAGTGATGTCACAGTACAGGGATAATAAACACAGTGATGTCACAGTACAGGATAATAAACACAGTGATGTCACAGTACAGAGATAATAAACACAGTGATGTCACAGTACAGGGATAATAACACAGTGATGTCACAGTACAGGGATAATAAACACAGTGATGTCACAGTACAGGGATAATAAACACAGTGATGTCACAGTACAGGGATAATAAACACAGTGATGTCACAGTACAGGGATAATAAACACAGTGATGTCACAGTACAGGGATAATAAACACAGTGATGTCACAGTACAGGGATAATAAACACAGTGATGTCACAGTACAGGGATAATAAACACAGTGATGTCACAGTACAGAGATAATAAACACAGTGATGTCACAGTACAGGGATAATACACACAGTGATGTCACAGTACAGGGATAATAAACACAGTGATGTCACAGTACAGGGATAATAAACACAGTGATGTCACAGTACAGGGATAATAAACACAGTGATGTCACAGTACAGGGATAATAAACACAGTGATGTCACAGTACAGGGATAATACACACAGTGATGTCACAGTACAGGGATAATACACACAGTGATGTCACAGTACAGGGATAATACACACAGTGATGTCACAGTACAGGGATAATAAACACAGTGATGTCACAGTACAGGGATAATACACACAGTGATGTCACAGTACAGGGATAATACACACAGTGATGTCACAGTACAGGATAATAACACAGTGATGTCACAGTACAGGGATAATAAACACAGTGATGTCACAGTACAGAGATAATAAACACAGTGATGTCACAGTACAGGGATATAACACAGTGATGTCACAGTACAGAGATAATACACACAGTGATGTCACAGTACAGAGAGTAATAAACACAGTGATGTCACAGTACAGGGATAATAAACACAGTGATGTCACAGTACAGGGATAATAACACAGTGATGTCACAGTACAGGGATAATACACACAGTGATGTCACAGTACAGAGAATAATAACACAGTGATGTCACAGTACAGGAGATAATACACACAGTGATGTCACAGTACAGGGATAATAAACACAGTGATGTCACAGTACAGGGATAATAAACACAGTGATGTCACAGTACAGGGATAATAAACACAGTGATGTCACAGTACAGAGATAGACACACAGTGATGTCACAGTACAGGGATAAAAACACGAGTGATGTCACAGTACAGGGATAATAAACACAGTGAGTCACAGTACAGAGATAATACACACAGTGATGTCACAGTACAGAGATAATAAACACAGTGATGTCACAGTACAGAGATAATAACACAGTGATGTCACAGTACAGAGGATAATAACACACAGTGATGTCACAGTACAGAGGATAATAACACAGTGATGTCACAGTACAGGATAATACACACAGTGATGTCACAGTACAGAGATAATAAACACAGTGATGTCACAGTACAGAGATAATAACACAGTGATGTCACAGTACAGGGATAATAAACACAGTGATGTCACAGTACATAGATAATTACACACCAGTGATGTCACAGTACAGGGATAATAAACACAGTGATGTCACAGTACAGAGATAATAAACACAGTGATGTCACAGTACAGAGATAATACATACAGTGATGTCACAGTACAGAGATAATAACACAGTGATGTCACAGTACCGAGATAATACACACAGTGATGTCACAGTACAGGGATAATAACACACGTGATGTCACAGTACAGAGATAATAAACACAGTGATGTCACAGTACAGAATAATATACACAGTGATGTCACAGTACAGAGATAATACACACAGTGATGTCACAGTACAGAGTACTATAATAAACACAGTGATGTTCACAGTACAGGGATAATACACACAGTGATGTCACAGTACAGGGATAATAAACACAGTGATGTCACAGTACAGGGATAATACACACAGTGATGTCACAGTACAGAGATAATAAACACACAGTGATGTCACAGTACAGAGATAATACACACAGTGATGTCACAGTACAGAGATAATACACACAGTGATGTCACAGTACAGAGATAATAAACACAGTGATGTCACAGTACAGAGATAATAAACACAGTGATGTCACAGTACAGAGATAATAAACACAGTGATGTCACAGTACACGGATAATATACACAGTGATGTCACAGTACAGGATAGTAAACACAGTGATGTCACAGTACAGAGATAATACACACAGTGATGTCACAGTACAGGGATAATATACACAGTGATGTCACAGTACAGGGATAATAAACACAGTGATGTCACAGTACAGGGATAATATACACAGTGATGTCACTGTACAGGATAGTAAACACAGTGATGTCACAGTACACGGATAATATACACAGTGATGTCACAGTACAGGATAGTAAACACAGTGATGTCACAGTACAGGGATAATATACACAGTGATGTCACAGTACAGGGATAATAAACACAGTGATGTCACAGTACACGGATAATAAACACAGTGATGTCACAGTACAGGGATAATAAACACAGTGACGTCACAGTACAGGGATAATAAACACAGTGATGTCACAGTACAGGGATAATACACACAGTGATGTCACAGTACAGGGATAATAAACACAGTGATGTCACAGTACAGGATAATATACACAGTGATGTCACAGTACAGGGATAATAAACACAGTGATGTCACAGTACAGGATAATAAACACAGTGATGTCACAGTACAGGGATAATACACACAGTGATGTCACAGTACAGGGATAATACACACAGTGATGTCACAGTACAGAGATAATAAACACAGTACAGCGATAATAAACACAGTGATGTCACAGTACAGAGATAATAAACACAGTGATGTCACAGTACAGGATAATAAACACAGTGATGTCACAGTACAGAGATAATACACACAGTGATGTCACAGTACAGGGATAATACACACAGTGATGTCACAGTACAGAGATAATAAACACAGTGATGTCACAGTACAGAGATAATAAACACAGTGATGTCACAGTACAGGAATAATAAACACAGTGATGTCACAGTACAGAGATAATACACACAGTGATATCAGAGTACAGTAATAATGCACACAGTGATGTCACAGGACATTGATACAGCACACAGTGATCTTGCAGTAATGCAACTGCACTTTTCTTATATGTTGAAATGGGCCTCCTAATTTGTTGAGCCCTATAGTAGCTGGTATTTCCGGTATTACTCTGGTATTTCTGATATTACTCTCATAGTTATGTCCATGCTGCAACCACTCAACTCTCTAAGTTATGTATAGATTGATAGTCCTGATGTATCTGTTATAACAGTAGGAGTTGCCATTTGTAGCATAACCTATTGCGCTATGTCGATCCCAAGAAAGAAGGCAGCCTGTGTGATATATGCTCCCCCTAGAGGTCAGTAACCTCCAGGACAAATGACTGTCTTTGGTAATACGGTAAAACCAAGGATGTTTCATTGAATGCTATTCTTGTTTTATAGTTTTCAGTTTGTGAGTTGGCATGAATGTATTCCCAATGTTGTACTTCAACCCTGTGTGGGATTCTTGATGCTATTTTTCTATCCTTTTTAAATTAAAACAGGCTGAAATTCTTGTACAGATGCATTAAAGTTTAATGCTCCTCCTGGAAATAAACCCAAAGGAAATTCCCACGACCTATATTAAGTACATGGAGGGACACACACTCCCACCTTTCCTCCGCTATTATATCTAAATCTTTTTTTTTTTTTTTTATGTCATGTCACAGCACCCCAACCTTGGGGTGTAGGTTTTTTTTGTGGTAACCCCAGCAGCAGTAACTATATGTGGTGCCAAGTCTGCAGTTGTACCATGGCCCAAAGACTCTTCAGATGCTTTAGTTTTCCAGGTTATAGATATTGATCTTAAGCACAAGTCAACAATAAAAAAAAAATGGGGGTTAGCACATCCCAGTGCACAGGTGCACATCGCCACGGCTGGAAGCACAAAAGCAAAAACAAACAACACAACAGCACTCTGCAAACACAAATAATAAAGTAAATGCCATACTCACTATAGAAAATGTACTAAAGCTAATGCTACGTTATAAATGTGAGATTCTTGGCAAATACATTCTGTACAAAATAATTAATGCCTGTCTGCCACCGTCAAGGTTATCTCTTTAGGATAGGAACCTACACTACATACTTCCTTCGCTGGTGCCATCCCGGCCTCCATTAAATTCAGGGAATGCAGGTTCCATATTCTTGCTGACAGGGGAGGATTGGCCATAGACATTACAGGGAAATTTCCCGGTGGGCTGATGCTCAGGGGGGCACCTGGGCCCCCCTCACTGCTGGCTAGTGGAAGTTTTTGGGGATGTATTTTGTTTCTGCTGGCAGTATATTATGATAGACTGTAGTACAATGTGCCATAATATAGTACTGCTGACTCTGCCTTCTATCAATTTGGACCCGACTACAAAACCGGGCCACTTTTAGTAATTTTTCCAGGGCCATTTTAAGTTTCCAGTCCGCCTCTGCATGCTGATACCACACTGTATTGTACCTCTTTTGGTGCCACAATGGCCTCCAATAAATGCAGGGAGAGTAGGCTACAGCTTTATACTTGCACTAATTAAAATCAGCCTATGGGACAGACACCAGGAGAGGTAAAATACAGTGTGGGCTCAGCATGCATGTGGAACCTGCATTCCCTGAATGTAATGGAGGCAAGGATGGCACCTGCAAAAATAGTATTTAGTGTTAGGTTCCTGTCCTAAACAGATCTCCTTGACACTGGCGGACAGGCACAAATAATTTTGTACAAAATGCATTTGCAAAGAATCTCACATTTACAGGTAGCATTAGCATTAGTACATTTTCTATAGTGAATATGGCACTATTGAATTTTCTTAGTTTGCAGAGTGCTGTGCATTGTTTGTTTTTGACAAGCCATCAATATCCGTTCTGTGGGGATCCAACACCCCCACCAATCAGCAGTTTGGAGGAACTGGAAATAACACAGAGAACAGAGCAGGAAGCACAGCTCCATCCATTGTGTAGTGGCTCAGCTGCCGTTTACTGTCAGACCCCCATCAATATCATATTAACCGATCTATCCTAAGGATAAGTCATCACTATCTATAACCCTAGAAAACCCCTATAAGGTGCCCATGCACCTTCCATTGTGGCTGGCCAACAACTATTCCTCCCATCCCCACCATACGCATGCATACACAGTTTGGCAGAGGGGGAAGTAAGCTGCTACTAGACATCTCTGGTGGTGGCTAATCTCTCAAGAATAAGGGATCAGGCGTTAAAATCCAATATGCCCAATCCTTCTTCTTTCCTCTGACACCATCTGTTGGGGGAGAGTCTGCACTTTCCTATTGACATAAGATAGTTGGCTGATGAAATCTGACAGTTTGGATTACTTTGCTCTGAAGGGTATATTTAAGAAGATGGCTGTGCTATAGGGTGGTACTTGGTGGTGGGGCCCTGATATATAGCTCTACCAAAAGTACAATTACAAGCAACATCTTGAGGTTTGATTTCTTGTTTGGTAGATGGAACCTTTAGATTCACCAAGATATTAATGTTGGCTAAACTTAACAGATACCATAGTCTTGGTCTCTCAACTTTTGCCTATAATAATGTTCTAGGACATAAGACAATCTTCTATGCAGTACTTTTTTACATTACTACATTGCATTTGGTTGAGTTACTCTACATCCATGATATGTGCAGTGAGTCCCTGAGGAGCCAGTGCAGAGGATGGGAGTGGTAGTGACCCTGATGAGGTGTTGTGTCATGGTTTACTCTCTGAGGCCGTTGCTCCCTGGGGATTGGTGCAGTGGGAAAGTGGTTTGAAAAGCCAGGCCAGAAGTAAACATATAAAAGTCTCCTTTTCTCTAATTTGTGGCATATCCAGCAGAAGTAAGTACAAAGTGGAGTTTCTGGCAACAGATGAGAAGGTATGGTGGCTAGTTGGATAACTATTTAATGGTGCTTGCAGGCATTTGTGGATATAGATGTGCAATGTGGTACAGGCTTCATGTTAGTCTGGCCTACTGCTTGTTCTAGATGATAGGTGTTTGAGCCATTGTCCCTCACCTGCAGCAGTGTCTGTAATGCTGAAATTTTGCTGATCACTGTTCTGTCACACTGATGCTTTCCGGAAGCTGTGTTCTGAATACTGAAGATCTCTCTGGAGTGTTGGTTTCACATGAGAATTGGATACAGTTTCTTGGAGTAGGAGCTCTAACATGTGCTTCCTCTCCCTTCACTCTCTGAACTGGAACACCCCCTGCCATCCTGGCAGGAGGTAATACCAGCCCATTGCTATCAGAAGGGGAGGAATGGGGTGGTTAGCCCTGTTCCTGCCAACCAGTGCCAACCTCACCTCCTCTAGCTGAAATAAATGGCATGATATAACAATAATACATGAAAACAATTGCAGATACCCAGGTCTGAGGTACTGCAGATGCAATTCTGGCTCATTTAGCTTAGTGAATCTCCCTCACTCTGTCTGTACATAGATGCACAAGCATGTACTCATAAGCCCTAAAATGCACCTAACACCCTGGGAGCCTTCAGTAGGTCCCATCCGTCTCCATGGTGATTCTAGGCTGATAATCAGCATTACACTTGAAGTCTCCCTGCACCTTTTATGCATGGTACATTTTGCCCCATGAGGCATAGCTCACAAAATAACGTTATTCTGCAAGTCAATGTTATCATGGCGATACCAAATATGTGTAAAAAATAATAATTTGTTTTTGGGTCACCATATTCTGAAAGCCAAGCCATAACTTTTTTATTTTTCTTTCAACTGAGCAGTGGGAGGGCTTGTTTTTGGGGGATGAGTTAATGTTTTCATTGCCAGTATTTTACTAAAAGGCAGCCTATTAGATCCAAGTAGTCCTTCTTGAATGGCAGGCCTGGAAGCTATTGTTAGGCCACCGACTGCCACACTAACTCACCTCTACCGCTTTATCGTATTGCGGGGGATGGAGGCTGATGGATGTGTGCGTCACTCTGTCAAACCCTATAGATGATGTAGTATCTAAAGGGTTAAAGTGCTGGTACTTAAGTTATCCCTGATCCAAGCCATTGCAGCAGGATTCGACCCCTGAGGTGACTCCTCTACCTATGCAGACTAAGGGCTCATGCACACAA
This sequence comes from Bufo gargarizans, assembly GCF_014858855.1. NCBI lineage: Eukaryota > Metazoa > Chordata > Amphibia > Anura > Bufonidae > Bufo > Bufo gargarizans. Next base: position 4,641,191 of record NC_058087.1, on the reverse strand, counting down.
ACGTATTTTTAGTACGTGTCTGTTTTTTTGCAGCCACTATGCAGAACCTTTAATTTCAATGAGGCTGCAAAAAAAACAAAAACCTCTGTGTGTATTCCATATCTGTATGTCCGCAAGTCTGTTCAGCCCAAAAAATAGAACATGTCGTATTCTTGTCCGTTTTTCAGACAAGGACAGGCATTGTTACAATGGATCGATAAAAAAATGGATGTAACACAGATGTCACACGGATGTGATTTTTTTTTTTTGCGGGCTGCAAAACACATACAGTCATGGCCAAAAGTTCTGAGAATTACATAAATATTGGAAATTAGAAAAGTTGCTGCTTAAGTTTTTATAATAGCAATTTGCATATACTCCAGAATGTTATGAAGAGTGATCAGATGAATTGCATAGTCCTTCTTTGCCATGAAAATTTACTTAATCCCAAAAAAACCTTTCCACTGCATTTTATTGCTGTCATTAAAGGACCTGCTGAGATCATTTCAGTAATCGTCTTGTTAACTCAGGTGAGAATGTTGACGAGCACAAGGCTGGAGATTATTATGTCAGGCTGATTGGGTTAAAATGGCAGACTTGACCTGTTAAAAGGAGGGTGATGCTTGAAATCATTGTTCTTCCATTGTTAACCATGGTGACCTGCAAAGAAACGTGTGCAGCCATCATTGCGTTGCATAAAAATGGCTTCACAGGCAAGGATATTGTGGCTACTAAGATTGCACCTCAATCAACAATTTATAGGATCATCAAGAACTTCAAGGAAAGAGGTTCAATTCTTGCTAAGACGGCTTCAGGGCGTCCAAGAATGTCCAGCAAGCGCCAGGATCGTTTCCTAAAGAGGATTCAGCTGCGGGATCAGAGTGCAATAAGTGCAGAGCTTGCTCAGGAATGGCAGCAGGCATGTGTGAGCGCATCTGCACGCACAGTGAGGCGAAGACTTTTGGAAGATGGCCTGGTGTCAAGAAGGGCAGCAAAGAAGCCACTTCTCTCCCAAAAAAACATCAGGGACAGATTGATCTTCTGCAGAAAATATAGTGAATGAAATGCTGAGGACTGGGGCAAAGTCATATTCTCCAATGAAGACTCTTTCCGATTGTTTGGGGCATCAGGAAAAAGGCTTGTCCGGAGAAGGAAAGGTGAGCGCTACCATCAGTCCTGCCACATGCCAACAGTAAAGCATCCTGAGACCATTCATGTGTGGGGTTGCTTCTCATCCAAGGGAGTGGGCTCACTCACAATTTTGCCCAAAAACACAGCCATGAATAAAGAATGGTACCAAAACACCCTCCAACAGCAACTTCTTCCAACAATCCAGTTTGGTGAAGAACAATGCATTTCCAGCACGATGGAGCACCGTGCCATAAGGCAAAAGTGATAACTAAGTGACTCTGGGACCAAAACATTGACATTTTGGGTCCATGGCCTGGAAACTCCCCAGATCTTAATCCCATTGAGAACTTGTGGTCAATCCTCAAGAGGCGGGTGGACAAACAAAAACCCACTAATTCTGACAAACTCCAAGAAGTGATTATGAAGAATGGGTTGCTATCAGTCAGGAATTGGCCCAGAAGTTGATTGAGAGCATGCCCAGTCGAATTGCAGAGGTCCTGAAAAAGAAGGGCCAACACTGCAAATACTGACTCTTTGCATAAATGTCATGTAATTGTCAATAAAAGCCTTTGAAACGTATGAAGTGCGAGTAATTATATCTCACTACATCACAGAAACAACTGAAACTAAGATCTAAAAGCAGTTTAGCAGCAAACTTTGTGAAAACTAATATTTGTGTCATTCTCAAAACTTTTGGCCACGACTGTACAGCCGTGTGCCTGAGCCCTAATGCACATGTATGGGGGTTACGAGTGAATGTGCACATGTTCTTGATATAAGGAGGGTGAACCTCACGATTATTTCCTCTGGTGGATTCAAGGAACCCCAATGAAACAGGGCAACTAAATGGAAGGAAATACAAATCTTTTCCAAAGGAATGGAAGTTGTTGTTTCTTGAACCTTCATTTTTGATTTCTGCTAATAAATTATCTATTAGGTTATCCCACAAAAAATATTGCAGTTTTTTAACCAAAATCTGGACCAGAATCCTTTCGTAATTGCATGTAATTAAATATTTAGCATAGCCAATAACATTCAATAACATGTATCTGTATAGACCCATCTGCTCTTTTCTCTTTTTTCTAATTTCCCTGTCCACCTCCTGAAGCTGATGCACATGCTCAGTTTCATCCTTTAACTGCCATCAGTTTCAGCAGAAAGGACACATCCCTGGACAAAGGACACGTCCCTTGATATGCAAGCTTGAAATATATCTCACAGAGCAATTGGAGCAATGAATGGGAAGATTTCTGGATCCATGTGAGGTAATAGGTCTGGTTCTAGCTTTGTTATAAAGAGATTGACATGTACTGGATTTGATGACATTAATCATGGAATAACTCCTTTAACTACTTGATTATTTGAAGATATGAACATGCTTCCAAGCATCCATCCTGATCCCAAAACAGTTAGAAAATGTGAAAATGAAAAACAAAGTTGCCATTGAGGAAAAGTAGCTAGTAAGAAAAACCTGAAGCCTCATTAATTGTATTGACATAATCACAAGTAAAGAAGTGACAAGTGATTTATACTTGTACATTGCTATGTTGTGTAACATTATTATCAGGCTTTTGTGAGATGATCATTCTTGAAAGTAATTATGTAAATGAATAGTAATTGCTTTATTGTATATAAATTATAAGTCAGTAATACACATAGGGACTCGGTTACCAAGGGAATATAGTAAAATAAGCAGAAATCAGTACTCTACTCACTGTAGAAAGGCAGATATTGGTTAATGTACAAACCAGTTGTTTAACCACATAAACCCCCTGGTTACCTCTAAAAGTGTGATCATAAAATATAAGACCTGTGATTGACTTGGGTGAATACGGTTGACATTGCTAAGACATGGCAAATGCTACACCTTTGGCTGGCCATGCACATGAGATACCTGCTGAGAGATGGTGGACAGGTCTCACAAAAATTGGAGGGTTCGGCCAACATTTATTTAATATATATGGCCAACTTTTGAGTCACACCTGATAGTCCTCAATGTACTCCAGATTTCATCAAGTGCTAGACGAAACTAATGGGAGTGCTGGGCCCTCACCCTTTATACACATTACAGACTTCTACTCCAAGTACAGCCCTTGTACTATATCCTTTGGTCATTTATTACTAAGCTATCGAGGATGACTTTTCATAGAAGGCTTCATGCATTGACCATAACACACGACCAAATTATAAGGCAAAAGAGGCAATTGCTCAAGCGCCTCTAGCAGCCAAAGACCTCTACTTCCTATTTCCCAAGTGTCCATTGGACAATAAGAAAGTAAAAGTGTGGTGGAAGAGGTGTGAACAGGCGGACAGAAGAACGAGCATAAAGTGGGGGAGTAGTGGTATTGATGGTGGTAATGGAAAGGTTTTAGTTTTTTTGCATTTTGCCTCAAAATAAATGTTTACCTTTTATGCAGAGTCGGAATGGCCGCCCACCAGAGTTCCAGAGGATCCTCCGGTGGGTGTAGTCTCTGAAGACATAGTGGGTCCCTAAGGTCCAGGAGAAAAAAAAAAACTTTTGGAGATAATCACTTGAAACTATGGTCTTCGATTCAAAAACTATTAGACTTTACTTATGATATAGAAGTTGGGCCCTGAGAATAATTTCCTCTGGTGGGCCCAAGGAACCCCAGTTCCACACTGCTTATAAGACACAGTTGCTTAGGAGGGGGACCCATCACATTTTTTGCCCAACGTCTTCCAAGCAATTCGATTTAGCCCTATTAGAGGGTTGTTAAGTAAATAATAATAAAGCATGGGGATAAGCTATGAAAACTAGAAGAAACTTAAGTAATTCCCATAGGGCAGATTACAATATTTATATCGAATATAAAATTTTTCAGCTTTTTTTAGGAAATATGAGCCATCATTAGCATACATGGCCTTGATTCTTAGCATAGATGTGAAACTTACCCAGTTGTCCTTTACTGATCATGGGCATAACTGTGCCAAACAACATAAGGCTCCATTTAAGAAACATTTTTTGCGCCTCGTTTCATTCAGGAATGCCAAGAAAATTACCAGGATCACCCCTTTATGGGCAAATCTGCAAAACAATGAGCCTGCTGGAAATAGGGATATGGTTGGGGTGCAGATGTAGAAGTCATGCCTGAACCTGGTGCCTGAGGGGGGTCCATGGGCCCCTCTGCCACATAAGAGGACACCAGGACACCACTGGCACGTGGCTGTGAAGTTGCCCTGTTGCAGAATTTACACTGAGGCCCCGAAGCTTTAAAAGGGTTTTCTGAAACTTATAAACTAATAACCTATCCTCTGACTAGTTCATCAGTATATGATTGGTGGGGGTCCGACACCCGGTACCTCCACCGATCTGCTGTTTGAGAAGGCTCTGGTGCTCCCTGCTCACCAAGCACAGCACTGTACATTTGATAAGGGCTTAGCTTGGTATAGCAGCCCAGCCCCATTCATCTCAATGAAGATGAGCTGTGCCTAGGCCAACATGACGTGACGTCACTTTGCCTAGGGGAAGCTGAGAGAAGGCTGTGGGTGTCCAGAGGATACGCCCTCAGTATAAAAGTCTTGGAAAACCCCTTCAAGTTTGAGAGACATGTCTACCCTGGGCTGTAGAATTAATAATCATCCAAATGGCTGCCTAAAATTGATGTAGCAAAAAATATAATATTTTTCTGAATTTGCAATTTTTTAAAAGTAATTCTAACAGTATAATCCTATTGGCTAAACAGAAATAAATACATAGAGGTGATTTGCCGTCACATGTAATAAAAAATAACTCAGCTACTAGATATCACGATGCAAAATTCTCCATTATATTTAATTCTAAAATGGGAACAGTATTATTTTTTATTGATTTTATTTTTTAAAAAGCTAATTTCGACAATTGTCTTTGAAGCCACCCACTTGCCTCCGTTCCTTCTCATTTCCCTATGTAAAAGAATTTAACCAAAGGAAGCCGGCATTAGACTTCAATTCATCCGCAAAATATATAATTTTATTTTGTCATAATGTCTGCTTTTATTTCGAAGGTCAGGTTTTATTTTAATTTCGCTCCATTAGGAACAAAAACTTGCCATTTTCTGAAAAACAAAATCAGCGGGGGGCCCTCTTTAGCTTACAAATGTATTTCCATGGAACATTGTTTTCTATGATCAAAATGACAGGTATAAGCCACTTTCTGTGATTTACTTTAAAGATTTTTTTTTTTAAAGAGGTGACATTTGTAACAACAAAACTAGCAATCACCCAAGCGTCCTGTGACAGGAAGATGGAAGTTGAAAAAAGGATGTAATCCGTTGCTTTAGACCACCAAAGAGGCCTAATATGCGTCATTACAAGAAAACCTTTAATTTTCTCTGAATGTTGTTGTTGATGTATTCAGCTCTCAATGTAAAAAAAAAAAGAAGTTTAACCCTTCAAGCCGCCTTCTTCCACTACTTTCCTGCAATATTAATTAACCTGACTTGCTCATTAGGGCTCTGCCGGCAGTTTATGTTGTCATTTCTAACAGTTTCCTGTAATTGGGTTCAGCAATTGGGCGTTGATACATGGAGATACATTTTTGTATTTTTTAAGCATTCCTAATTTTTTTCTTTGCATTTTTGATGTGGAGAATTTTAAATTAATTCTCCTCCAGATCAAAGAGCACTGTCTCTCTAGCTCCACCTTTTGAAGGTAGCTACTGCTCCTTAAAAAGTCCTGAAACTGATTTTAGCCAAACCAGAAACTCCTCCTAAAGGAAGAAACACCAATCTGTAGACAGCCGTTTTGGCGTTCTTGCCCCTTGTCAGTACAAAACAGGGTACAAGTTGGAGTTTTACAGGTGCAGTGGTCCTTGGGCAAAGGTATGCAAATAGATCTCCTCCAAAGCGAAGAACACAGTGTCTCTAGTGCCATATATTGGAGGTAGCTACTGCACCCAGTGAGTCAATGTCCTACCCATTAAAGACGTTGGGGGGGGGGGGGGGTTTATATTAATGACCTATCCTCAGTAAAGGTCATCATTAATATCTGATTGATGGGAGTTCCCGCCAATCAGCTGTTTGAGGAGGCAGCACTCATGGGAGCGCTGCTTCTACTTCAAAATTATACTGCAAGTCGTCTCGCTTGCACGTGCTCGTCCTGTTGAAGTAAATGGGACTATGGGCTGAGACGAGCGAGACCACGTGCAGTGTAATTCTGAACTGGAAGCAGAGCTCACATGAGCTCCGTCTCCTCTTCAAACAGCTGATTGGGACTCGGACACCTGTCAATCAGATATATTGATGACCTATCCTGTGGATAGATTCTCCATATAAAACCCACTGCACAACCCCTTTAAAGAGCCTTATAAGATGAGTGATTTTAGCCGAACCAGAGACTCTTCCAAAAGGAAGAGACGATAGACAGCTGTTTTGGAGTTCTTGCAAAAGCAGGGTTATAGTTGGCTGGGGGAGAAGTCTTCAATGATTTTGGCAGAGAACTTGAGCAGGGAGTTTTACAAGTGCAATGCTCCCTGGGAAAAGGTATGTAAATCAGTTCTCCTCCAGAAAGAAGGAAAACTGTCTCTATACTGCCATCTATTGGAGGTAGCTACCCTGTTGAGACTTCAAATATCTCTTGACATTGGTGAGTAGCATAAGGTACCTAGTGGACATCACGTGCTAAACTACAGCTTGAACATGCCACATTGTACCAGGGCTGCAGTATAACAGACAAACTACATGAACTTAAAAGTACCCATGCATGTTAGAGGAAAGTCAACCAAACTGTCAATTTCAGTGGGACTTGATGACTGTCTCATGCCTATGGGGGGCACCGAATGGCAAATACTGGAGAAAAGAAAGTGTAGGAGTTAAGCCACTGCCAGAAGTATCTCCTGTAGATTATAACTTGTCCAAGGTAAAAGATGACCTCTGAACTAGTGTTGGGCGCGAATATTCGAATCACGAATTTTAATCACGAATATAGCCACTTCGAGAATTCGCGAAGATTTAGAATATAGTGCTATATATTCGTATTCGCGAATATTCTAGATTTTGATTCATCTGAACCCATGATCCCTCCCCGCTTCTTGCTTGTGGAACAATGAGAAGGCTGCAATGTCTTTGTCTGAGCTTAGCAACATCCCTAGCAACCAATAGGAAAGCTGCCTACCCCTTACTATATAAGAACCTCCCCAGCAGCCCTTGTATGCAGTGTTATTGCTGTGCTCTGTGCTTTGCTGTGTCATTACATTAGATAGTTAGTTAACTCATATATATGTATATATATATATATATATATATATATATATAAATATACAGTCCTGATCAAAAGTTTAAGACCACTTGAAAAATGGCAAAAAATCATATTTAGCATGGCTGGATCTTAACAAGGTTCCAAGTAGAGCTTCAACATGCAACAAGAAGAAATGGGAGTGAGACAACATTTTTTGAGCATTCAATTTAATGAAAACAACGAATAAACTGAAACAGGCTGTTTTTCAGCTGATCAAAAGTTTAGGACCACATGCCTTTAAAAGGCCAAATCTGTGCAAAGATGTGGAGGCAAAAAAACTCTCCCTTTTTGAACGTGGTCGGGTTGTTGAACTGCATAAGCAGGGTCTCTCACAGCGCGCCATCGCTGCTGAGGTGGGACGCAGTAAGACAGTCATTTGGAATTTCTTAAATTCTTAAATGATCCTGAGGGTTATGGAACGAAAAAGTCAAGTGGAAGACCCCCAAAAAATTCATCAGCACTGAGCCGGAGGATCCAATTGGCTGTCTGTCAAGACACTGAACGATCCTAGACCCAAATTAAGGCCCTTACTGGTGCTGACTGCAGCCCCATAACCATCAGACGGCATCTGAGACTGAAGGGCTTCAAAAACAAAAAACTTCTTCAAAGACCTCGTCTCCTTGAACGCCACAGAACTGCTCGTTTGGACTTTGCAAGTGAGCACCAAACATGGGACATTCAAAGATGGAAGAAAGTTTTATTCTCTGATGAGAAAAAATTTAACCTTGATGGTCCTGATGGTTTCCAACGTTACTGGCATGACAAGCAGATCCTACCTGAGATGTTTTCTACGCGCCACAGTGGAGGGGGCGCCATAATGGTCTGGGGGGCTTTTTCCTTCAGTGGAACAATGGAGCTTCAGGAAGTGCAGGGGCGTCAAACGGACGCTGGCTATGTCCAGATGTTGCAGAGAGCATTCCTCATGACTGAGGGCCCTCGTCTGTGTGGTAACGACTGGGTTTTTCAACAGGACAAGGCTACAGTACACAATGCCCGCAGGACAAGGGACTTCTTCCAGGAGAATAACATAACTCTTTTGGCCCATCCTGCGTGTTCCCCTGATCTAAATCCAATTGAGAACCTTTGGGGATGGATGGCAAGGGAAGTTTACAAAAATGGACAACAGTTCCAGACAGTAGATGGCCTTCGTGCGGCCGTCTTCACCACTTGGAGAAATGTTCCCACTCACCTCATGGAAACGCTTGCATCAAGCATGCCGAAACAAATTTTTGAAGTGATAAACAATAACGGTGGAGCTACTCATTACTGAGTTCATGTTTGGAAGTTGGATTTCTGTTTTGGGGGGGGTTAGCTTTTTTTTGGAGGTGTGGGTCCTAAACTTTTGATCAGCTGAAAAACAGCCTGTATCAGTTTATTCGTTGTTTTCATTAAATTGAATGCTCCAATTTTTTTTTGTCTCACTCCCATTTTTTCTTGTTGCATGTTGAAGCTCTACTTGGAACCTTGTTAAGATCCAGCCGTGTGTCATGGAACCATGAACCAGACGTACAACAAGAGATAAGTGGAAATAAGAAGGCTTTATTGAAAATCAAGCTGTAAGCAAAAGTCCAAACGGATGGCTAAACCGAAGCAGGGTCTTGCGTAGACAGAGGTCAGGAACCAGAAGGGTAGTCAGACGAAGCCTGGATCAGGAACCAGCAGGGTAGTCAGACGAAGCCAGGATCAGGAACCAACGGGGTAGTCAGACGAGGCCAGGATCAGGAACCAGAAGCAGCAGCAGTCTTAGAAGCATGTGAACACAGGAGGACCAAGCAAGGAACTGAAGCCACAGACCTCCTATATATATGAGCTAGGCATCCAGCTCCTCCCAGTGGGAAGGAGAAGCCGCAGGGTGGGAGGCTACAAGAAACCCAGAAACCAAGATGGCCGCCAGCACATGTCAAACGAAGGAGAACAGTGAGAAGGTAAGACCATGACAGTACCTCCCCCTCAAGGGCCCCTCCTCCGCGGAGTAAGGAACGGTTTCTGAGGGAAGCGTGCGTGGAAGGCTCGGAGCAAAGCAGGAGCATGGACATCTGCGGAGATAACCCAGGAACGCTCCTCTGGACCATAACCACGCCAATGGACCAAAAACTGCAACCGACCGCGGACCAAGCGTGAGTCCAGGATATTGCTCACCTCATATTCCTCACGATTGCCCACTTGGACCGGACGGGGCCGAGGAACCGAGGAAGTGAAACGATTACACACCAATGGCTTCAACAGGGAGACATGAAACACGTTGGAGATCCGCATGCCAGGAGGAAGCGCAAGGGCATAGGCTACCGGGTTTACCCTGCGAAGCACTCGGAAGGGACCAACAAAGCGAGGCGCCAGCTTGGGAGTGGGCACTCGAAGGTTGAGGTTGCAGGTGGACAACCATACACGGTCTCCGACCTGGTAGGAAGGAGCGGGCGCTCGTCTGCGATCAGCCTGGAGTCTCTGGCGCTGCGCAGAGACCTCAAGGGACCTCTGGATCTGTACCCAAGAAGCACGTAGGACGGAAAGGTGATCCTCCACAGCCGGAATATCCTGGGGAGAGAATACCTCCGGTAACACGGCAGGTTGGTACCCATAATTGGCCATGAAGGGAGACGTCCCAGAGGAAGAGTTCACCGCCGTGTTCCTGGCAAACTCAGCCCAAGGCAGGAGGTCAACCCAATTGTCTTGGTGATCGGAGACATAGCAACGAAGGAATTGCTCCAAGGCCTGATTGGATCGTTCTGCGGCCCCATTGGACTGAGGGTGGTAGGCCGAGGAGAAAGAGAGATGAATCCCCAACTGGGAGCAAAAGGCGCGCCAGAACCTGGACACAAACTGACTCCCCCGATCCGACACAATCTCCTTGGGCAAACCGTGCAACCGGAAGACCTCCCTGGCGAAAATCGTGGCCAACTCTTGTGCAGAGGGTAACTTCTTGAGAGGAACACAGTGGCACATTTTGGAAAACCGATCCACAATCATGAGAATGACCGTATGGCCTCGGGATGCAGGGAGGTCCACAATGAAATCCATCCCCAGGTGTGACCATGGGCGCTCCCCGGTGGCTATGGGTTGCAAAAGGCCCAACGGAAGGTGCCGAGGGGACTTACTCTGGGCACAAACGGAGCATGCCGCTACATATGCGGCGATGTCGGAACGTAGAGAAGGCCACCAGAACAGACGTGAAACAGCCCAGGACAGTTGATTCTTTCCAGGATGCCCCGCGGCCTTGGAGTTATGGTAGGTTCGCAACAACCGAGTGCGCAACTCCTCAGGCACAAAACACCTGCCGTTGGGTCTCCCAGAGGGAGCACCAGATTGAGCCGCCAAAATCTGCTCACCCAGGGGAGAGGTCAGGCTGGTGCGAATGGCGGCCAGGATCTGATTCGGAGGTATGACCGAAGTCGGAATCGACTCCTCCCCGGACAGCTCGGAGTACTGCCGTGATAAGGCATCCGCTCTGATGTTCTTGGAACCGGGTAGGTAGGAGACTACGTAATTAAAACGTGACAAGAACAGAGCCCATCTGGCCTGACGTGGTGTCAATCTCTTGGCCTCAGAAAGGTAGGTCAGATTCTTGTGGTCCGTCAGGATGAGAACCGGAACCACCGAACCCTCGAGCAAGTGCCTCCATTCTTTAAGGGCCTGCACGATGGCCAATAACTCCCTGTCACCAATCTGATAGTTGCACTCCGCGGAAGACAGTTTCCGGGAGTAAAACCCACAAGGAAGCAGAGGACCCTCTGGTGTTCTACGCTGAGACAGAAGGGCGCCTACTCCCGTCTCAGACGCGTCCACCTCGAGGACAAAGGGCAACCCAGGGTTGGGATGCGACAGAATCGGAGCCGACACAAAGGCGGACTTTAGAGCCTCAAAAGCTCGGATGGCCTCGAGCGGCCAGACCTGGAAATTACTGCCCTTCCTGGTCAGATCCGTGAGAGGCTTGGCTAGCATAGAAAAGTCCCTGATGAACTTCCGATAATAATTGGCGAAGCCCAAAAAGCGCTGCAGGGCACGGAGACCACTGGGCTGGGGCCACTGTAAGACAGCCGAAACCTTCTCAGGATCCATGGAGAACCCCTCAGCGGAAATGATGTAACCTAAGAAGGTTACCTGGGATCGGTGAAATTCGCATTTCTCAAGCTTACCGAACAGCCTGTTCTCTCGTAACCGTTGCAACACTCGTCTGACATCCATAATGTGGGCCTCCATGGATTCAGAATATACCAAGATGTCATCCAAATAGACCACCACACACTGCTGCAACAGGTCACGGAAAACATCGTTGATGAATTCCTGGAAGACTGCGGGCGCATTGCACAACCCAAAGGGCATAACCAAGGATTCATAATGACCGGTCCTGGTGTTAAACGCGGTCTTCCACTCATCGCCCGCCTTGATCCTTACCAGGTTATATGCCGCCCTCAGGTCGAGTTTGGTAAAGACCGTGGCCCCTTTGAGGCGATCGAACAGCTCGGAAATCAAGGGTATCGGGTAAGCGTTCTTGATCGTGATGCGATTGAGACCCCTGTAATCGATGCAAGGCCTCAACTCACCGCCCTTCTTTTTCACAAAGAAAAATCCAGCCCCTGCCGGGGACGAGGATTTGCGAATGTGTCCGCGTGAAAGCGCCTCCCTCACGTACTCCTCCATGGCCTCATTCTCCGCTACCGACAGTGGATAGACTTTGCCACGAGGAGGAACGGCACCAGATTGTAACTCTATGGCACAATCGTATGGGCGGTGCGGAGGTAGGGCAACCGCACGCACCTTATCGAATACATCCCGGTACTCTTCGTATTCAGGAGGCAACAGAGAGTCCGAGGAAGTACACAGCAACTTGACAGGCCCATGGATGCAACTAGCCCCACACTGCGGTGACCACGAGAGGATCTCGGCCGATCTCCAATCGAAAGTCGGATTATGCTTCTGGAGCCAGGGGTACCCCAAGACCACCGAGTAGTGTGGAGACGAAATCACCTGGAGACAGACCGACTCTCTGTGAACGGCACCAATGGCTATCCCCACTGGAAGGGTCTCATGAGTCACGTGTGGCGGCAGAAGGGGTCTGCCGTCTATCGCCTCAAGAGCCAGTGGGGAACCTCGAGGCTGCAGAGGAATGGAATTGGCGGCAGCGAACACACTATCAATGAACAAACCACCAGCACCAGAGTCCACCAACGCCTGGGTCGTCACCGAGCCCCCGACCCAGGAGAGGACAACAGTGATCAGTGGTTTGTCAACACGGGAAACCGGGGACGAGGAGACTCCACCCAAGATCTGCCCCCGACAGGATCTCAGGTGCGAGCATTTCCCGGACGGTTCGGACATGCCAACCGAAAATGCCCACCGAGACCACAGTACATGCATCGGCCCTCGCGTCTCCGGAGTACCCTCTCCCCCTCAGACAGGCGAGCAAACCCCATCTGCATGGGTTCACCCCCAGACAAGTCATCCCCAGGAGGCGTGGGAGGAGAGGGAGGCACGGGTGGGACAGCAAACGTAGGCGCCAATCTGTTAGAAGACCTCCGCAGGCTCTCCTTAAAGGAAGGTCTCTCCCTGAGTCTGGTGTCAATCAAAATCAGGAAAGAAATAAGAGACTCGAGCTCCACTGGTAGGTCCTTAGCTGCAACCTCATCCTTCAAGGCATCCGAGAGACCATGAGAGAAAGCAGCGACCAGAGCCTCATTATTCCAGCCCACCTCTGCTGCCAGGGTACGAAACTCAATGGCGTATTCAGCTACGGATCGTGAACCCTGTCTGATGGACATAAGGAGCTTCGCAGCAGAGGCAGCACGAGCCGGCACATCGAATACCTTCCGAAGAGAAGCAACAAAACCGGAAAACTCGGCAACCACCGGATTGTTGTTCTCCCATAAAGGCTGGCCCGGGCCAAGGCCTTGTCCGAGAGCAGCGAGATCAAGAAGCCCACCTTTGATCTCTCAGTAGGAAAGGCATGTGGCAGCAACTCAAAATAAATGCCCACCTGGTTAAGGAAACCTCGGCACTGAGTTGGCTCTCCCCCAAAGCGCTGTGGAAGGGGGGCAGAACCGGTCATACCCCGAAACACCGCAGGCGCAGCAACAGGTGTCGGGGTAGACTCTGGCGCAACAACCGGAGCGGCAGTAGGAGCGGGCCCAGGAGCGACAACCGACCCATCGGCAACGGAAGCGAAATGAGCCGTGCGTTCAAGCAGGGTTTGCAACGCCACAGCGAACCGACCCAACAGGTGATCCTGCTGATCAAGTCTGGCAACCAGCGTAGGTAGCGAGAATGGCCCTGTACCGTCAAAATTCATGGCTTGGTCCTAATGTCATGGAACCATGAACCAGACGTACAACAAGAGATAAGTGGAAATAAGAAGGCTTTATTGAAAATCAAGCTGTAAGCAAAAGTCCAAACGGATGGCTAAACCGAAGCAGGGTCTTGCGTAGACAGAGGTCAGGAACCAGAAGGGTAGTCAGACGAAGCCTGGATCAGGAACCAGCAGGGTAGTCAGACGAAGCCAGGATCAGGAACCAACGGGGTAGTCAGACGAGGCCAGGATCAGGAACCAGAAGCAGCAGCAGTCTTAGAAGCATGTGAACACAGGAGGACCAAGCAAGGAACTGAAGCCACAGACCTCCTATATATATGAGCTAGGCATCCAGCTCCTCCCAGTGGGAAGGAGAAGCCGCAGGGTGGGAGGCTACAAGAAACCCAGAAACCAAGATGGCCGCCAGCACATGTCAAACGAAGGAGAACAGTGAGAAGGTAAGACCATGACACCGTGCTAAATAGGATTTTTTTGCCATTTTTTAAGTGGTCTTAAACTTTTGATCAGGACTGTATATATATATAAATATATATATATATATAATAAAGATAGTCAGTGTAGGTTAGATAGTGATATAGTGTCGCTGATAGGTTCCAGTGCAGGGTGTTAGGTAGTGTGATAGGGATTACTGTTTCTCTGCTGTCCATGCATACATGCTACAGACATAGTGCTCTGATGTCACAAGTTCACAACAATACTTAATGCACCAATCACTAATATGTAGTCAGACCTGTTAAAATGTGAAGTTGCACGTATTGCACCAAAATATGCGCATCGTTAATTGCAGATAAGCGCAATCGCGAATATATTGAAGCACTCTATCTGCATATAAAGCCATTTTTAATGTTCTGCCATGCCAACCATTTTCTCCAGTCTCAGGAACTTTTAGCAGCTTGCAAAATGTAGCAAAAGTGACCCACGCCTGTATTGCGCTTTACACTAATATTACATTGCCAATTTTTGCAATCAAGAAAATAACGGCGAATTCTCGAATGAGTGAATTTATGACGAATATTCACCCAAATATTCGCAAAATATCGCAAATTCGAATATTGCCCCTGCCGCTCATCACTACTCTGAATTAGCTACAGGGGTTGTCCAGGGGGATTTTTTTTATCTCTTTTTATAAAGAGTCAGATTAGAATAAAAATTAAAAGTAAGCATTACTCACCTTACCAATCCTCCCTCGCTGCCATTTTGCTGCTCTTCCTGTCCCTAGTACTAACTAGTCCTAGCTTATACCTGTCACCATGAAATGCAGTGAAGTCTGCAGGCATCATGTTCTAAAGCAGGAGCTGAGCAGATTGACATATAGTTTGGCAGTAAAACGTAAGCATTTAAACCTCTGGTCTTTTAAAGGGAACCGGTCACCAGGATTTTGTGTATAGGGCTGAGGACATGGGTTGCTAGATGACCGCTAGCACATCCGCAATACCCAGTCCCTGTAGCTCTGTGTGCTTTTATTGTGTAAAAAAAAGATTTGATACATTTGTGAATTAATCGGAGATGAGTCCTGTCCCTGACTCATCTCACCTACAGGACTCATCCCGGTGACAGGTTCCCTTTAATGCATATAATTCATGTGGGCAATGGGCAGTCCTACTCAGTGACTGACAGCCTCTCCTGTCTGCTGAGTCATGCAGAGTTATCTGTCAATCTACGAGTGGCACGTGACTCCTAATCCTAAGGACAAAAGCAGTAGAGTTTTCAAAGTATAATTAAAAGTAGCATCAACATGGCATTGGGGAGGACTGGTGGCTGAGTAATGCTTCTTTTTTAACTTTTGACCCATTTTTGACCTATTTAAAAATAAATTAATAAATGGATTTCCATTTTAAAGCTAGATTCATTATGCCATATGCCATAATTCGTGTTGTATTTTGGGGGCCCACCGTATAGATACATTCAAGTATTACTCACACAGCAGCAAGATGCTACCAGATGATTGAATATGGGGGTCCCTGCAGGAACTTTGAGAAGGTAGGTCCTGGGGAGAAAAGGACACTGGTAGCTAGAAGTCATCTCAGCTCAGTTTGTGTCTATAATAATAAACTGGGGAGCAGGACCTAACGACGCCCCTGATGGGGAGTTTCTTTAATAACCTATCATGTTTTTATATGAACATAAGCTGGTTGAGGTGCTGTACACTGAATATATGTACGTAGTGCAGTAAGTCTACTGTGTTATGTGCCACTTGTGCAGGGGGTGGGAGACCAGAGGCCCACCGGGGGATTCACCTGTACCCCTGTGGGCCAGTCCGAGCCTGGCCAGGATTAATAATCCTGACTCAGCCTTTGTAGAAGGGTAGGTGTGGGTTGGCCCTATGCCTAACCTTAGGGGAGGCTAGACTGGAGTTGAGAGAGAGGAAGCAAAGTCTATGTGCTCTCTCTTCTAAGGCCCAAGAGGACTACACAGACCAACTGATCTCTGCAAGATCTACAGAAAAATAAGAAAATATGAAAAAGATAAGGGAGAGTAGGGAATTTGCATGGCCTTGCATAGGATTCAGCATGGTAACATGCTACTACAGCCATTCAGACATTGCTGCTGTGAGGGGCACAGTTAAGACACCCTTCACACTTGGACAGACCCTCACATCCTGTCCAGACATGCCTTCAAGACCCTGTATTCCACACTGGATACTACAGACATTATTGCCAAGGTTCTGTTGCCAGCCATAGATTCTACTGAGAGTGACTTTAACAAGATAGAGAGCAAAGATGGCCATAGCTCCCATTCTTGTATAATTCTAAAATCACTTTCTGTGAGAAAAATGAATTGTGTACAGTTCGACTCTGTCTGTTATAATTGAATGTACTACAACTCCTATTCTGCACATCAGTAAAGAGAGACTTTTATTCTTCTACTTTTGATCTGGTTTTCTGAGTCCTACATTATATGCTGGCTATTGCACTCCACACACCATGCCTTGCCCCCAAACAAACACTTACCTTCACAGGCACCCCAGCTACCATCAGGCAGGAGTCCCAGAATCAGGGTGTGCCCCGAGGGAAAAAGTGTACCCCTCCTTTCACTGCAGGGTCCTAGGGAGCAATGGTGTGATGAAAGCCACTGTGATTGACTGTGACAGCCAAAGCCACTACCACTCCAATCCTCCGCTCTGGCTCCTCCGGTAGGGCTCCAAGGTTATTTGTTTTATCTTTTATATAATTTACTATTCTGAATTCCCTTTACAGTAATTAGTATCTCAAGACATAGGTGTAAACTGGGAGATAAACCTGTCTATGTACTCTTCTACAAAAGCGTCACCAGAACTAGAAACCACCAAGTTGCATTCCTTGTGCCTTAATGAACACATTTTTCTTTGACTTCCTATTCCCAAAGTAATTTTAAGTTCAGTTCAATTACACTAAAGACTTTGGCAGTTCCTGTCAGTGTGTAATTGTCCTGCAACTCTCTAAGAATACAACAGAAAATCTTCCTTCTCGACTGCCGGCCATGAAGGGCATCTCTACCTCCAGCAAGACTGGTCAATGAAGTCGAAAGAGTGGCTCTCAAGATTTGCTTTTCAACATTCTACTCAGAAACCGAAGACCTAGAATCACTAGAGAATAGGCATTACCACAGGCTGGAAATGAGAAACAGATTATCCTAATGTAACCCCTGAATTGTAGAATGGACAGCTATGAGCCCTGAGAAAATGTTCTGCTCTCTCTGGGCTTTTATCTGCACCGAATCAACTGATACGATGATAGTACTTCTCATTGATGGCCAAGCTGTTAATAGCTCCACCCGTACAGAATGGGTAAAGTGAGAAGGAGCTAGGATATAAGTTTTTTTTTTTTTTGCTATATTTTTAATGGAAATCACAGTTCATTTCTCTTCCTAAAAATATAGCTTTGCTATGTAGACATTTTTGTTTTTCCATGAGATAAGGAACCATGCAATGAAGAGTTAATAGCGCCTACATGTATCCTGCTACAATATTCAATGGCAGGATTACGTGGATAATGTACTCAGAAAGAACGTTAAAGGATTTTCATATTGCTCTAAAGGTGGCCATTAGACTAAAGTTGATCAAAACTGACAATTTCAACCAAAATGAGCATTCATTGGGTCAAATTTGACAATGAAAAATTGTTTTAACCAACCAATGACAGACCATTATCACCTGAAAAGAAGTTGGCCATGTTTAATATTTTCATGTGGTAGTCAGATGAAAGATATATCTTTAAAAAAAATGTTCCCACAAAGATCTTTCGTCCAGTTAGCCAGTTTGAACCATAAAAGGCCAATATGGACTAAAGTGTGTATTAAGTTTAGTCTGTGAAACAAATGTTCTCCAGATGATTGCTTGTTCAACTGCTGTTAAACCATCGACCAACGTCTGTCTAATCTGTGAGGCCAGCTTAAGAGAGGACTTCTCAAACTTTTGTCTTCCAGGACCTCAACACTTAAATCATAGTGATCCTGGTCCCCGCACCACCGCGGCTGCTTCTTCCCCTGCGTGGATGAAAACATCCGGTGTCGGGGGGGAGCAGCCAAAGGCAGACGGGGACCAGCCTCCCTAGTAGTATGGGTGACGCAGGGGACCAGAAGCGGTGCAGGGAGTGGAGAGCCAGGTAAGTATATTCAATGTGAGGGCCTGGCATATGGGGGGGCAGTTTATAGCCTTGGTTAACCCCCTTAAATGTTTTCCTAGAGAAAAAAAACCTACAGTTTACAACTTCTGATGACTTCTGCTGGAATAGAAGTGTCAAACCTGAAGACAGAATGATTGTCCAGCTGAATCTGACATGTTAAAGGGATTGTCCAGTAAAGAAAATCCAGTATCATACCCTGATTTGGGGATTCTGAGATAACAAAGGGCTGCGCTCTGTTCAGGATCTTCATCTCTTGATCAGAGTGGTGTGCAATTATAAGGAGCTTCTCTCGCTCTCTCTGGAGGACTTGTCATGTCCTGCATTACACAGACTTCTCATTGTTTTGAATGGGAACTGTGTATTACTTTATTTCCCCTGTGGTGGCGCTGCAGGAAAATTGAACACTTACTGCCATGTTTCCAAATCATTTGAATTTGAATGCTGCAGATCCCATTAAGAGGACACTTTGTGATGAACTTGCTTTGGCACAGAACTCTTATACAAGAAGAAATTGTCCACATTGAAGAACCTTCTTAAAAGGAACCTGTCATTAACGTTATGCTGCCCTCACAAGTAGTGACACACATGCTGATTTTGGAAGTCTGTCACTCACCTAATATTAAGTGGTTGCCAAGAATTTACTGTATAATCATCTCAACCTGTGATCTAATAGAGTCACGGCTGACTGAGAAGAGTCATGGCTATTCATGAGCTTCTCCTCTCTCCACCCACCCGTCAAGGGAGACAACTAGGAAGAGAACTGTCAATCATCAGCAAGTGGGTGGGAAAAGAGAAAATCATGAATGATTAATCAGAACCCTTCTCAGCCAACTATGGCTCTTTTCCAGCATGGTCTCCAATGAGTGTACAGTAAGTTCATGGTAACCACCTAATATTAGCTTATGAGGGCATAAAGTTAATGAGGTTCCCTTTAAGAGGCTTATCAAGAGTTTAATCATTGAAAACAAAGTCACTTACCTTTGCCTGTCCTTAAAAAAACATATGATCTATATAGAATATGTTCAGGCCCATCTTTAATTACATTGTAATGTCAGTTAGCTCATAAGAAATAGACCAAAGTTGCATGTAATTGGCTCCAAAGTCATCTGTAAATTAGTAACCGGTAGTTTTGTACTGGACCACTGGGGTCCATTAATGTTTCAGAGCTGGGGCCATCAGACAGTCTTCTAATACTCTGGTGCAGATACAACTAGAACAGAGAAAGCATCATAGTAAGGACCTTAGGCTACTGCCGGATCCATGCTACCGCAAATCCACTGTGCCACCGGAGGTCCGCTCCAGCCCCATTTATTACAATGGGGGCGGGGCGAAGGTCCGGCTGCAGCACGGCAAACATGTTGAGAGGCGGACGGCCAAAAATTACAGCACACTGCGTTTTTTCTCTAGCCGCCTCTCGGCATGTTTGCTGTGCTGCGGCCGGACCTCCATTATAGTGAATGGGGAATGGGGCCGGAGCGGACCTCCAGTGGCACAGTGGAACACCTGGAACAGCCTGATGGAAAAGGCCACTCCAAGTGTGAAAGTAGCCTTACAAGTGGCAGTGATAGAAGTGGTTCAAAGCATCTCAGCTCTTCGTGTTGTGTTAAGGACACAAGACCTAAAGCAGCATAAAGGAAGTGGCAAGGCCGGATTGGACAGTGAAGGACAGAAGATGACGGCATAAACCAGGTAAGAAATTGTTATTCTACAAACAATAGAATTTATTTTTACCCAGGTTGTTTCCAACGCATTTCAGGACCGTACTGTGTTGCCTGATGAAGGGGCCCGTACGGCACCTGAATGCATTGCCAACAACCTGCGTAAAAAGAAAATCTATTGTTTGAAGAATAACAATTTCTTACCTGGTTTGCAGCACTGTGAAGCTCCCGTCCGTCCTAATGCTCTGGTGGCCATTCAGACAAGGGAAACAAACATGCATGTGGCAAAGACCCATGTCAAATAGAAGAGAGAGTAATAAGAAATGCTGAAGAGTCAGGTAATATTAATAGGAAAGTCTATAGTCATGGTACTAATAACCAAATATGGATCAAAAATGGTCCCAAGTTTGGATTGCCAAGAAGCTGATTCTGGAACAAAAACTGTTGAAATGCTTTGGTGCCATATTTCCTGTGTAACCATCTATGATGGTCATGCTAGTTTTTCCATAGTGTAGCAGTGCGGAGCACTGGACCTCAGCTATAGGGACTAGATGCTCAGCAGAGCTGTTGGTATATTCTGTCATTTCATTCCTATAAAAACGCATTGCTTCGCCCAATGTCCTGCTGCTGCAGCAGAGTTCTGAACCACAAAAGCAGGGGCTGGACAAGAGATAGGCGGCAGGCTAGGGTGCCAATCGGGGGTGGGGCATGACAATTTTTATTTGAAAAAATAAAATAAAAGTTTCCCTCTATAAGAATTTCCCTGTGTGGCTGGGGTAAATTAAATGAATGATTGTGCAACTGACAAATATCATCCACAATTTAAGGAGCCCCTGTCTGCAGGATGAACCCTATTATACCAAGCATAGGTTTGATCCTGCTGATTAAAACTATTGTGAAATATCAGCTGTATGAAAGGTGCTCTTTAAGGGACCAAGGGTGGTTTATCACCTTGGGCACTTAGAGACCTCATTCCTCTCGTGCATGAAGGGTTTTCCAGTATTTTGGAACAGTATCCAAGATCTTGGTGGCCATTAGTGTTCCCACACAGCAGTTATTCCCCCTTAGTGCCCCCTCACATTAAGAATGCCCTGTTAGTGTCCCCACAGATATACCTCTTTAGTGCCCCCATACAATAAGAATACCCTCTTAGTGCCCCCTCACATTATGCCCTGTTAGTGCCCCCACAGTTATGCCTCTTTAGTGCCTCACACAATAAGAATACCCTCTTAGTGCCCCCACACAGAAGTTTTGCCCCTTTAAGGTCCTGACACAATAGAATTGCCCCCTAGGTTCCTCCTCACAACAGTGCTGCCCTCTAAATGCCCCCTTACAATAGTGCTGCCCCTTAGTGCCCCCTTATAATACTTGTGCATGTGTTTGTATGTACCGTATATGACTGCTGAAGTATATTTGTGTGAAAGATCTAGTAGTCCATAATATCTTAAACTCCTGCACTTGGGCAGGATGCCAGATTATGGGAATTTATTTGCAAATATGTATATAATATTGAAATGCACTTTTAAATTTTTAATGTATGGAATTTATTGCAAAATGAATAGGTATGGAGGTAGAGAAATAGTAAAATATTCTCCATGATTGGTTAAGGGAAAATCCATCACATTTCGAAATTGCAGCTGCTACAAGTGAATTTCCTTCGTGAACACATGTCTATATCCTGATTACTTTGGATCTAATATCACATAAAATTGGCTTCTTTCATGGAACAGAAGTTATTTGATCTCAGCATAGTTTTTCGACCTCCCATGATGTTCAAACGAGGAGGACAGGAGGAGCTGAAGCAGCGATTTATACAAAGTAAGGTAAACTGTGCGGAATGTGAGGACACAATGACACGTTGTTTGTGTCGGATACGTTTCACCACATCTTGTACCAGAGATCACAAGAACTGAAATAACTCAAACAATAAAGTAGAAAACGGCGCTAAGGATATGAGATATTGTGGACGAAATATCAGATTGGTCACAGGATCAGGGAATGAGCTTGTAAAATGTTTTACAGATATTATATTTCTTATAAAAAAATTACATCTTAAGTTATAGAGAGATAATACAAGGACACAATGAAGAATTTCTCACTGGCCACAATTTAATTTATTTTTCTGCCATCAATACATCCAGGTGATCAAATACTATAACGTAAATGTAAAATGAAAAAAAAAACTATAAGGTCAACCACAAGACTATTACAAACATACAGGACTATGTAGCATTATATATAACTATTACATCCTGTGATGTCTCCTCTGATTGTACACGTTCTCTTTCTTCGTGTTCTTCATTCAGCTCAGACCACCATGACTACTTCTTTCAGCCATATGTAGTCTTTGCAGAGTTTGCTACATAGACATCTTAGGTTTCACCATTTTCCATAATCTTCCCCCTCTTGGTGCCTCAAAATTGTTAACCTGCTGCTTCCCCCAATACTATGGCCATTATGCTCTCCAATGCCCTCAACTATTATACTGCAGAAATATAGTGCCATACAGATAGTTCCTTGCCAAAAGTCCTACCAGTAGTAATAAATCTCTCCCAAAGTGCCCTCATCAGTAAAAGTGTCCCCTACAATTCCCCAATAGTGATAAAACTCCCCAAAGTGCGCTGTTAGTATGATAGTAATAATAATTATGTAGTATCCTATTAGTAATAATAATGCCCCCAATGTGACCATATTTTAAATATTTGCCCTATAATAATTATTACAGTAGTAATAATGCCTACCACAGTGCCCCAGTAGTAATAAAGCCCATCATAGTGCCCCAGTACCAATATAGCCCCTGATGATCCCAGTAGTAATAAAGTCCCCTATAGTGCTCCCTTTAGAAATTAAGCCCCTGATAGTTCCCCCAGTAGTGATAAAGCCCCCCATAGTAAAAGGGTAATTGAGCCCCATTATAGAGCCCCCAATAGTATTAATACCCCTCTATGGTGCTCCAGTAGTAATAAGGCTCCTCTATTGTAGCCACAACAGTAATAAGGTCCCCTATAATGCTTCCAGTAGTTATAATGCCCCTATAGTTTCTCAAGTTGCTTTAATGCTCCCCTATAGTGCCCCAGTAGTTTCAATGCCCCCTGTAGGGCTCCTAGTAGTTATACTGCCCCCTGTAGTGCCCCCAGCAGTAATAATGACCCCATAGTTAAAGTTCCCCCAATAACCCCCCTGTAGTATGTTTCCCCAAAGAGCCAAAAACATCAAATATCTGACTTCATACCACTGTATGCTATGCAGGCCACAGACCCCCTCCTGTGGCCTGACGTGCCTCCATCCTGGTGCAGGCAGTTACGATGATGTCATTGATACATCTTCTCATAGGCTTCAGGCTTCGTGGCCTATTAGAGTGAATGGTGGGGATGGGAGCCATTGCCTCCCAGTGTACTGATGTAGTATTCAACTGTTTCGCCATCCTGAGGCCGGCAATACAGTTATATGTGCGGTGGTCACTACATTCAGGGCCCTGGGCAAAATGTCCCAGTGCCCCCACTGTGGCCAGTGTTAGTCTGGGCTACTTGTTAACGGTGTTCATGGTAAGATCAGCCCATGCCTGTTACCGATCACTGACTACATAACTGGAGGTGAACTGGTGTGACTTGTGTATGTTTCCCATAGAGCTTTCGGATTGTCCATATTGCCTGTTTGGTGAGGTATAGTTGTTTTTTCGTTAACTGTGGGACATTTGCACTCGATTTTGCATAGGTAGAGTATTTTATTGTACTTTTCATATTAAAAGTTAATGCTTTAGTAGACTACACTCCAGCCTGTGAGATTTAAATGGCACACTAGGTCAAAGTAAGAAAGAAACGTCTTATTAATCTACGTTTCAACATTTAGAATAAAAAATAAATAAATAATGTTTTCTATATTTCACTCGTGTCTAGTTGAACTCTATAAGTAATGAATTATGGTTAATAATTAAATAATGAAATGATACAGCGTACGACTACATGTATAAACTAATTGGGTCTATTTACCAGCCGCCCAGTACTTTCTCCGCAGTCGAGCAGCCCCCTTAAGAAAACCTACAAAGCCAAAAACAAATCAGATTTGCAACCTTGTAGACACATTTACCCAGTTTATATTTATTTTAATAAGAGAGCAACATCTCAGATGATGGAATAGCACGTCCGGAGAAAAAAACATTGCCGGATAATGAACCATTCCTGTTTTTATATATTTCCACTGTTCTTTAATAACTCCTCTGTGATCCGCGCAGTGTGAAGACATACAGTTATCCTTTAAACTAAATCCATTATTCCACACCAGTGCATTGCATTTATAAACTGCAACATTTATTGATGTTGACTGGAAAGACAGAAAAAACGTCCCTTTCCTTTTTTCCGCAGTGCATTTCCGTCACATGACTATCGATTATATTGCTATTGACAAGTTTTGTAACCCTTGAAGCAGCATGATAGGTGATGAAGGACGGCCATTTGTGCCTTTGTGTGCTCTGAGCAGATACTTTGGGACAGTGTTTCGTTATCTGGGGAAAACACATTTTTTTGTAGACAGCAAAATTTCGATTAAACTCCCGATCTTTTAATGGAAATAAAAATGAAGACATTTTTGTAGTTCAAGACATGTTTCCAATCTGGTGCTGAGTTGCTGAAGGGAGGATGAAATGTTTATTAAATGGACAAGCAAGACACCATATCCAAAAACATGGACAGCCCCAAACACCTCTTTTCCTGTTCTCTACTGGAAAATTACCATTTTAAAAGAGATTCATATATTTTATAAATAAGAGAAGACTCCCCAGAACCACCCTAGAAGACCCCTCACTGTATGCACACTGCAACCTTTCTTCTACTTTTTAACAATCAGTTTTTTTAGTTTAAATGTTAACTTCAACTGGAAAATATCTTCCATACATGATGGCTTCATTTGTGAAGCCTCCTTGCTCTTGTGGGCAGAGACTGCCTGCTTTGCTATCTTCATGGGTGGAGTATTCCAGTCCTGTTCTCATGATGGGTGGAGTATTCCAGTCCTGTTCTCATGATGGGTGGAGTATTCCAGTCCTGTTCTTATCATGGGTGGAGCCTCCCTGCTTTTTTCTCTATGGGTGGAAAATACCTATCTTGTTCTCATAAAAGGTGGCGCCTCCCTGCTCTTTTCTCTATGGGTAGACCATTCCAGTCCAGTTCTCATCATGGGCGGAGCATCCCCGTTTTTTTCCTATGAGTCAAAAAATTATATTCTGTTCTCATCATAGGTGGAGCCTCTGTGCTATTTTCTCTATGAGTAGAGCATTCCAGTCCATTTCTCATCTTGGGCAGATCATAGGAAAAAATGCGTATAGCAGCACAACGAAAAATTAAAGTCTTATCTTGTGGTGGTGCCAGCCGTGTTGGGAGCTAGTCAGAAGTTCCCCCTTGGATGAGTCATATAGAAGAAACCGCAGCACTCTCCTGTCTTCAATTCAGTGGAATTTATTTAACCAGCAAAAAAAAAAAAAAAAAAAAAAATGCGACGTTTCGACCGTAAAGGTCTTTCTCAAGCCTTGGGAAAGACCTTTACGGTCGAAACGTCTCATTTTTTATTTTTTTTGCTGGTGAAATAAATTCCACTGAATTGAAGACAGGAGAGTGCTGCGGTTTCTTCTATATGACTCATCTTGGGCAGAGCCTCTGCGCTCTTTCCTGTTTGGGTGGAGCATTCCTATCCTGTTCTCATCATGGGTGGAGCATCCCTGCTCTTTTCTTTATGAATGGAGAATTCCTATTTTGTTATCATCATGGGTAGAGCCACCCTACTCTTTTCTCTATGGGTGGAGCATTCCAGTCCAGTTTTCAGCCTGGGCGGAGCCTCTGTGCTCTTTTCTTTATGGGTGGAGTATTCCTATCCTGTTCTCATCATTTGTGAAACCTCCTTGCTCTTGTGGGCAGAGACTTCCTGCTTTGCTATCTTCATGGGTGGAGCATTCCTATCCTGTTCTCATCATGGGTGGAGCATCCCTGCTCTTTTCTTTATGAGTGGAGAATTCCTATTTGTTTATCATGGGTAGAGCCATCCTACTCTATTCTCTATGGGTGGAGCATTCCAGTCCAGTTCTCTGCCTGGGCGGAGCCTCTGTGCTCTTTTCTCTATGGGTGGAGTATTCCTATCCTGTTCTCATCATGGGTGAAGCCTCCCTGCTCTTTTCTCTTCATGAGAGGAACTTTCCAGTCCTGTTCTCATCATGGAAACTGATACAAACAGTGATGTACTTTGACTGACAGATGCAGATGGACAGAAGGTGGTATAACACAGAAGAAATCACTGCACTTGTGTTACAGTGAACATGGTATCTCTTACGTAAGTCAATTATGTGAATTAGTTAATAAATAGTTAATAATAGTTCATTCGTGTTCATTATATTTATATATTTTTGTGGTTTTTCTTACAATGTTTCAAAATGTGCTTCAAGACAGAATGCTCTTCATACATAGGCTCTGTTCACATTTCCATCGCAGGCACCAATCTAATGGTTATCTGCTATCAGGTGGAATACGAGATACCTGGAATCTAAAAAACCAGGTGAGCTACTCCTACCATCTCTAGCAGCAATATAATCATGATCAGTCCAATTGTAAATTTTAATTAATCGTAGGAAATAAAATAAATCTTAGCTTTATGTTAATTTAAATCCAAGTCAGCAGATCCCAAAGATCATATCCTGCAAAAATAAATAAATAAAAATTAAATTTCATTTTGTTTTAAATGACTCTGGGACTATTTTCTTCTTTACTGTTGTATAAACAAGGAATTGAAGGGTAAAATACTTAAAAGTTAATGCCATAGTGCTAATGTGCCTTCTAAATCACGTCAGCAGCAATCACTGCATTATAATTAACAAGTTATTGAACCAGCAATAAAATGAACATCACATTACTTCTTAAAGCAGTAGCATAAAATGGCTAATAAATAGTATAAGGCAGACAAATTGCAGAGTAATAGAAATTTTCTAAAGATTTATGGGGTGTAGAAAGATGGATGTGCTATTAGCCAGACCGCCTATACTTGACAAAATTCTTTTACAAAGACATACTAACCACGGGTGTCAGAGATCAACGCTCTAAGTGGCTTACCTAAACTTCAACCGAGCGCTGCTCCAGAAGATGGTAATGATGAGAATTCTGCTGCGACACGTGAAATTACACTGATTAGTTACTAGATTGCAAAATAGATTTTGTTATTTTTAAACAGAATCTGTCAATAGATTTGATTTTAGTCCCCAAAACCAGCACCAGCACCTCTTACCAAAGGGGCATAGTTTTATAAATGTGTCCCTGTATACAGTAGTGTGCTTAGGTTGTTTGGCACCCAGGCGGGTCCTTTCTTTGGCACTCCCCACCCCCACCCCCCCAATACTTTACAAAAATCGTACCCCTCACAGTAGTATTTCCCTCATTGTACAACCGACACAGTAATAATCCCCATTGTGCCCCCTTCATAGTAATAATACCCATTGTGCCCCATTCATAGTAATAATACCCATTGTGCCCCATTCATAGTAATAATCCCCATTGTGCCCTCTTCATAGTAATAATCCCCATTGTGCCTCCTTCACAGTAATAATGCCCCTTAATAGTAGTCATGCCCATTGTCCCCCCTTCACAGTAATAATGCCCATTGTGCCCCCTTAATAGTAATAATGCCCTCTGTGCCCCCTCCAGAGTAGAAATGCCCATTGTGCCCCCTTCACATTAGCAATGCCAATTGTGCCCCCTTCAGAGTAGAAATACCCATTGTGCCTCCTCCAGAGTAGAAATGCCCATTGTGCCCCCTCCAGAGTAGAAATGCCCATTGTGCCCCCTCCAGAGTAGAAATGCCCATTGTGCCTCCTCCAGAGTAGAAATGACCATTGTGCCTCCTCCAGAGTAGAAATGCCCTCTGTGCCCCCTCTGTGTAAAAAAAAACCAAAAAAAAAACCAACACAGTACCTACTCACCTTGTCCCGTTCCTGAAGCTCACAGTCCTCTCTTCCCTGCAGGTACAGATCGCTCTGCAGCACTGTGCGGGGCGGAGCTTACACAGATTTCTGGAGTGCAGGCTCCGCCCACACAGGCTGGCAGCACGATCCGTGCCTGCAGGCTGAATGGTGGAGCGGGGAGAAGTCTTCCTGCTTCACCATTCTGTGCACCACCTGCCTGAAGGAGGGGAGGAGTGCGGGGAGCTGAGCGGTGAGGGACAGGACCTAGCTACCTGTGCTCCAGCAATGAGCGCTTCCATCTGTATTAATGGAAGCGCTCATTGCTTCTGGACCCTGGCACCCCCCTGAGACCTGGCACCCAGGGCAGACTGCCCCCTACGCCCCTCCCCTCCCTTAGCACGCCACTGCCTGTATATATTGTCCATTTCAGCATCATGTATAAAATTAACTTATAGTATGGATTTCCAGCACAAATTTTGCAATGCAGAGGGTCAAATCTAAGGCAAATTCATGGCAAATTCTGCAGGGAACTAAATGGAACTTTGTCAAGTCTTCAATGTGGATTTTGTTGCAGATCTGCGATACAATAAGTGACAGATTTTTCTCCCAAAAATATGTTATGCATGGCACCCTTAACTGTTGGCAGTTACCGTCCATAGGACATTAAGTTGCATACAACGCAATTTATTCCCTTGGACGGCAGCTGTAGCCTGATAAAAATCTGAATATAAAAAGTTTTGGGGTTATTTATTTAGACCGACGTTTTAGATGCCGTTCTTAATAACCCTGCCCTGGTACTTGATGGGCCTAAGTAGCCACGTGCCAGTTTCATACAGTATTTTGTATCCATATACAAGCTGGAACCGGAACAGCACACCCTCACAGACTTCAGAAAACAAATGGGCCTTATTGCTCATGCATAGAACACTGTCGGGAGGATACCTAAAACACCAGATTGGAATTTGTTGGTCTTGGGGGCATTTGGTACGCACTAGCCCTTTAAGAGGCCAGAAGCCAACGCATGCTATTATGTGTGACCGACAGTCCAGGAGGCACAGTGTAGAGGAAGAGTGGTCGCCAGAAGACGGATGCCCGATTACAAGCTACAGTCCCCACTGATATATTACTCTTCAGTCCCACTGCAACATTCCTCACAATTCTGCTGTGGGGAGGAAAGCACACACATGGCAATTTGCAGGGGAAGGCAGCAGAATCCTGGACACACAGATCCAGCATGTACTACTAGAAGGAACACAAGTCTAATACTAGGAGCGGGTTGTTGACTGACTATTGGGCGGTCTGAAAATGAATGAAGGAATTAAGATTGCAGACTGAAATTTACTGCAACTCTAAGGTACTGTAACTACTTATAAAGTAATATATATATTTCATTTTAGAGGTATGCATAGCCTTGGGGTTGAATAGGGTTAGCGGTTACATACATTTACATATAATAGCTATGCTCTGCACTCCTAGCTAGGTGAGGCTTAAATATGCCAGAATTGAAGACTCCAGTATTGGGAGGCATGTGCAGTACATGTATCTATATGTTCATGTCCGTGTAGCAGCCTCATAAGGCTTAAATTACAAAGTATCCTCTCTTCTTATTTCAGAACCAGCAGCTTTATGTATAATGCAATGTCAGACCTTTTTTTTTTTACTTTTGGCAAATGCCTTTATTGCCAGATACCAGTCAATGACTGATGCTGCCCACATGATACAATGAAGAGGATGCCCTTGCAGGAAGCATATGATGGAATTGACCAGCATGCGGTATAGACATCTATTCATTACTGTATCTGTTTCTTTCCCCTGCAAAATGGCTTATGTACAATTGATCTGTCCTAATGCACTATAAATTAATGCAAAAATTGATGAAGCTTGTGTGTTTTCTGAACTCCTAAATGGGAATATGCCATTATTCATTATGCACAATTAGACGTTCTATATTACTGTAGATTACAGCCCTGATCTTAAATAAATCACTATGGCTCCAATGGATCTAGGATTGTGACATCAGTATTGTATACTAGGTAAAGCTGCATGGAGATTTCTAACGACAAGAAAAATATTATCAAAGAGAATAGAAAATAATATACATAATATACAGTATGTGTGTGTGTATATATATATATAGAATTTATTTATATTTTTTTCACTATTTACACATAATAGGGTCAAAGTTATAAGAAGGTGATTGACCAATGACCATTCCAGTAGTTGGTCAGTCATGGCTGGTCCTAGGTTGAATGTTGTCTTCTGCACCATTCTGTAGGACAGGGACCCCGCACCCCAACATATGGCACAGGCATGCACATTCATCCAGATATATGTCATGTTCAGGTGCTAGCACACTCATCCCCACAGCCATGGGTACAACGGTAGCTGGCCTAGCAGATGCAATGTGGCCCAATGTGATTATTAAAGAAGCCTCACAGGTGAAGTTAAGAAGAAGGACATTGGGGAGAGGCAATACATAAGGAGTAGATGCCACAGGACCGAGAAACATCCATGATAATCCTAACCTTTCTCTTTTTAATTTCTTGATGCTAATGAGCATAGCCCCTTACACGATTTGCTATGGGGCCCCATGTTTACTTCTTATGCCCCTGCAGACAGCACAGCTCAGATGTACGGTCACTCGCTCCTTCAGGCAGTTAGGACCCAGTGCACATTTGCTCATTCATCCATGTAAATAAATATAAAGGGGCTATAAAGGCTCATAGTGGATACTACAAAGCCAGAAGGGTGGGTTCACATCAGCGTTACGAATTTCGTTATTGTTTTCCGTTATAACATGGTTACAACGGAAAATAATGGAATTTGTAAGACGGAAACCTTTAAAGGGATTCTGTTTTGATCCGTCATAATAGAGGTGTATGGGCAAGCATAACGGATCCGTCCGATTTCCGTTATCCAGGATGGAAAAGAAAGTCCTGTTGACATCATGTCCTTTACTAGGTTTCTGGCCTGGGCTATGGACAAAAGGTCACTTCCGCTGTAACTCCTCTTGCTGCCACATGAGCAAACTGAAACTCACCTACATGCCAAAGAAAGGAATAGTTCTGGCCCCGTCCACAGCAGAAGAGACGTCCCATCCATTTCACAGCCCAGATACCTGGTAAACGACGTGGTGTTGGTGGAGACTGTATTTTCTGAAGAGCAGTAAGTAGGGTTGATCGCGAATTCAAAAAAAAAAATTATCGCGAATATCGGCAATTCGAGAATTCACAAAAATCTAGAATATAGTGCTATATATTCGGAATTGCAAATATTCTAGATTTTTCTTTCATCAGTAACCTCCCTTCTTCCTTGTGGGCCAATGAGAAGGCTTCAATGTCTTTGTCAGAGCTTAGCAACATCCCTAGCAACCAATAGGAAAGCTGCCTACCCCTTACTATATAAGAACCTCCCCAGCGGCCATTTTCTGCAGTTTTTTGCAGTTCTGAGAGAGAGAGCAGTGTCATTGCTGTGCTCTGTAGTGTTGGTCGAGCACCAAAGTGCTCGGGTGCTTGAGTAGAACACCTCGGGATGCTCAGGTACTCTACCGAGCACCCGAACACAATGGAAGTCAATGGGAGAACCCGGGCATTAAACCAAGCACCCCCTGCTCTGAAAAGGGGAGAGTGTTTGGTTCATAGGAAAAGGTCAGAAATTGATGGAAACACCACCAAAATGGTTCGGGAACAACATGGGGAGGATGTCTGGATGCATCTTGGACTCCTAGGTCGCTGCTGGGAACAATGTTGTCCGAGTAGCACGCCAATTTTACAGACTGACAATAATACGCACAAAACCGAAGATATAATTGATTTCAGAGGAAAAATTGTTAGGAAACATTCTTTCCTATATATTTACTTGTATATAAAGTGCAAGTGCTGCCAAAAGTTACAAGGAAACAGCGCTCCAATACACCTTTTATTACACATAAAGGAGGGCATCATACACAGCCTTGAAAAGTTATAATTGATGGCCTGCTGGTGACCCTCAAAAACTATTGGAGCAAGGGCCTTCTGAATTGACCATCTAAAACATTTGGGGCGAGGGCCTGCTGCTGAGCTGACCCTCTAAAACATTAGGGGCGAGGGTCTGCTGCTGATCTAACCATCTAAAACATTAGGGGCGAGGGCATGTTGCTGATCTGACCATCTAAAACATTAGGGATGAGGGCCTGCTGGTGACCCTCTAAAACATTAAGAACAAGGGCTGCTGGTGACCCTCTAAAACATTATGGGCGTGGGCCTGCTGGTGACCCTCAAAAACATTATGGTTGAGGGCCTGCTGGTGACCCTCAAAAACATTATGGGTGAGGGCCTGCTGGTGACCCTCAAAAACATTATGGGCGAGGGCCTGCTGGTGACCCTCAAAATCATTATGGGCGAGGGCCTGCTGGTGACCCTCTAAAACATTATGGGTGAGGGCCTGCTGGTGACCCTTAAAACATTATGGTTGAGGGCCTGCTAGTGACCCTCAAAAACAATATGGGCGAGGGCCTGCTGGTGAACCTCAAAAACATTATGGGTGAGGGCCTGCTGCTGAGCTGACCCTCTAAAACATTAGGAGCGAGGGCAGCCTAATAAGCTTGTTGATATTATGGAGGACGAGGACGAGAAAAGGAAGATTGAACCATATATCCTTTTTAGTAGTGGAAGGGGTGCATGGTGGGGTAGAGAAGTCAGGAGCAATCCAGGCCTTGTTTATTTATATAAGAGTCAACCGGTCAGCATTTTCAGTTGACAGTTGGATGCGCTTATCAGTTATTATGCCCCCAGCAGCACTAAATACCCGCTCTGATAAAACGCTGGTGGCAGGGCAGGCCAGCACCTCCAAGGCATAGAGCGCCAGTTCGTGCCACATGTCCAGCTTGGACACCCAACAGCTGTAAGGCACAGAGGGATCATTGAGGACGCTGACATGGTCTGCTATGTACTCCTTCACCATCTTCCAAAATTTTCCCTCCTTGTGACACTAGGCCACACAGGTTGAAGGTGCTTTCGGGGTGTCATGAAACTGTCCCAGGCCTTGGAGAGTGTTGCCCTGCCTCTGTTGGAACTTCTGTGTGTTCCCCTCGTCTCCCCTCCTCGGTTGGCCAAGGAACTACATACTCTGCCGCCAGCATTGTCAGCTGGAAATTTTTGGAGCAATTTTTCCACAAGGACCTTCTGGTATTGCACCATTTTGCTAGTCCTCTCCACTCCAGGAACAAAAGATGAGAAGTTCTCTTTGTAACGGGGGTCGAGAAGTGTGAACAACCAGTAATCGGTGTTGGCCAAAATGCGTACAACGCGAGGGTCACGGGAAAGGCAGCCTAACATAAATTCAGCCATGTGTGCCAGAGTCCCAACAGGCGAGACCGCTGTCCTCATAAGGAGGATGACTCTCAATCTCCTCATCCTCTTCTACCCATCCACGCTGAACAGATGGAATAAAACTTCCATGGATACTACCCTCTGTAGCGGAGGCAACCGTCTCCTGCTCCTCCTCATCATCATCCAATTAGCACTGAGAAGACAAACTGAGGGTGGTCTGGCTATCACCCTGTTGTCACAACGGGGAGTGGGGGAAACCCCCCCACCGTGCGGTGTCAGAGGGTAAAGGGGATCAGCCTGGCCAAAAGGAGTAATAAGGGAGCTGGTCACCTCCTACCGCATCCCTAATCCTCTCCCTGACTCCTCACTGTATGAGCGGACCCCGATGGTAGGACGACTCATACTCTGGATTCCTAGAAACCCTAAGTAGCCCTGGTAATCCCTCACTTAGGAGCAGGGGAGAGACAACCTGTTCATCCCAGTCATGGAGGAACAGGAGTCTCTATCTGAGGCCAGGCTGCAAGGAGAGGGGAACACATACAGCTATAAGGAGATGGCAGGTAAGTGAAACCAGTAACACACTTACCTGCCACAGACACACTGACTGGAACCCGTGCACAAGTTGCTGGTGTCCACACCAACATTAAAAGGACACAGCACACACCACAACCACACAGGAACCCAGGACACCCATAGCTGCAATAAACGTGAGACACCATAAAAACATCTAACATCTATGACCACAAGGGTGGCCCTCACTGGACAGATGGAATATGAAGACCAGGAGGATAGCTCCAGCATACACCATGGCTGGAGTACCCCCCAGCTTCAGGCATCCAGCAGAGGCTAAATAGCCCAAGCAGCCACACCCACACACACACATAAACCCAGTAACAAAACACTAGGAAGGGAGTTAACCCTTCCAACACCAGACAAGGGAAGGAAGCCACTTAAAGGGGAAGTGCACACACAAGCATACCAATCCACATGTTACCACCAGCAACAGCATGCGTGGCAACCATGTCCCGGCAATCACCCAGAAGGCCGAGACACTGCCACCGCATGCACACACAGCAACACATTGCAGCGGGCAACCGCAAGTGTAGCAACAGTGTCACAGCACACACCATAGGCCGTGACACCTGTGTACTGTCTTCCCCCATTTCTACCTCTTCCACATGCAAAGCGTCATGCTTAATTGGGATGGTTATGCTGATAATAGAGTTATCGCCGCTCACCATCTGTATTGATTCCTCAAAGTTGCATAAAACCTCACAGAGGTCAGACATCAATGCCCACTCGTCGCTTGTGAAGTGCAGAAGATGACTGGAAAGGCGATGACCATGTTGCAGCTGGTATTCCACTACTGACCGCTGCTGCTCACAAAGCCTGGACAACATGTGTAACGTGGAGTTCCAGCGCATGCTCACATCGTACAATAGTCGGTCAGCTGGCAATTGCAAGTGCTGCTGCAGCGTTGCCAGCCCGGCGGAAGCTGTCGATAACTTGCGGAAATGGGCACACGAGCGGTGCACCTTCACCAGTAGCTCATGCAAATTGTGGAAGGTTTGGAGAAACCGCTGAACCACTAGGTTGAACACGTGGGCTAGGCATGGGATGTGTGTGAGCTTGTCGAGCTCCAAAGCCACCACTAAGTTATGGCCATTATCAGACACAGCCATGCCTGGTTGTAGGTTGAGTGGCGAGAGCCACAGCTCAGTCTGGTCCCTTATCGCCTGCCACAGCTCTGCGGCGGTGTGCTGTTTGTCACCTAAGCCAGTGGTCCCCAAACTTTTTTGCACCAAGGACAAGTTTCATGCAAGACAATTTTCCCAGGGACTGGGGCGGGGCTTAGGGGGTGGGGGGGCTGACTGATTCACGCGCATAACAAAACACAAGGTGCATATTAAAATATAACACTATATAACGACTATATAAACTGACTATGGTCTCTGCTGCACTGGTCTCTGCTGCACTGTACCGTATTTTTCGCCCTATAAGATGCACCTAGGTTTTAGAGGAGAACAATAAGAAAAAAAAAAGTTTCATTACACCTCAGGTCAGACCAGCAATCAGACCCCCAATGTTAATCAGACTTCAGATCAGACCCCCAATGGGTCAGATCAACCCCCAAACCTTTAGCCATCTATCAGCCCCCAATGTCAGCCATAAGCCCCCATGTCAGCCATAAGCCCCCCATGTCAGCCATTAGTCCCCATGTCAGCCCCCAGGTCAGCCATCAGCCCCTCATGTCAGCCATCAGCCCCTCATGTCAGCCAAATGTCAGCCCCTCATGTCAGCCAAATGTCAGCCCCTCATGTCAGCCATATGTCAGCCCCTCATGTCAGCCATATCTCAGACCCTCATGTCAGCCATAAGTCCCCCAGGTCAGCCATCAGCCCCCAGTGCAAATTAAAAACAAAACAAAAAACACTTACCTCTCCTGCTCCTGGTCACCATCACGATCCTCTTCATTCTGCTGTGTATAGCGGTGCACAGTGTGAGGTCACAGTGCGACCTCATGCTGTGCGCAGTCCTGCAGAGCCGATAGCCGAGCCGTGGACCAGGAAGTGGTGAGTACAGATCCTTCACCGCTTCCTGGTCCTTCTGTACTAATGAAGCGCTTCCTATGGAAGCGCTTCATTAGTACAGCGTTAAAGACTGCCCTGATCGCCACAGCCCGGCAAAACATCTTCCAGGGCCCGGTCCTGGGCCGCGGTCCGGCGGTTGGGGACCGCTGACGTAAGCAGATCAGTTTAAGCACGGCCTGTTGCCTCTTCCTCACAGCAGTGCTACACTGCTTCCAGCTACTGACTGATGGCTGACTGGTGCTGCAAGATGATAATTCAGAGGTGGAAGTGGGTGGTGCTCTGGGAAACAGTTGCGAGCCTGTTTGGTGTGTACCGCCTCCCCCCCCCCCCCCCCCCCCGCTGCCTCTTCAGGCCGGTTGCGGTGCTGCAGATCCCTCCCCCTCTGTACTGCTGCCCTCGCTTGGCTTGCTACCTTCCCAGGTTGGGTCAGTGACTTCATCGTCCTCCACCTCCTCTTCCACTTCCTCACTCTGGTTATCCTCCTGACTTGACCTAACAACAACCTCAGTAATTGACAACTGTGTCTCATCCTCATTATCAACCTCTTAAGACACTAATTTCACCGTGCTTTTTTGTGCTCTGGCAGCAGGCACAGTTTCAACGCGCCCAGAGCCACGGCCTCTGCGTGCACCATCAGCAGCACGGCCACTTCCCCTTCACTTACTGCTCGCCTTGCGCATATTAAATGGTATATATGCTTGCAAGTATGTCACACGTACAGTAGCACAGGTTTGTAAGTGTATCCACAAATAAAGTACACAGAATGTCACAGATATTTTTAGGATGCGCACACGTTATACAGGAGATGTAGCACAGATAATGTCGCTGTCCACAGCGTCTATGAAAAAAGTACACTGAATGTCACAGATAATTTTAGGATGCGCAAACGTTATACAGGAGTTATAGCGCAAGTAATGTCGCTGTCACCCCTGCCTAATAAAAAATTACACTATGTTAATGTCACTGATATTTAGGTTGCACAAATGTTATGCAGGAGGCACAGTCCTGATCAAAAGTTTAAGACCACTTGAAAAATGGCAAAAAAGCATATTTTACATTGTTGGATCTTAACAAGGTTCCCAGTAGAGCTTCAACATGCAACAAGAAGAAATAGGAGTGAGACAAAACATTTTTTGATCATTCAATTAATTGAAAATAACGATTAAACTGAAACAGGCTGTTTTTCAGCTGATCCAAATTTTAGGACCACATGCCTTTAAATGGCCAAATCTGTGCAAAGATGTGGATTCATTGTCATTTTCTGTCAGGTAGTCACACGCTGTGATGGCAAAGGCAAAAAAACTCTCACTTTTTGAACGTGGTCGGGTTGTTGAACTGCATAAGCAGGGTCTCTCACAGCGCGCCATCGCTGCTGAGGTGGGACGCAGTAAGACATTTGGAATTTCTTAAATGATCCTAAGGGTTATGGAACAAAAAAGTCAAGTGGAAGACCCAAAGATTTTTTACCAGCACTGAGCCGGAGGATCCAATTGGCTGTCCGTCAAGACACTGGACGGTCCTCGATCCAAATTAAGGCCCTTACTGGTGCTGACTGCAGCCCCATAACCATCAGACGGGCATCTGAGACTGAAGGACTTCAAAAACAAAAAACGTCTTCAAAGACCTTGAACGCCACAGAACTGCTCGTTTGGACTTTGCAAGAGAGCACCAAACATGGGACATTCAAAGGTGGAAGAAAGTTTTATTCTCTGATGAGAAAAAATGTAACCTTGATGGTCCTGATGGTTTCCAACGTTACTGGCATGACAAGCAGATCCCACCTGAGATGTTTTCTACGCGCCACAGTGGAGGGGGCGCTATAATGGTCTGGGGTGCTTTTTCCTTCAGTGGAACAATGGAGCTTCAGGAAGTGCAGGGCCGTCAAACGACCGCTGGCTATGTCCAGATGTTGCAGAGAGCATTCCTCATGACTGAGGGCCCTCGTCTGTGTGGTAACGACTGGGTTTTTCAACAGGACAACGCTACAGTACACAATGCCCGCAGGACAAGGGACTTCTTACAGCAGAATAACATCACTCTTTTGGCCCATCCTGTGTGTTCCCCTGATCTAAATCCAATTGAGAACCTTTGGGGATGGATGGCAAGGGAAGTTTACAAAAATGGACAACAGTTCCAGACAGTAGATGGCCTTCGTGCGGCCGTCTTCACCACTTGGAGAAATGTTCCCACTCACCTCATGGAAACGCTTGCATCAAGCATGCCGAATTTTTGAAGTGATAAACAATAACGGTGGAGCTACTCATTACTGAGTTCATGTTTGGAAGTTGGATTTCTGTTTGGGGTGGGGTTAGTTTTTTTTTGGAGGTGTGGTCCTAAACTTTTGATCAGCTGAAAAACAGCCTGTTTCAGTTTATTCGTTGTTTTCATTAAATTGAATGCTCAAAAAATGTTTTGTCTCACTCCCATCTCTTCTTGTTGCATGTTGAAGCTCTACTTGGAACCTTGTTAAGATCCAGCCATGCTAAATAGGATTTTTTGCCATTTTTCAAGTGGTCTTAAACTTTTGATCAGGACTGTATAACGCATATAATGTCGCTGTTACCGGTGGCTAATAAAAATTGTAACTGAATTAATGTCAGTGATATTTAGGATAGGAAAACATTATACAGGAGATGTAGCGCAGGTAATGTAACTGTCCGCAGCGGACACCGTCTACAGAAAAAGTACACTGAATGTCACAGATATTTTTAGGCTGAGCACAAGTTACACAGGAGATGTAGTGCAGGCAGTGTCGCTGTCACTAGCGGCGAAAAAAATTACACTGAATGTCACTGATATGTCGGATGTGCTAACGTTATACAGGAGATGTAGCGCAGGTAATGTCGATGCCAACAGCAGCAAAAAAATTAGACTGAATATCACTGATATTTCGGATACGCAAACATTATACAGGAGATGTAGCGCAGGTAATGTAACTGTCCGCAGCGGACACCGTCTACAGAAAAAGTGCACTGGATGTCACAGATATTTTTAGGCTGCGCACACGTTACACAGGAGATGTAGCGCAGATAATGTCGCTGTCTGCAGCGGCCAAACAATTGCAAGCTATTTAGCGCAGGTTGGGCTAAAAATATATGTTGCTGCCAGAAACAACTATAGTCCTTAAAAGGACTATTGGGTCTCTAACAAGTTTTTTCAATAAAAATATTAGTATTTCACTCCCTACACTATCTGTCCCTTCTTCAGCACAGCTCTCCCTGACTAATACTGAGCCGAACACGTGTCATCGGGTGCTATATAGCACCCGATGACGCGTTCCAGCCAGCTAATCACTGTAATGCCAGAAGCCAATATGGCTACGGCATTACAGTGAATGGCAGTACTTACCTGCACGTTTATTGGGTGCGTAGCAGCCAACAAACGTGCGGGGAGGAGACTCTAGCTTTGCGCTTGAGCACACGGCTGAACAACGCAATGTAAAATTAGCATTCGGCCGAGATTGCTCGCCCAACACTAGTGCTCTGTGCTTTCACCTGGATCCTTTTCCTTATCCAATTACATGAGTTAGTTAGTTATCTCATATATACTGTATAATACAGATAGTTAGTGGGAGATCGTCAGTGCAGGTTAGATAGTGATATAGTGTAGCTGATAGGTCCCAGTGCAGGGTGTTAGGTAGTGTGATAGGGATTAGTGTTTCTCTGCTGTCCATACATACAGCTACAGACATAGCGCTGTGATGTCGCAACAATACTCAGTGCACCAATCAGTAATATCTACTCAGACCTGATAAAATGTGAAGTTGCATGTATTGCGCCGAAAAATGTGTATCATTAGTGCCGATTTGCAGAATCGCAAAACTAATGACTGGAGATTGCGAATTCTAGAATTCTCAAATTTATTGCGAATATTGTACAAAAAATTTGCAAAATAACGGGAAAACGAATATTGACTATGCCACTCATCACTAGCGGTAAGTATACTGTATTACAAACTTTCAGTTTTGTGTAATGAAGGTGGATTTTAGGGACATGCTGGGTCCTGGGGAACCCCTTTAAATCTTTGTATCCTCATTTATGTGTAAACTATGACTATGAGCATTACCGCCATGACCAACTTAACCCGCACCTACTGTGTCCTTCTCCCATACCATGTAGATTGTAAGCCCTCACGGGCAGGGCCCTCTCTCCTTCTGTACCAGTTTGTAACTCATTTTGTTTATGATTAGTGCAATTGTCTGTATTATGTATGTGCACCCCTTATCATATGTACAGCGCTATGGAATGAATGGCGCTTAAATAATAATAATAATAATAATAATAATAATGAGCAAGTTTTGCTCAAAACGTGCCAGTAGTACCTTGCATGTAAGGTTACTTTCACACTGGCGTTCGGTGCAGATCCGTCTTGTATCTGCACAGACGGATCCGCACTTACATTGAAAGTCAATGGGGAACGGATCCATTCTCAATTGCACCATTTTGTGTCAGTGAGTCAGGCGAACACCAAAACGCTGCAAACTGCATTTTAGTAACCGCCTAAAAAACGCAACGGAGACCAAACGCAGCCAAACTGATGCATTCTGAACGGATCCTTATCCATTTAGAATGCATTGGGGCTAAACTGATCCGTTTTGGGCCGCTTGTGAGAGCCCTGAACGGATCTCACAAGCGGACCCAGAAACGCCAGTGTGAAAGTAGCCTAACCTGTGAACTTAAAGGGGTATTCCCATCAACAGTTTTCATACTTACCTGTGGCGAGCGCGACGTTGACTTCCTGGATTCGGCTGGGCGGGCTCAGTCAGCTTGCTTGACGTCTTCTCCCGGCAGCGCCGCGCGCTGTCTTCAACGCGCACACCGCCGCGCATGCGCCATGGTGACTTATTCCTGGTCTGTATAGTACAGAGCCGGCGTGCGCATTCGCGGCTCTGTACAATAGTGGCCAGGCAGAAGTCATCATGGCGCATGCGCGACGGCATGTGCGTTCAGGACATTGCGTGGCCCAGCCGGGAGAAAATCTTCATCTGCGGCCACCGGATTCGACAGGCGAGAGGTGGCCGTAACCAGGGGAGATGAAAGACAACAATCAGGTAAGAGGGGACTTATTTTCTCAAAAAGGGTGGGAATTGGGTAATAAAATGTATTTACAAAAATGATCAGTGCCAAATC
This sequence comes from Bufo gargarizans, assembly GCF_014858855.1. Classification (NCBI taxonomy): domain Eukaryota; kingdom Metazoa; phylum Chordata; class Amphibia; order Anura; family Bufonidae; genus Bufo; species Bufo gargarizans. The sequence continues at coordinate 4,600,328 of NC_058087.1, read as the reverse complement.
ATTAACAGATTTAACAGTGATCATTGTGATGGGAATACCCCTTTAACCTGTGAACCTCGGATATTATTGCAATGTTAGAATCGTGGGCATTTGATCATCTTTTACATGTCCATTAGAAGCAATTATGAAAGTTCCTATTGAGTGGCAGCAAGCAGAGATCTTGAAAACCATGAGAAACTGATACAGAAAGTACAGTATATCACAGAATTGAGTAACTTTGTATTCTATGAAGAATTACATGATAGGATTACATCTATTTGTGTGTTTCAGAAAATGTATTTTTAAAATTCCGTTCTCTTTGTTACATTGTGTTGCAGTTTTACAGCTCCTGTACAGGAGATACATAGTATCACATGGAGCTTGTAGATAAACAGTTGGTTCATACTTTCCTGTTGCTACATAATCTTATCATAACCTGGTTCCCATTCTGTCACATCCCCTTAGCAGGGGCAGGTAATATTGCTGCAGACAGATGTTACAATATCCCCAGCTGCGAGTCCTCTCCCTTTCAAACAGTACCAGAGATCTTCCCTGCGCTCGCAGACTTCCCTCATGGCCAGGCTCCCACTTTCAAGTCTCTGGCTTGTTAAATCATTGGGCCAGTGTGCCAAATATTAATGGGTTGCAAAGAGCAGCTGGAAAAACATTGCAAGCCTCCTCTCCCCAGTGACAGCGCTGCCACATGTAAATGAAATAATATTTTTTAATATGTAACAGCCACATCATAAAACTTTGCATGCGCGACAAGAAAGTACATGTTAGGAGGTTTTTTTTTTTGTTTTTTTTTTTACAGGTTTCAAAGAGAAGCTATTAATTAACAATATCATCACAGTGTATCGATTTTTACATTAGCCTTTCTAGTCAATGCGTGACGCAAGCGCCGTAAAATGGACGCTCAATAAAGGAGGTGTCCTGTTCCCTATCGAAGAGCATTTGATATTTTTTTTAATTTATGGGGTGTAATCCAGGTTCATTAAATTACAGCTTGGGTATAGTTTTTTTTGGGCTACAGGGGAAAGATTTTATATTGTTAAAGGAGTACTCCACCTGAAATGGTCTGTAATGGTCTTCTGATACATGACCCGGAGGACACAGCTCTTGTAGACCCTCATACCTGGACATAATGTAAGGGTCCATTCCTGTATTGCGGCCCAACCGTGTGCACTCCATGGTGCACATGCGAACCCATCGACTTGAAGGGGTCCGGGATCCATGAGATACGGCAAAAGATCGGACATGTACTATATTTTGCAGAACGGAGGCATGAACCCCAAAGCCAAGAGAAGCGCTTGCAGTTCCTTGCCTCCACACCACGAAAAGACAAGACATGTTGTAAATGTTGCAATATTTTACCGATCGCGGACCCATTCAAGTTAATGGGTTTGCATCCAAACCACAGAGTGCAAACGACTGGTCCCCTTGCATTGTGGAACCCAATTTGTGGGCACCAGGCACTGACGTTTGTGTGAATAAACCCTAAGGGCTCATGCAGACAACCGTTGTTGTTTTGCGGTCCGTTTTTCACTGATCCGTTTGTCCGTATCAAAAAAAAAATTTTTCTCTGATTTAAATCCTCTTCCATTTTGTTATACCATATGGTTTCCGTATTTGATTAGTTTTTTGCGGATCGGAAACGGAAACAGTAACTTATTAATCACCAAACACATGAGCAATACGGGCTGGACATAGCATTTCTACAGTATGGATCCAGAAAATACGGATGTGTTCCGTGTGCGTTCCATATGTTTTGCGGACCCATTGAATTGAATGAGACCTGAGACTGTGATTTGCAGACAATAATAGGACATGCACTACTTTTTTGCGGAACGACCATGCGGACAAACGGAAACGGAATGCACACGGAGTAACTTCAGTATTTTCTACAGCCCCATTGAAGTGAAAGGCTCCGCATACGGTTCGCAAAAAAAAACGGAAGCGGAAGCGGAAAGAAAATACATTTGTGTGCATGAGCCTTAAGTCTGTTTCAGTGGCACGAATCGCTTTTACTTCAGGACAATAATCTTTGCTCCTAACCTTAGGCTACTTTTACACTTGCGTTACTCTTCTCCGGCAGAGAGTTCCGTCGTCGGGGCTCTATGCCGGAAGAGAACTGATCAGCCATATCCCAATGCATTCTGAATGGAGAGAACTCTGTTCAGTTTGCATCAGTATGTCTTCCGTTCAGTCACTGTCAGGCGTTTTGGCCGACGTAATACCGCAGCATTTTGTACGAGGTATATATAATACATAACACACTGTATATGTATAATAGTATATGAGGTATATAAGGTGTGTAATATGATGTCGTAGGTAACACACTGTATATCTACTATGACGCACGTATTTGTGCATGGTGTATAGTGACTGTCATCTCGGCAGCACTCTATGTTTCTCCACTCTGCCCTACACTAACCACTTTCCCGCCTCCAATGACGTCGCCTACGGAGTCCCGTTCGGGGACGTTTCAGGCAGGCACGCCCACACGCGTAGTCTCTCCTGTACTCCCGCGATAGTTGGCACTGGCAGCCGAAAGACATGGCGGACTCAGAGACTTGGGACGGGCGCGCGCGGTGTAGGCATTATCCGTGGTATCGTCAGTTTAGATGCTGATACCGATAACTTGCAAAAACAGGAATATCGGCCAAACCGATTATCGGTCGATCCCTAAGAGAAATATCCGTTTTTATTGTTAACGTTTTAAAGTCTGTGATCCCCCCGACCACCACCATTCACTAGAACTAAGCTGTGATACCGCCACATGGCAGCCTCGGCTCCTGACAGCCTCTCCGCAGACAGCCCATAGACTTGCATTATATTACACTGACCGTCTTCAGCTCTCCTGAGGACAGCTGCAGAAGATGAAAGGAGCCAAGGTTGCTATGAGCACTAATGAGCACTTTTGCATCTTTGTTTTAGTGAGCAGTGGGGGTCTCAGAGCCCGGACCCCACGAAGAGAACTTAATCTTCGTGTGTTCTTTACATTAATAATATACAGTGTAGGATAATGCTCCATCTCTACTGTAAATTATAGGAATATTAGTCACTAAGGTCTACCATGACTATATAGAACACTACAATCTGGGTGCATAAATAAAGGTTATGGAACCCTAAGGTGACTGATGACACCTCAGCTGCTGCAGAACCTCTTTTTGAAGAGTAAGTGGGAGCTTTGTTTCCATCATAAAGTAATGTATTGATTATTTTTATAAAAAAGGGGCCTACAGTAGCTGTATTTTCTGTCTTGCAGCTGCTGGGACATGGTACTAAATAATGCACACTGCAGCTGATGAAGAACCTCTTGGGAGCATGGCATGCAGGTCAATCAGTGAATAGTAAAGGAAAAGGAAATTCCTTCTACAGCTAGCCTGGGATGGAAGAGAAGTGGAGGGAAGGAGTGCAACAAGTCCATTGTACGTTGCTAAGTTCAATAGATGGCGCTGATCACACTGAGTGTAGTCTTTACTGTTGGCATATGCAATTTCTGTGTATAGGAAGTTGGGGGCACAGTAAAAGATCCCTCTCCCTCTATGACCAAGGGGTGCAACTTGTCTTTCTCACTCCCACTATGTGTACTCTCAACGGAATACAGTCTCTCAACAGATGGCCAGTTGGCTCTTTTAGTGTGATGGGGAACTGGTAGTTTATTGCTCCCACTAACATGCAGGAAAGTCTGTAGCCCCAATGTAGATGTGTTAGCCTCTCTGACAGGTTATCTGCACTTTTCCTTAGGATTGCTGAACGTCCTGCTGAATTCAGTAATTCTTTTCCTCCTGGGGCTGGCACATATGCTGTCACTTTGCTGCTTTTAAGGGCGCCTTCACACGAGGCAGATTTTCTGTGCAGAACATTCAGAGACTGAAAGTCAGTTCCATTCATTTGAATAGGGCAGCAAGCACATGGATTTCTGCAAGCCCCATTAAGGTGAATAGAACTGATTTTCAGTCTATACATAGTAATATAGTAACATAGTACATAAGGCCGAAAAAAGACATTTGTCCATCCAGTTCGGTCTGTCATCCTGCAAGTTGATCCAGAGGAAGGCAAAAAATAAACCTGTGAGGTAGAAGCCAATTTTCCCCACTTTAGGGGAAAAAAACTCCCTGGATCAGCGACCCCTCTCTAGTAGCTATAGCCTGTAATATTATTACGCTCCAGAAATACATCCAGGCCCCTCCTGAATTCCTTTATTGTACTCCCCATCACCACCTCCTCAGGCAGAGAGTTCCATAGTCTCACTGCTCTTACCGTAAAGAATCCTCTTCTATGTTTGTGTACAAACCTTCTATCCTCCAGACGCAGAGGATGTCCCCTCGTCACAGTCACCATCCTGGGGATAAATAGATGATGGGAGTGATCTCTGTACTGACCCCTGATATATTTATACATATTAATTAGATCTCCCCTCAGTTGTCTTTTTTCTAAAGTGAATAACCCTAATTTTGATAATCTTTCAGGGTACTGTAGTTGCCCCATTCCAGTTATTACTTTAGTTGCCCTCCTCTGGACCCTCTCCAGCTCTGCTATGTCTGCCTTGTTCACAGGAGCCCAGAACTGTACACAGTCCTCCATGTGTGGTCTGACCAGTGATGTGTAAAGTGGTAGGACTATGTTCTTATCACGAGCATCTATGCCCCTTCTGATGCAACCCATTATCTTATTGGCCTTGGCAGCAGCTGCCTGACACTGGTTTTTGCTGCTTATTTTACTGTTTATTAAAATTCCTAGATCCTTTTCCATGTCAGTGTTACCGAGTGTTTTACCATTTAGTATGTACGGGTGACTTGCATTATTCCTTCCCATGTGCATAACCTTACATTTGTCAGTATTAAACCTCATCTGCCACTTTTTTGCCCAAACCTCCAAGCTATCCAGATCCATCTGTAGTAGTATACTGTCCTCTATCTCCACAACTAGTGATCTTATTACCGGAAAGGGTTAATCCTATAGGCATCTCATTAATTATACCCTTATGATGGACTCTGCCCTCTCCCATAGTTTCGGTATTCTCTGTTGCACAAATTGCAACAAATTGAGAATTATTTGTGCTTTGCCAATCAGCGTGTTCTCATTAATCAGCCCCATATTGTCCCATCTCATCTTTCGGTCATTGGCAGGATTCTCAGCGCACGGCAGGGTCTTGCATTGCACATGGGATGCTCAGCTCATTGCAGCTGACCTCACCCTGAACAGACTCATTTACCTCCATATGTTTGCTGACAGATATGCATTACTTACTTCGAGTCTTGCAATCAGTGCCATTTTTGCATTTTTTGAGGGGGGGAGGTGTATACATTTGGTAACTGTCAACTGTCAACAATTCAGCGCCATGTAAGTAAATAAGGCATACACCAGTAAAAACCTATAAACAAACCTATGGATTATACTGGTGTCTACCTAATTGGCAGAGGGACATTGCAGACCTGCTCAGGCTCCAGGGCATGGGTGTGACTGCTACCTCTGCACTTACCTCTGCACCCCCTATATCAACACTACTTTAAGGCCCCTTTCACACGGGCGAGTATTCCGTGTGGATGCGATGCGTGAGTTGAACGCATTGCACCCGCACTGAATCCCGACCCATTCACTTCTATGGGGCTGTGCACATGAGCGGTGATTTTCACGCATCACTTGTGCGTTGCGTGAAAATTGCAGCATGCTTTATATTCAGCGTTTTTCACGTAACGCAGGCCCCATAGAAATGAATGGGGTTGTGTGAAAATCGCAAGCATTCACAAGCAAGTGCGGATGTGGTGCGATTTTCACGCACGGTTGCTAGGAGACGATCGGGATGGAGACCCGATGATTATTATTCTCCCTTATAACATAGTTATAAGGGACAATAATAGCATTCTGAATACAGAATGCATAGTACAATAGCGCTGGAGGGGTTAAAAAATAAATAAAAAAATTTAACTCACCTTAGTCCACTTGCTCGCGCAGCCGGCATCTCCTTCTGTCTTCATCTTAGCTCTGTGTAGCAACAAGGACCTTTGGTGATGTCACAGTCATCACATGATCTTTTACCATGGTGATGGATCATGTGATGACCGGAGTGACATCACCACAGGTCCTGTTCCTCCACACAGCTAAGATGAAGACAGAAGGAGATGCCGGCTACGCGAGCAAGCGGACTAAAGTGAGTTAAATTTTATTTTTTAACCCCCTCCAGCGCTATTTATCTATGCAGTCTGTATTCAGAATGCTATTATTTTCCCTTATAACCATGTTATAAGGGAAAATAATACAATCTACAGAACACCGATCCCAAGCCTGAACTTCTGTGAAGAAGTTCGGGTTTGGGTACCAAACATGCGCGATTTTTCTCACGCGAGTGCAAAACGCATTACAATGTTTTGCACTCACGCGGAAAAATGTTTGAAAGAGGCCTAAGGGTGTCTGTCACATGTGCCGCACATGCTGTGGATTCTCGGCAATGGAATTTTGCTAGGAAAATCAGCAGCATTTACCGTACAAGCAAAGTGTAGGAGATTTCTGAAATCTCAACCACCCACTGTGAAAAAAACTCACTTTGTGCTGCACATTTTGAATGTGCAGCATTTTAATTTAATTCAATGCAAAGGTTGAAAGCAGCAGAAGACAGCAAAAAAGGCAGCCTTTTTCAGATGTATTTTGCTGCCAGTGGTGTACTTACCATAGAGACAAACCACATGACAACCATGGGGCCTGGGGGTAGGGGAACCTGGTGCTAAACTGCTTCTCTTGATCCAGACATAGATGTACTATTTTTTCCATCAGTTGCTTCTAGGAGGAGCTAGCGCAATTATATTATTTACAGCTTCCATTGAAATCAATGTATACACAGAGCTCCCCCTAGTGGTGGATGCAGGCAGTCATTTTTATAATATACTACACCCCTCAACATTGAAATTACAACACCAAGAAGTAAAAGTCTTGGAATAATGGAAATCATAGGATTGATAGACATGTTAATGATATGCAAATTGTAAAAGAAAATATTAAAAACATCTCGAGTATGAGAACCACACTTACACGCTTGGCATGTTATCAGTCAGGGTATTAATGGTTGTCTGAGGAATGTTCTGTGACCCTAAATGCACTTGGGCACACAAATCATCAAGATCCACTGTTGTCAGAGATCTTTGCAACTGTTGACCAATGACATCCCAGATGTGGTCAATAGGAGACAAGTCCGGAGCCGCTGCTGGCCATGGTAGCACATTTAAGCCACTCAGGCTGCTCATATAGTGGCATGCACAACATGTGGCCTGACATCCTGTTGAAAAACATAAGGCCGAGCTGTTTGTGTACCTAAAAGGAAGACTAGAGGGACCTGGCTACTGTTCATTATGCCCCCACACACTATAATCCCAGGTGTAGGATCAGAGTGACAATCCCTTCTAAAGGCCTTTTCAAGTGGTCTCCAGAGTAGTGTTGGGCCGAACACATTTTGACTCGAGCCGAACACCGCGATGTGCCGAGCAGCGCAATGCTCGAATCTCCTCCCCGAACGCTTGTTGGCTGCTACGCAGCTAATAAACGTGCGGGTAAGTACTGGCAGTAATGCCATAGCCATGTTGGTTACTGGCATTACAGTATATAGCACCCGATGACACGTGGTTCGGCTCAGTCTTAGTCAGGGAGAGCTGCAGCAGAAGGGACAGATAGTGTAGGGACAGGAATAGGTTTTTTTTCAGGCACGGTTTACTGGTGAAAGGTGTTAGAGACCCAAAAGTCCTTTTAAGGACTATTGTTTTATATGGCTGTAATATATATTATTAGCACAAACCTGAGCTAAATTGCGTGCAATTGTTTGGCTTCTGCTGACACAACCTCTGCTACATCTGTTGTGTTACATTTGCGCATCCTAAATATCTGTGACATTCAGTGTAATTTTTTCTTAGCCGCTGGTGGCAGCGACATTACCTGCGCTACATCTGCTGTATAACGTTTGCGTATCCTAAATATCTGTGACATTCAGTGTAATTTTTTCTTAGCCGCTGGTGGCAGCGACATTACCTGCGCTACATCTGCTGTATAACGTTTGCGTATCCTAAATATCTGTGACATTCAGTGTAATTTTTTCTTAGCCGCTGGTGGCAGCGACATTACCTGCGCTACATCTGCTGTATAACGTTTGCGTATCCTAAATATCTGACAGTCAATGTAATTTTTTCTTAGCCGCTGGTGACAGTGAAATTACCTCTGCTACATCTCCCATATAACATTTGCGCATCCTAAATATCTGCGACATTCAGTGTAATTTATTTGTGCATACACTTACAAAACCTGCGCTACTGTACGTGTGACATACTTGCAAGCATATATACCATTTAATATAGGGAAGCAGTAAGGGATGGGGAAGTGGCCGTGCTGCTGATGGTGCACGCAGAGGCCGTGCCCTGGGCATGGTGAAACTGTGCCTGCTGCCAGAGCACAAAGAACACACTCATCCACAATACCTAGCTTCATGTCCCAGTTTGCAGGGCGGCACAAGGCAGCATTCTCAAAGTCACACCAGTGCAACCAGGTGGCCGGCTGGATTGCAACAGATAATGCTTACAGTCGGTTAAGCACCACCCTGGCTTCCACAAAGTCCAGTCTCAGTAGCCAAGAGTCTGGTCAACATAATTCTCACCCTGATCCTCCTTCCTCCCACCATGGAGAGTCGTCACAAACAAGTGATCCCACACTCGGATATTCCGAGGAGCTCTTTTCAGCGCCATTCCTTGATTTGGGCCTCTCGCATGCCCGCTTGAAGAGGGACATAAGGAGATCTTGTGCATTGATTCCCAAACTCTTGAGCATCCACAGTCACAAGAAGATGACGGTGGGGAACGGCAATTAGTGTTTTACAAGGTGGATGATGATGATGAGACACAGTTGCCAATAAGTCAACGGCAATTAGTGTCTCAAGAGGTTGATGAGGAGACACAGTTGTCAATAAGTGAGGTTCTTTTATGTCAACAAGTCAGGAGGATGAGCAGATTGAGGAAGTGGAAGAGGAGGTAGTGGACGATGTAGTCACTGACCCAACCTGGGAAGGTGGCAAGCTGAGCGAGGACAGCAGTACAGAGGGAGAGGGATTAGCAGCACCGCAACAGGCTGGAAGAGGCAGTGGGGTGGCAAAAGGGAGAAGGCGGGCCACACCAACTGTTCCCCGGAGCACCCCCTTGCGGCAATCTCCCTTGCCAAGGGGTAGAAGTTTAGTAGTCTGGCGCTTTATTGAGGAAAGTGCGGACAATAAAAGAATTGTCATTTGCAACCTGTGCCGTACCAAAATGAGCAGGGGCGTGAACACTAGCAACCTCACCACCACCAGCATGATCCGCCACATGGCATCAAAGCCCTAATAGGTGGGCCGAACGCCTGGGTCCACAATCAGTGTCTGCGGGTCACACCACTGCCTCCTCTTCCCCTGTGTTACATGCTGGCCAATCCCCTGTCCAAGACGCAGGCCCGGGTGCCTCCCGCCCTGCACCTGGACCTTCGCAAGCACCATCAGCTAGCACATCCACTTCTGTGTCCCTGCGTAGCGTACAAATGTCCATACCCCCAGGCCTTCGTTACTCAGTCCCCTGCTGCCACTATTTTTCCCCGTGTGCCGCCCCCACATTACACCCGCATGTGTCCCATGACATCACCCATGCCGTGATCAACGCAGTTATTGTGAAGGTCCACTTAACGACTGACACATGGACAAGTGCTTTTGGCCAGGGACGCTAAATTTCCCTGACGGCACACTGGGTGAACGTTGTGGAGGCCGGAAGCGAGTCGTACCCTGCGATGGCACAGGTGCTACCGACACCAAGGATTGCGGGCCCTACTTCCATCAGGCTTTCCCCCATAACCTACATTAGTGGCTGCAACCCCCTCATCTTGCAGCACCAGTCAGTAGCTGGAAGCATTGTAGCACTGCAGTGGGGAAACGGCAACAGGCTGTGCTAAAACTAATTTGCTTAGGTGACAAACAGCACACCGCCGCAGAGCTGTGGCAGGGTATAAGGGACCAGACTGAGCTGTGGCTCTCGCCACACAACCTACAACCAGGCATGGTTGTGTCTGTTAATGGCCGTAACTTGGTGGTGGCTTTGGAGCTCGACAAGCTCACACACATACCATGCCTAGCCCAGGTGTTCAACTTAGTAGTTCAGCGGTTTCTCAAAACTTACCCCAATTTGCCTGAGCTACTCGTGAAGGTGAGCCGTGTGTGTGCCCATTTCCACAAGTCATCGACAGCTTCAGCCGGTCTGTCAACGTTGCAGCAGCGCTTAAAATTGCCAGCTCATCGACTGTTGTGCAACGTGAGCACGCGCTGGAATGCCACGTTCCACATGTTGGCCTATTATCAGCGTAACCATCCCACTTCTGTGTCTACTCAAACGCTCGCTGCTCACAATTAAGCCGGACGCTTTGCATGTGGAAGAGGTGGAAATGGGGGAAGACATTACACAGGGTGATAGCCAGACCAACCTCAGTTCGTCTTCTTAGCGCAAATTGGATGATGGGGAGGAGGAGTAGCAGGAGACGGTTGCTTCCGCTACAGAGGGTAGTACCCATGGAAGTTTTATTCCATCTGTTCAGCGTGAATAGGTAGAAGAGGAGGAAGAGGATGAGGAGATTAAGAGTCATCCTCCTGATGAGGGCAGCGAAGTCTTGCCTGATGGGACTCTGGCACACATGGCTGACTTCATGTTAGGCTGCTTTTCCCACGACCCTCGCATTATACGCATTTTAGCCAACAGCGATTACTAGTTGTTCACCCTTCTCTACCCCCGCTACAAAGAGAACTTCTCATCTCTCATTCCTGTGGTGGAGAGGACGAGCAAAATGGTGCAATACCAGAAGGTATTCCAGCTGTCAACGCTGGCAGCAGAGTACGTAGTTCCTTAAGCAACCGAGGAGGGGAGACAAGGGGAACACACAGCAGTTCCAACAGAGGCATGGGACAGTTTCCTGACACCCCACCAGCACCCTCACCCTGGTGCACGGCCTAGTGTCACAAGGAGGGAAACCTTTTGGAAGATGGTGAAGGAGTACATATGTCGTAGCAGACTGTGTCAGCATCCTCAATGATCCCTCAGTGCTTTACTACTATTGGTTGTCCAAGCTGGACACGTGGCACAAACTGGCGCTCTACACTTGGAAGTGCTGACCTGCCCTGCCGCTAGCGTTTTTTCAGAGCAGGTATTTAGTGCTGCTGGTGGCATAATAACTGATAAGCGCATCCGCCTGTCAACTGAAAATGCTGACCAGTTGACTCTTATCAAAATGAACAAGGCCTGGATTGCCCCTGACTTCTCGATTCCACCAGAGGAAAGCGGCTGAACATAAAGGCACTTTGAATGTGTTGTTTATAATGTACACTGTACACTCTATTCCCATGCACCCCTTTCACCACGAAAAAGGTATATGGTTGAATCCTCCCTCCTCCATCATATCAACATGCTTATTAGGCTGCCCTTGCTCCTAATATTTTTGAGGGTCACCAGCAGGCCATCAATCATAATCTTTCAAGGCTGTGTATGATGCCCTCCTTTATGTGTAATAAGGGTGTATTGTAGTGCCGGGTCCTTGTCATTTTTGGCTGCCCTTTCACTTAGTGCATAGGCTGTATGAGTGTAGGAGTCCCACTACCTGAACAATTGTACCACAATGTGAATGAGGCCCTCCTTTATGTGATATACAGGTTGTATCGGAGTGCCTCTTCCTTGTAATTTTTGGCAGCACTTGCACTTTATATACAAGTAAATATTCAGGAAAGAATGTTCCCTAACAATTTTTCCTCTAAAATCAATTTTATCTTCGGTTTTGTGCGTATTATTGTCAGTCTGTAATAGTGGCGTACTACTCAGACAACATCGTTCCCAGCAGCGACCTGGGAGTCCAAGATGCATCCAGACGTCCTCCTCATGCTGTTCCCGAACCATTTCGGTGGTGTTTAAATCAATTTCTCACCTTTTCCTGTGAACCAGACACCCCCCTCTTCAGAGCAGGGGGCGCCTGGTTTAATGCTCGGGTTCTCCCATTGACTTCCATTGTGCTTGGGTGCTCTCTAGATCACCCGAGCAGCCCGAGCACTTTGGTGCTTGATCAACACTACTGCAGAGCCATCCTTAGCTGTAACTGCAATTGAGACAAGAGAGGGACTCATTGCTGAAGAGGACAGACCTCCATTCCAGCCTCCATTGCCATATTTCTGTGCACCATGATAGTGTTTGAGAGCGGTGGCGTTAGGTCAGTGGAACATCTGTAGCTGGATGTCTGGCTTGTAGCCCAGTGCCGTGCAGACACCTTCTGATGGTTTGTGTAGACACTGTTTGCCGCCTTAGGCTTGAGCTGTGACGTCCGATTTCACTTGCAGTACAGAATGGATCACAAAATGCCATTATTCTTATCAGACGAGCCGTCCATGCAGAAGTTCACCTCTGTCCACCTCGTGCTGCCATTCCAGTTTGTTGTTGTTCCCCCGATCACTGGGACACACAACCTTGAACAGTGCTGACATCTCGACCTAGGCGCATATAAACCAAGGTCTCTCAGGTCAAGCATTTTTCCCTCTCAGTTTGTGACCAGTGGTGATAACTGGCACATTGACGAACAGGAGGCATCACACAATCATCTTACATAACTTGACCTGATGTTTGAGGTTGCTAAAAAATCTTTGCTTTTAATCTGGTATTTATGCCTTTCCCACATACCATAGATTGGAGCTAGGTGCTTAAAAATCATCTGCAGATCTTAGTGACACCTGCCATTTCCTTAATTTGCATAGCCTTAAAGATTGACCTTCCTGGTGTTGCAATTTCAATGTTGGGGAGTGTATATGAAGGGAAGTAGAAGATCTATCAGAGTATTTATTTCAGCTCATATTGTGGTCAGAATGAGCATCATATTTATGAAGCACCTATTCCACTTTTCCGGCATAGAAGTCAAAGCGGGTGAGGCAGAGGGCAAATATTTTTTATTACAATTTTCTTTATTAAAATTTTCTTCCGTTTGATAAAAAAAGTCATAAATTCATCAGAAATCTAGTGTTGCACTTTGCGTTCTGCATTGACTGAGAGTGTTTGACGCATGCATGCTGCGAAACTGGGTGAGGCTCAAACTCAAAAAGTTTTGCTTGGGGTTCTATGAGACCTGTGTACTCCCCAGTTTTCTGTGGCTCATTTCGTCTGGGTCCGCTGCTAATTTTTCGTGTCATCAATCTATGTGTCACCATACCCTAAGGCCTCTTTCACACGGGCGAGTTGAACGCATTGCACCCGCACTGAATCCGGACCCATTCATTTCTATGGGGCTGTGCACATGAGCGGTGATTTTCACGCAACACTTGTGAAAGAGGCCTAAGCAGCAGCTGCAAATTTTCCCAAATCTCTTCCACAATGCAGACATTTTCTGCAAAAAACTCCATGCAAAATTTGACATGTGGTGCAGATTGTAAATATGCAGCATGTTAATTTACGTTGCAGGCATCTGCCACGATTTTCACTCTTTGCAATGCAAATTTGGGGCAAATCCGCCGCATTTTTGCAAGAATTTAATACAGATGTGCATGTGTATATGGATCACTATATTCCAATAAAAATCAAATTTTTAGCTTATTTTCAGAAAGGAGCTGTGGGTGTATGAGCAGAAAGCATGAAGTAAGACAAAAAGCAAAGAAGGTCCACATTTTTTTCTGTATTTCATCTTCTATGTGAAAATATGAATCCATATTAAGAAATTTCAGTGAAATACCAATACATTTTTTGTAATAGATTTATCCCATGCTAACTGCACATCAGGAGATCCGAACTAATGTCGTAGTCCAGGTGTAACAGGACGCTGGGTATCCGTCTCTGTCTGAAGCTGCTTCCAGCAAAGTTCTGCCCTAAAGTTCATATAAATATGCAAACTTGTATTTAATTTCCCCAAAGCAAAAGGTTCTGCCCACACTCAATATTCATATGGACGGCGCGTAATTTTATCTTAAAAATTGAATCTTATTCTGTGATTTTAAAGGAAAAAAAATGGTAAACAAGTATAATACTAATTTATTTCCCAAATGAGCTTTAAAACCACGATTTACTGATGGGTAAATTTTCCCGTTAAGTGGATATATAGTAATTTAATAGTCTTAGCATTGCACTTTTCACTAAAGAAAATTAACTAATTCATTATTGCTTATAATTTGCTGAGGCATTGCTGCCGTATTTGTAAAATCAGCAGGTTCCGAGGAGTTTGGAAGAAAGAAAATCAAATAAAAAGTACATTTTCACTTGGCTACACTTATTGAAATGACAATTACTTAGCTCCCTCTAGTGGTCAGTAGTGGAACTGCTCCTATTCAGATTGCAATGAACTGCTGAAGACTCTGTAAAAGAAAACTTATTGCTCATAAATGGCAGAATTGGTCATTTAGAATAGTTCTTCAAGCAATTTCTTAAATGTAACCCTTTTGCGGCCAATCAGGTGAAAAATTGTGAAAATGCCACACAGAACTTTACAATCATTTGAAACTCTTGCAAAATTTTGTATCAAAGAGGGGGCCACATTGGTGGTTATTGCCTAAAACTAAAGCTCTAAAATTGTGAAATGTTACGTAGGTTCTTTGCAGTTTTCCAATACTTACGTATTAATGGCCTGTCCTCAGGATAAGTCATCAATATCAGATTGGTGGGTGTCCAACACATGGCACCCCCACGATCAGCTGTTTTGGGCAGCTGCCGGAGTGTACACTTCGTTCCACTGTACTGTATAGTTTCTGCTGCCAGTGGCTGCGGATGGGAGGGGTGCTGGGAGTCGGACCCCATTGATCTGATTGTCCATCAGTATCTAAGTTCTAGAAACCCCCTTTAATTTGGACTAAAGGCCAAAGACAATTTTCGTATTGAAAATCTTACATAAGTAGACAGCAGTATCGTGCTTTTGAGTTAAGCTGGCCATACACATTAGACCTATGTTGACCGAATCCTCCAGTTTTGGCTGGTTCGGCCGACCATCTGATGGGTATGGTGCCTCCTGACTCTTCCCAACATCAGCCAACAGGCACGTTGGATTTCCACTGTTGGTGCTCAGGAGATAAGCTGCCACCAGAGATGTCTGGCAACGGCTTTCTCCTCTTTGCCCTTTCACTACATATGCATGCTTAGCCAAGCCGAACATGCATGTGTATGGGAAGACCGGGGTAGATAGCAATTGGTAATACAATTGATACAAGGTGGCCGGGATGGGAGCTGCTGTGCATGCGTGCCTAGGCACACTCCCACCACCAAAGAGGCCGGCACTTTTTTCTTATAGTGTGCAAGCACGGCCTCCACTGCTGGATTGAAGGGTGGTCATAACCCCTGGATACAGGCATTGTATAATGCGATGGAAAAATGAATAAAGCAATGAAAGGGGACAATCACAATACATTAGTTAGTGCCCTGTATTAACTTTTCCTACATGATAAATGCCATTTACTGAAGTGAGACAAACCCTTTAAGACTCTTTAGTCCCAATGCAAAATCTATGACATTTGTAATCCTGGTATCTACCTGTGGAATTGGACCCTTCAGATGGGACTACCACTTTACCCACTGAAGTAATGCCTTTATACAGACCCTAAGGCTAAAATCATTTTATTGTCACAGATTCAGACAAAATCCATGAGATAAAATTTTTACATTTATCCATATACACAAGGATACACGTCCATAGAAAATCCATTGAGTCAGGACTGTCAATAAGTGTTGATCGAGAGCCAAAGTGCTCGGGTGCTCTAGCCGAACACATCGGGATGATCTACCGAGCACCAGAGTATAATGGAAATCAATGGGAGAACCCGAGCATTAAACCAGGCACCCCCTGCTCTGAAGAGGGGAGGGTGTCTGGTTCATAGGAAAAGGTCAGAAATTGATGGAAACACCACCAAAATGGTTCGGGAACAGCATGGGGAGGATGTCTGGATGCATCTTGGACTCCCAGGTCACTGGTGGGAACGATGTTGTCCGAGTAGTGCGCAACTTTTACAGACTGACAATAATACGCAAAAAAACTAAGATAAAATCGATTTTAGAAGAGAAATTGTTAGGAAACATTCTTTCCTGTATATTTACTTGGATATAAAGTGCAAGTGCTGCCAAAAATGGCAAGGAAGAGACATTCCGATACAGCCTGTATATCACATAAAGGAGGGCCTCATTCACATTGTGGTACAATTGTTCAGGTAGTGGGACTCCTACACTCATAAAGCCTATGCACTAAGTGAAAGGGCTGCCAAAAATTACAAGGAAACGGCGCTACAATACACCCTTTATTACACATAAAGGAGGGCATCATACACAGCCTTGAAAAATTATGATTGATGGCCTGCTGGTGACCCTCAAAAACATTTGGAGCAATGGCCTGCTGATCTGACCATCTAAAACATTATGGGCGAGGGTCTGCTGCCGCTTTGGTGACTCTAGATAACCTGGGGCCGATCACAAGTCTGCCCTATCAACTTTCAACGTTATTTTTAGCACAAACCATGGTGACCACGGGTAACGGGGGAATCATGGTTCAATTCCGGAGAGGGAGCCTGAGACACAGCTACGGCTACCACATCTAAGCAAGGCAGCATGCACGCAAAATATCTATTAGGTATAATTAGCTGAGGGCCTGCAGGTGAGCTGACCATGTAAAATATTTTAGGTGCGGGCCTGCTGGTGAGCTGACCCTATAAAAGTTTGTAGGTGAAGGCCTGCTGGTGAGCTGACCCTGTAAAAAATTATATGCGAGGGCCTGCTGGTGACTGCTAGTGAGCTGATCCTGTAAAAGATTTTAGATGCGGGCCTGCTGGTGAGCTGACCCGCTAAAAGGTTGTAGGTGAGGGCCTGCAGGTGAGCTGACCCTCTAAAACATTATATGCAAGGGCCTTCAGATGAGCAGACCCTGTAAAAGATTTGAGGTGTGGGCCTGCTGGTGAGCTGACCCTGTAAAAGATTTTAGGTGTGGGCCTGCTGGTGAGCTGACCCTCTAAAAGGTTGTAGGTGAGGGCCTGCAGGTGAGCTAACCCTCTAAAACATTATATGCAAGGGCATTCAGGTGAGCTGACCCTGTAAAAGATTAGAGGTGCGGGCCTGCTGGTGAGCTGACCCTCTAAAAGGTTGTAGGTGAGAGCCTGCAGGTGAGTTGACCCTCTAAAACATTATATGCGAGGGCCTTCAGGTGAGCTGACCTTGTAAAAGATTGTAGGTGAAGGCCTGCTGGTGAGCTGACCCAGTAAAACACTATATGCGAGGGCCTGCTGGTGAGCTGACCCTCTAAAACTTTATATGCGAGGGCCTGCTGTTGAGCTGACCCTGTAAAACATTGTAGGTGAGGGCCTGCTGGTGAGCTGACCCTGTAAAACATTATGTGCAAGGGCCTGCTGGTGAGCTGACCCTGTAAAACATTATATGCGAGGGCGTGCTGGTGAGCTGACACTCTAAAAATTTATATGCGAGGGCCTGCTGGTGAGCTGACTCTGTAAAACATTGTAGGTGAGGGCCTGCTGGTGAGCTGACCCTGTAAAACATTATATGCGAAGGGCATATATGCATTATAAACAACACATTTAAAATGCCTTTATGTTCAGCCGCTTTCCTCTGGTGGAGTAGAGAAGTCATGGTCAATCCAGGCCGTGTTCATTTTTATAAGAGTCAACTTGTCAGCATTTTCAGTTGACAGGCGGATACGCTTATCTGTTATAATGCCACCAGCAGCACTAATTACACTCTCAGACAAAACGCTAGCAACAGGGCAGGCCAGCACCTCCAAGGCGTAGAGCGCCAGTTCGTGCCACGTGTCCAGCTTTGACACCCAGTAGATGTAAGACTGAGGGATCATTGAGGACGCTGACACGGTCTGCTATGTACTCCTTCACATAGGCCGCGCATTAGGGTGAGGGTGCTGGCGGGATGTCATGAAATTGTCCCAGGCTTTGGAGAGTGTTGCCCTGCCTCGGTTGGAACTGCTGTGTGTTCCCTTCGTCTCCCCTCCTCATTTGGCCAAGGAACTACGAACTCTGCCGCTAGTGTTGTCAGATGGAACCTTTTGGAGCAATTTTTCAACAAGGATCTTCTGGTATTGCACCATTTTTCTCGTCCTCTCCACCAGTGGAATGAGAGATGAGAAGTTCTCTTTGTAGCGGGGGTCGAGAAGGGTGAACAACCAGTAATCTGTGTTGTCTAAAATGCGTATAACGCGTGGTTCGCGGGAGACGCAGCCTAACATGAAGTCAGCCATGTGTGCCAGAGCACCAACAGGCAAGATTTTGCTGTAGTCATCAGGAGGATCACTCTTAATCTTCTCATTCTCTTCCTCCTCTTCTGCCCACCCACACTGAACAGATGGAATTAAACTTCCATTGGTACTGCCCTCTGTAGCGGAGGCAACCGTCTCCTGCTCCTCCTCCATCTCCTCTTCATCGTTCAATTTGGGCTGAGAAGAAGAACTGAGGGTGGTCTGGCTATGACCCTGTGTAATGTCTTCCCCCATTTCCACCTCTTCCACATGCAAAGCGTCGTCTTTAATTGTGAGCAGCAATCGTTTGAGTAGACACAGAAGTGGGATGGTTACGTTGATAATAGCGTTATCGCCGCTCACCATCTGTGTTGATTCCTCAAAGTTTCTTAAAACCTCACAGAGGTCAGACATCCATGCCCACTCCTCGCTTGTGAATAGCGAAAGCTGACTGGAAAGGCGACGACAATGTTGCAGCTGGTATTCCACTACTGCCCTCTGCTGCTCACAAAGCCTGGCCAACATGTGGAACGTCGAGTTCCAGCGCATGCTCATGTCGCACAACAGCCAGTGAGCTGGCAATTTTAAGCGCTGCTGCAGCGTTGACAGACCAGCTGAAGCTGTCGATGACTTGCGGATATGTGCACACACGCGGCGCACCTTCATTAGTAGCTCAGGCAAATTGGGGTAGGTTTTAAGAAACCTCTGAACATCAAGGTTAAACATGTGGGCTAGGCATAGGATGTGTCTGAGCTTGCAAAGCTCCAAACCCGCCACCAAGTTACAGCCATTATCAGACACAACGATGCCTGGTTGTAGGTTGAGTGGCGAGAGCCACAGCTTAGTCTGGTCTCTTATCCCCTGCCACAGCTCTGTGGCCGTGTGCTGTTTGTCCCCTAAGCATATCAGCTTCAGCACAGCCTGTTGCAGTGTTACACTTCTTCCAGCTACCGACTGATGACTGACTAGTGCTGCACGCTGATAATTTGGAGGTGGAAGTGGAGGAGGAGGAGAAGTAGGGTTTGGAGCTACTAACATAGGTGCTGGCGGAAACCCTGATCAACGTAGGGCCCGCAATCTTTGGCGTCGGTAGCACCTGTGCCATCACAGGGTACAACTCGCTCCCGGCCTCCGCAACATTCACCCAGTGTGCCGTCAGGGAAATGTAGTGTCCCTGGCCGAATTCACTTGTCCATGTGTCAGTCGTTAAGTGAACCTTCACAGTAACTGCGTTGGTCAGGGCACGTGTGACACATGACACAAGTTGGTGTAAGGCAGGCACGGCACACCTTAAAAAATAGTGGCGACTGGGGACTGCATAACGCGGGACAGCTGCCGACATGAGGCTGCGGAAGGCCTCAGTGTTCACAAGCCATAATGGCAACATTTCCAGGGCCAGTAATTTGGAATGCCGCACATTTAGTGCTATGGCCTGTGGGTGGGTGGCTGGGTATTTGTGCTTGCGTTCAAATGCCTGAGGTAAGGACATTTGTAAGCGGCGCTGGGACACGGAAGTGGATGTGATCGCTGATGGTGCTTGCGATGGTCCAGGTGTAGGGCGGGAGGACTCCGGGTCTGTGCCTTTGACAGGGGATTTGCCAGCACGTAACACAGGGGAAGAGGAGGCAGTGGTGTGACCCGCAGACACAGATTGTGGACCCAGGCGTTCGGCCCACCTATTAGGATGCTTTGATGCCATGTGGAGGATCATGCTGGTGGTGGTGAGGATGCTAGTGTTCACGCCCCGGCTCATTTTCGTATGGCACAGGTTGCAAACTACTATTCTTTTGTCGTCCACACTTTCCTAAAAAAAAGCGCCAGACTGCGGAACATCTACCCCTTGGCAAGGGAGATTTCCACAAGGGGGTGCTCCGGGGAACAGTTGCGGGCCTGTTTGGTGTGGCCCGCCTTTTCCTTTTTTGCACCCCACTGCCTCTTACAGCTTGTTGCAGTGCTGCAGATCCCTCACCCTCTGTACTGCTGCACTCGCTCGGCTTTCCACCTTCCCAGGTTGGGTCAGTGACCTCATCGTCCCCCACCTCCTCTTCCACTTCCTCACTCTGATCATCCTCCTGATTTGTTGACCTAACCACAACCTCAGTGATTGAAAACTGTGTCTCATCGTCTTTATCACACTCTTGAGACAGTAATTGAAGTTGACTCATTCGCAACTGTGTCTCATCATCATCCACCTTATTAAACACTTATTGCTGTTCCCCACCATCATGTTCTTGTGACTGTGGATGCTCAAGAGGTTGGAAATCAGGGCACAAGATCTCATGTCCCTCTTCAAGCGTGCTCGGCGAGAGGGCCAAATCAAGTAATGGCGATGAAAAGAGGTCGACGGAAAATCCAAGTGTGGGATCACTTATTTGGCCAGACTGTACATGGTGGGAGGAAGGAGGATCAGAGTGAGGATTGTGTTGACCAGACTCCTGGCTACTGAGACTGGACTTGGTGGAAGACAGGGTGGTGCTTAACCGACTGGAAGCATTATCTGCTGCAAGCCAACCGACCACCTGCTTGCACTGGGCTGACTTTGCGAGCATTGTTCTGCGCCGCCCTGCAAACTGGGACATGAAGCTAGGTATCGTGAATGATTGTTTTTCTTGTGCTCTGGCAGCAGGCAGTTTCTCCGCGCCCATGGCCTCTGCGTGCACCATCAGCACCGTCTTCTTAATTTTAATAGTGATATATGCTTGAAAGTATGTCACACGTACAGTAGCGTCGGATTTGGAAGTGTATGCGTAAAAAAATTTACAAAGATATTTGTGATGAGGAAACGTTATACAGGACAGGTACCACAGGTAATGTCACTGTTCGCAGTGTCTACGGAAAAGGTACACTGGATGTCACTGATATTTTAGGGATGCGCACACTTTACACAGGAGATGTGGCGCAAATAATTTAACTGTCCGCAGCGGCCTATTACACGGTATTTAGCGCAGGATGCACTAAAAATTAATATTGCTGCTGTCACACACAACAGTCCTTAAAAGGACTTTTGGTTCTCTGAAAAGTTTTTTTGTATAAAAATCTTCCTATTACACTCCCTACACTGTCTGTCCCTTCCTATGCACAGCTCTCCCTAACACTGAGCAATTTAGAGCAGGTAGCGCTACAAACATATATTGCTGCGGTCACACACAATAGTCATTACAAGGACTTTTGGGTCTCTGAAACGCTTTTGTACAAAAAAATAATTCAATTACACTCCCCACACAGTCTGTCCCTTTCTATGCTTAGCTCTCCCCAACTACGAATGAGCCGAACACGCGTCATCGGGTGCTATATAGCACCCGATGGCGGGTTTCGGCCAGCCGATCACTGTAATGCCAATAGCCAACATGGCTACTGGCATTGCAATGAGGGGAGCACTTACCTGCATGTTTATTGGCTGCGTAGCAGCCAAGAAATGTGCCGGGAGTAGACTCGAGCATGGCGCTTGAGCACATGCGGTACTTGGCCGAGTACCGCCAGGGTGCCGAGAATCGAGATGCTCGAGCCAAACAGGTGTTCGGCTGAGCATGCTCGATCAACACTACTGTCAATCATTCGACTCTGTTACATCCATTTACAGCAGAAACTTTCTAAAGTGACTGCAAAACTTTCCTGATTAAACACAGATATTAAATGTTAGATACAATTATGAACTCAAGTGAATGTAATACCCAGCTTTACGAAATGCCAGCTCTAAGTGACGTCTCTGCTTTAGGCAAATCCCTGGAAAATATCAAGTTGGATTTTTTTTTATTCTTATTTCCAATTAATTCTTTACTCAACAAAAATTAAATGGAAACTTGTCTGTATCGACGTAGTATCTGCTTGTACTTCACACTTCTGCTTTCAGTAACTGGGACAGGAAGTAGCTCACATCTGACATCCACCTTCCATATGCAAATGAGCAGTTAAGTGCACTGAGGGCTGGACCAAGCCCCTCTGTGCACCCTTGCTTCTCCTGCTTCCGCCCTATCCTTCTTGATTGACAGTCCAGGCAAGATGCAGGAACCTAGTCCTGCCAATCAAGAAGTAGAGGGGAGGCAGGAGGTGCAAGATAATGTGGCATTAGTGAGAAAGGAAGTAGCTAGCTTCTTTTCTTTACCTGGGTTTCATTAGAAATTGACATTAATAGATATTTTTACCCAAAAAGTTTTCAGCTTTATTGTCCAAATTGAGTCACTGACCGTGAACATTTTCTTTGATAACATATTTCAAGGGGACATCCTTTGCGTCTGGAGAAAAGAAGGTTTCTACACAAACATAGAAGAGGATTCTTTATGGTAAGAGCAGTGAGACTATGGAGCTCTCTGCCTGAGGAGGTGGTGATGGTGAGTTCACTAAAAGAGTTCAAGAGGGGCCTGGATGTATTTCTGGAGTGTAATAATATTACAGGCTATAGCTACTAGAGAGGGGTCGCTGATCCAGGGAGTTATTCTGATGCCTGATTGAAATCGGGAAATACGTTTTTCCCCTAAAATGAGGAAAAGTTGCATCTATCTCATGAGGTTTTTTGCCTTCCTCTGGATCAACTTGCAGGATAACTGGCTGAACTGGATGGACAGACGTCTTTATTAGCATTCTAAAAAAAGTTACTATGTTACTGCTTGAACGCAACGTAATACAGCAAAATGTATCATACACATCTAGCAGGCGTTAAAGTAATTCCTGGCTCATTAACATACAAGCTTATCACTCTGGCTTAGTTAAACAGTTTGCAAGGTCTAAATTTGGTATTGAGTTAATCAAGTTACACTCAAGTTAAGCTTTAACCCACTTATGTTGGCACTTGCTACATCTGTATGTACACCGATTGCTTACTGCCTCAAGGGTTAACAGGCAGCCTCCTTCATTGATTTTGTCCCATTTGTAAAAAAAAAAACTTTTTCCGCATATCCCATTAAAAGTAACTCTAATGAACAGCGTTTTTGACCTTGAAGGAGAGACGGCCACGCGTTTCACATCCCCTCAGTATTTACCACCCAAATTTAATCTGTATAATGGACACCTTAAAAGGCCTTTCAAAGAAAAAAAAATAGACTCTTCTCCAAAAGTAAAACACTTAAGGAAGCCTTTGATTAATGTCTTGATGATAAATCAATTGATGAATATATTTTCGGTACAGATGTGAGGACACTGTCCACTTTAATCAACTACTTGGGTAGAAAAAAAAAATGATAAATGTTCTGTTTTTCTTTCAATAGATCTTCAAAAATGCTCCTCTTAATTGGCGTCTAAGATGTTAAAATTTCCGAGATGCTCAAGATGCACTCAATTAACTGAGATAATAAACAATTATATTTTCAAAGATGTTGTATTAAAAAGAAATACTGGCCCATTGATACTCCAGCCTGGTTGAAAAGACTACTGGATATGCGAAAATGTCTCAGATTTTTTTTAGGTTTTGCATTCCATTTGAACTCCTAAGACCCCATCCAGATGGTAGAGCAGGTGCACTAAGCCCGTACAGTAGTATGGAGCCTTTTTGAGTTATTGTACAGACCAAATGTACCTAGATTGCTTATCTGTACATACTGGGTCAGAAGTTGCATGGCATGACTGAACATGTCATGGTGGCTTGTCAGAATTTTTTATCAGACCCTAATGACCAATGAAATGAAGGAGCAGAGGCTGTATTTAGCTTTGCTTAGCCTTCCTTGAAAGTATAAGAGCCCATACACCGCTCTGAGCACTTTTGCTTCTCTGTTTTAGCCACCAGTGGTATCAAAACTTCTGACTAGGGCTGTCTAGAAACTCGACACAGAAAAATCATCAATGCAAATTTTAGCATCAAGGATTCGTTTGTGTCATGTGACTACAGAGCGTGAGTGAAGCACTTGCTATTACTCCCGCTCCGTGGTACCCCGCCTGCCCGCACCACGCTGCACTGGATCCTGACACATTGTCAGAACATAGTGCACGTAAGCACACACTATGACCTGATGCTCTGTGACCTCAGGTGCCAGTGCAGTGCGCGAAGAGGAGGCTGGAAGAGCTGAGGAGTGTCGGTGGCACCTTTACAGGAGAGGTAAGTATTTCACTGGCGCTGGGGACTGATGGCTAGGAGTTGGAAATGGTGGCACTGGGGGATTTAAGGGCACAGAGGACTGATGGCACTTGGGGAAGCTGATGGCACAGGACTGATGGTATGGGGTGAGATGATGGCACAGGACTGATGGCACTGGGGAGAGCTGATGGCACTGGGGGAGCCAATGGCACAGAGGACTAATGGCACCGGGGGAACTGATGACACTGGGGGAGGCTGATGGCATGAGGGACTGATGGCACAGAGGACTGATGGCACTGGGGGAGCTGATGGCATGGGGGACTGATGGCACTGGGGAGAGCTGATGACACAGATGACTGATGGCATGGGGGAGCTGATGGCACAGAGGACTGATGGTACTGGGGGAGCTGATGGCACAGAGGACTGATGGCACTGGGGGAGTTGATGGCACTGGCGGGAGCTGATGACACAGAGGACTGATGTCATGGGGGGAGGTGATGGCACTGGGGGAGCTGATGGCACTAGTGGTAACTGATGGCATGGGGAAACCTGATAGCGCTGAGGACTGATGGTATGGGGGGCTAATGAGTTTTTATAAAGGAAAACAGTTTTTTAATCAGTTTTTTTCTTATTAGAACACTCGATCAATTGTTGGATTACTCAATAGAATACTTGATTACTAAAATAATCGATAGCTGTAGTCTTACTTCTGACATGTCACTATGACATTTTAAAAGGTTTCTGAAACTACAGGCACAGTTTAAAGGGGTTGTCCAGGACTATTAAAGGGGTTATCCAAGATTAATACAGATCTTCCAGAGTGGCCGACCCACAGTAGTGATCATACTTAGCTGGCCCCTGCTGTTGGGCACGGTATCCGTCCCTCCTGGGCAGGATGCAGCCCTTGTGTCACAACAACTGGCCACACTTACTGTAAGCTATTTTTGCAACAAATTTATAAAATGTTGCAAGCTATTTTTTAGCATTGCATTTTAATCATGTTGGGCTACAAATCTTTGCTAAAGATTTTCAACAGTTTTTGTTCTACAGCCTTTTACTTTTAGTACATCTGCAGACTGGCTTACTTTCAGTTTTATGTTGAATCCGTCAGACAGCAGCTCTGATAGCTTCATGTGTAACCCTATTTCTGAACTCCTGACTGCTCATAAACGGAAATGGGTCATCAGAAAAAGGCCTATTGTTAAAATCACGTTTTTTATGTTTAACTAATAAAAATAATAATTGGTGATGTTATTTTTCCCATGTCATCTATATTTAAAGGGAACCTGTCATGTGGATATTTGATTATAATCTAACTAATTATATACAATAATTAACTACTAAAAAGTAACTTAGATGTATTCACTTACTGGTGTGACAGAAGGTTACCTCATAATATACACACAAAGATGCCACATGCCGCATGCTAATGAGCTGATTTGAGTCCAGCGTGATGTCAGTGAGTCCAGCGTATATTTAATTCAGAGCTATAGCCACTCCCCTGCCCACCTGCTGCTGATCCATATGGAAAATAACTGTCAATCACCAGCAGGTGGGCGGGGAGAGTTAGGAGCTCATAAATTCATGACTCATCATTATCAGCTGGAGTTTTTCAATACAGAATGACTGGGTCAGTTAAAGAAAGTGACCCAGCATTTTGCTAAGAGAATCAGTCACTTATTTATGTTGCCCTTAGTTAGGACCCCATAAAACTGGTGACAGGTTCCCTTTAAACAAAAAACATAAAATCCTGCAGTTTTTGCAATGACCGCTAAGTCTACTAATAGGCGCCACTACTTGGTCTGTACAGATCACTTTACTGAAGTTACCTGCTAATCTGTCATTCTAATCCTGCTGATATATAATGATATCACCTCTGTGAATAGATAAGATAGGATCCTCCATTCACAACTGGTGATTGTCTAAGCTTATCTATTGTTTCCTTGTACAATGACCTCTGCACAGGTCACAGAGCATGCCTAGAAAACTCTCCAACAGAAGTCAGCGAGGTTCCCTCCAGACCATTGTGTCTATGGACCATAAGGCTGTCGTAAAGAAATTTTTAAATGCTTTCTAAATGCTGTTAAGAACAGCTCAGGCAAGATGGCCGCACCCATAATCATATTCATGAAATAGAATAACTAAATCTGTAATCAGAAAATAAAAATAAATTATAAAAAATAATATGTGCTGCTATCTGGTTTTAACTGGAAGATAACATTTTTGTGACACATTTTCTTTAAGCCATATTTTCATAAGAATTAAGCTCTAGTGAGTGTTTATCAGCTATCAGGAGTTCAGAGATAAGGCTACAGTCTGAGATGTCAGAGCAGTTCTCTACTGGGATTCAATGTGAAGGGAGGGCCAGTCTGCTAATATGCAGAAACTGAAAGTTGCACAGGAAAACCTGTTAAAATATTTTAATGAAGACTAGAGATGAGCAAAGTATTAGAAAATTCGATTCAGCTGCTTTAAAAAAATAAAAAAATTCCTTTGTGGCGAATTGCTTTGCCATGAAGAGTATTTCTTTTTAAGTAGTGGGCTCAATACAGGGAGCGGAGTTTGCACCAAACCCGGTCATTGTACCCCTCAGATGCCGCGTTCATACATAATCGCGGCATCTCATGTACATAACATGGTGTAAAAAAAAAAATCATACTAACCTGCTCCATTTGCTCAAGACGGGCTGGTCGCCACCATCTTGTTTGAAGAGCTGACATGAAATCTCGCCGACTGGCATGGTGATGTCATACGTCACCGTGCACAGGATTGTGGCCGAGATCTTCAAGCAAGATGATGGCGGCAGGCCCGTCGCAAGCAAATGGAGCAGATGAGTACTGTATGATTTTTTTTTTTTTTTTCAGTATTTCAGGTTAAATCAATTCGCTACCACGAAGCGCAAGGAAATTTGGCTTTGTGGCGAATAGAATTTTCCTTAAGTACGGATCTTCACTCAACACTAATAAAGACCAATAGAAAAATAGTATTTTAGCCAAAAATACTGTAAGTAGAAAGCATTCATTTAAAAAAAATTCCCCTGAAGGTGCCCATAGCCTTTACATTTATTGCATAAATTACTTAGTGATTTTTCAGCCTATTTTTCAGCCTAAAGTCTTAAAGTATAACTGTCATATTTTTTTTATTTGCTAGTTTATTAGAGCTCGGCATGTATACCTGAGTGAGTCTGTCAATGGTTGTCAAAAGATCTGTAATTACCTTATAATAACAGCTTTCATTAATGTCCTCAGTCCCTTTCCACTGCTCCCTTAAAAGACAGTTGCTATGGATCATCTGTCTCTGGCTAGGAAGACAGGAAGATGGAGGGTCGGTCCTTCATACCGCATGCCTGCATTAGGCTTCAGAGTGAGGAGGCGTGTCTCTCAGTAATCCAATCTGATTTGCTGGCAGGGAGCTGCTGGCTACAGCAAGTGTGTATGGGAAGTGAGGGAAAGCAGTTTTGGCCTCAGAGAACTGGCAGAGGAGCCATCTTGAGAAGGTCCTCATATTGTAATTTTTTAAACAGCCATTAGTAAGGTAAAAACTCAAGGAAAACAGTGGTATGTGAAGAAACTAAAGATTGCTTTATGCATAATGCTGCTGCAGGAGTAACATATGCTAAAAAAAAAAATTTGATGACAATATGACAGTCACCCTTTAAGCTACTTATTGCATACAGTGAAGAATATGAACCCTTCAAAATTTTCTACATTTCGCCAAAAATTTGACCTAAAACATCAGATTTTAACACAAATCCTAAAAGTGGATAAACATAACCAATTCTAACAAATGAGTCAAAAATTTTAGACTTGGTAATTTATTTACTGAGGAAAATGACCCACTATCACTTGTCTGTGAGTGGTAAAAGTATGTGAACCGTTTTACCTCAACAACATGGATCTATCAAAGTTTGATCTTCACAACACCTTTGTGAAAGTGTATCATGGCATGAACAAAGATTTCTGAGGACCTCAGATGAAGAGTTGTTCATGCTCATCAGGCTGGAAAAGGTTACAAAGCAATCGCTAGTGTGGATTCCACCAAACCACAATCAGATTATGTACAAATAGAGGAAATTCAAGAATATTATTACCCTCTCCAGAAAGGGGTTGAGCAACATAGATCACGCCAAGAACAAGACGTGTAATAGTTAGCGATGTCAGAAAGGTACCCAAGGTAACCTCTCAAATGGTGTGCATGGCCGGATTGCAAGAAGAAAGCTGTTGGTCGATGAAAAGAATATTGCTGCCTGTCTATTGAACGGATGAGACCAAAATAGAACTTTTTTTGTTTAAATGAAAAGCTTTATGTTTGGAGATAGTAAAACACTGAATTCCAGTTTACAACCTCATCCCATTCCTTTTAGGACTTGTGTGAAAATCAGATTTTAGTTAAAATTTATGCAGAACTATAGAAAATTTTGAATGGTTCACAAACCTTCAAACACCACCAAGAGGACTCTAGTGGACTTACAACTTTTTCTGCAAACATCGCTAAAAATGTAACCGTGCCCAAAACATCTGTCTGCCCCTATGAAAACATAAAATGCCAAGCATGGCACAAACAAAAAAAGTTGCAAACACTTCATACATTTGTTGCAAAACATACTCCACCAACAAAACAGCTAAAAACACTCAATTTTTCAGGCGCAAAGCATTTCATACATTACCCCCTATGTTTATATTGTCTACGTTTGACATTGGATTAAATAAATCTGCCCTAATGTATCAAAAAATAATAGTAAAAGCAAGACATTAGATAGGTATTTATGCTTATTTGCTAGAAGACAGCAGCAGTTTTCTAATTTGTGAATATATTACTATTATGCACAAATAGGATTTTTTTTCCTCATCCAAAAATAATCACCCAATAATTACAGTGACAAAAAGAATTTGCAGCGTTACGGTAGCATTTTAAGTGCTGATATTGTATTAGAATTTCTTACATTGCAATTTAAATGGAAAACACAATTACGGGTATTAGTTTGTCTGAGCGTTCATTGCATCACATATCCATCAGTCTTCAGGTTTAATAAAATAAGCCATAGATCACTGTCCATTGCAGTCGGCAAAGTGAAATTGTGCTTTTATCAACTGAAACCTACAATTTTCTCTTAAAGTCGACTCATCTCAAAATATATTCCGCAGTTTTCAGGAAGATCGGGTTTATTTGAATGCACAGAAATACAAAGAGACAGATGTCTGCTTTTTCAAAGTCCCATGTAAATAAAGTCAAATGATTATATAAAGAATGATTATGCAACTTTCAAACCAATTGCGCAATGGAAACCAATGGAAACATTCAAGGTTACGTGCAGAGGTTGAAAACTTGTACATACATACCTAATACTTCTTGCAGCTGGCGTCTTAATGGGGTTGCAACAATGGAGGAGATTTACTAAGCTAAATGCTTCAGAATCTCTAGCTTTCTGTGCGCTCTAAAACTAGGAGAGTAGAACAGGGCAATGGCTTAGCTAGTGCACCAATGTGTGCCAAAATTGTGCGTAAATTAAGTCAACCATCGATGTAAAACTAGACAAAAGTGTCTTAAGATTCTCAAAATGTATCGTCTGGCCTGGGCCGCTGTGATACATTTGGTGCATATTAAGGTCTAAAGGGGTAATGTAAAAAAGACCTTGCACATTGTAAAGTGTGTTGGCTGACTTGTCTGTTAAGTCGGAAATGTGACATATTTGTACTGTGTTCTGTGCCATTCCTGGCACTTTACGTTTACAAATTTTTGTGGGCAGGGTTACATTTTGAGCAAGTTCTATAGATGGCAGGATGTTCCGTTCCACAAAATGCGGAACGTACACGGCCGGTATCCGTGTTTTGAGGATCCACAATTAGCGGACTGCAAAAATAGCTATGGCCATGTAGATGAGCCCTAAACCAGTAAACTGAATAATTCCAGGAGGAGCTGGATGTTCCTGATGACATATTCTCATCAATATTAGATGATGTATAAAAGAAGGAAAAGCAGATAGCAGAAGAAGGGCTCCCACTAGTGTTGAGGTAAGCAGCAAATAAATGTGCGGGTGAGTACTGCCCTAACTGCAATGCCAGTAGCCATGCGGTCTACTAGCATTACAGTGATTGGCTGCCGGCTGAAATGCGGCATCGGGGCTGTATAGCACCCGAAGACTCGTGTTCGGCTCATAGGAAGGGACAGACAGTGTAGGGAGTGTAATTGAATTTAATTTTTCTACAAAAACGTTTCATAGACTCAAAAGTCCTTGTAATGACTATTGTGTGTGACAGCAGTAATATATGTTTGTAGCGCAACCTGCGCTAAATTGCTCAGTGTTGGGGAGAGCTGTGCATAGGAAGGGACAGACAGTGTAGGGAGTGTAACAGGAAGATTTTATACCAAAAACTTTTCAGAGACCCAAAAGTCCTTTTAAGGACTATTGTGTGTGACAGCAGCAATATATATTTTTAGCGTATCATGCGCAAAATACCGTGTAATAGGCCGCTGCGGACAGTTAAATTATCCGCGACACATCTCCTGTTTAAAGTGTGCGCATCCCTAAAATATCAGTGACATCCAGTGCACTTTTTCCGTATACGGTGTCCGCTGTGGACAGTTACAGTTGTGTTCAAAATAATAGCAGTGTGTTTAAAAAAGTGAATAAAGCTCAAAATCCTTCTAATAGCTTTTATTTCCATACACACAAATGCATTGGGAAGAAAAATATATCAAATTTGTTTTGTTCCTCTAAAAATTTTTTAATAAAAGTGAATATTAGACTGTTCAAAAAAATAGCAGTGTTTGTATTCTTCTGTACAACCTCAAATATTCACTATATAAACTGACAAATGTTTAAATCACTTTACTAATATTTAGTTGTATAACCGCTGGTTCTGAGAACTGCTGGACGTCTGTGTTGCTCGGAGTTACCACCTTCTGCCCCTGTGACCAGGTATTCCAGCCCAGGATGATTGGACTACATTCCACAGCTCTTCTCTATTTCTTGGTTTTGCCTCAGAAACTGCATGTTTGATGTCACCCACAAGTGGATTAAGATCCGGGGATTGGGCTGGCCGCTCCATAGCGTCAATCTTGTTGGTCTGGAACCAAGATGTTGCACGTTTACAGGTGTGTTTGGGGTCGTTGTCTTGTTGGAACACCCATTTCAAGGGCATTTCCTCTTCAGAATAAGGCAGCATGACCTCTTCCAGTATTCTGATGGATTCAGACTGATCCATGATCCCTGGTCTGCGATAAATAGGCCCCACACCGTAGTATGAGACACATCCCCATATCATGATGCTTGTCCACCATGCTTTACTGTCTTCACAGTGCACGGGGGCTGGAATTCAGTGTTTGGGGGTCGTCTGACAAACTGTCTCCGGCCACGGACCCAAAAAGAACAATCTTACTTTCATCAGTCCACAGAATGTCTCTTTAGGCCGTCAATGTGCTCTTTGGCAAATTGTAACCTCTTCAGCACATATCTTTTTTTCAACAGTGGGACTTTGCGGGCGCTTCTTGCAGATCGCTCGGCCTCACATAGGCGTCTTCTCACTGTAACAGGACTCACAGGCAACTTTAGACCTTCTTTGATCTTCCTGGAGCTGATTGTTGGCTGAGTCCTTGCCATTTTGGCTTTTCTTCTATCCATTCGAATGGTAGTTTTTCACTTTCTTCCACGTCTTTCAGGTTTTGGTTGCCATTTTAAAGCATTTGCGATCATTTTAGCTGAGCAGCCTATCATGTTCTGCACTTCTTTATATGTTTTCCCCTCTCCAATCAACTTTTTAATCAAGGTACGCTGTTCTTCTGAACAATGTCTGGAACGACCCATATTCCTCAGAATTTCAGAGAGAAATGCACTGTGACCAGCATGTACAACATTTGCTGCCTTCCTTCATTACATAAGGGCAATAATTGCCACCTGTTTTTCAAAGATTGAATGACCTCATTGAACTCCACACTGCTATTATTTTGAACATGCCCCTTTTAATAAGAGATTGAATTACATAGAATCAGCAGCATGCATGTCATGACTGTTGGGTCTGTTCTATTTCTATTACTCTACTACACCTGCTAGTAAATTATTTGCCATGTAGAAATATCATTTCTACCAAAAACAGTGATTAATCAGGTTAGTGATGTCTGACTGCTATTATTTTGAACACAACTGTAAATTATCTGCGCCACATCTCCTGTTTAAAGTGTGTGCATCCCTAAAATATCAGTGACATCCAGTACACTTTTTCCGTAGATGGTATCCACTGCAGACAGTTAAATTATCCAAGCCACATCTTGGAAGAGGCAGTGGGGTGGCAAAAGGGAGAAGGCAGGCCACACCAAACAGGCCCGCAACTGTTCCCCGGAGCACCCCCTTGCGGAAATCTCCCTTGCCAAGGGGTAGATGTTCCGCAGTATAGCGCTTTTTTGAGGAAAGTGTGAACGACAAAAGAATAGCAGTTTGAAACCTGTGCCATACGAAAATGAGTCGGGGTGTGAACACTAGCAACCTCACCACCACCAGCATGATCCGCCACCTGGCATCCAAGCACCGTAATAAGTGGGACGAACGCCTAGGTCCACAATCTGTGTATGCGGGTCACACCACTGCCTCCTCTTCCCCTGTGTTACGTGCTGGCCAATCCCCTGTCAAAGGCACAGGCCCAGATGCATCCCTCTCTGCACCTTGACCTTCGTAAGCACCATCAGTGACCACATCCACTTCCATGTCCCAGCGCAGCGTACAAATGTCCTTACCCCAGGCATTTGAACGCAAGCGCAAATACCCCGCCACCCACCCACAGGCCATAGCACTAAATGCGCAGCTTTCCAAATTACTGGCCCTGGAAATGTTGCCATTTATGCTTGTGGACACTGAGGCCTTCTGCAGCCTGATGTAAGTGGTCATCCCTCGTTACGCAGTCCCCAGATGCCACTATTTTTCACAGCATACTGTGCCCGCCTTACACCAACATGTGTCCCGTAACATCACATTTTGACGCCATTTTCCGTCTCTGCGGTTTGACAACAAAAAAAATCCTACTTTACTACTTTTCCATCATCCTCCCATCTTCTGGACAAATCATCCTACTACCCCCAATACTGTGCCACTGTGCTCCCCAATACTATACTGCAGAAACAGATAATACTAGTACCACACAGAGCCCCCCATATAAAATACCCCTTCTTTGTGGCCTCAGTAGAAGCCCCCATAGTGCCCCAAAATAATGTGCCAGTATCACGTGCCTCTGTTCCACCCCCCATGTGCCAGTATCAAGTGCCTCTCCATGCCCCCCATGTGCCAGTAACAAGTGCCTCTCCGTGCCCATGTGCCAGTATCAAGTGCCTCTCCATGCCCCCCATGTGCCAGTAACAAGTGCCTCTCCTTGCCCCCCATGTGCCAGTAACAAGTGCCTCTCTGTGCCCCCTATGTGCCAGTAACAAGTGCCTCTCCATGCCCCCCATGTGCCAGTAACAAGTGCCTCTCCTTGCCCCCCATGTCCCAGTAACAAGTGCCAAACCCCCCATGTGCCAGTAACAAGTGCCTCTCTCCACACTATGTGCCAGTATCAAGTGCCCCCCCATGTGCCAGTAACAAGTGCCTCTCCATGCCCCCATGTGCCAGTAACAAGTGCCTCTCCCTCTCCTGCCCCACAAGATGAGCGCTTCCACAATGAAAGCGTTCATCTCCCCTTGACCTGCCACCTTTCCTGACCCAGAGCGAGGCCCCACAAAAAAAAAGTCTCGGGACCGGCAAGTGTCGGTGGTGGGCTTGGGGACCCCTAAGTACTCGGGGGCCCGGGGGCAATTGTCCCCTTGCCTATATGGAAGATCCAACCCTGGACGGCACACTGGGTGAATGTTGTGGAGGCCGGAAGCGAGTCGTACCCTGGGATAGCATAGGTGCTACCGACGCCAAAGATTCCAGGAAAATTTTGA
This sequence comes from Bufo gargarizans, assembly GCF_014858855.1. Taxonomy (NCBI): domain Eukaryota; kingdom Metazoa; phylum Chordata; class Amphibia; order Anura; family Bufonidae; genus Bufo; species Bufo gargarizans. The sequence continues at coordinate 4,566,205 of NC_058087.1, read as the reverse complement.
CTAGAACCTTCAGAATCACAGGTGCATATCCATGAAGCAAACATGATTATAAAAAATAAAATGGCTGCACACCATTATACATACAAACAATAGAGCTAAGAAATGGGGATCATTCTAAATAAAAGTGGTATAATACCTACTATAAATGAGTCAATGGAAGCTCTTAGCGCATATATTTGATCAAACGTGTGTAGGGCCCATCTACCAGGTGTCAAGGTGGCTTCCGCAGATGGTTCCCTAACACTGATATACTGCCTCTCTTTGGACTTACATAAGCCTACAATATTCAGGGCAGTGTAGGAACCAGCTACATAAGTACTCTGCTCAGAAGTCCCAGGTAGATGGGCGTGTACCTGGGGCTTCTGTGCAGAGTACTTACAGTGGGATGCGAAAGTTTGGGCAACCTTGTTAATCATCATGGTTTTCCTGTATAAATCGTTGGTTGTTACGATAAAAAATGTCAATTAAATATATCATAGGAGACGCACACAGTGATATTTGAGAAGTGAAATGAAGTTTATTGGATTTACAGAAAGTGCTATAATTGTTTAAACAAAATTAGGCTGGTGCATAAATTTGGGCACCACAAAAAAGAAATTAAATCAATATTTAGTAGATCCTCCTTTTGCAGAATTTACAGACTCTAATCGCTTCCTGTAGGTTCCAATGAGAGTCTGGATTCTGGTTGAAGGTATTTTGGACCATTCCTCTTTACAAAACATCTTTAGTTCATTCAGGTTTGATGGCTTCCGAGCATGGACAGCTCTCTTTAAGTCACACCACAGATTTTCAATTCTATTCAGGTCTGGGGACTGAGATGGCCATTCCAGAACGTTGTACTTGTTCCTCTGCATAAATGCCTTAGTGGATTTTGATCAGTGTTTAGGGTCGTTGTCTTGTTGAAAGATCCAGCCCCGGCGCAGCTTCAGCTTTGTCACTGATTCCTGGACTTTGGTCTCCAGAATCTGCTGATACTGAGTGGAATCCATGCGTCCCTCAACCTTGACAAGATTCCCAGTCCCTGCACTGGCCGCACAGCCCCACAGCATGATGGAACCACCACCATATTTTACTGTGGGTAGCAGGTGTTTTTCTTGGAATGCTGTGTTCTTTTTCCTCCATGCATAACGCCCCTTGTTATGGCCAAATAACTCAATTTTAGTTTCATCAGTCCACAGCACCTTATTCCAAAATGAAGCTGGCTTGTCCAAATGTGCCTTAGCCCACCGCAAGCGGCACTTTTTGTGCTGTGGGCGGAGAAAAGGCTTCCTCTGCATCGCTCTCGCATACAGCTCTCCTTGTGTAAAGTGCGCCAAATGGTTGAACGATGCACAGTGACTCCATCTGCAGCAAGATGATGTTGTAGGTCTTTGGTGCTGGTCTGTGGGTTGACTCTGACTGTTCTCACCATTTGTCGCTTCTGTCTATCCAAAATTTTTCTTGGTCGGCCACTTCGAGCCTTAACTTGAGCTGAACCTGTGGTCTTCCATTTCCTCAATATATTCCTAACTGTGGAAACAGCTGAAATCTCTGAGACAGCTTCCTGTATCCTTCCCCTAAACCATGATGGTGAACAATCTTTGTCTTCAGGTCATTTGAGAGTTGTTTTGAGACCCCCATGTTGCTACTCTTCAGAGAAAATTAAAAGAGGAGGGAAACTTACAATTGACCCCCTTAAATACTCTTTCTCATAATTGGAATTAGTGCATGTAGGTCAGGGGTCACTGAGCTTACCAAGCCAATCTGAGCTCCAATAATTAGTTCTAAAGGTTTTGGAATCAATAAAATGACAACAGTGCCCAAATGTAGCACCAGCCGGATTGTGTGTAAACAATTATAGCACTTTCTGTAAATCCAATAAACTTCATTTCACTTCTCAGATATCACTGTGTGTGTCTCCTATATGATATATTTAACTGACATTTTTTATCGTAACAACCAACGATTTATACAGGAAAATCATTACGATTAACAAGGTTGCCCAAACTTTCGCATCCCACTGTATGTAGCTAGTTCCTACACTGTGGCACTGAAGTGGGGAAGCGGCAACAGGCAGAGCTGAAGCTTATATGCTTAGGGGACAAACAGCAGACCGCCGCAGAGCTGTGGCAGGGGATAAGAGACCAGACTAAGCTGTGGCTCTCACCACTCAACCTACAACCAGTAATGGTTGTGTTTGATAATGGCCGTAACTTGGTGGCAGCTCTGGAGCTCGGCAAGCACAGACACATACCATGCCTAGCCCACGTGTTCAACCTTGTGGTTCAGTGGTTTCTCAAAACCTACCCCAATTTGCCTGAGCTACTGGTGAAGGTGCGCTGCGTGTGTGCACATTTCCACAAGTCACCGACAGCTTCAGCGCTGCAGCAGTGCTTGAAATTGCCAGATCACCGGCTGTTGTGCGATGTGAGCACGCGGTGGAACTCCACATTCCACATGTTGGCCAGGCTTTGTGAGCAGCAGAGGGCAGTAGTGGAATACCAGCTGCAACATGGTCGTCGCCTTTCCAGTCAGCTTCCGCTATTCACAAGCAAGGAGTGGGCATGGATGTCTGACCTCTGTGAGGTTTTAAAAAACTTTGAGGAATCAACACAGATGGTGAGCGGCAATAACGCTATTATCAGCGTAACCATCCCACTTCTGTGTCTACTCAAACGCTCGCTGCTCACATTTAAGGACGACACTTTGCATGTGGAAGAGGTGAAAATGGGGGAAGACATTACACAGGGTGATAGCCAGACCACCCTCAGTTCGTCTTCTCAGCGCAAATTGGACAATGAAAAGGAGGAGGAGGAGCAGAAGATGGTTGCCTCCACTACAGAGAGTAGTACCCATAGCAGGTTTATTCCATCTGTTCAGCGTGGGTGGGCAGAAGACTAGGAAGAGGATGAGGAGATTGAGAGTGATCCTCCTGATGACGACAGTGAAGTCTTGCCTGTTGGTACTTTGGCACACATGGCTGACTTCATGTTAGGCTGCCTTTCCCGCAACCTGCGCGTTATACGCATTATAGACAACACGGATTCCTAGTTGTTCACCCTTCTCAACCCCTGCTACAAAGAGAACTTTTCATCTCTCATTCCTCTGGTTAAGAGGGTGAGCAAAATGGTGCAATACCAGAAGATCCTTGTTGAAAAATTGTTTCAAAATTTGCCATCTGACAACACTGGCGGCAGAGTCTGTAGTTCCTTGGCCAACCAAGGAGGGGAGACAAAGGGAACACAGGGTACCCTTACGGTATCTAATAGACGCCCCTTAGGGCACCTTATCTAGGTGTCTTCAATATCCGTCTTCAGAGCCATCTAAGGGCTTATAGGAGGTTCCTTAATACGGGATCACCCCTATTGGGGCGTCTATTCCGTTCTATAGGCAGGGCTCTATAGTATAGGGCGAGAATTAGGTAAAGGCCCCCATCATACTATCATCACCCTGCCTATAACTTTGCCCTATCCCATACTGTGGAATACAAAGAATTGCTGTGTTTACACAGTTTTGTAATCCAATAGTTCATTTTTTATTTTTGCATACAGTATGTTGGGTAATTTTAGTGTCTTAAGAAAGGCTACGTTTTAATTGGGAGGTACCCTGTCAATAATTGATATAGTAATAAAAAAATAAAAGTGACACAGAATAAGTCTCCCTGCACTCTCCCTATGATCTCTCTGCACTTTCCCTGCACTGTCCCTGCTCCCTCCCTGCACTCTACCTCCAATATTCTTCTATTAATCATTTTTAGCAACACTGTCCCTAGCGCATGAGCACTTGCCACATCTCTCGCTATGCTCAGCTCACAGGACAATGGTGGAGACCGTACAGGATGAGGGTTTTATAGGACTGTGACATCAAAGGGGATGGTTATCTGCAGATTGGTTGGCTGCATGGCATTATCGGTGATCTTGTGGTCCCAGTTTTATCTCCTCTTTATTTAGTTTCGCTTGCTAACACGTGCAGCCGCCATTTTAGGAAAATGTACTAGTTATCACAAAGCTCCTGCTCATATAGTTGCTTACCTCATGGACATCTTCCCCAAACTTTCTCTTATTTGGACTCTCCTGACCTGTTTTCACCATGCAAACCAATCCCACTAATTTGTTTCCATCCTGTATCTAGCACTTCCTGTTCCTGTATCCAACCAAACCCATGATGCACTTCTCCTTCCTCTGCCACAGCTCCAGCACCGCCCCTAACAACGCCCAGCTAGTTTATAGCTCCTCCTACCCAGCTAGTTACATAGACACACCCCTTTTAATGTCCCGCCCATGGACATAACATCACAGGAAACAGGAAAGAGCTGCACGGACATGGTCATGTGACCACAGCCCAGAACGGTAGATAGTAGCAATAAAGGTAAAAGAAATTCATTACCAAATTACAGAGACCTTTATAAATTATTATTTTAAAAGATGCTGATGCAAACTGGACAGCCATTTTAAGGCCAGTCCCGAAAAAAAAAATGTTTCGTCCTTTAAGCTGGTCCTGAAGACTGACATGCCAACCTCACGTCACATCGTCACATCTGTCCATATCACAAAGAGAGCTATTTTAAAATTAACAACAAAAGACTAAAGAGCTGTCAAAGTCAACATCAGGACCCGGTGGCGAATAATAATCCACATCTTGTCCTTCAATGGAACAATTTCAGCTGTGGTTAAATCTAAGAGGACGCTGGCTTTCATCTTTAGTCTGTTTCTTATTTATCATTGTCCTAGAAAACTCTGCAGACGAGTTCATTCACAAGCGCCCGCCGCAGACTGAGAAAGACAGATCGGTCGCCCAGAGCCTGTGGCTTCATGCTCAACACCACCTGATACCAAGCTTCGGCTTCATCGCGATCACGCCGCAAGCCTAGGGTCAGGTAGCAGCCGCGTCCTAAGCCTCGTACTAAAGTCAATTCTCAGCGTGTTAGCAGAAAGATCATGCAAAGAAAATGTCAGGAATAATAGAGAACATCAGCAGATCCTGCCAGTGTGCTGTCACCCTGCGTTTTCTGCCGGCAGCCATGATCTTATATCTCCTTCCTGTCTGCAGCCATTGGACTTACACATCACACATGGGGAAAGGACGCAGATACAGCACAGCAAAACTTTCCACCACGTGCTGCTTGTCTTCACCCAGTCCGGCTCCTATGGGAAGCAGAGGGTCAGGGTAAGCATAGGAGCATGCAAGGTAGACCACAGCTACTTCAGATTAGGAATTTGAGGGTAGACTCATATTGCATGTATTTCTTTAGTTTATGCACTTATATAGCGCTGACATATTCCGCAGCGCTTTACAGACATTAGCTTCAAGCTGTCCCTAATGGGGCTCACAATCTAAGATCCCTATCAGGACGTCTTTGGAGTGTGGGAGGAAACCGGAGAACCCGGAGGAAACCCACGGGGAGAACATACAAACTCCATGCAGGTGTTGTCCTTGGTCAGATAAGAACCGAGGACCCCAGCGGTTGCAACCACTGAGCCACCGTGCTGCCCGTGTTGCTTTTTACTAAGATATCGCATTCACAATCGTACACAGACGATTTTTTTATTTATTTTTTTTGTTTAGTTTTTTCCTCCTCGTCCTTCAAGAGCCACGATTTTTTCACTATTCCATTCACATCGCCGTATATCGAGCTTGCTGGTTTGTGGGTCAATTGTAATTTTAACGGCCCGATTCAATTTACCTTATTTCATATTGAAAAATATTTTAAAAAAATCTTTGTGGGGAGGATTTAAAAAAATTGCAATCTTGCCATTGTTTTTTGGGTTTTGTTTTTACGGCATTCACTGTGCGCTGAAAACGACACGACGACTGATTCTGCGGGTCAGTACAGTTACAGTGATACCAGATTGATAGAGCTTTTATTATGTTTTACAACTCTTACAAAAATAAAAACCTTTGGGGAAAAAAACATTCCATCTGTGAAATTGTGTCAGGGCTTTTAGATAATTTTCTATTAATTTTTTTCCCCAACAGCGTAAACTGATGAGAGAGACCCTGAGCAAAATGCTGGGTCACTTACTTGCTTTGACCCAGTCGTTTTCTCAAAATCAGTATTGAAAATCGCCAACGTGTGCCAGGGAGTCCTCAGATTTATGAGCTCCAGAATGTCCTCTCAGTCCAGCAGATCCACACAGGGATTAATATCATAGCAACACAGTGGGGCCAGGAGCTAATTGGGCTTTTTTGGGGCCCCAAACAAAATCATGCCTGGGGGCCCCAGTTTCAACACAAGCTTTGCCACATCACACCTGTAAATCCACTGTGAACATCTGCCCTCGACAATCCGTTCAGCCCAACTCTCAGTTGTAGACTTCCCCCATGAATGGGTCCACATCCAATCCACATCCAAAAAATAATAATAATACGGTTGTGTGAATGGGGCCTTATCAAAGTGGTTATTTCCTCCTCCTGCCCGGGCATGTTTAGCGCTACCTGTTCTGTCTGTATTCAATCCTATGGGCACAGTCACAGCGTCACGCGGATACCTTTGCACAATTGCCATTTCCCTTCTAAGTTTGTTTCTTTGATTTTTCCCAGTTTGTCTAATTTCCCTCTTTCATCTTCTCATGAAGCATCTCTCTTTCTTTTTTTTTTATAATTTGTATGATTTCTTCTCCATTTTGATATTCAGACACTTGATACGACAGAAAAACAATGCATATTAAAGCAATCTAAAGTCTTGATTAGCTGAGCACCTCTCCTCGGGGCCCCCCACAGTCCTGACATTAAAATGTCAGGGACAGAATGGAAATGCTATCTCAATCAGCAAGACACAGAATTAAAGGGACAGAGCGTCCAGAAATGAGCTGAAGAGGATTCAGTACCAGGAAAAGAATAATCTGTATTAAAAAGACGTATGTGAGACCCTATAGACAGAGGCGCGATAGGGAGACATTGACTTCAGTTCTTCTCTACTGTGCAGTTCCCCCGCTCAGCCACTTCTTAGTTATATCTGTTTCTAGGAAAGCTAGGTACAACATTTATGGCTGCAGGTCCAACATGCGTAGGCACCCAAGCTTTCCTTGGGAACTGAACAGCAAGATATCTTGAAGCCCCAATCTGTGACAGCCCCTACAAGTTTTATGTAATATATAAGCACAGTTAAATCCCATTATTTTGACCACTTCCTACATTAAAGGTCTTCAGCGTGTAGCTTATGAAGGAAGCCACATGTGCTGAGCGGGCTCGGTGGGTATGTAAGGTGTGCTGAGCGGGCTCGGTGGGTATATAAGGTGTGCTGAGCGGGCTCGGTGGGTATATAAGGTGTGCTGAGCGGGCTCGGTGGGTATATAAGGTGTGCTGAGCGGGCTCGGTGGGTATATAAGGTGTGCTGAGCCAGCTCGGTGGGTATGTAAGGTGTGCTGAGCTGGCTCGGTGGGTATATAAGGTGTGCTGAGCTGGCTCGGTGGGTATATAAGGTGTGCTGAGCGGGCTCGGTGGGTATGTAAGGTGTGCTGAGCGGGCTCGGTGGGTATATAAGGTGTGCTGAGCGGGCTCGGTGGGTATGTAAGGTGTGCTGAGCAGGCTCGGTGGGTATATAAGGTGTGCTGAGCAGGCTCGGTGGGTATATAAGGTGTGCTGAGCGAGCTCGGTGGGTATATAAGGTGTATGATAGGCGTCTGCACACATATCCGTTATTGCTGTCATGGGTAAAAGGGCGATTTATCAGAGTTGTAGAAAGGGATGATTATCAGATTTCAGCCCAAGGGTTGTGGTGTTTCTGGACCTGCGCAGTATGAACTGTTCTCTGCTGCTGTGCTGAAAGTGTATGGTGAGTGGACAAATGCGGAGCACCACGTGTCATTGATGTGAGAGGTGAACGTTGGCTATGAAGGTGCGCAAGGGAAGACAACACGCTACAGTGGAGCACACCACCAAAATGAACCTGGGGGCTACCACTTAGACGTGTTTCTAACACAACAGGTCAGTGAAATCTACTGTGTATGGGGCTCGGAAGCAGACGGATGGTTTCTGCACCTCTGCTAATGAAGCTGCATCTGCAGAAAATACTTCAATTTCCATGGCACTATCAGAATTGGACCTCCGCTGATTGGTAATGGGTTGTCTTCTCTGATGAGTCATGTTTTCTGCTTCATCGAAAGAATGGACATTGGCATGACTGGAAAGAAATGCAGTGTCCCAGGGGGTCAGTAGTGTATGCTGGGCTTTGTAGTGCAGATTGACTCACTAACCTGGGATCCACTGTCGTCTTCAATTGGGGCGAATACTGGAACAGGCAGGTATTTAAAAGTTCGTGACGCCAGTGTCAATTAAACGGTGACACGCCGTGTAGGATATTGTAGAAGAATGAAGCAAGCATAGGGTAGCCAACAAGAACTGGAACTTTACTGAATATCAGCAATAGTAATACATGGACGCAGTTGGAAGCGCCGTTCCATGAAAGACAGTTGGTTTTCCATAAGAATACAGGTGGTTATTGGAATTACAGAACGGCCGGTCTTAGCAATGTATAATACAGAGTGTTGATTGCAGGAGATGCAGTACAGGCGGCTTGCACACTATTCCTGACTGGTCCTGACACATGTGACTTTCTCTCCAAGGTCTAATGCCCTTTATCTGGCGTACCCTTGAAGCTGTCCTTATCTAGTACCTCCTCTGTTATCTTGAGTACCTCTTGCTTTATCTGATCGGCCTCTGTGGTATTCTGTGTCTTGGGTGGTGACTTGCTTATGCTGCTTCAGCTAAACGGATGATGACTCAGGAGGGGAACCTTTTCCTTGGATCCGGAACCCGGTTACAGGGCCTTTACTACCCTCTCCTAGTCGGCAGGCTTCAGGCCTGCTATGCTCTCACAGGCCCATAGCCTGGCCTTCACTCAGACACAGGATCATTTCTGACCTCTGCTCCCACTGTCTGTCTCCTGCTACTACTTCCTGACTGGGCCTTATATAACCTAGGGCTCCCTAGCTCCCTCTAGTGACTCAGAGCTGGAATGACACCCTAGCCGGCCTGCACATGCACGTTTCACAGTAACAGGAAAATACATAGCAGTACATTGACAAGATATTCTATACCAACCTCCCCTTAAATACAGGGGGAACGACAATACCCAAGTGACCCTTCTGTATTGACGGGGTATTACTCTCCCGTACACTACAGAAACATCAGAGAACAAACACCCTGCAACCATTGCTGGAAGAGCACAACCTGATGGTGGCAGCGTTATGGTCTGGGGAATGTTTTCTTGGCATTCTCTGGGCCACTCATCCATGTGGAAGAAACTCTCAACTCTTTTTTTACAGTGGTATAAGCATACAAAGTAAGACATGGAACTCTCAACTCTCAATTTGGTATGAATCCATCCTTGCAGATCACATACTCCCATCCCTGCTGACTTCACGGGTCAGATGGGATCTTCCAGCAAGGCAATGCAACATGTCTCATGGCTAGAAAAGTCCAACATTGGCTGGAAGTGCATGACCAAAACTTTCAAGTCCTACCCTGACCCCTAATTCCCCAGACTTGAACCGAATTTAGCATCTGTGGAACCACCTCAATCATCATGTTCGCTCTACGGATCACACACACACACACACACACACCCACCAGCAGCTGTGAGATGCACTGCAGGCAGCATAGCCCCAGCCCGTCTCGCTGCTGTCCATGCTGCACAGGGTGGTTACTCTGGATGTCAGCTGGGGGTCATAATAATGGGCCCCCCTTGCCAGTCAACTACTGTATTTTTCATTTTATAAGATTATGGAAGAGCTCACTAGCCTGCAGGAGGTAGGGGCAGTGTGAGCGCTGTACTCACCCCTCGTCTCTGGCTTCCTTCAGGCTGCACTGTCCTGACTACTACGTACAGACAGTGCAGCATGAGCCTGGAGAAGACCAGGCAGTGGGGACTGCCGAAGAGGACGCCTGACCTGGAGAGGAGCAGCAGAGCAGGAGAGGTAAGTTATTTATTCATTTTAAGGTCTGGGGGATCTGACATGGAGGTCTAATGGGGGTCTAATCTGAGGTCTGATATGGGGGGGTTAACATGGCATCCTGATATGGGGGTCTGAAATGGAGGTCTAATGGAGATCTGAGGCCTGATATTGGGGGGGGGGGGGTCTGACATGGAGGTCTAATGGCGGTCTGAACTGAGGTCTGAAACTGGGGTCTGATATGAGGTCTGATATGGGGGTCTGACATGGAGGTCTAAAGGGGCTCAGATCTGAGGTCTCATATGGGGGGTCTAACAAGAAGATCTGATGGGGTCTGATCTGAGGTGTGATATGAGGGTTTGATTTGATATCTAATATGGGGGGGTCTGATCTGCAGATTAGATATGAAAGTTTGATCTGAAGATCTGATATGGGGGTCTATTCTGAGGTCTGATACGGGGGCTGATATGAGGTGTGATATGGGGGGCTATTTTTAAGATCTGATATGGGGGTCTGATCTGAAAGGTAAGGAGGTATTTTTTGTACTGGCGCACAATATAAGGGAGTATTTTGTGTACTGGCACACATTATAAGGAGAAATATTACTACTGGGGGACTACGGGGAATATGATTACTAGTATGGGCATAATGGGGACATTATTACTATTAGGCCTCCTCCACATAAACGTGTACGCCCCGTGGCCGTATTGCGGACCGCATTTGCCGATCCACAATACACGGGCGCCGTTCCGTGGGCATTCCGCATCACGGATGCAGACCCATTTACTTCAATGGGTCCGCAAATCCGGAGAAGCGGAATGGTGCGGAACGGAAGCACGGAACGGAACCCTACGGAAGCACTACAGAGTGCTTGGTTTCATCCCATACTTCAGTTCCGCAAAAAGATGGAACATGTCCTATCTTTTTGCGGAATGGGCGGATCGTGGACCCATTAAATTGAATGGGTCCGCGATCCACTGCGGCTGCCCCACGGTCGGTGTTCGTGCATTGCGGCCCACAATTTGCAGGCCGCAGCACGGCCACGGGGCGCACACGTTCGTGTGCAGTTGGTCTTAGTGTCAGGGACACTATTTGTTCGGTGCAGTTATTTTTTAGGGCACTGCGTGCAAGCAATTTTTGGAGGGGCACTATCTGTGTGGTACTAGTATTTTCAGGGATACTGTTTCTGCAGGATAGTATTGGGGAGCACAGCGGGCACAGTATTGGGGGTGGCAGGATGAGGTGGTGAGAAGGTGGGAGGATGATGGAAAAGTAGGAAACTTTGTCAAACTCTGCAGAGACAAGAGACAGCTGAAAGAAATCATCATGGCGGTCTGGTCCAAATTGAGAAGATGATGAAAGAGAACATCTACACCAGAGGAGTCCTCACTGGATGTTAGAGGTTTGAGGGGCTGTATTATTGTATGTTTTGTAGCTCTTTATGTAATGTTTTCCAAGTATGTCTAAGAGTAGGGTTGGAGGGAAGGGGTTAGGTTGAGAATTTGGAAAAGAGTGGGGGGGGTGCACATAGTATTGTTCTTCCCTTATGTATCATTGGGCCCCCTTAGATGCTAGGGGCCACAGCATATAGCTATATTACTTCCTCCAGATTTTTTCTTTATCACGTCTTTCTCTCTGAGTCCCACGACATATTTTGCAGACAGAATTTGGAGCGGACCCTGCACTAAAAAACAATACAAGGCTGCAGTTTATGGCTGCAAGTGCTCCAAAAAGGATACCTTATGTTCTTTATCAGTGCGGTTGCAGCAATAAACTGTGAGAACAGCAGCGCGGCCTTCCATTGAAAACAATGGGAGGAGGTTTCTGCACAGCCACGAGGTGGCTTTTTAGCACAGATTCGGAGTGAAAAAAATGCCATGTGAACAGCTCCTAAGGCTAGCCATTGCTCAAATGCTTGCTATTCGTTAAGACTCTCTCTTGGCACAGCTAAGCATGCATTTCTTCTATGTCATCATGGAGAACAAAGAGTGCAGGCATTTTGAAATACGGTGGCCCAATCTGGCTATGATATCTGATATCGAGGTAGACTCAGGACATCCCTATACACATGGCTGTCCAGGCACACCACCAAACCATCACTAGCAATACAAGAGTCTCTGGAAATAAATGCACATGTAATACTACACTTCCCCTGTAGTGGGCACTGCAGGGAAAATGTGCAGCCAGCATCCCACCGCTGATCCTGGTGGTCAACTAGACAGAAAATACCTAAGATGCATGATCAGATGACACTAGATGCACCTACATCTTACATGCACCCAAGAAGGTCCATCTGGTGTAGAAGAAGGAGCTGGAATCTCCGTCCTTAGAGTAAGAATCTCCATGTGTCACTTTTGTTCACCAAACTGTGCCATACCCTCACCAGGTTAAGAACGCGACAGACGGGAGATGTTCATCCAAGGCGTCCCATCTGTCGCATGCAACCAAAAGCAGGTTGGGAAAATGTGGCATATTGTAAAGCTTCCTTTATTACAGATGGCAACAGCGAGGAAAACCAGATTGCATGAAGGACGGAGAAGAAAAAAAAGAGAAGTTTCTTAAATATCTGGATTTTATAATGAGCTCAACCCAGGTTTCAGAAGTATCTCGGAATAATTCTAGATAATTAATTTGATTTTTCAGGTAACGCCTCATTAGGACGTGGTGGCTTCATGCGTCCTCCTGTTGATAGACACTTGTGAGATGACCGAGCTACTCCAATCCAGAGTGAGAGTTCTGCGCAGTGTGCGGCCGCGGTCCGGCATGTTTGTTATATACTTATCTGTGCCTTGATTAACAATGCGCAGGAATGGGAGGATGCGTGGCCGTTCTGACTACATTACCGCGTCCGTGCTCTCTAATTATTAACGCACTTCACATTAATTAAGAAGTGAAAGGGGAAAAACATTATTTTTCTTGTCTGTGTTATTGATCTGGTTCCTAGCAGGCAATGAGAATGGATATATCATAGATAGATAGATAGATAGATAGATAGATAGATAGATAGATACAGATAGATAGATAGATAGATAGATAGATAGATACAGATAGATAGATAGATAGATAGATAGATAAATAATAAATAGATAGATAGATAATAGATAGAAAGATAGACAGATAATAGATAGATAGATAGATAGATGATAGATAGATAGCTAAGAATAAATAAATCAGGGAGCACCGCTGTAAAACAAGCAAATGCTGGAGTGCCAGCGGCTGAAGGGCGATCCCTCAAGCCCAAAAATACAAAAAATAAAGAAACTCTGCGGCACTTCCGTGGATGTGTGTTTATTCACCCGGTATCATCACCTGGCATGAAACCGGGTGAATAAACGCACATTCACGGAAGTGCCGTGGAGTTTCTTTATTTTTTAGATAGATAGATAGATAGATGCTCTTTTATTTCAGAAATGAAAGGGAAAATGTAATATCTGAATACCTCAGCAAGTAAAGGGTGAAGGGGCCTATATTTTTAGGCTATGTCCAGAGCATGGCCGCCATCTTGAAAGCTGTCATATTGGATGAAGGTCACATTTTTCCAATAGGAAGGGGGTCCTGTAGCATATTAAAAGACCAGAATTTTCTCAAAAAAAGGATGGCCACAATCGGATTTCCAATATCTCTTGTGGTTCAAAAGTTATCAACACATAAAGTTCAAAACTGGAAAGTTTAAATTTCTGTGTTCAGCACCAGGGACAACGCATTGAACGCAAATAGCTGTGCATCACAGGGAACGTTCCTGGTTGTTGTTGCAAATTTCTGTGTTGATAAATTTTGAACCTAATGAGATATTGGAAATCTGATTGTGGCAACCGATTCCTGAGAAGATTCTGGTCTTCTCTGATATGCTACATGACCCCCTTTCTATTGGAGAAAAATTATCCTTGATCTAATATGGCGGCTTTCATCTTGAAAGCCGCCATATTAGATCAAGGATAATTTTTTTCCAATAGAAAGAGGGTCATGTAGCATATCAGAGAAGACCAGAATTTTCTCAGGAATCGGTTGCCACAGGGAAAATGAAATATCTGAATACCCCAACAAGTGAAGGGTGAAGGGGCCTTTTTTTAGGCTATGTCCAGAATATGGCCACCAAGATGGTGGCCATGTTCTGGACATAGCCTAAAAAAAGGTCCCTTCACCCTTTACTTGTTGGGGTATTCAGATATTTCATTTTCCCTGTGGCAACCGATTCCTGAGAAAATTCTGGTCTTCTCTGATATGCTACATGACCCCCCTTTCTATTGGAAAAAAATTATCCTTGATCTAATATGGCGGCTTTCATCTTGAAAGCCGCCATATTAGATCAAGGATAATTTTTTTCCAATAGAAAGAGGGTCATGTAGCATATCAGAGAAGACCAGAATTTTCTCAGGAATCGGTTGCCACAGGGAAAATGAAATATCTGAATACCCCAACAAGTAAAGGGTGAAGGGACCTTTTTTTAGGCTATGTCCAGAACATGGCCACCATCTTGGTGGCCATATTCTGGACATAGCCTAAAAAAAGGCCCCTTCACCCTTCACTTGTTGGGGTATTCAGATATTTCATTTTCCCTTTCATTTCGGAAATAAAAGGGTGTCCTGAGACTTTTGACTCTCCCTGTAGATAGACAAATAGGTCTTAGATAATTCATTGATAGATAGACAAATAGATGGATAGATAATGGATGAATAGATAGATAGAACGAAAGATAGAGAGATAATGGATAGATAATAGATAGATAGATTGATAATGGATAGATAGATAGATAGATAGATAGATAGATAGATAGATAGATAGATAGATAGATAGTGGAAGTAGATAGATAGATAGATAGATAGATAGATAGATATGAGATGGATAGATAGATAGATAGATAGATAGATAGATAGATAGATAGAACATAGACAGCAGATGGATATTAGATATAAGAGAGATGATTAGAACAATAACCCCCATTAGTAGTAACTTTAGGAACATGAAGTGATTAATTAGGCATAAACTCCACTTCCGCCGCCATTTACAGTGTTAACCGGTTCTTTCCTGTCATGTAACTTTTTTCGCAGATCCCTTTTGCATGATTCATGAAGGACCAGTAAAAGGCTAATTGTTGAAATTAATTTGCGTAAATGACTAAGCAAGAGATAACAAAATTGCATCTGCCCTTGTTTGGCAAAGACTCCACAGTGACGTCCTGTACCGCCAGCTGCTTCCACACAACACACTCCTGCAAAAATTAAAAGCTACAAATATTAATTAATCCACTTTTTTTGGTACGTTAATTTGCGCTGAAAGGTTCCGGAGAGCAGAACTGCAGAGAAGATGAACCGTGGTAATTAGAATTAATGGGGCTGATGCATGCTTTTGCAGCTGAAGTTTTAAAAACCTATGAATGGGGCGAGGAAGACGATGGTGACATTCTCATAAATCTCGATGATAATGCAGCTATAAGAAGGAGAAGGATTAAGTAGTACGGCTCCAGCGCTATCCATCAGATGATACGTCGTATCCCATCTGTCATCGTATCGGCTATACCATGATGGCTACCCTTCTGGGATCCATATGAGAAGCTTGGGGAATTTAAGGAATGGCTGTGATGAGTGTCAATGGAAGAAATAAATGGTTTAGACCTCCCCAGCAAAAATAATAGCTAGCACTTTATACTTGTCAGCTTAGGTCCTGGGTAATGCTGCAAAACCGCTAATCCTTTATAGTCAGTGCTCATGTAAGAAGGCGGTGGGAGCCCCGTGCATTTGAACTTAGACTTGAAGTCAAGGGCAAAAATATTCTTTACTTTTCAAACCAGCACCTGGATCTGAATACTTTTGTAATTGCATGTAATTAAATATTCAGAATAGCCACCGAGTTATTTCATAAAATGTATCTGTATAGCACCACCTGCTGTTTGTTTTTTGTATTACTTCCTTGCCTGGCTCACTGAGATGGCCGCACATGCTCAGTTTCATCCTGAGCTGTGATAGGGACTCGAGAAAGCTGCAGCAGAAAGGACACTCCCCTTGAGCTGCCAGCTTCATACAAAGAGAAATCGGAGCATTGAATGGGGAGAGGTCTGGATAATCATGAGGTACAGGGCTGGTTCTAGATTTATTAGAAGGAGAGATCATGTACTGTATGATGTCTGATTTTCAATCCAGATGCTCTGCACCAGTACAGATATACAGGGCGACATATCTTCTGTAAATACAATGTAACCACATAGATACATAATGCAGATGTGCAACAAATACTTTGTATTTGTTTTGAGATATATTGATAGATAGAAAGATAGATATGAGATAGATAGATAGATATAAGATAGATAGATAGATAGATAGATAAGATATATAGATAGATAGATAGATAGATAGATAGATAGATAGGAGATAGATAGATAGATAGATAGATAGATAATAGATAGATAGATAGAAGATAGATAGATAGATAGATAGATAGGAGATAGATAGATAGATAGATAGATAGATAGAAGATAGATAGATAGATAGATAGATAGATAGATAGATAGAAGATAGATAGATAGATAGATAGATAGATATAAGATAGATAGATAGATAGATAGATAGATAGATAGGAGATAGATAGATAGATAGATAGATAGATAGATAGATAGATAGATAGATAGATAGATAGATAGATAGATAGAAGATAGATAGATAGGAGATAGATAGATAGTAGATAGATAGATAGATAGATAGATAGATATAAGATAGATAGATAGATAGATAGATAGATAGATATAAGATAGATAGATAGATAGGAGATAGATAGATAGATAGATAGATAGATAGGATAGATAGATAGATAGATAGATAGATAGATAGATAGATAGGAGATAGATAAATAGATAGATAGATATAAGATAGATATGAGATAGATATAGATAGATAGATAGATAGATAGATAGATAGATAGGAGATAGTAGATACAAACTGGCCCCATATCTGGAGAAACTCCCCAATCCAAAAGACAGACAGATCCTGAGCCGATACAGACTGAGCGCCCACAGCCTGCTCATTGAATCCGGGCGTCACCCACAGAGGTACATGCCCAGGGAGAGCAGACTGTGCCAGCAGTGCGACCAGGAGGCCGTGGAGGATGAGGCTCATTTCCTGCTGCGGTGCCCCAAATACTCAGCAGTGAGAGAGACTCACTTCAGGAGACTGTCTGATCTCTGCCCAGACTTCACCTCCATGGAGGAGGAAGAGAGACTCTCCATACTGCTGGGGAAGAGAAGAACACAACGGCCATAGCAGCACAATATATTACTGCCTGCCATGGACTGAGAGGAGCCTGATATACTATGGACTCTTATACCCCCACCCTGGACCTGTCCCCACCCCCAACCCTACCCAATTATTTACCACTTGCTTTGGCAATGCTAAAATGTATTTAGTCCTGCCAATAAAGCTGATTTGATTTGATTTGATTTGATTTGATAGGAGATAGATAGATAGATAGGAGATAGATAGATAGATAGATAGATAGATAGATAGATAGATAGATAGATAGATAATAGATAGATAGATAGATATAAGATAGATAAGAGATAGATAGATAGATAGATAGATAGATAGATAGATAGATAGATAGATCCAATGGCCGCACCAAGGGAGACTCTCTTGGTAGATATACCCTAAACTCCTATGTAGGCAACAGTGTGGTAGACTATGCCATCACAGATATGGACCCCAAAAATGTTAGTAGCTTCATAGTCACCCCACAGACACACCTGTCAGACCACAACCAACTGCTCCTATACATAAAATCCACAAGTAAACTACCAGCACAAACATCTCAGCAGACCGGCCTCTTCAGCCTACCTCCATCTTTTAAATGGTCCAAGATGTCAGCCCCAAAGTATATGGAGACCATAAACAGCACAGAGATCCAGGAGATGCTCCATAACTTCCATAGGAAAGTGTATGAGCTGAATCCAGAAGGAGTAAATCTCGCAGTAAGGGACTTTAATAATATACTTTGCACCATGGCGGAAATGTCTGACCTCAAAAGATGCAACAGAAGGCCAAAAAAGCAACAACCCAACAGCTGGTTTGACCGGGAGTGTAAAGATATAAGGAAGGCGCTAAGAATGGCCTCAAATAGGAAACACCAAGATCCGAACAACCCCAGCCTGAGGGAAGCCTACAACAACATACAAAGGCAATACAAAAATACCCTCAGAAAGAAAAAGCAAGGCAACATCTCAACCAAGCTCCTCCAACTCCAAGACGCTCTCCAGGACAACTGCTTCTGGGAACTATGGAAGCAGATGGACAAAACCAGCAAGAACACCAACCTCCACATCCAAAACGGCAACATCTGGCTCCAGTACTTCAAGGACCTGTACAAAGCCATTTTGAGGGAGGATCAAAGCCCAGAACAAAAAGAAATCACGAAAAAGCTGAAGGATATGGAGGAAAAAATCTAAGATTTCCAAAACCCTCTAGACACACCGATCACGCTGCAGGAGATAACAGAGAGGATCTCAATGATAAAGAGTAAAAAAGCCAGCGGCCCAGATGGGATTCTTCCAGAAATGATCAAATACAGCCCGCCAGGTATCCAGGTCGCATTAGTAAAACTCTACAATGTTGTGCTGAGTGCCGGCTACTTCCCCCAGAGCTGGAACCAGGGCATCATCACCCCCATACACAAGGGCGGAGACAAGTATGACCCAGCCAACTATAGAGGGATATGTGTCAGCAGCAACCTGGGAAAACTCCTCAGCAGTATCCTGAATAAGAGGATCCTAAGCTTCCTCACCCAGCACAACATCCTCAGCAGAAGCCAAGCAGGCTTCATACCTAACCACCGCACCACGGACCACATCTACACCCTGCAGAGCCTCATCAAGAGCCATGTCCACAATACAAAGCAGGGAAAGATCTATGCCTGCTTTGTGGACTTTAAGAAGGCCTTTGACTCAGTGTGGCATCCGGGCCTATTCCTGAAACTTCTTGAAAGCGGAATAGGAGGAAAAACATATGATGTCATCAGAAGCTCCTACACTGAGAACAGATGCAGCGTGAAGGTAAATGGGAGGAGAACGGCTTATTTCCAGCAGAACCGAGGAGTCAGACAGGGCTGCAGCCTCAGTCCAACCCTGTTTAACATCTACATCAATGAGCTGGCGGCGGCTCTGGAGTCCTCCACAGCACCTGGTCTCACCCTCCATGACACTGAGGTGAAATTTCTCCTTTATGCAGATGATCTTCTGCTACTATCGCCAACTGAGAAAGGTCTCCAAGATAACCTGAAAATCCTGGAGAAGTTCAGTAACACATGGGCACTGCCCATCAATCCAAAGAAAACCAACATCATGGTGTTCCAGAAAAGAAATCGAAAAGCAGCCGGGCGTCCTCCCTTCCTGCTAAACAACTGTCCAATTTCAGAAACAGACAGCTACACCTACCTGGGCCTAGAAATCAGCCAATCAGGGAGTTTTAAGAAAGCCATGGAAATACTGAAAGACAAGGCGAGCAAAACCTTCTATGCCATCAGAAGGCGTCTGTATCACCTTAAAGCACCAGTGACCGTCTGGCTTAAAATCCTTGACACCATCATCGCCCCAATCCTCCTGTATGGCAGCGAAGTCTGGGGCCCAGACACATACCCAGACCGGGCAAAGTGGGACTCTGGGCCAACAGAACTATTCCACCTAGAACTCTGCAAACACTTTCTCCAGGTCCACAGGGGCACCTCAAACAGCGCCTGTCGAGCAGAACTGGGCAGATTCCCACTCTACTTTGCTGTACAGAAGAGGGCGCTATCATTCAGAGCCCATCTACTAAGCAGCAGTCCCAGCTCCTACCATCACAAAGCCTTGCTACACCAAGAAGCCCCAGAAAAACAAAGCACCCCGCAACAAGTCACCCAAACCCAGCCTGCCCAAGCCACCAACCAATATAGCCTGACAAAGGGCGAAATCCAGAGGACGATACACAAGTACAAAGAGGAGTATATTAGCGTCTGGAAAAACGACATAAGAACATCCCAGAAGCTGACAGTATACCAGAGCCTGCAGAGGGAGTACAAACTGGCCCCATATCTGGAGAACCTCCCCAATCCAAGAGACCGACAGATCCTGAGCCGGTACAGACTGAGCGCCCACAGCCTGCTCATTGAATTCGGGCGTCATCGACAGAGGTACATGCCCAGGGAGAGTAGACTGTGCCAGCAGTGCGACCAGGAGACCGTGGAGGATGAGGCTCATTTCCTGCTGCGGTGCCCCAAATACTCAGCAGTGAGAGAGACTCACTTCAGGAGACTGTCTGATCTCTGCCCAGACTTCACCTCCATGGAGGAGGAAGAGAGACTCTCCATACTGCTGGGGGAAGAGGAGAACACAACGGCCACAGCAGCACAATATATTACTGCCTGCCATGGACTGAGAGGAGCCTGATATACCATGGACGCCTATACCCCCACCCTGGACCTGTCCCCACCCCCAACCCTACCCAATTACTTACCACTTGCTTTGGCAATGCTAAAATGTATTTAGTCCTGCCAATAAAGCTGATTTGATTTGATTTGATTTGATTTGATAGATAGATAGGAGATAGATAGATAGAAGATAGATAGATAGATAGATAGATAGATAGATAGATAGATAGATACAGATAGATAGATAGATATGAGATAGATAGATAGATAGATAGATAGATAGATAGAAAGATAGCAGATATATCGATAGATAGATAGATAGATAGATAGATAGATAGATAGATAGAAGATAAATAGATAGATACCATATTTTTCGCTTTGTAAGACGCACCCCAGGTTTTAAAGGAGAAAAATAAGTTTAAATATTTTTCATCGACTTCATATCAGACCCCAAAATCAGGACCTTGCATCAGACCCCCATATCAGGAACTAAGTTCAGACCCCAAGATTTTTTACATTAATCATGGGATAACCCCTTTACCTTCTGGTCACTCATTATAAATCTACACTAAGGTGCCCATACGCTGTACTTGTATCCCAAAAACACAATCAAGATACATGGACAGAATGACCGTTTGACCGGTTCTTCCCTTTTTTTCCCCCAAACATTGCAATGCCCATAGGACACTGACCACCACTCCTTTCACCCATGTTCCTGTGGGGGTCTTGGTGATTGGATAAGTGTTTTTGATGGGAAAACCTCGATCTTGCATGGATGAGCAAGATACAATAGAGTTCTGGCTCATCAAAGGAGGCCCCAAGCAGAAAACATTCCTCTCTGACAACCATGGGCCTCTTTTCACACTTATGGTGCAATCACCCTCTCAACATCTGTGCAATCTTTCTACTTCCGGCTCAAGGCAGAAACGCATCTTCAATGTATCTTGAAGGATTTTCACCATTTCCAATCATTTATTAGCAATTTTTTTTTTTTTTTTTTTTTTTTTTTAAGAAAGAGAAGTAGAAAATACAAAAAGTAAAAAAAATATATATATTATTCCTCATTTAGAATATATTTTTATTATTTTAAACAGGTCCAAAATTCTGCATTGGTTCATTTTATATCACATCTATGTAGAGGTCTCAGTTTGGCTTCTCTCCCACACAGTACCAAATCTGCTGTGTAGTCAAAGTGAAATTCTGTCTGCTTCCAGCCACCACTAGAGGGAGCTCACAAAATACTTCTTGATAAAAAGTATTCAGTAAGCTCCCTCTAGTGGTGACAGCCAGCAGACAGAATTTTTTTTTCTATGTTTATAAAGGAGATTCACGATTCAGAGCTCTGTATCAGATAAATTGCACTCCGACCCTTATTAGGATAGCCTCCCCAGTACAGAATGTCAGACCTAAAAATGACATTGTGTTAAAACATGGATGCTCACTTTATTTAAAATTGGCACGAATGTATGAAAATATCTGTATAAATACCAATTCCTTAATAAAAGTGATATTTTCGGACATGCTTCTTATGGCATTAACCCTTCACCTGCAATAGGTGGATAATAAAAGCTTGCATATGGTAGGAACTCTATGCAGTCCTCTGTCATACCCCTTGCCTGAAGCTCAAGGTGAAGAATATTTCCCATTGCAAACCTGGACGTGAGCCTGAAGCGTCACCTGATCCAGCCAGCGTAATAAAGGTGACATGACATGATTGGGCACTTCGGCTATGCTCTCAGGATCTATCACATCAGACACATCAAGACTTTTATTATTAAAAAGTATAGGAGCGGAAAATCGCTGCAAGGAAATAAAATTTATACTTGGAGCCAATCCGACTATCAAAATGCCGTTCCAATTTCCAGGAAACTACGTGACGATATCACTAGTTTCTGTGTCCTCCACGTCCTGGGAGAATTTATAGTGTTGTCCTTAATGAGCTTTTGTGGTTAATGAATAGAATCCTAAGAATGCAGTGAAGACTGACAGAAGAGTAGAATACAAAGTGGGGTATAACTGCTTTATGTTAATATATACTGGCTACCTATTGAGACATCAGTGAGTAGCTATTTTGTTTTCACGTTTTTGGATTTTAGCGGGGTAGCACTTCATTAATGTAAAACTATTGCACTGGCCTCAAGGGTTAATTGATCTGTTAGTCTCCAGCTGTATTAGAAATACAAGTCCCAGCATGCACTGGCAAGCTCCAGCTGATTTGTGATACATGGCATAGACAGAAGATAGGACTGCTGTGTGGTAACCTGAGCAGCTGAGCTGTGTGTGTCATTAATCCGGCAGCCGCCAGTCACGCAGTGTGACAGTAACCTCCTGTGATGTGACGCTGCTCAGGTGATGGCTGTGTGACTGCAGGCAGCCGGACATGACTGATGGCTCTCTCTGACCTACTTAGTGTCCTGTCCAACTAAGAATCCTGTGTCAGTCCAGGTGCTCTGATATACAGGGCCATACATCTGCTGGCTACACAATGTATACAATGTAACCACACGGAGAAAGAACGCCGAACTGCAACAAGTACTTTACACTTCTTTTCAGATAGACAGATAATTAGATATGAGATAGACAGATAGATAGATAGATAGATAGATAGATAAAACGATAGATAGATAGATATTAGATAGCTAGATAATTAGATATGAGATAGATAGATAGATAGATAGATAGATAGATAGATAATGGAGAGAAAGATAGATAGATACTTAGATACTATCTATCCCCCATACTGCCCCTTTAACCCAACATCCACCCCTTTAATTCCCACATCAAACCCCCCTCTACAATGCCTATTATTTATTTTGCTTTGGCAATGCTAAATGTTTTACTTAGACATGCCAATAAAGCTTTATTGAATTGATAGATAAATATATAAAACAATAGATAGATAGATAATGGATAGATAGACAGATAGATAGATAAGGGATGGATAGAACATAGACAGTAATAAAGGAGTACCGGTATATAATACATTATTAGAGCTGTTAGCTGTGCCGCCTCTATGCTCCTGCTGTCACTTGCCTCCAGGTAGGTTACAGATTAGTGTTCTGGTGTAAATACAATATTTACCAGAGGAAGGATGGATGATGGAAATGTAGGTCAGGGGATTTGCTTCCTTCACTAAGCGCAGGAACAATCTTTTCAAGGGCTGCACTTCCAGCTGTAAGGTACGCTAGGTGACAGCCGGCATTAACTTCTTAAGATGCATTTAACATTCCTGACACTTCTTGGGTTGTTTTCTGGTGTCTGCTTTTAGCTATTTTAATATATTTATGTTATGGTTCTGAATGTAGGTTTTGTATTTCCAGTAATACTTACACCATGGAATCAAATTATCACTGCCGATATTTGACCTTAACCCCTTTCCGTCCCTTGAAATAATAGAGTTTGAAGGTACTTTATAGGGGACCTGTCACCTCCCCTGACATGTCTGTTCTAGTGCATGTGCCAGTCACTACTCCTATACCTCCACCCTGTGCCAGTCACTACTCCGATACCTCCGCCCTGTGCCAGTCACTACTCCAACCAATCACTACTCCCATGCCTCCGCCCTGTGCCAGTAACTACTCGGACCAGTCACTACTCTGATGCCTCCGCTCTATGCCAGTCATTACTCCGATGCCTCCGCCCTGTGCCAGTCACTACTCCAATGCCTCCGCCCTATGCCAGCCACTACTCCAATGCCTCCGCCCTGTGCCATTAACTACTCCGACCAATCACTACTCTGATGCCTCCGCTCTATGCCAGTCATTACTCCGATGCCTCCGCCCTGTGCCAGTCACTACTCCAATGCCTCCGCCCTATGCCAGCCACTACTCCAATGCCTCCGCCCTGTGCCATTAACTACTCCGACCAATCACTACTCCCATGCCTCCGCCCTGTGCCAGTAACTACTCGGACCAGTCACTACTCCGATGCCTCCGCCCTGTGCCAGTCACTACTCCAATGCCTCCGCCCTGTGCCAGTCACTACTCCAATGCCTCCGCCCTATGCCAGCCACTACTCCAATGCCTCCGCCCTGTGCCATTAACTACTCCGACCAATCACTACTCTGATGCCTCCGCTCTATGCCAGTCATTACTCCGATGCCTCCACCCTGTGCCATTAACTACTCCGACCAATCACTACTCCAATGCCTCCGCCCTGTGCTTTTCACTACTCCGATGCCTCCACTTTGTGCCAGTCATTACTCCAATGCCTCCACCCTGTGGCAGTCACTACTCCGATGCCTCAACCTTGTGCCAGTCATTGCACTGGTTGCTCATACAATATAGGATTCAATTTAAGATGCTCATTCTCAACCCCTGAGCTCTCACCGTGCTGCACCCCCTACATCTCCTCTCTCCTACCCGTGCTTTACACTCTGAAAATGATTTACAACTGACATCCACCATAATCCAAACCTCTCACTCCCTCTTCTCCCGAGCTGCACCAGTTCTCTGGAATGCCCTACCCCAAGTAATTAGGTTAATTTATAACATCCACAGTTTTAGGGGCTCCCTAAAAATACATCTTTTAAGGGTGGCCTATCACATCTCCTAAGCTAGCTCTTCTCCATTCATTGCCCCTCCTCCCATCGTCATCATTCCTCTGAACCTGATCTATCATCAAATATCCACACCCCATGGACTCAGAAGCACTGCAGATATCGGCTGGTGACGGCTCCTGCAGCTTCATATTGACTCCCCTATTGTATTAAGATGACCAAACAATTGTATAAATCAAGCGCTTGTTACCTTCTGTGTCACCCCTGTCTCCTCATAGATTGTAAGCTCTTGTGAGCAGGGCCCTCATTCCTCTTGTTTTTATTGTTGACTTGTTTGCTGTGTAATCTCTGATTCTGTTTGTACATTGACCCTCTGCGGACTATGTTAGTGCTATATAAATAAAGATGATCATAATTAGTGTTGAGCGAATCGAAGCATCTGAAGTGGAATTCGAATCCAAATTTCTTCCTGGTAACAAATCTTATTTTCCTAAAATGGCAGCTACACATGTTACAATGTGAAACTAAGAACATGAGAGCACCCATAATGCCATGCAGTCAGACAATCAGCAGCTATCCAGCCCCTGTGATGTCAAAACCCTTTAAAAGCCTCATCCCGCGCGTTCTCCGCCATTTCACTGTGAGCTGATCTTAGGGAGAGCCGTGACAAGCTCTAGGGACAATGTTGCCAAAAGCTTTTCATTGTGGAATATTGGATAGGGAGAGTGCAGGGACAGTGCAGGGAGATTGTAGGGAGAGTTTTATATACTATAGGGGGAGCGTAGGGAGACTGCAGGGACTGTAATCTGAAGCTGAAGGGATCCATAGGAGAAAGTGGATTTCATCAATCCCTGTGTAGGGCACAGAGCCATCTAATTAAACAGGGTCCTCCCTGTTTAAGGCCCCTTTCACACGGGCAAGTATTCCGTGCAGATGCGATGCGTGAGTTGAACGCATTGCACCTGCACTGAATCCTGACCCATTCATTTCTATGGGGCTGTGCACATGAGCTGTGATTTTCACACATCACTTGTGCGTTGCGTGAAAATCGCAGCAAGTTCTATATTCTGAGTTTTTCACGCAACGCAGGCCCCATAGAAGTGAATGGGGCCGCGTGAAAATCGCAAGCATCCGCAAGCAAGTGCGGATGCGGTGCGATTTTCACGCACGGTTGCTAGGTGACGATCGGGCTGGGGACCCGATCTGTATTATTTTCCCTTATAACATGGTTATAATGGAAAATAATAGCACTCTGAATACAGAATGCAAGGTAAAATAGTGATGGAGGGGTTAAAAAGAAAAAAAAATAACTCACCGAGTCCACTTGATCGCGTAGTTGCGGATCTCTGTCTTCTTCTGTACTGTTGAGCTGCCGGCTAAGGACCTGTGGTGACGTCACATCACATGATCCAATCACATGGTCCTTCACCATAGTGATGAACCATGTGATTGGGCCATGTGATGAGCACAGTGACGTCATCAAAGGTCCTATTCCTGTGCACAGCAAAGAAAACAGAAGAGATGCCGGCTGCGCGATCAAGTGGATTAAGGTGAGTTAAATTATTTTTTATTTTTTTTAACCCCTCCAGCCCGATTTTACTAAGCATTCTGTATTAAGAATGGTATTATTTTCCCTTATAACCATGTTATTAGGGAAAATAATACAATCTACAGAACACCTAACCCAAACCTGAACTCCTGTGAAGAAGTTCGGGTTTGGGTACCAAACATGGCGATTTTTCTCACGTGCGTGCAAAACGCATTACAATGTTTTGCACTCGCGCAGAAAAATTGCACATTTTCCCGCAACGCACCCGCCTCTTATCCGGGCAAAAAACATGGCGCCCGTGTGAAAGAGGCCTAATAGGTAAGCAATTCCATTAGGCCTTGATTCTCAAATTGAGGTGAATAGCCTGTGTAATTTTACTGTTATTGGGGTGTCAACCTTGTTTAATAGATAAGCAATTCTATTAGGTTTGATTCTCAAACTAGAATAAGCTGTGAAAATTAAAAGGATTGTCAGAGCTGAATCCGGACAGATCCCCTTCTTCACCCAGGCAGCCCCTCTGAGGTGAGCATCGAAGCAGGGCGTTGGTTTGTTTGTACATGGATGCCATTACGTACCAATCTGAGTGACATTAGACCATTTGTCATGATTTATTTCAACCACGACCCTGTAGCTGACTCTAATAATATTTACACATACTCTGCATTTACTTAGCATTGTGCAACGTACCGGTGCCTCTTCATGGATAATCTATGAGACATTGAGTGTTGTTGGCACCATCGGGGTGCACTCTGTATGGGGGGATTTTGGTTTCCCTCCAGTGTTTTCAGTAATATCTATTTTGCATATTTGTATTTTGTGTCACTATGGATTAATAAAATGTGTCACACATTTTTATTCAGGACCTGTATTTTCTGTTTTCTTTGGTTGTTGGTGGTTAAAAAATGTGGTTTGTTAAATGATCGACAACATTCACCCAATCAGTTACCAAATGGCACAAGCCCAGTTGGTCAGTTTGGGGCTGACAAAATCTCATATATATATATGCAGCCTTAGAGACTGGAGAGTCACCACAGTGACAGGTATATCCTAAAAATACTTGCTGAAAATGAAGGATTATCTTTTTTACTGTAGGGTTCCGGTCATACCTATGGTATGTCCCATTGCCCACATTTTCTCTTTGATATTAGGGGCTATGGAGGTTGACGCTATTACTGATTTGCATATGCTACTTTGATGGCACTGTGAACCTACAGTACCCCAGACCTAGGGGTATCTGCAATTGTTCTATGTTATGTAATGATATTTATATTTCATATCATAATGTTATGTACATCAGCAATGATAGGGTACGGTTGGCATTAGGAATGGAATTTATCATCCCATTACTCCCCTCTTGGTGAGAGTGGGATGGTCTGACCTCCTGCCATGAGGGGGAGCTCTACAGAGTTCTAAGGACAGTTAGCTAGGCTAGTGAGTAGTGAGGAAGCACAAATATCTGCTTCTCCTCCAAAGGTCTTTAGGGCTACAGAATCAGCTCAACTGGGAGGAACACTGCTCCAGGAAGACTGAAGGTCCAAGACCATGGATATTCTTTGCAGCTGTGACACTATAGTCAGGGGGGTGATCAGCAACTAAAGCTGCACAGATCCTGCTGCAGGTGAGGGGACAACATGTTAACACACCCATCACCATAGCTCAGTCAAACCCAAAAGCTTTTATTTATCAAGTGGAACCTACAGCCACAGGTCCAAGTTTACAGCTTTAGATAAGGGAAGTCAAGAGGGAGAAATGGACTACCCTAGAGTTCTGTTGACTACCATCTTGCCTGCCACCATGCCTCATCAGCTGTGGATAGAGACATTGCACCTTGTACAGACGACAGCCAGAAGTACTGTAACTCATTCTTTGCACTCAGTAAACCTTTTGTCTGCCTGATCCTTTCACACCACCTTTTCTCTGCCCCAAACCTCAGGGAGTGACAGCCTGAGGGAGTAGCGTGAAACAATATCTCATTGGGGCCACTACCACTCCCATCCTCTGCACCGGCTCCTCAAGGGCTCACTGCAAACCATTAACAGTTTGCAGGACATAATGCTCTACCATCGGCCCAACGTAATTACAAGAGGTTTCATTTTTCTTCAAACGCTAGGGTGAATGACGTCAATTATCAGGTCGTACATCTCACTTTGGAGAACTAGGAGTGTCTGTGGGAGATCTTCGAAGTAATCAAACTACAGAACGGCTCCTCTCCAGAGATGAGCGTCTAAGTTATTTACGCTCGGATCTCAGACTTTATATCTTCCACGTTTCAAGACTTGAGCGCTTGCCTTCTTGTAATATTTCAGCTTTTAAGCTGTTTTCTTGCCTCAGTGAGTTCATATAAGCTACATCTGAAAGCTTTAGTAGAAATTTACCTCGAATAAAGTCTTCAATTCATTTTCATGGCACCAAAAAGACAGCTTTAATAACTGCAATGACAAATAAACTGGAAATCATTTCAGGCCTCTTCACTTAACTGACAAGTAGAACACTTTTATAATGAGTTGCAGGTTTTACGTTTTCTCTTTGACCATAATAGCTTCATTTAAGAGCATCAGCCCCTGACATTTCATCATTTATCTACATTAGTTCTCATCTTCTTTCAAATAAATTATGGAATACTAGACTGAACACATAAAAACAAAGTGACTTGTTATCTGTAAACAGCAAGATAAATTATCGAGAAGTTCCTCGTTTTCATTTATTTTTATTTTTTTGAGTATTTACATCATATTAATTACATTGTTATATTTTTATTTTTGTTTATCTTTTTATTTTATTCTTACTTTTTTTTACCTTTGACTGCTTTTTTCGTCTTTTTTTTTATTAGCTATGACATTTTTTAAAAATTTTTTTACAGCTGTCTTATTCCATTGCCAGTGGCTTGAGAGTATTCATGCATAAACTGATAGAAAGAAAGAAAAAAGAGGGAAAGGATAAGCTAATTCTATTATCATAAGGTTTGCCAAACATACAACAGCGAAAAGAGGACAATAAAGTCAAATCAAAAAAATAAGTTATCCAGATATTTGCCTTCTCGCCGTGGTATTAGTGCACTGCGATCTGTCATGTCAGAACACGGACGGTGACACATTGAAAGTAATGAATGTTAGATCTGAGTATTTCATCTGATGAAAAAAAAAATTCTTCTCTGTCAGAAGTCAGGCATCCGGATATTTTGCAATCACCATGATTTTGTCTGGGTTTGTTGATGATGCTATGACATGGAATTTTACAATCATTTGTGAAATATTTCTAGAGTTCTTGATATCTGCATTAACTAATCTGTCAAAAGAGATTATTTTTGGTCCTTTTTTTATGGTGCATAACGCATCATGAAAAATCTGAAATCATTTAAATATATTCAACATTATTGTCTAGTCACTAAGCAGGGGTGGACAAAGTGGACCACCGATTTGGCTATTAGAGCAGTGCCCAATGGTGCATGGCCAAAAGGGTCCTATAAGTAAAAAACATCATAGGCCCAGATTCAAGAAGCACTTGCGCGGGAACAAGTGTGATTTGCGCCGCGCAAGTACTGATTTGCTCCTATGCAAATTTGCGGCTGATTCTGTAAACCAGTTAAGCCTGAAATGCGGCCATTTTCCCGCGCACGCAGCCTAGCTGTTCCTGCGCAATTTTCATGCAATTTTGCGCGGGGTGTAAGTTGCGCCTTCATGGAATTCCCTCAGCGAATATGCAAATTAGGTACTGCCGATGATTCAGAAACATGCGCGTGTGATGCGCATCTTGCGCTGGAAGCGTGCAAGCTTTTTTCCCTGGGCAAACTTGCTCCTGTTAAAAGCAGGGGCAAGTTAGCAAAAGATGGCCAAATGTCATCTGAAGGAGCGCGCAACTTCAGCAGCACCTAGACAGACGATCTGAACAAGCAGAGCACCCACATTTTCGGGACCTCACATCTGTGCACCAACATGCCAGGGGCAGCTATGGTTCTTGATATTCTATTGACTGAGCCGACTCGTAGGAGGGCACGGGAGAGGATTTACAGAGGGCGCTACAACCTTTTTCAGATGACTGATACTGAGGTGTATCGCATGTTTCGCTTTAGCCCTGAAGTCATCCTTGAGTTGGTAACAATCCTGCAGGATGACATCAGCAGCCCGACCCATCGGGGACAGGCAGTGCAGCCACTGGTGAAGGTAGTGGCAACCCTTCATTTTTTGGCAACTGGCTCATTTCAGCGCACAGGTGGAGTGGTGGCGGGGATGTCCCAATCCAGCATGAGCAGGTGTGTGCACCAAGTGATCCCTGCAATACTCAGACGAATGGGCACACAATTTATCAAACCAACCACGGCTGACGTGCGGCAGAAGGCAATCAGTGATTTTTATTTATTAGCCAGATTTCCACGCACTGTGGGTGCAATAGATTGTACCCATGTGGCACTACGCCCACCCCCCCCCCCCGGCACCTCGAGCATATCTACTGCAACAGGAAACATTGGCATTCGATAAATGTGCAGATGATTGTGGATGCACATGGCCTCATATGGCATGTCCGTGCCAAACACCCAGGGTCAAGCCATGACAGTTTTATTTACCGACACAGCCCCATCCCAACCGAGTTTGACCAGAACATGTATGGAGACAGCTGGCTGATTGGTGAGTGACATGGGTGTCAGGTATGACTGCCCCCCCCCCCCATGATGCACACATCACAAGGGGCACATGCACGACTAACATCCTCCTGTCTTTTCCCTTCCAGGTGACTCTGCCTATGCCCTGGGACCTCACATGATGACCCCATTTCGTAACCCTCAAACACCAGGAGAGGAAAGATATAACGAAGCCCATGCACGTACCCGTGCGGTGGTGGAGCGCACATTTGGCATCCTTAAATCTCGATTCAGATGTCTGGATAAATCAGGGGGGACCCTATTGTATTCACCCAACTTTGTATGCCAAATCGTAGGGGCATGTAGTATTCTCCACAATTTAGCTCAAAGAAGGGGCATGCACATTGAGCTACGCAATGACCTTACCCCCGAACCACGCAACCCCCCCCCCCAAGAAACACTACCGGATCTTCTGAGGGAAGAGCAATCCGGAATGGTCTTGTGGAACGTCTCTTTGCACATTAAACACACCCTGATCTTGTCACAAGTATAATGCATCAACCCCTACTTCCACACTCCTTGCAGGTGGTGGCTGCATGCCCTCCATGGCGTTGGCCAGGCGGGCAAGGATGGTGTTGGTCTGGGCCAACATCCGCATTTGGCGGGTGGTGGTATCCCGCTGATGCCGGCGGGTAACTCTCGCCTCCTCCTGCACTGCAGCGGTGTTGGCCTGCACAGCAGCGGTATTGGCCTCCACCGCAGCTGTCATCCTGCTTAACAAAGCTGGTGTGGTCTCCAGAGCCACCAAGCAGGTGACTATGGCCTTAGAGTTGCCACTAATTTCCCCCAGGCTCTGTGCCACATGTTTGTCCCGGTCCTCATGCAGGGTGAGGGCATGCTGCATAGAGGTGGAGGTGGATGCCATGCTGTCCGCCAGACGACGCACCTCTCCCACCATGGCCCCTATATGGCGGGTCTGCAGGGCCTGCTCCTCCAGCAGACCGTCACGGAGGCTGGAGGATATATGCCTCGTTTTGGACAGAGCCTTCCTGGGAGGAGAGGCTCGGCCACGGACAGAGGGAGAAGGGGAGGGGTCCACAAGGGAGGGGCTTGCCCTGGAGGGGCTTGCCCTGGAGGGGGATGACGTGCTGGGCGGGGGGGTGGTGGGTTGCACAGGGATGGTGGTATCCTCCTGGAAGGAGCCAGAGTCCTCCTGGATGAGGAAAAAGGAATCCTCCTCCAATACCACTTGCTCCTCCATACTTGGCCCCGGTATGATCTCCTCCTGGACCAGCATAGCCAGAATGTCCATGGGGCCTGACTGGACCCCTGGCTCTGGTCTGGATGGGCTGGGTCGAGCCGCAGCCGAAGACGGCCCAGCTTCTTCTTCCTCATCACCACCTGTGGATGACACCAAAACGACATATTTTGCTGGTGCAACACACTTCTCATATGTTCACTTGTACCCCCTCCCATGATGCACAGCAGATATGAAAGAAAAATAACTTACCAGTCCCCAAGTTCCCAACAGTGGAGTCGTACCCTTCAAGTCCCTCCACCTGCTCCTGCACGAACGTTTGTGCAATAAGCTGCTCCTCCTGATTGAGCCGGATCATACATCGCGGACCACCTCCCGTGCCACCGGTATGCTTCCTGATAAGAGCCAGTTTTTCACGGACCCTGCGCCTCATATCATTTAATTTCTTCTGGATGTCATCCCAGGTACGCACTTCATTACCCAGGGCATTGATGTCCAGGGCAATGGCTTCATATATAGCCCTCCTTTGGGCAATGGTGGTGTTTGCCCGCTGGGCACCATATAGGACTTCCTTATGCTGCTGGAGTGCAGCAATCAGGATGTCCATCTCTGCAGCCACAAAGTTGGCCTTCCTTATTTTGGTCCCTTTGGGAGGTGCCATGTCTTGCAAAAGGGCTGAATTTCCTTGCTCAGGGGGGGGTAGGAAAAAGCAGGATGAAATTCAGCAAAGAACCTGCGCAAGTCTGCTCCTATTTATTTGCTCAGTGCAAGCAGCTGAGCAGGATTTGCCCTAAAAATTATGCTAGCAAACCTCTGCTGAGCCGAAAATTCCTCATTTACATAGGGGCACACCCACTTTGACTTGCACGGCCTTGCGCCCTCAGCTTTGCCTTAAACAGGAGCAAATTAAATGAACAAACGATTCCTGAATCAGGTGGCAATTTGGAAAAATTGCTCCAGCGCAGAGAAATTCAGCTGAGCGGCTCAGGTGTAAGTAATGGGCAAATCTACCTGAATCTGGGCCATAGACTTTAGGTTCAGGTCAAGGTGCCCATGACCTCCATGTTCCAGTAGTCCAGACCTTTCTTAATGCACTCTTGTAAGTACAGTATAACGATCTGTTTACATCATGTTGGAACCTTCCATCTGTGCACTGTATAGCAGTGGCTAAGCCATAGGGGTGCAGAGGTGGCAGTCGATACTGGGCCCAGGAGCCTAAGGTGGCCCAAAGACCCTTGTGCCACATAAGAATGTGAGATGGGGAAACAACTCTCATTGTGTGAACACTGTTTATGTACAAACCAGATTCCCAAAAAGTTGGGACACTATACAAATCGTGAATAAATACTGAATGCAATGATGTGGAGGTGCCAACTTCTAATATTTTATTCAGAATAGAACATAAATCACGGAACAAAAATTTAAACTGAGAAAGTGTACCATTTTAAGGGAAAAATATGTTGAATCAGAATTTCATGGTGTCAACAAATCCCCAAAAAGTTGGGACAAGGCCATTTTCACCGCTGTGTGGCATCTCCCCTTCTTCTTACAACACTCAACAGACGTCTGGGGACCGAGGAGACCAGTTTCTCAAGTTTAGAAATAGGAATGTTCTCCCATTCTTGTCTAATACAGGCCTCTAACTGTTCAATCGTCTTGGGCCTTCTTTGTTGCACCTTCCTCTTTATGATGCGCCAAATGTTCTCTATAGGTGAAAGATCTGACTGCAGACCGGCCATTTCAGTACCCGGATCCTTCTCCTACGCAGCCATGATGTTGTGATTGATGCAGAATGTGGTCTGGCATTATCTTGTTGAAAAATGCAGGGTCTTCCCTGAAAGAGATGACGTCTGGATGGGAGCACATGTTGTTCTAGAACCTGAATATATTTTTCTGCATTGATGGTGCCTTTCCAGACATGCAAGCTGCCCATGCCACATGCAATCATGCAACCCCATACCATCAGAGATGCAGGCTTCTGAACTGAGCGTTGATAACAACTTGGGTTGTCCTTGTCCTCTTTGGTCCGGATGACATTGCGTCCCAGATTTCCAAAAAGAACTTCGAATCGTGACTCATCTGACCACAGAACAGTCTTCCATTTTGCCACACTCCATTTTAAATGATCCCTGGCCCAGTGAAAACGCCTGAGCTTGTGGATCTTGCTTAGAAATGGCTTCTTCTTTGCACTGTAGAGTTTCAGCTGGCAACGGCGGATGGCGCGGTGGATTGTGTTCACTGACAACGGTTTCTGGAAGTATTCCTGAGCCCATTCTGTGATTTCCTTTACAGTAGCATTCCTGTTTGTGGTGCAGTGTCGTGTAAGGGCCCGGAGATCACGGGCATCCAGGATGGTTTTACGGCCTTGACCCTTACACACAGAGATTGTTCCAGATTCTCTGAATCTTCGGATGATGTTATGCACAGTTGATGATGATAGATCTTTGCAATTTTTCGCTGGGTAACACCTTTCTGATATTGCTCCACTATCTTTCTGCGCAACATTGTGGGAATTGGTGATCCTCTACCCATCTTGGCTTCTGAGAGACACTGCCACTCTGAGAAGCTCTTTTTATACCCAATCATGTTGCCAATCGACCTAATTAGTGTTAATTGGTCTTCCAGCTCTTCGTTATGCTCAAATTGACTTTTTCCAGCCTCTTATTGCTACTTGTCCCAACTTTTTGGGGATTTGTTGACACCGTGAAATTTTGAATCAACGTATTTTTCCTTTAAAATGATACATTTACTCGGATTAAACGTTTGATCTGTCATCTACGTTCTATTACAAATAAAATATTGACATTTGCCACCTCCACATCATTGCATTCAGTTTTTATTCACGATTTGTATAGTGTCCCAACATTTTTGGAATCCGGTTTGTAGATTAAATGAAATGATCTAGACTGACATTCTGCTGTTTGGCCACAAGATGCCGCTGTTTCCTAAACACAGCTACAGACTGCATATATTTCCATAGTAATGAGAGGTGGAGTTACAAGAGAAAAGAGGAAGAGAAAGGGAGCAGCCATCTTAGAGGGAGCTGAGACTAAGGAACTGTATCAGCAGAGGATCCGACGGCATCCAGGTGTGAGTGCATCCCTCACTGACCAGAGCGGCAGCTAAGTAAAGCTGATCGTGTCCAAGACCCTGATCCTGACCAGAGGAACAAGGATTGCTTTCAGCAACGCTGATGAGAGCTGTGGCGCAAAGCGACATACACTGCAGGAACGCATGCTTGTGGCTGATAAACTTTCCAGAAACTCAAGCCAGGCTGACTTTTGCTCAGAAGGAATACTCAGGTACATGTTACAAGACCAGTTATGGGAAGGGGGATTCTGTAGAGCTTTGTAAGATTGTAAACTGTCGTGCTGCACCGCAGGCTAGCCCCAACCACACACCCAAACAGTTATTCTTTATCTTTTAGGGTAATACCAGGTAAGACGTGGCAGTTTAATTGTGCCCGCCAGTAGGTAAATTGCCACACTTTCCTCCTGCATCCATCAGAGGGCGCCGTGCTGTGCAGCACAAGTGTCTTAGCCTTTGGGCTGGGTGTATGTAAATTTATTGTATGTTCCCAGCATTTGTGGTTGTGTTTATTGCCATGTTTAAGTAAACTTCTGCAAAGGCTGGTGTTGGGGTTGCTTTCCTTGTTCGTGACTTCACTGTATCCTAGGGATCCCACTCCAGTACACGGCTTACAAGAAGACACAGGTATTATAGAAAGTGCATGCTGGGAGGGCTCTGTTATGGATTTTTCACAGTGGCCCAGAATGTTCAAGTTAGTCCTCTGGCTTGAGGGAAGGGGTTAGGTCAAGAATTTATCATGGGGGGGCACTGTTTCAATTTTTGCCTCAGATGCAGTAAGGCTATGTGCTCCCCTGTCCCCTGGCCACAAAGCACCGGGGGGCCCAATCTGAACTCTTGCACCAAGGCCCATGAGCCTTTAGCTACACTCCTGCTGTATAGAGTAGGATATGTCACCTATAGGCACCCAAGTTAAAATAAAACTATATACATTGTGATGCACTTTTTATGTGATACCTTGAATAGCCCTCATAATATACTAATGTATGCACTTTATTGCTGCCCATCAGGTGAACAGGACCCTATGGCAATGTTGGTTTTCCTGGCACATAGCCAAAAGCAGAACTCAAATATGATGTGAAAAAAGACTGAAAAATTCATTGTTTTATTTGCTGATTTTTCTAAAAAATTTCAGAAGATTAAAGGGACTTTCCAACCCAGCAGGAACTTTTTTTAATAAGGGTATCCATACAAGGCATTATCAAAGCTAAGACTACAATTTCACCGACCGTTCCTGTCAATAAGGTGCCCATACGCATTAGATGTATGCCAGGCAAATGCACCAATTTAAGGTGGAACCGGCCAACTATCTAACATCAATTAGAGCCACCCAATTATTTATGGATGTCAGATGTTGGGGAAAGAAAGATCTAGTATGTTGGATTTCGAAGTAGCTACTCCTTTATTTCCACAGAAGAGATATCTGGCAGCAGCTTGATGCCCTCTTATCGGCAGAGCATCGGGTAATCAGGAGGAAAAGCTATCGGCAGAGCAAGCATTTGGGCAACAGCTGACTAAGGTATATAGCCACTTTAGGCATTTAGAGGTACCAGCAGTAGTCACATGACTCTTGGCTTTGACTCCTTATAATCAAGAAGTTCCAGTTCTAAGGAGTCATGGGGTAGACTTTGTGTGTTCATCCTCTGGTTCCCCTTTTTCTAGAGTCATATAGTTATTATCACATCCACTTTTTGTTAAAAAAAAAAACTTTAAGTAACTGTTCTGAAAGAAACTTGTTCTGGTGACACTTTCCCTTTAAATTCTAGTTTATTTTTACTAGTTCTCAGAGATCTAATCAATGCCTTGTACTCTGCCCAACAGAGTTTGAGAATCATTACAGATCACGTCTGTAAGAGTTTTAGTATTTCTATGGTGATTGATGTGGTAATAGCACCATCTAGCAGTGTGACATTGTATTTCACCTTGTTTTACTTGTTTCAAAAACTGTTGTATTGTGGGTGGTGCAAAGCATTGTTGGAGTGCAAAGCATCCTGGGAAAGAGAAGTCTCCAGGACACAGTACAGAGCTCTCCTCTTGCATATCTCCTTCTTAAACTCCACCATCCTGGTAAAATCATATCTGGTGAGAGATCTATCTTTGTTTCAGGGACATTATATTATGCAGAGCTGTTCAGCTAGTTATCATTGTCTCAGGGAAGTTGTTATACTGTTAGATGCTAGCTAGCCATGCAATCTTATGTTAGGCAGCCATTTTATCATGTGATTTAGTGTTATGCAAATGTTAAAGTACATGCTATCTATACTCGGTACTTATACTTGCTATTTGTATTCTTATAGTTTTACAAATCAATCAATTGATCAATCGATCAAATACTCCTGTTTTGCCAATAAACAAGTTAGACTACAAAGAACAGTCCTCTTATTTGGAAGACAGTAATGGTTTATGCCGAATGTCAGACTGCACACTGTTTGAACACGTATGAAGACAGAACACCTTGTTTCTTCTGGATCTAGTGTTGATGGACCTAGTCCTCATCATTAAGTTTGTGTATTTTCTGAATGTGCACCAGTGGATAGAGAGAAAGAGAGAGAGATAGATATACAGTCAGGTCCATAAATATTGGGACATTGACACAATTCTAACATCTTTGGCTCTATACACAACCACAATGGATATAAAATGAAACGAGCAAGATGTGCTTTACCTGCAGACTGTCAGCTTTAATTTGAGGTATTTACATCCAAATCAGGTGAGCGGTGCAGGAATTACAGCAGTTGCATCTGTGCCTCCCACTTGTTAAGGAACCAAAAGTAATGGGGCAGAATAATAATCATAACTCAAACTTTCACTTTTTAATACATGGTTGCAAATCCTTTTCAGTCAATTACAGCCTGAAGTGTGGAATGCATAGACATCACCAGATGCTGGGTTTCATCCCTGGTGATGCTCTGCCAGACCTCTACTGCAACTGTCTTCAGTTCCTGCTTGTTCTTGGGGCATTTTCCCTTCAGTTTTGTCTTCAGTAAGTGAAATGCATGCTCAATCGGATTCAGGTCAGGAGATTGACTTGGCCATTGCATAACATTCCACTTCTTTCTCTTAAAAAACTCTTTGGTTGCTTTTGCAGTATGCTTTGGGTCATTGTCCATCTGCACTGTGAAGCGCCATCTATTGAGTTCTGAAGCATTTGGCTGAATATGAGCAGATAATATTGCCAGAAACACTTCAGAATTCATCCTGCTGCTTTTGTCAGCACTCACATCATTAATAAATACAAGAGAACCAGTTCCGTTGGCAGTCATACATGCCCACGCCATGACACTACCAAAACCATGCTTCACTGATGTGGTGGTATGCTTAGGATCATGAGCAGTTCCTTTCCTTCTCCATACTCTTCTCTTCCCATCACTCTGGTACAAGTTGATCTTGGTCTCATCTGTCCATAGGATGTTGTTCCAGAACTGTGAAGGTTTTTTTAGATGTCGTTTGGCAAACTCTAATCTGGCCTTCCTGTTTTTGAGGCTCACCAATGGTTTACATCTTGTGGTGAACCCTCTGTATTCGCTCTGGTGAAGTCTTCTCTTGATTGTTGACTTTGACACACATACATCTACCTCCTGGAGAGTGTTCTTGACCTAGCCAACTGTTGTGAAGGGTGTTTTCTTAACCAGGGAAAGAATTGTTTGGTCATCCATCACAGTTGTTTTCCGTGGTCTTCCGGGTCTTTTGGTGTTGCTGAGCTCACCGGTGCGTTCCTTCTTTTTAA
The DNA here is from genome assembly GCF_014858855.1 of Bufo gargarizans. NCBI lineage: Eukaryota > Metazoa > Chordata > Amphibia > Anura > Bufonidae > Bufo > Bufo gargarizans. Next base: position 4,527,255 of record NC_058087.1, on the reverse strand, counting down.
GAATGTTCCAAACAGTTGTTTTGGCCGCGCCTGATGTTTTTGCTATCTCTCTGCTGGGTCTGTTTTGTTTTTTCAGCCTAATGATGGCTTCACTGATAGTGACCGCTCTTTGGATCTCATCTTGAGAGTTGACAGCAACAGATTCCAAATGCAAATAGCAGACTGGAAATGACCTCTGGACCTTTTATCTGCTCCTTGTAATTGGGATAATGAGGGAATAACACACACCTGGCCATGGAACAGCCGAGAAGACAATTGTCCCATTACTTTTGGTTCCTTAACAAGTGGGAGGCACATATGCAAACTGTTGTAATTCCTGCACCGTTCACCTGATTTGGATGTAAAAACCCTCAAATCAATGCTGACAGTCTGCAGGTAAAGCTGACAGTCTGCAGGTAAAGCTGACAGTCTGCAGGTAAAGCACATCTTGTTTGTTTCATTTCAAATCCATTGTGGTGGTGTATATTAAAAAAATTTTAAATTGTGTTGATGTCCCAATATTTATGGACCTGACTGTAGATAGGAGATAGCTAAATAGATATATATACAAGGTGAGTCAAAAGTCTCAAGACACCATTTTATCTCAGAAACAAAAGGGAAAATGAAATATCTGAATACCCCAGCAAGTAATAGGTGAAGGGGCCTATTTTTTAGGCTGTGTCCAGAACATGGCCACCATCTTGAAAGCCACCATACTGGATCAAGGGCAAATTATTCCAATAGAAAGGGGGTTATGTAGCATATTAAAGAAGTCCATAATTGTCTCAGAAATTGATTGTCGTGATCAGATTTGCAATATCTCTTGTGATTCAAAAGTTATTAACACAGAAAGTTCAAAGTTTAAAATTCTGTGTTCAGCACCAGGGACAACGCATTGAACATGTCAAATAGCTGTGCATCACAGGGAACGTTTCTGGTTGTGTTGCAACTTTATGTGTTGTTAACTTTTGAACCAGTGTAGTCTTATAGTGACTCCTTATAGTACTCCTTCACTAATGCTATAAGTCATAATGGCTTTTCTTTCTCTTATATGATCTTGTGGTTGCCATTACTTTTGGCTTGGTTGGTACCTAGTCTTTTACAGAATGGATGATGTACATATCACTATGATTATCCATTCTCATGTGGCACTGGCATTGTTTACACATTATACATCAGCATTCACTTTGCACACGGTGATTTGCAGAGCTGGCGCATACCCAGAGTCTAGGCAGGATGGACAAGTCCCTAGTAGTCCTGAACCTGCTGGCGGATTGTCTCCTGCGCACTACAATCTTCTAGACGCCGAGCTATACGAGTTGCTCATATATGCAACCTATACCGGGATGAAATGTTGCACATGACCGAAACCTCCGGAATATTATAAGTGGCTTTGTTACGTATATACTTACCTAGATATAGTTCTACTTGTATGTGATTAAATAAAGCATTGTGAAAACTTACATCAAGATGGATATAGTCACAGGTGGTTGGGAGTAACTATTGAGCAATTGTTTAGACACTGTTGTATTAATTATATAATGTGCACATATATTCATCATGTCTTTTCAACTACACTGATGGCTATTATTAGGGATGAGCGAATCAAGCTTCGGATCCTAGATCCAAAGTCGCTTCGGTCAAAACTTTGTTTGAGATTCATTTTTGTACAGCATTCAAATGTATGGCCTCCAGCGACTTGAATTGAGTTATCACAGAACTCTCGCGAGACTTCGTTGAATAACTTTGGCATCCGATTTTTAAAATTGAAAACCATTTTAAAATAGGAATCCGAAGTCGGCTTAGGGGCTGGCTGGTACTGAAGCCGACTTCGGAGCAAAGTTTTGAAATGGTTTCCAACCTGAAAAATCAAATCCTGACGTTATTCAGGAGATCCTGTGAGATCTTGGATCCGAAGCTTGATTAGCTCGTCCATAATTATTATACATATGGACACTTTTTGATGAATTATTGTACATCACTTAGAATCATGGAATTTAAATTGTTGTGTTGATAGATCAGTTATCCTAAAGAAGCACTCTCATGAAAATCTTTATTCCCTGGCCCATTATAAAGGTACATAATGTACATTGTAGTGAAGGTAATCTTCTTACCGGTCACTGTTATAACCTCCCTTCTGATCCTTAGCTGTGTCATGTGTCATGTGACCAACACTCTGATCTCCAACTGATACAGGACCAACTTTATTAAGTCCTATGAGACTGAGAGTGGGGCTCCCATAGGAATACATTGAGTAACTGACTTCTTGTCCACACATAAGATGCTGTGTGATTTGGAGAGTCAGAGTATTGGTCACATGACATAGCTGAGGATCAGAAGGGAGCATATAACTCACAAATACAGTCACTGGAAAGAAGATTATCTTCACTACAGTTTACATTATGTACCTTTCTAACAGGTCAGAGAATATATTTATTTATGAGAGTGGTTCTTTAATTACCCCATATGTAGATATACAGGTCCTTCTCAAAAAATTAGCATATTGTGATAAAGTTCATTATTTTCTGTAATGTACTGATAAACATTAGACTTTCATATATTTTAGATTCATTACACACCAACTGAAGTAGTTCAAGCCTTTTATTGTTTTAATATTGATGATTTTGGCATACAGCTCATGAAAACCCAAAATTCCTATCTAAAAAAATTAGCATATCATGAAAAGGTTCTCTAAACGAGCTATTAACCTAATCATCTGAATCAACTAATTAACTCTAAACACCTGCAAAAGATTCCTGAGGCTTTTAAAAGCTCACAGCCTGGTTCATTACTCAAAACCGCAATCATGGGTAAGACTGCCGACCTGACTGCTGTCCAGAAGGCCATCATTGACCCCTCAAGCAAGAGGGTAAGACACAGAAAGACATGTCTGAACGAATAGTCTGTTCCCAGAGGGCTGTATCAAGGCACCTCAGTGGGAAGTCTGTGGGAAGGAAAAAGTGTGGCAGAAAACGCTGCACAACGAGAAGAGGTGACCGGACCCTGAGGAAGATTGTGGAGAAGGACCGATTCCAGACCTTGGGGGACCTGCGGAAGCAGTGGACTGAGACTGGAGTAGAAACATCCAGAGCCACCGTGTACAGGCGTGTGCAGGAAATGGGCTACAGGTGCCGCATTCCCCAGGTCAAGCCACTTTTGGACCAGAAACAGCGGCAGAAGCGCCTGACCTGGGCTACAGAGAAGCAGCACTGGACTGTTGCATGTCATTCGGAAATCAAGGTGCCAGAGTCTGGAGGAAGACTGGGGATAGGGAAATACCAAAATCTGTGGGGCCAGACTTACGTGATCTAGGACCTTTTCAAGGTAGCATCATTTATTTTGGTGGTGGTTTCCTTGATTGACTGGAGACACAATAAGTATGTTTATGTATATACTCCTCTTTTTTTCAGCCATATATCTATATCACATAGGGACGCTCGTCCTATAACATGACGACCTGTGCCCTGTTGGCAAACTAATACAAGGAGTGATATCAAAACTCTTAGACAGAGTGAGTTACCAATTAACACTATGTGACTAACATGGTGGTGGGCACACATTTATCAGGTGATGATTTAGTGCTTATGACGACCTGTAATTATACATACAGACGTGGACAAAATTGTTGGTACCCTTTGGTCAATGAAAGAAAAAGTCACAATGGTCACAGAAATAACTTTAATCTGACAAAAGTAATAATAAATTAAAATTCTATAAATGTTAACCAATGAAAGTCAGACATTGTTTTTCAACCATGCTTCAACAGAATTATGTAAAAAAATAAACTCATGAAACAGGCATGGACAAAAATGATGGTACCCCTAACTTAATATTTTGTTGCGCAACCTTTTGAGGCAATCACTGCAATCAAACGCTTCCTGTAACTGTCAATGAGACATCTGCACCTCTCAGCAGGTATTTTGGCCCACTCCTCATGAGCAAACTGCTCCAGTTGTGTCCGGTTTGAAGGGTGCCTTTTCCAGACTGCATGTTTCAGCTCCTTCCAAAGATGCTCAATAGGATTGAGGTCAGGGCTCATAGAAGGCCACTTTAGAATAGTCCAATTTTTTCCTCTTAGCCATTCTTGGGTGTTTTTAGCGGTGTGTTTTGGGTCATTGTCCTGTTGCAAGACCCATGACCTGCGACTGAGACCAAGCTTTCTGACACTGGCTAGTACATTTCTCTCTAGAATTCCTTGATAGTCTTGAGATTTCATTGTACCCTGCACAGATTCAAGACACCCTGTGCCAGACGCAGCAAAGCAGCCCCAGAACATAACAGAGCCTCCTCCATGTTTCACAGTAGGGACAGTGTTCTTTTCTTGATATGCTTCATTTTTTCGTCTGTGAACATACAGCTGATGTGCCTTGGCAAAAACTTCGATTTTTGTCTCATCTGTCCACAGGACATTCTCCCAGAAGCTTTGTGGCTTGTCAACATGTAGTTTGGCATATTCCAGTCTTGCTTTTTTATGATTCGTTTTCAACAATGGTGTCCTCCTTGGTCGTCTCCCATGTAGTCCACTTTGGCTCAAACAACGACGGATGGTGCGATCTGACACTGATGTTCCTTGAGCATGAAGTTCACCTTGAATCTCTTTAGAAGTCTTTCTAGGCTCTTTTGTTACCATTCGGATTATCCGTCTCTTAGATTTGTCATCAATTTTCCTCCTGCGGCCACGTCCAGGGAGGTTGGCTACAGTCCCATGGATCTTAAACTTATGAATAATATGTGCAACTGTACTCACAGGAACATCTAGTTGCTTGGAGATGGTCTTATAGCCTTTACCTTTAACATGCTTGTCTATAATTTTCTTTCTGATCTCTTGAGACAGCTCTTTCCTTTGCTTCCTCTGGTCCATGTCGAGTGTGGTACACACCATATCACCAAACAACACAGTGATTACCTGGAGCCATATATATAGGCCCAATGGCTGATTACAAGGTTGTAGACACCTGTGATGCTAATTAGTGGACACACCTTGAATTAACATGTCCCTTTGGTCACATTATGTTCTGTGTTTTCTAGGGGTACCATCATTTTTGTCCATGCCTGTTTCATGAGTTTATTTTTTTACATAATTCTGTTGAAGCATGGTTGAAAAACAATGTCTGACTTTCATTGGTTAACATTTATAGAATTTTAATTTATTATTACTTTTGTCAGATTAAAGTTATTTCTGTGACCATTGTGACTTTTTCTTTCATTGACCAAAGGGTACCAACAATTTTGTCCACGTCTGTATATGTCTCTTTTTCCTTTCTGTTCTCTTTACAGAATCCTAATCTGAAGTCCTGCATCTATGTAATTGATAGTCATGCATCGATGGTTGATTATGTCGGATGCTCCCTTAAACTCTCTTTAATACTAATAATATCATGTAAAACCAATAGGCCCAGTTCGAACTGCCATTTGTGCAGGAACAGACATTATCACACTAGGGATGGTGAGAGAGATTCACCAATAGAGTGGTCCCATTATCTGGGCCTCCTATCCTATCAGTGTGATATATAGGCTATATGCTGCTGATCTGATGCAGCATTTTCTACACCTCATTATTTAATTTAACGGAAAGATTCATTCACCCCCTGATGATCCCACACCGTGGGGGAAACGCGTTGGGGTATTAGTGTATTGCTTTGATTCGGTCCATATATCTGGGTGACCACTTACACCCCTATAACGGAGTGTCTTTTAATGAGTAAGTCCGGTGCGCCGTGTACCTTTTGATAATTTCATATCACCAGGGATGTATACATGGCGCACTAAATTTATGTTTGTTTTTGTCTTGCTGTCCATAGAGGTCCCCCACAGAAGAGGCTCATCTCAACAGGGAGGGCTACCTAGGATCTGTTAGCCTTAGGCTGGAGGACAGGGAGTCCCCACCATCAGGGGCCGTCCCTGGGCTAAGGGTTTAGCACAGGGTCCATAATAGGGACATTGTCCTTGCCCACAGCTAAACCCATCTAGTTAGGATAGGTGGTGGACCAACCGTGGACACTCGATATGTGTTGAGATAATAAAGAATGTTTAATAACTGAAGCGATTGTTCTCTTGAAGGGTTGACTCTTTAGCTGGATTTTGTACTTCTTCATTGACCCATTTATTAAAAACCTATATTTAATTGCTGGATTAAGTGTTATTTATGTTTTAGGAATGGCCAGTTTTTTGTCAGGGACCTTATTCACAGAAGCTTTGGTTAACGAAGCTAGGGATATTTTTTCAGACAGGGACGTCCCAGGGCTGGGCCAGACGGCCACTATTAAGCAAGTGTTTAGTGACCTATACAACTGCTATAAAGAGAACATAAAGTCCTGGTGGGAGATTAAATCCTTAGAGAGCTATATAGGACACAAAATCGTCCCGTGGGGGCTAAGGCTCCGAGTAAGACCAGCTGACAGGATTTCCTCACCGACCCTTGTGACAAAATGGGAAGAGATACTCACGCATAGCTCTCTGAGTCTGATGAATTTACTATTAGAGGAAGAGGAAAAAGTCTTCGAACTTTCATCCAAAAAACTCCAGGAACAAATAGAAATAGCCTTGAAACTTAAAGAAGACTCGGAATTTGCTAGGCGTGAGATTTCTCTCCAAACATCTGTTGACCGCTTCCAAGGACTCATCAAGGAGCGGAAACACAGACAGTTTGTCAGAGACCTTGGTGAGTTCAAGGAAAATCGGGCATATACAACAGGACAGGGACAAACAGTAGCTTCTGAACCATCCTCCTCTGATCTCGACTCCTCTGAAACCGAGTCATACTCTAGGCCCTATACGGGCCCCTACAACGCGAATAGGCGTGGTTCTGGAAGACGAGGGAATCGAGGATGGCAGAGGGGTGGGAACTACAGAGGCAGGGGAAGGGGAGGACGAGGATCGGGGTACTCGAGTGCCTCCTCGTTTTCCCCTCCCTCTGGTTACTCCGACAATACTTTGTCACAAAACCAACCGTTGTCTTTTTTAGAAAAGAGTGCTATGCCCTACGACCTACGAAACCGCAAGGACAGGGGTCAACAGGAGACCTACAGATCGTGAACCTCTCATCCAGGGGCCTCACTCCCGAGGAGGTGGGGGTCCTTAAGAGGGGTTTGTCCTTTGTCCCAACTACCAACTTTAGCCTCTTCTCTTGGACGAAGGACCTCCACCTCTTCTGTAGGAGGTTAAGGTGGCACAAATTTTTCAAGACCTCCAATAGAGAAACATGCAGTAGACTTGGCCTGGATGAAGGGGATTTTGAAGATTTGCAAACCCTTACTGATCTTAATAGCGAGCATAATCGGATCACAGGCTCTGGACCATTTACAACATTGAGACCTAAGAGCAGGAGAATGCCACCGTTGGCTAACTATGAACATGTCGACATCTTTTTACAGATGGTTATCAGCGATATGGAACAACTGGAACAGAGGGGACCGAGGTCCTTCAATTTCTCCCTGACGGAGATGCAGGCACTTACGTCCCTAGAAAAGGATCGCAATATTATAATCAAACCATCTGATAAAGGGGGCAATCTTGTCATCCTAGACTGTGATGCCTATGTCCGTATGTGCCTGGATCTCCTGAAGGATAAGGATGGATACAGGATCCTACCTACTAATCCGACCCAGCCTTTCTTGCTTGACTTAAAACAGATACTGGTTGATGGTCTCCAAGACAAAGTTATCAGTACCTCAGAATTTGAGTTCCTACTACCAACAAAACCCACGACAGCCACCTTCTACGGGCTTCCCAAGATCCACAAGGGGACCACTCCCCTAAAGGGTCGCCTGATTGTGTCAGGAATAAACTCCCTGACTCAGAACTGTGGAGTTTATCTGGACCAGGTGTTGGGGGAGTTCGTTGTGTCCCTCCCGGCATATACGAGGGACACAATGGACTTCCTCAATAAGATTGATGCCCTAAACCTTGATCCAGACTGCATTCTGGGAAGCATAGACGTAGAGTCGCTATATAGCTCGATCCCCCACCAACATGGTCTCCTAGCCATAGGATATTTTCTCCGCACAAGAGGGATACAATATAACACACACAATGAGTTTATACTAAAGCTGTTGGAATTTACTCTGACGCATAACTACTTTCTGTACAACTCAAGATTCTACCACCAGCTCAGGGGGACGGCGATGGGCAGTCCTTGTGCCCCAACCTACGCGAACCTCTTCCTGGGCTGGTGGGAGGATACACATGTATTTCCGGATGTCGCTGTTTGGTGGTCCAGCAACATACAGTTCTGGACCCGCTTTATTGATGACATATTTATTGTGTGGAAGGGTGGGCCAATAGATTTTAAAAGATTTATAGTGGATCTGAACAAAAACGAAATAGGCCTTCGCTTCACCTCTGAATATGACTCATCCACCATTACATTCTTGGATGTTAAAGTTAGCAAAGTGGGGGATAGATTATCAACCAATATATATAGAAAAACCACAGCGACCAACTCCCTATTACACTGGAGTAGCTATCATCCAAACCCCCTGAAACGAGGGATCCCTAGAGGACAATATCTTAGGGTAAGAAGAAACTGTTCAAATGATGAGGCGTTCTGCAATGAGGCAAGAGCCTTACAATCTAGATTTAAAGATAGAGGGTACCCTCAAAAAGTACTGAGAGACGCATTTCGACATGCGGCTACCAAAGACCGAAGTGATTTACTAGTCCCCAAAGTGAAAACAACTGACTCACAACCGTTAAGGATCATATCCAACTATGATGTAGCAAACGATGATGTAAAACAAATTCTCAGAAAATATTGGCCGATCCTTAGAATGGATCCTGATCTTGTGGAGATAACCACTGAACATCCCGCTGTCTCATATAGACGAGGCAGAAGTTTGAGAGACCGCCTGGTTACCAGTCACTTTGTACCTCCTACTAAAACTGGTACCTGGCTGGACAGAAAACCAGTGGGTGTCTTCAAATGCGGGAATTGTAAAGCCTGTGAGTTTCTATCCACGGCGAAAACAATCACCTGCTCAACGACAGGTCGTCTATTTCAAATTCGGGACTTTATTAATTGTAGATCAAAAGGTGTGGTCTATATATGTCAGTGTTCCTGCCCCATGGACTACGTGGGCAAGACAATCAGGGAACTGATTGTCTTGAGGCGACACCGGTCGCCACCCATGTAAACACCATACATGGGGGCGACTTGAGGTCTCTACATTTTTCGGTACTTGAGGTGATCCCTCCACCCCCACGTGGGGGCGACTGGGACAGAATGATCCTGCAAAAGGAGAGTCAATGGATCCACAGGCTCTGTTCCCAGTCCCCACGTGGCCTCAATGAAAGGCTGACCTTTTCGTGTTTCCTTTGACCCTCAGTTTCTTGGTGCGTCAATAATGTATTGACAGGGGGCGTTTGGATGTATATACCCCCAGTAAAATGTCCATCTGAACCTTAGTTACTGTCCGTTCCGCGTATTCCTGGGACATCCCTTTCTGTGTTTTTCCTCCCCCCCCCTTTTTCCCTTCCGCTTTTTTCCTCTCCCCCCCCCCTCCCCTCCTTCCTGCTTTTTCCTCTATGTGTGTGTTTATATATCCCCTATAGCTATATAGGCTCTAGTGATTAGATGGTCCCTTAAACTGGACCAGGTGCGCAAAGCGCCGAAATATGATTATTAAAAACACATGAATGACAATGGATTCATTGTGTACTCTATTTCCCCTGATGCACCTTTACGGGGAAAAATATTTATAATGACATTATCTCACACATTAGTGCTAGTCCTAACCCCACCGTATAGTCCCTCTGAAAAGACCGATGACCATAACCAATATATACCAAGTCACTGTACATATGACATAGAGGGCAGTAGGTGTCCTTAGATAATTATGCATATAGATATAAATAATAATAAACTGAGATCCATTCCATCTGTAAAGTGAGGGCCGCTGCATCACTAATAAACTGACTCTGGTATATCAAACATCAATATTATTGGTGCGCCAATAATGTCATATATAGTTCCCCTCACCATTATATATCTGAAGTGGGATAATGTGCACGATGCGGTTCAATTACCGGATGCACCGTGCGCTCCACAGGCAACAACAGTGACAAGCATCCGGAAATGGTCATACGAATGGGCGGAAGTGCGCGTGCGTTCCACTGTGGAACGCACGCCCAGACTCGGCACTCCACCCATAATACGCTGGATATCGGAGGCTGCGGTGGCGGGGTGCGTTCCACAGTGGAACGCACGCTCACACCACATGCCTGCAGCTTAGCTACACCTGTGGCCAATACATCTGAATAATCTAGAGGGCTATAAAGTGGGCAGTGACAGTCAGACAATGACTCTGGACCGCCATAGGGAGTGCAAGGGAGGACTGGACCGTAGGACAACTTAAATGTGAGTAACTCCATAAGACTGCTATAAATCGGCTCAAGATATATGAATACATCTTCTCTCATTACTTAATGTCTTGAATGCCCAGGCTCCATTCATCCACCTGATATATCTGTGGGGCCAGACTTACGTGATCTAGGACCTTTTCAAGGTAGCATCATTTATTTTGGTGGTGGTTTCCTTGAGTGACTGGAGACACAATAAGTATGTTTATGTATATACTCCTCTTTTTTTCAGCCATATATCTATATCACATAGGGACGCTCGTCCTATAACATGACGACCTGTGCCCTGTTGGCAAACTAATACAAGGAGTGATATCAAAACTCTTAGACAGAGTGAGTTACCAATTAACACTATGTGACTAACATGGTGGTGGGCACACATTTATCAGGTGATGATTTAGTGCTGATGACGACCTGTAATTATACATATATGTCTCTTTTTCCTTTCTGTTCTCTTTACAGAATCCTAATCTGAAGTCCTGCATCTATGTAATTGATAGCCATGCATCGATGGTTGATTATGTCGGATGCTCCCTTAAACTCTCTTTAATACTAATAATATCATGTAAAACCAATAGGCCCAGTTCGAACTGCCATTTGTGCAGGAACAGACATTATCACACTAGGGATGGTGAGAGAGATTCACCAATAGAGTGGTCCCATTATCTGGGCCTCCTATCCTATCAGTGTGATATATAGGCTATATGCTGCTGATCTGATGCAGCATTTTCTACACCTCATTATTTAATTTAACGGAAAGATTCATTCACCCCCTGATGATCCCACACCGTGGGGGAAACGCGTTGGGGTATTAGTGTATTGCTTTGATTCGGTCCATATATCTGGGTGACCGCTTACACCCCTATAACGGAGTGTCTTTTAATGAGTAAGTCCGGTGCGCCGTGTACCTTTTGATAATTTCATATCACCAGGGATGTATACATGGCGCACTAAATTTATGTTTGTTTTTGTCTTGCTGTCCATAGAGGTCCCCCACAGAAGAGGCTCATCTCAACAGGGAGGGCTACCTAGGATCTGTTAGCCTTAGGCTGGAGGACAGGGAGTCCCCACCATCAGGGGCCGTCCCTGGGCTAAGGGTTTAGCACAGGGTCCATAATAGGGACATTGTCCTTGCCCACAGCTAAACCCATCTAGTTAGGATAGGTGGTGGACCAACCGTGGACACTCGATATGTGTTGAGATAATAAAGAATGTTTAATAACTGAAGCGATTGTTCTCTTGAAGGGTTGACTCTTTAGCTGGATTTTGAAATGCCAAAATGCCTGAAGTCCAGTGTCAAGTCCCCACAGTCAGTGATGGTCTGGGGTGCCATGTCAGCTGCTGGTGTTGTCCACTGTGTTTTATCAAGGGCAAGGTCAATGCAGCTAGCCATCAGGAGATTTTGGAGCACTTCATGCTTCCATCTACTGAAAAGCTTTATGGAGATGAAGATTTCATTTTTCAGCACGACCTGGCACCTGCTCACAGCGCCAAAACCACTGGTAAATGGTTTACTGACCATGGTATTACTGTGCTCAATTGGCCTGCCAACTCTCCTGACCTGAACCCCATAGAGAATCTGTGGGATATTAGGAAGAGAAAGTTGAGAGACGCAAGACCCAACACTCTGGATGAGCTTAAGGCCGCTATCGAAGCATCCTGGGCCTCCATAACACCTCAGCAGTGCCACAGGCTGATTGCCTCCATGCCACGCCGCATTGAAGCAGTCATTTTTGCAAAAGGATTCCTGACCAAGTATTGAGTGCAGAACTGAACATAATTATTTGAAGGTTGACTTTTTTTGTATTAAAAACACTTTTCTTTTATTGGTCGGATGAAATATGCTAATTTTTTGAGATAGGAAATTTGGGTTTTCATGAGCTGTATGCCAAAATCATCAATATTAAAACAATAAAAGGCTTGAACTACTTCAGTTGGTGTGTAATGAATCTAAAATATATGAAAGTCTAATGTTTATCAGTACATTACAGAAAATAATGAACTTTATCACAATATGCTAATTTTTTTAGAAGGAACTGTATATACTTCACGTTGGCACATGCCTCACTGCTTAAAAACGGCATCATTGTGTTGGGCTGAAATGTTGCAGCTCAGGTGAATAAAGTGGGTCCACCGCCCCTTCACCTATTTTGGAGTACTGTCTTATTTGTTCCTTGTAGATAGATAGATAGATAGATAGATAGATAGATAGATAGATAGATATGCCAATTGATCGCCAGACAGACAGATAGCTAGGTAGACATGAGATGAGATAGATAGATAGATAGATAGATAGGTAGAGATAGATAGATAAATAAAACGAGGCAGCGCTCCAACTTCATGTGAAAGGGTGATGACCCAATTTATTTCCAAGGCATTGTTTCGGCCTACTCAATGAGGCCTTTGTCAAGCAAAGCAATAGTGTCACAAGTGAGTACAAACCGGATTCCAAAAAAGTTGGGACACTATACAAATCGTGAATAAATACTGAATGCAATGATGTGGAGGTGCTAACTTCTAATATTTTATTCAGAATAGAACATAAATCACGGAACAAAAGTTTAAACTGAGAAAATGTACCATTTTAAGGGAAAAATATGTTGAATCAGAATTTCATGGTGTCAACAAATCCCCAAAAAGGACAAGGCCATTTTCACCACTGTGTGGCATCTCCCCTTCTTCTTACAACACTCAACAGACGTCTGGGGACCGAGGAGACCAGTTTCTCAAGTTTAGAAATAGGAATGCTCTCCCATTCTTGTCTAATACAGGCCTCTAACTGTTCCATCGTCTTGGGCCTTCTTTGTTGCACCTTCCTCTTTATGATGCGCCAAATGTTCTCTATAGGTGAAAGATCTGACTGCAGACCGGCCATTTCAGTACCCGGATCCTTCTCCTACGCAGCCATGATGTTGTGATTGATGCAGAATGTGGTCTGGCATTATCTTGTTGAAAAATGCAGGGTCTTCCCTGAAAGAGATGACGTCTGGATGGGAGCAGATGTTGTTCTAGAACCTGAATATATTTTTCTGCATTGATGGTGCCTTTCCAGACATGCAAGCTGCCCATGCCACACGCACTCATGCAACCCCATACCATCAGAGATGCAGGCTTCTGAACTGAGCATTGATAACAACTTAGGTTGTCCTTGTCCTCTTTGGTCCGGATGACATGGCGTCCCAGATTTCCAAAAAGAACTTTGAATCGTGACTCGTCTGACCACAGAACAGTCTTCCATTTTGCCACACTCCATTGTAAATGATCCCTGGCCCAGTGAAAACGCCTGAGCTTGTGGATCTTGCTTAGAAATGGCTTCTTCTTTGCACTGTAGAGTTTCAGCTGGCAGCGGCGGATGGCACGGTGGATTGTGCTCACTGACAATGGTTTCTGGAAGTATTCCTGAGCCCATTCTGGGATTTCCTTTACAGTAGCATTCCTGTTTGTGGTGCAGTGTCGTTTAAGGGCCCGGAGATCACGGGCATCCAGTATGGTTTTACCGCCTTGACCCTTACGCACAGAGATTGTTCCAGATTCTCTGAATCTTCGGATGATGTTCTGCACAGTTGATGATGATAGATGCAAAGTCTTTGCAATTTTTCGGTGGGTAACACCTTTCTGATATTGCTCCACTATCTTTCTGCGCAACATTGTGGGAATTGGTGATCCTCTACCCATCTTGGCTTCTGAGAGACACTGCCGCTCTGAGAAGCTCTTTTTATACCCAATCATGTTGCCAATTGACCTAATTAGTGTTAATTGGTCTTCCAGCTCTTCGTTATGCTCAAATTTACTTTTTCCAGCCTCTTATTGCTACTTGTCCCAACTTTTTGGGGATTTGTTGACACCGTGAAAATATGAATCAACGTATTTTTCCTTTAAAATTATACATTTACTCGGATTAAACGTTTGATCCGTCATCTACATTCTATTACAAATAAAATATTGACATTTGCCATCTCCACATCATTGCATTCAGTTTTTATTCACAATTTGTTTAGTGTCCCAACTTTTTTGGAATCCGGTTTGTATATATACCCATAATTCCAAAGTGAAAATCAATCACATGATACATACTGAGTGGATGATTGGACACATGATAGATACATCAAATAAACAATTGATCACATGATATCCAAGACTATTGCAGAATAATAAAACTAAAAAAGAAGTGCATAGATGTCATAAAAAACATACAATTTATAATAAAGAATATCTATATTTGTAGTGAATACATAATAAATATGACACATAATCAAAAAGTTGATATGTGAGGCTGTGCATTAGTGCTAAAGTGCAAGTGCATAGTATCTAAAGGGTTAAAAATGCATCCTCAGCTGGTTTAAATGCAGCTGTATTAAGTCTAATATACTTCAAAAACTCAAACCAGCTTACCGTTGGTGGTTCAGTGTGGCCGCATGTACTCGGCGTCCCTGTGTGCGCATTGCGCAAGCGCGGGGCCCGACAGTCCCCCCCATCCTCCCAGACACGAGCGGCGCGGCTCACAACACTCGCCCACGTGATCGGAGACGCGATGACGGAGATCACGTCACCCGCACCGTGAGGACTCCACCCAAGCCAGGGGTGTGTCCGGTCACCATGGCGACCGGACAGGTTTAATAACATATCAGAGAAGAATAAATGTGCATAAGTAAGGGCATCAGTGGGGCCGTCTAAATAAGTTTCATCAGCAAGGGCTGACAGATCTATTAAGACCAAAGATTTAATGTAAGTGTGATTGTGAAAACTTGGATGGCACTTCTAGTGTCGCGGCGGCATCCATCATGGTGACATCGCGGCACACATTTTTATGCGATGTGTCGCCCAACATGTCAGTGTCGGCCGACCAGAAGCAAGGTGACGTGCAAAGAGCAAGATGCCTATTAAGGTGACTGGAAGGGGAATGGAAAACATTCCTAACACCTCATGACTACGGTGCAAATTTGTGCTGCACGAGACAAGGGCCACAGTAGTGGACCCCTGGGCTCTCGCCTTTATGACAACCAGGAATGGGACACGCCTGTGACCCACTCCAGATGTCAAATTGACACCAACACCGTAGGGGTTTAAACAGTCACCAATCAGGCAATCAAATCAGACAGATGTCAGACAAATAACAGAAAACGTAGATGAGACCACTGATGTCCTATAGTTCTTCAAACAAATACGATAAGTAACAAGAACCATGATGAGCGGAGACAGAGAACCACTTCTGGCATCGCTGGACTGGTAGCAACAAAGGACTTCCATAAATATCTACAAAAAAATAGAAAGAAAGAAAATTAGCGAAAAATATATGACTGGCGTTATTGCATAATCCTGAAGCCAGGCTGAACAAACAGTATCTCACCACAATAATGGGGCGAACAGCACCTATCTATTAAAAAAGATCCCATTTAAATTCTGTGTTCAGCCCATCAGGTTTTAATGTGCGTAAATGGTGTATCCATATCAATTCATGCCGTTTTAGCGCCAATTCTCTATCACCACCTCTTTTAAGAGGGGCAATATGGTCAATAATTCTAAACTTAAGATCTTTTTCTCTGTGTTTGGACACAGGAAGATCTTTCCTTTTTTGACGAATAGTGTACCTGTGCTGGTTGAGACGCGTTTTTAGATCAAGAGTGGTCTCTCCTACATACAGGAGGCCACAAGGACACTGAAGTAAATAGATCACAAACGTACTATCACAAGTGATATAATGACGGATCTCATACTGTGTGTTCAAAGTAGGATAAACAAACTTGTCACCTTTTAGCATATACAGACGTGGACAAAATTGTTGGTACCCTTTGGTCAATGAAAGAAAAAGTCACAATGGTCACAGAAATAACTTTAATCTGACAAAAGTAATAATAAATTAAAATTCTATAAATGTTAACCAATGAAAGTCAGACATTGTTTTTCAACCATGCTTCAACAGAATTATGTAAAAAAATAAACTCATGAAACAGGCATGGACAAAAATGATGGTACCCCTAGAAAACACAGAACATAATGTGACCAAAGGGACATGTTAATTCAAGGTGTGTCCACTAATTAGCATCACAGGTGTCTACAACCTTGTAATCAGCCATTGGGCCTATATATATGGCTCCAGGTAATCACTGTGTTGTTTGGTGATATGGTGTGTACCACACTCGACATGGACCAGAGGAAGCAAAGGAAAGAGCTGTCTCAAGAGATCAGAAAGAAAATTATAGACAAGCATGTTAAAGGTAAAGGCTATAAGACCATCTCCAAGCAACTAGATGTTCCTGTGAGTACAGTTGCACATATTATTCATAAGTTTAAGATCCATGGGACTGTAGCCAACCTCCCTGGACGTGGCCGCAGGAGGAAAATTGATGACAAATCTAAGAGACGGATAATCCGAATGGTAACAAAAGAGCCTAGAAAGACTTCTAAAGAGATTCAAGGTGAACTTCATGCTCAAGGAACATCAGTGTCAGATCGCACCATCCGTCGTTGTTTGAGCCAAAGTGGACTACATGGGAGACGACCAAGGAGGACACCATTGTTGAAAACGAATCATAAAAAAGCAAGACTGGAATATGCCAAACTACATGTTGACAAGCCACAAAGCTTCTGGGAGAATGTCCTGTGGACAGATGAGACAAAAATCGAAGTTTTTGCCAAGGCACATCAGCTGTATGTTCACAGACGAAAAAATGAAGCATATCAAGAAAAGAACACTGTCCCTACTGTGAAACATGGAGGAGGCTCTGTTATGTTCTGGGGCTGCTTTGCTGCGTCTGGCACAGGGTGTCTTGAATCTGTGCAGGGTACAATGAAATCTCAAGACTATCAAGGAATTCTAGAGAGAAATGTACTAGCCAGTGTCAGAAAGCTTGGTCTCAGTCGCAGGTCATGGGTCTTGCAACAGGACAATGACCCAAAACACACCGCTAAAAACACCCAAGAATGGCTAAGAGGAAAAAATTGGACTATTCTAAAGTGGCCTTCTATGAGCCCTGACCTCAATCCTATTGAGCATCTTTGGAAGGAGCTGAAACATGCAGTCTGGAAAAGGCACCCTTCAAACCGGACACAACTGGAGCAGTTTGCTCATGAGGAGTGGGCCAAAATACCTGCTGAGAGGTGCAGATGTCTCATTGACAGTTACAGGAAGCGTTTGATTGCAGTGATTGCCTCAAAAGGTTGCGCAACAAAATATTAAGTTAGGGGTACCATCATTTTTGTCCATGCCTGTTTCATGAGTTTATTTTTTTACATAATTCTGTTGAAGCATGGTTGAAAAACAATGTCTGACTTTCATTGGTTAACATTTATAGAATTTTAATTTATTATTACTTTTGTCAGATTAAAGTTATTTCTGTGACCATTGTGACTTTTTCTTTCATTGACCAAAGGGTACCAACAATTTTGTCCACGTCTGTAGCTACAGTTAGCGCAACTCAGGGTGAGAAAACACACATTCCTTTTGGTGCCAACATAGGTCTGGCTAGGTACCTTACCCCCTACTTCCAAGTTTGTCACGCAGATTGAGGGACCTTCTGTATGACATAAGGGGAGGAGCAAGAAATTCTTTGACATGACTTAAAGAGGACCTTTCATCTGACAATTATTTTTTAACTAAGTGTGATCTGTACAGTGGCGCCCAAGGATCTCACTGCACTTACTATTATCCCTGGGCACCACTCCGTTCTCCCGCTTTGCCTTTCGGTATGTTCAGTCACTGGGTTATAGTAGGTGGAGACTTAGGGGACTTGGTTATAGTAGGAGGAGACTGCCCTTGTTGTCCTGGGTGTCTCCTTCTCCCAGGCTGTAGCGCTGGCCAATCGCAGCGCAGAGCTCACAGCCTGGGAGAAGGAGATGCCCAGGAGAACAAGGGCAGTCTCCTCCTACTATAACCAAGTGACCGAACATACCGGAGGGCATAGCGGGAGAACGGAGCGGCGCCCAGGGATAATAGTAAGTGCAGTGATATCCCTGGGCGCTGCTGTACAGATCAAGATACTTAGTTCACAATTTTTTGCCAGATGAAAGGTCCTCTTTAAATAGGCCAATGTTTTTTAATTGCCCCAGCTATGTGATAGCTAATCTCTGCAAAAGTGGAAATAAAGGGGACCCTTTCTGGTGTCACTCGTTTAGTTATCCCCGAGGCATCCGGTCCCAATACGTCCAAATGCCTCCAGATCAACCTTTTGGGGTACCCTCTTTTGACAAATTTGTTAGACATCTCTAGCAATCTGTTATTACACACCTCAGGATCTCTAATAATCCGTTGCACATGGAGAAATTGACTACGAGGAAGTGACTTAATCATGGAGCGCGGGTGACAGCTCTCAAAACCTAGAAGTTTGTTGCAATCAGTGGGTTTAGTATATCAATCAGTTGTTAGCAAGTTTCCCTGAATCTTGACCATGGTATCCAAAAACTGAACTTGTTCAGTGGAGTAAGTGAGGGTGAATTGGATATCAAGATCAACCATATTGAGAAAATAATGGAATTCAGCAAATTCACCTTCTGTGCCATTCCAGGTGACAAATACATCATCAATGTATCTCCACCACCCCAGCACATGGCTGAAGTGGTGGGAGACATAGATGTGTCTTGTCTCTAGGTCTGACATGAAGACATTGGCGTAAGATGGCGCCACATTTGAACCCATAGCGGTTCCCCGCAACTGAAGATAGAAGCCATCTTTGAATGCAAAATAGTTATGGCTTAAAACAACACTAAGGAGATTGATAATAAATTCCTTGCACCCTTCAGTATAGTCTATTTCAATAAGGCATCTCCGAATTGCCTCCACACCTCTATCATGATTGATAGAGGTGTAGAGGCTAGTCACATCGAAGGATGCCAATATGGTATCTGGAGTCATTGAAACATTGGAGATCTTGTCAAGAAAATCTCCTGTGTCACTTATGAATGATCTAGAAGAGACAGCCTGGGTCTACCTGGGGGATTAGTTAGGGACTTGTGAATTTTGGGTAACACGTATATCAGAGGTGTTTTGGGATGTGTCACAAGCAGATAAGTGTATAAAGATTCGTCAATGATACCACCTGACCTTGCGGTATTTAGAATGCTAGTGATTACTCTCAACACATCAAATTTTGGATCGCGATTAAGATGCCTATAAACCTCGGAATCAACTAATTGTTTAAGGATCTCAGAGACATACCACTCGGTGTCCATAACTAGAACGGCTCCCCCTTTATCTACCGGTTTGACAGTGAGGGAACCGTTGTTGCACAATTCATCAATAGCCCGTATCTCAGCAGCCGGCATATTAGGATGCTCCAGACCACCATCTTGTAAAACATGTTTCAACATATCAATCTCTGTGTGTGTCAATAGCGGGACAATTCAGCTGTGGGGTGATAGATAGATAGATAGATAGATACAAACCGGATTCCCAAAAAGTTGGGACACTATACAAATCGTGAATAAAAACTGAATGCAATGATGTGGAGGTGCCAACTTCTAATATTTTATTCAGAATAGAACATAAATCACGGAACAAAAGTTTAAACTGAGAAAATGTACAATTTTAAGGGAAAAATATGTTGAATCAGAATTTCATGGTGTCAACAAATCCCCAAAAAGTTGGGACAAGGCCATTTTCACCACTGTGTGGCATCTCCCCTTCTTCTTACAACACTCAACAGACGTCTGGGGACCGAGGAGACCAGTTTCTTAAGTTTAGAAATAGGAATGCTCTCCCATTCTTGTCTAATACAGGCCTCTAACTGTTCAATCGTCTTGGGTCTTCTTTGTTGCACCATCCTCTTTATGATGCGCCAAATGTTCTCTATAGGTGAAAGATCTGGACTGCAGACTGGCCATTTCAGTACCCGGATCCTTCTCCTACGCAGCCATGATGTTGTGATTGATGCAGAATGTGGTCTGGCATTATCTTGTTGAAAAATGCAGGGTCTTCCCTGAAAGAGATGACGTCTGGATGGGAGCAGATGTTGTTCTAGAACCTGAATATATTTTTCTGCATTGATGGTGCCTTTCCAGACATGCAAGCTGCCCATGCCACACGCACTCATGCAACCCCATACCATCAGAGATGCAGGCTTCTGAACTGAGCGTTGATAACAACTTGGGTTGTCCTTGTCCTCTTTGGTCTGGATGACATGGCGTCCCAGATTTCCAAAAAGAACTTTGAATCGTGACTCGTCTGACCACAGAACAGTCTTCCATTTTGCCACACTCCATTTTAAATGATCCCTGGCCCAGTGAAAACGCCTGAGCTTGTGGATCTTGGTTAGAAATGGCTTCTTCTTTGCACTGTAGAGTTTCAGCTGGCAGCGGCGGATGGCACGGTGGATTGTGGTCACTGACAATGGTTTCTGGAAGTATTCCTGAGCCCATTCTGGGATTTCCTTTACAGTAGCATTCCTGTTTGTGGTGCAGTGTCGTTTAAGGGCCCGGAGATCACGGGCATCCAGTATGGTTTTACGGCCTTGACCCTTACGCACAGAGATTGTTCCAGATTCTCTGAATCTTCGGATGATGTTCTGCACAGTTGATGATGATAGATGAAAAGTCTTTGCAATTTTTCGGCTGGGTAACACCTTTCTGATATTGCTCCACTATCTTTCTGCGCAACATTGTGGGAATTGGTGATCCTCTACCCATCTTGGCTTCTGAGAGACACTGCCACTCTGAGAAGCTCTTTTTATACCCAATCATGTTGCCAATTGACCTAATTAGTGTTAATTGGTCTTCCAGCTATTCTTTATGCTCAAATTTACTTTTTTCCAGCCTCTTATTGCTACTTGTCCCAACTTTTTGGGGATTTGTTGACACCGTGAAAATATGAATCAACGTATTTTTCCTTTAAAATGATACATTTACTTGGATTAAACGTTTGATCTGTCATCTACGTTCTATTACAAATAAAATATTGCCATTTGCCATCTCCACATCATTGCATTCAGTTTTTATTCACAATTTGTATAGTGTCCCAACTTTTTGGGAATCTGGTTTGTAGATAGATAGATAGAAAGTAGATATTAGATATAGATGGTCGCTAGATAGATAAATAAATAGATAGATAGATAGATCTACAGACAGACACATAGATAGATAGATAGATCATGTGCTTCTCTGTACCTAGACTTCAGCTTGGCAAGCGTAAAGAATCTTTATCCAGATAAATGTGGATTCCCCAAACCCAGTGACCCTTGCACTTACCCACGTTGACCTCAGATTGTATAGCTTAATAAGTAGGCAGATTTGCTCTTCAGGAGCTAAGTTATGAGCTGAAATGATTCTCATAATGGTTGTCACCCAGCTTTTTTATGTGTGTTTACCTTTAACAAACAAAAACTTTTCTATCGGGCTTACACTCATCCCGTTCCATTTTCCTGACAGTTCTGTAAATGGCGACATATTGTTTTCAGCCCAAACTGCACAAATACCCAACCATTCTGATGAAACAATACTTTGCAAACAGGAAAAAAAACAAGATTTTAGTGTACATTTGCTGAGCAACAAGACATAAAAGAAGTTCTAGAGACCCGCTACATGAAACGGGAGGAATCTGCGGCGCCAGATACGACATGAACTTATAAATAACAAACAGTGGCGCAATAAGCAGACTTTCCCTCTGAACCTTTGAATCCCCCACAATGGTTATTTGTACACAAGCGGAGTCTCTGAACTCAGGCCCGCGGCACGCTCATTTGAATATTTCCCACAACCTGAAGTCGTAACTGTTAATTTAATGCACTACTTCTAGAGACTCCATTTATTATGTTATTGTCTTCTATTGTAAGCCTAAATGAATTTGTTTTTTTTCCCAATCTAATTGTATTTTTTATTTTTTTTTTGCATTAAAGCTTTCAGGCTGACGACTAATTTTCCAGCTTGTAGAGAAGAATTAGCATATTTTCTTTATTAGATTTTTTTTCTTCCTGTTTTACAATCCAGACATCTTTTTTCCCCAAGTTAAGATTCTTTATGCATGAATTTACTTTGCTTTAGTTAAACTGTATTAGCGCCCTGCTGGTGCTTGGGCGGGACATTAAGATATCTTGACAAAAGTATAGCTGGTTTCTTAGAGGATCTGTAACCATTCCAGCCCTTTGAATCAAGAGGAAAAAAGCAGTCTGATTTGAGAGCTGCCGACAAACAACGCGAGTTTGTGAGCGTTCGCGTGTTTGAGTTAAAGTGTGTGACTTTAGATTACGTGACTTGAGATTCAGGGACTTTAGGAGGGGACTACAGTAAGTTAGATTCTTATCACTGCACGATATTGTATTTTTTCTCTTTTCTTGCGTAATCCCCATTTAGTATGAGTTCCATGATTGACAGCGCAGTCCATCGCACTTCTTGTCTAATGTATGCAGTTCTGGAACAGCCGTTTGAAGTTTCATATCTTTGTTCAAAATGTGAGCAAATTGCCTGTTTGTAATCGCACATCGTGTATCTAACCGGGCGAGTTTCAACACTGAGAAGTGTTGACAATTTGGAAAAGAGTTTGCTGCTCGCTGAGCAAACACTCTATGGGGTAGATGTGGGGGAGGGTGGTAGCGAGGAGGCTGAGGAAAGTGAGGTAGCTAGCTGGATAACAGAAAGCGGGGTAGAGGGAAGAGAGCCAGGGAGGCTACCCCTGATCTGACACACCCCAACAATTTTCAAGGTTGGCAGATGAGGGGCATGTCAGATCAGGGAGAGCACTCCTCCAGCTGCACCCTTCCTTTGCCAGTCAGGGGAATGTCAGCTCCAGTAAGCAGGGGAACAGGAGAGCAGGGCAGGCCAGACAGGTGCTGGTAGTGGGAGACTCAATTATTAGGGGAACAGAGAGGGCAATCTGTCACAAAGACCGGGATCGTCGAACAGTGTGTTGTCTTCCTGGCGCTCGAGTTCGACACATTGGGGATCGGGTTGACAGATTACTGGAGGGGCTGGAGAAGATCCAGAAGTTATGGTCCATATCAGAACCAATGACAAAGAAGGTGGAGCGTTCTTAAAAATTATTTTAGGGATTTAGGTCAAAAGCTTAGGGCAAGGACCTCAAAGGAAGTGTTTTCAGAAATACTACCTGTACCACGAGCCACACAAGAAAGGCAGCGAGATATTAGGGAGGTTAACAAGTAGCTCAAGAACTGGTGTAGGAAGGAGGGGTTTGGGTTCCTGGAGAACTGGGCCGACTTCTCTGTCGGCTACAGGGCTCTATCATAGGGATGGCCTGCACCTCAATGGGGAAGGGGCAGCTGTGTTGGGGGAGAAGATGGCTAGAAGGTTGGAGGAGTGTTTAAACTAGGGACTGGGGAGAAGGGTAGTTACATTATAGGATGGGAAGATAGTGCAGATAGAGACCGGGGGCAAGGTAGTGGGACTGGGGGAGGAATGGAAGGGGGGACTAGAACAGTTCAGAAGAAAAGGTGTAGGGTAAAAAATATACGTAAACCTCTTAATTGTATGTATACTAATGCCAGAAGCCTGACTAATAAAACTGGGGAACTGGAGTTAGTGATGTGTGAGGAGGACTATGACATAGTGGGAATAACGGAAACATGGCTGGATGATAGCTATGACTGGGCAGTTAATGTACAGGGTTACAGTCTGTTTAGAAAGGATCGCAAAAACCGGAGAGGGGGAGGGGTCTGCCTTTATATAAAGTCCTGTCTAAAGCCCACAGTCCGAGAAGATATAAGTGAGGGACATGAACATGTGGAGTCACTGTAGGTAGAAATACATGGAGGCAAAAACAATAATAAATTACTAATAGGAGTTTATTATAAACCACTAGTGATGATCGAGCATGCTCGGTCAAACACCTGTTCGGCTCGAGCATCTCGATGCTCGGCACATGGCAGTATTCGTCCGAATACTGCATGTGCTCGAGCGCAATGCTTGAGTTTCCGCCCCGCACGTTTCTTGGCTGCTATGCAGCCAATAAACCTGCAGGTAAGTACTGCCCTTACTGTAATGCCGTAGCCATGTTGACCGATGGCATTACAGTGATTGGCTGGCCGGATATATAGCACCCGATGCCGCATGTTCGGCTCATTCTTAGTCAGGGAGAGCTGTGCTGAGGAAGGGACAGACAGTGTATTTAGGAATATTTTTACCACCAAAACTTTTCAGAGACCCAAAAGTCCTTTTAAGGAATATGTATGTGGCAGCAATCTATATTTTTAGCACAACCTGTGCTAAATAGCTAAAACTTTATATACCCAAAAATGTCCTTCTAAGGACTTTTGTGTGTGTCAGCAATATCTATTTTTAGCGCATCATGCGATAAATAGCGTACAATAGTTAGACTGCTGCAGACAGCGACATTAGCTGCAGTGACATCTCCTATGTAAAGTGTGCGCATCCAAAAAATATAGGCCTCATGCACACGACCATTGTTTTATTCTGTGTCCATTGTGCCGTTTTTCGTGATTTTCTGCGGACCCATTGACTTTCAATGGGTCTGTTGAAAACTCGGCTAATGCACCGTTTGCCATCCGCGTCTGTGATCCGTGGTTCCAGTCCGTCAAAAAAATATAACTTGTCCTATTATTAAGTCAATGGGCACACAAGATTGTCATCCGCGTCCGTTTTTTTTCCTATGATTTGAATGGCAAACCTGTCTTAGACTTTTTTTTTTACTTTCCTTTATGTCTGGTGGTCCTCCAAAAATCAAGGAAGACACGCGGAAACAAAAACGGAAACGGATCACGGAACAACGGAACCCTATTTTGCGGAACGGAACACAACAACGGTCATGTGCATGAGGCCATACAGTGTACTTTTTCTGTAGACGGTGTCCGCTGCGGACAGTGACATTAGCTGCGCCACATCTCCTGTGTAAAGTGTGCGCATCCCAAAAATATCTGTGACATACAGTGTACTTTTTTTAATAGACGATGTCTGCTGCGGACAGTGACATTACCAGTGCCACATCTGCAGTGTAACTTGTGCGCTTCAAAAATGTATCTGTGACATACAGTGTACTTTTTCCGTAGACTGTGTCTGCTGCGGACAGTGACATTACCAGCGCCACATCTGCAGTGTAATGGGTGCGCTTCAAAAATTATCTGTGACATACAGTGTACTTTTTCCGTAGACAGTGTCCGCTGCGGACAGTGACATTACCAGCGCCACATCTCCTGTGTAAAGTGTGCGCATCCAAAAATTATCAATGAGATCCAGTGTACTTTTTCAATAGACGGTGTCCGCTTCTAACAGTGACATTACCAGGGCCACATCTGCAGTGTTACGTGTGCGATTAAAAAATTTATCTGCGACATACAGTGTACTTTTTTGCATAGAAGTTGCGTACAGTGACATTACCGGTGGTACCTCTCCTGTATAACGTTTCCTCATCCCAAATCCCTGTGACATTCCCTGTAATTTTTCATTAGACGCTGGTGACAGCATTGACATTATCTGCGGGATATCTCCTCTGTGATGTTTACACATCCCAAATACCTTTTTAAATTTGTTTGCGCATACATTTCCAAATCCTACACTACTGTACGTGTGATCGACTTTCAATCATATATAACATTTAATATGAAGAAGGCGAGCAGTAAGGGATGGGGAAGTGGCCGTGCTGCTGATGGAGCACGCAGAGGCCGTGACCCTGGGCACGGTGAAACTGTGCCTGCTGCCAGAGCATAAGAAACACACTCATCCACGATACCTAGTTACATGTCACAGTTTGCAGGGCGACACAGGACACCACTCTTGAAGTCAGACCAGTGCGACCAGGTGGTCGGTTGGATTGCAGCAAATAATGCTTCCTCGGTTAAGCACCACCCTATCTTCCACAAAGTCCAGTCTCAGTAGTCAAGAGTCTGCTCAACCCAATCCTCACTCTGATCCTCTTTCCTCCCACCATGGAGACTCTGGGCAAACAAGTCATCCCACACTCGAATATTCCGAGGAGCTCTTTTCAGCACCATTCCTTGATTTGACCCTCTCGCCAAGCATGCTTGAAGAGGGACAAATCTTGTGCCCTGATTCCCAAACTCTTGAGCATCCACAATCACAAGAAGATGACAGTGGGGAACGGCAATTACTGTTTAATGAGGTGGATGATGATGAGACACAGTTGCCAATAACTCAACGGCAATTACTGTCTCAAGAGGTTGAGGAAGAGGATAAGACACAGGGTTCAATCACTGAGGTTGTGGTTAGGTCAACAAGTCAGGAGGATGAGCAGAGTGAGGAAGTGGAAGAGGAGGTGGTGGACGATAAAGTTACTGACCCAACCTAGGAAGGTGGAAAGCCGAGCGAGGACAGCAGTACAGAGGGGGAGGGATCTGCTGCACTGCAACAGGCTGGAAGAGACAGTGGGGTTGCAAAAGGGAGAAGGCGGGCCACACCAAACAGGCCCGCAACTGTTCCATGGCAGAAATCTCTTTGCAGAAATCTCCCTTGCCAAGGTGTTCCGCAGTCTGGCACTTTTTTTTAGGAAAGTGCGGACGACAAATGAATTGTAATTTGCAACCTGTACCATACACCATAGCAGGGGCGTGAACACTAGCAACCCACCAGTATGATCCGCCACATGGCATCAAAGCACCATAATAGGTGGGCCGAACGCCTGGGTCCACAATCTGTGTCTGCGGGTCACACCACTGCCTCCTCTTCCTCTGTGTTACTTGCTGGCCAATCCCCTGTCAAAATCGCAGGCCCAGATGCCTCCCGCCCTGCACCTGGACCTTCGCAAGCACCATCAGTAACCACATCCACTTCCATGTCACAGCGCACCATACAAATGTCCTTACCCCAGGCATTTGAACGCAAGCACAAATACCCAGCCACCCACCCACTGTCACATCTGTGACAGGTCTCAGAAGGTCTGAAAGATTATCTACGCATTAGTGATCTGACAGTCTCTTTCGGTTTCACTTTTCTGTGTGTTGCTGGTATGTTCACACCTCCTGTTCAGGTGTGGATCATGTGACCTTTACCTCGCCCTATTTAGTCTGACTTTTCCTATCACTCCTTGCTTGGGATAGCTTCATTTGGTCTTGGAAGAGCTGGAGTGTGGTTCGTGTTGAAGTCCTGTTCATCCATCATCCTCTGAAGTTAAGTGTTCCGCTTGTTGTGTTTTGTATCCCCCCCCCCCTGGTAGTTTACTAGGCCTCAGTGAGACGCTAGTTCCTTCACCAGGGAAGGAACGGGTGGTCTCTGCCCTGTCATTATCTTTAGGGCAT
Organism: Bufo gargarizans; assembly: GCF_014858855.1. Classification (NCBI taxonomy): domain Eukaryota; kingdom Metazoa; phylum Chordata; class Amphibia; order Anura; family Bufonidae; genus Bufo; species Bufo gargarizans. The sequence goes on along the minus strand of NC_058087.1, from coordinate 4,499,776 downwards.
CTGAGGGTCACCAGGGTTTTCTAGGTTCCTGTGTATGGGTATCTCTACCTTTGAGAGGTGCCCATACGGATAGGAGTTAGGGCCAGGAGCAGGGTTTTATAGGTGGTGACCCTTTTCCTTCCCTAGCGGTGAGGCCTAGTGTCTTTCCCCTTCCTTCTTGATTGTCTTTTGGTGTTCTCCCCTACTACATCCGTGACAGGCCATAACACTAAATGCGCCGATTTCCAAATTACTGGCCCTGGAAATGTTGCCATTTAGGCTTGTGAACACTGAGGCCTTACGCAGCCTCATGTCGCGTTACGCAGTCCCCAGCCGCCACTATTTTTCAAGGTGTGCCGTGCCCGCCTTACACCAACATGTGTCCCGTAACATCACATGTGCCCTGGCCAACACAGTTACTGGGAAGGTCCACTTAACCACGGACACATGGACAAGTGCATTTGGCCAGGGACGCTACATTTCCCTGACGGCACACTGGGTGAATGTTATGGAGGCTGGGAGCGAGTCGTACCCTGGGATGGCACAGGTGCTACCGACGCCAAGAATTGCGGGCCCTACTTCGATCAGGGTTTCCGCCAGCACCTATGTTAGTGGCTCCAACCCCCACTTCTCCTTCTCCGCCTCCACTTCCACCTCCGAATTATCCGTGTGCAACACTAGTCAGTAATCAGTCGGTAGCTGGAAGCAATGTAGCACTGCAGTGGGGAAGCGGCAACAGGCTGTGCTGAAGCTGATATGCTTAGGGGACAAACAGCACACCGCAGCAGAGCTGTGGCAGGGGATAAGAGACCAGACTGAGCTGTGGCTCTCACCACTCAACCTACAACCAGGCATGGTTGTGTCTGATAATGACTGTAACTTAGTGGAGGCTTTGGAGTTCGGCAAACTCAGACACATCCCATGCCTAGCCCACGTCTTAAACTTAGTGATTCAGTGGTTTCTCAAAACCGACCCCAATTTGCCTGAGCTACTGGTGAAGGTGCGACGCGTTTGTGCCCATTTCCGCAAGTCATCGACAGCTTCAGCCGGTCTGTCAACGCTGCAGCAGTGCTTGAAATTGCCAGCTCACCGGCTGTGCGACGTGAGCATGCGCTGGAACTCAAAGTTCCACATGTTGGCCAGGCTTTGTGAGCAGCAGAGGGCAGTAGTAGAATACCAGCTGCAACATGGTCATCGCCTCTCCAGTCAGCTTCCGCTATTCACAAGTGAGAAGTGGGCATAGATGTCTGACTTCTGTGAGGTTTTAGGAAACTCTGAGGAATTAACACAGATGGTGAGCGGCGATAACACTATTATCAGCGTAAACATCCCACTTCTGTGTCTACTCAAACGCTCACTGCTCACAATTAAGGACAACGCTTTGCATGTGGAAGAGGTGAAAATGGGGGAAGACATTACACAGGGTGATAGCCAGACCACCCTCAGTTCGTCTTCTCAGCGCGAATTGGACGATGAAGAGGAGGAGCAGTAGACAGTTGCCTCCGCTACAGAGGGTAGTACCCATGGAAGTTTAATTCCATCTGTTCAGCGTGGGTGGGCAGAAGAGGAGGAAGAGGATGAGGAGATTGAGAGTGATCCTCCTGATGACGACAGCGAAGTCTTGCCTGTTGGTACTCTGGCACACATGGCTGACTTCATGTTAGGCTTCCTTTCTCGCGACCCATGCTTTATACGCATTTTAGACAACATGGTTTACTGGATGTTCACCCTTCTCGACCCCCGCTACAAAGAGAACTTCTCATCTCTCATTCCTCTGGTGGAGAGGACGAGCAAAACGCCATATCACAACGCTGGCAGCAGAGTCCGTAGTTCCCTGGCCAACCGAGGAGGGGAGACAAGGGGAACACACAGCAGTTCCAACAGAGGCAGGGAAACACTCTCCAAAGCCTGGGACAGTTTCATGACACCCCGCCAGCACCCTTACCCAGATGCATGGCCTAGTGTCACAAGGAGGGAACATTTTTGGAAGATGGTGAATAAGTACATAGCATACCGTGTCAGCATTCTCAATGATCCCTCAGTGCCTTACAACTACTGGGCGTCCAAGCTGGACACGTGGCATGAACTGGCGCTCTACGCCTTGGAGGTGCTGCCCTGCCCTGCCGCCAGCGTTTTGTCTGAGCGGGTATTAAGTGCTGGTGGAATTATAACAGATAAGCGTATCCGCCTGTCAACAAAAAATGCTGACAGGTTGACTATTATAAAAATGAACAAGGCCTGGATTGACCATGACTTCTCGACTCCACCAGAGGAAAGCTGATGAACATAAAGGCACTTTAAATGTGTTGTTTATAATGTACTGAATGCACTGTATTCCCATGCACCCATTCCACCACAAACAAGGATATATGGTTGAATCTTCCTTTTCTCATCCTCCTTCTCCTCTTCCATCATATCAACACATGCTTATTCGTCGCTTATACTGCCCTCGCATATATGCCCTTCGCATATAATGTTTTACAGGGTCAGCTCACCAGCAGGCCCTCGCATATAATATTTTAGAGGGTCTGCTCACCAGCAGGCCCTCGCTTATAATTTTTTAAAGGGTCAGATCACCATCAGGCCCTCGCATATAATGTTTTACAGGGTCAGCTCACCTGCAGGCCCACACATAAAATCTTTCATAGGGTCTGCTCACCTGCAGGCCCTCACCTAATTATACCTAATAGGTAATTTGCACGCATGTTGCCTTGCTTGGATGTGGTAGCCGTAGCTGTTTCTCAGGCTCCCTCTCTGGAATCGAACCATGATTCCTCCGTTACCCGTGGTCACTATGGTTTGCTCTGAAAATAACATTGAAAGTTGATAGGGCAGACATCCGAATGGATCATCGCCGTCACAGGGCCGTGCGATCGGCCCAGGTTATCTAGAGTCACCAAAGCGTCAGAAGGCCCTCGTCCATAATGTTTTGAATCGTCAGATTAGCAAGCCCTTGCTCCAAATGTGCCGGTTCCTTGTAATTTTTGGCAGCCCTTTCACTTAATGCATAGGCTTTATGAGTGTAGGAGTCCCACTATCTGAACAATTGAACCACAATGTGAATGAGGCCCTCCTTTATGTGATATACAGGTTGTATCGGAGTGCCTCTTCCTTGTAATTTTTGGCAGAACTTACACTTTATATACAAGTATACAAGTAATTATACAGGAAATAATGTTTCCTAACAATTTTTCCTCTAAAATCGATTTTATCTTTGGTTTTGTGCGTATTATTGTCAGTCTGTTAAAGTGGCGTACTACTCGAACAACATCGTTCTCAGCAGCGACCTGGGAGTCCAAGATGCATCTAGGCATCCTCCCCATGCTGTTCCCGAACCATTTAGGTGGTGTTTCCATAATTTTCTGACCTTTTCCTATGAACCAGGCACCCTCCCCTCTTCAGAGCAGGGGCCAAGCATCCCGATGTGTTCGGCCATAGCACCCGAGCACTTTAATGAGGTGGTTATTATGGGGGACCTCAGCAACCTGGATATAGACTGGGAAACTGAAAGCTGTACATCTCATAAAGAAAACAGGTTCTTGGCAATAACCAAAGACAATTACCTTTCCCAAATGGTTCAGGACCCGACTAGAGGGAAAGCCATACTGGACTTAGTATTAACCAATAGGCCTGACAGAACAGACGTGCAGGTCGGTGGACACCTGGGAAATAGTGATCATTAAGTAATAACTTTCCAATTATCATTCAAAAGAGTGTTTCTTCAGGGAGGAACAAAAATACCAAACTTCAAAAAAGCTGAATTTAGCCAACTAAGAGAGGTCATAGGCCTAACTAACTGGGACAAAGTACACAAAAATAAAAATACAGCCACAAAATTGGATATTTTTAAAAGCATCCTAAAATCTAATTGTAAGAGGTACATACCTTATGGGAATAAAAGGTTAAGGGTGGGAAAAAACAATGTGGATAAATAGAACTGCAAAGAAAGCAATAAATGACAAAAAGAAAGCATTAAAATGACTAAAACAGGAGGGTAACGTGGAAGCACAAAAAAACTAGAATATGTAAAAAAAGAAATTAATAAAAGCAGCCAAACTATAGATTGAGAGAATAACTGCCAAAGAGCGCAAAATAAATAAATTATATAAATGGTAATAAAAGTATAAATCTGAAGGTGTCGGCCTTCTACAGAGGGGGAGTTGCAGAGAGCGATGAGGAGAAAGCAAAGCTATTAAATATTTTTTCTTTCCACTGTATTCACTGAAGAAAATAAACAGATTAAATTCAGAATATAAAAGTAAATTCCCCATTAAAAGTGCCCTGTCTGACCCAGGAAGAAGTACAGCGGCGTCTTAAAAAGATTAAAATAGACAAATCGCCAGGACCAGATGGCATACACCCCCGTATCCTAAGAGAATTAAGTAATGTCATAGCCAGACCCTTATTATCTGATATTTAAGGACTCTATACTGACAGGGGGTGTTCCACAGGATTGGCGCATAGCAAATGTGGTGCCAATACTCAAAAAGGGTCCAAAAACAGAGCCCGGAAACTATAGGCTCGTAAGTTTAACATCTGTCGTGGGTAAACTGTTTGAAGGTTTTCTAAGAGATGCTATCTTGGAGTACCTCAATGAACGCCATATCAGCATGGCTTCATGAGGGATGGGTCATGTCAAACTAATTTAATCAGTTTCTATGAGGAGGAAAGTTCTAGACTTGACAGCGGCGAATCAATGGATGTCGTATATCTGGACTTCTCCAAAGCATTTGACACTGTACCACATAAAAGGTTAGTATATAAAATGAGAATGCTCGGACTGGGAGAAAATGTCTGTATGTGGGTTAGTCACTGGCTCAGTAATAGAAAACAGAGGGTGGGTATTAGAGGTACACACTGAGATTGGGTCACTGTCACTAGTGGGGCACCTCAGGGGTCAGTACTGGGCCCTATTTTCTTCAATATATTTATTAATGATCTTGTAGAAGGCTTGCACAGTAAAATATGAATTTTTGCAGATAACACTAAAACTGTGTAAAGTAATTAAAGGGAGTCTGTCATCAGCATTTCACTTTTTTAACCTTCCCATAGCTCTCTAGCATGCTGCTTACAGTTAATGAAAACATTACCTCTAGCATCAATTCTGGACTTATAAAACCGTCAAAAATGATCTTTGTAACATATGCAAATGAGGGCTCGCAAGTGCCCAGGGGCGGCGTTACCCTCGTAGCCTCTTCCTTCCCTCCGCCCGCCAATCCTTTCCCTCTGACCGGTGTTATTTTCCGCTCAGTTATCGGGTTTCTTTACCTCATATACTTATTCAGCTTACTTACCACTGAGGCAGGACACAGAGCTTTGCAATGTGGAGTGTCTGTTGGGATGGTATTGAACTGCTACCCCTGATGGCTATGCACTATGAGACAACACTAGGGGGAGCTCTCACTGCATACAGGTCTGAGCTGATGATGCAGAGCTATGGACAGTGCAAGCCAAACAAGAGATCAGAAGGTCGCTATCTTATGTAAAATGTCCAGCTTTAGGAGTGTGTATGTGAGCAAATGTTTAGGAATCCTTGAAAGTAGGTTGCCACATTTTTTTTTAAATGCAGCTTTGGATGTGACTAGAGAAAAACTTTCATTTCATATTTAAATGATGAATTTATTTCAATAAAAGTAAATATTATCCCAGGGAAGAGCCTATGTGTTTTTTGTAAGGAATTAAACCAAAATGGCTGACTATGATTGCAACTTCCTGTCTCCAGTTACAGTAGTAAGAGGACAGCTAAGGCATTACTTAAAGGGGTTGTCCAGCCCTGGACTCAAGAACCGGTGGGGTTCTCTCCTGTCCTAGTGAACAAAAAAAAAAACACCAGTCACCTGTCCACGGTCCCAGCGTTGCTCCATTCCTTGCAGGACCAGGAAGAAGCTTGGTCCTGTGACCACTTCGGCCAATCAAGGGCCGCAACGGTCACAGAGGCTTGAACGCTATGTCACAGCAGTGTTCAGAAAAGGCTTGCTGACTGGAAAAATTGACTAAAGGTGCAGACATACCTCCTGAGCATCTGGTGCAGCTGCACTGGGGCCCTGAGGGGAAGGGGCCCCTTCCCTTGAGTAGCAGGAGTGCCCATGCTGTGCTGTTAGCCTGAGAGTGGCAGTGGAGCTAATCAGCATGACGGGTGGGAGTAGAGATTAGTGGTGCCATGGGGGCCACAAGATAGGACTTTGCTTGGGGCCCCAGAAATGCCTGATCCACCCTTCCATAACTTCACCCTTGGAGTACATATAAGTCAATATTAAACTTTATTAGCACAAAATATTTCCACCTTCTGTAGTCACGTCCTCTGACATTCTCTGCTATAAAGGCGAAGGACAGTATAAAATAGACGAAAAAAATATACTTAAAAAATAAATAAATAAATAAATAAAATCCTCATCATCTTATAACACTCCAATAATGCTTTAATGAATATTTTTCATTACAATATTCTAGTGAGATTTATCTTCGAGGTCACGCAGAAATAACCTGTGGCTGGAAGTTCTGGCACAAAATATGTGATTTGATGGGAACAACTTGAGTAGTGAAAAAAAAAAAAAGTCTGTAATAAATTATTATTTTATGAAGCCTATTTATCCTGGAGAGATATGTCTGACACTGATAAATAGCGTCACAATATAAATAGGATCTTGAGATTTTTCATAGTGTTCATCATTGCCGCATAAATCTCGGCCACAATGGTCACTTTCCCCTGATAACAGATTATTAACAGAAAGTTCTCTTTATTAGAGTTATTAATATTTTCCACAGATTAAAAAAAGAACCCAAAAAAAGGAAATTATAAAAAGTATTTCCGTGTGACTAAATTTGTATTTTACCACTAATAAAATATTGAAACATTTTGGTAAAATGATTTAATTTATATTAAAGGGGTTGTCCAGTTTATAGAGGAGAGACCTCAGTTCGAGACCCTCATGTATAACCCAGAATGGAGACTCTAAGGGGCACATTTATTAAGACCGGCGTTTTAGACTCCGGTGGATCCGCCGAAGCTTATGAAGAGGCGCCGGCCTCGCCATAACTTTGGTGTATCCAGAGCAAGTTCTAAATGTAACACAGCTTCCGAGCTCCTGAAACAGGAGTAGAAAATGGTAAATGAGAAGGGTCTGCTCGCCCGTCCCCTACCCCGCCCCCACACCTGGCGTGAGCGGGGCGAATTGAGTCACAATCTGCGCCTGAAATACACCTAACATATGCGTATTTCAGCATCATAAATGACCCCCTTAGGGTGTTGTGTTTGGAGGACTCAACAAATCTAAAAAATACAAGGACAGTCAGACATCAGAATAAAAGGTCTTCTTGTTTCCGAAAACAGCACCACTCTTGTCGCAATGGACAAGAGTGGCGCTGTTTCTGGACTGATCAGACCTTTTGTTCTAATTGTATCCAACCCCAGCATTGTAAAGCTGCAGGGGCTATCCATAGTATTCAGTATATTGGGCAGACCAGATGGGCCAAATGGTTCTTATCTGCCGACACATTCTATGTTTCTATGTTTCTAAATAAACATATATTGGGGGGAATTTATCATACCCTTATGCTAGTTTTCTGGCGAAAATTAAAAAAAAGTTCAAAAACCTAGGTTATCTAAGCACAATCTGGGCGCAAATGGCGTTTCAATGCTGCCCTCGCCCCTTTCTTAAAAGGGGCATAGCGTGGCGGAGTGTGGGTGGGGCCCCAGAACATTTATCATCATTCATACCAGTATTCTGGCGTAAATGATGACCGAAATCTATGCCAGCTATGAGCTGATGAGACGGTGTAGATTCCAGTTTAGGTGCATGGACTGCCAGAGGATGCTCCTAATTTCTGACGCATAAATCCCCCCCCCCCCCCATATCTATTTAAGGCTACTTTCACACTCACGTCTTGTATCTGCACAGACGGATCCGCACGAATAATGCAAACGCTTGTATCCGTTAGTAATTGATCCGTTTGCATTATTCATTCAAAAAAAAGTCTAAGTCAAAAGGGATTCGTCTTGACTTACATTGAAAGTCAATGGGGGGGCGGATCCGTTTTCAATTGCACCATTTGTGTCAGTGAAAAACGGATCCGTCCCCATTGACTTACATAGTAAGTCTAGACGGATCCGTTAGGCTCCGCATAGTCAGACGGTCACCAAACGCTGCAAGCCGCGTTTTAGTGACCGTCTAGAAAACGCAACGGAGACCAAACGCAGCCAAATTGATGCCTTCTGAACGAATCCTTATCCATTTAGAATAAATTGGGGGCTTAACTGAGCCTAAGCGGACCCAGAAACGCCAGTGTGAAAGTAGCCTAAGGGTCCATTCACACGTCCGTAATTTGGGTCCGCATTCGTTCCGCAATTTGCGGACCCATTCACAATCAATCGGGATAGAACGGATGCAAATCCGCATTTTCGGTATCCGCATCCGTTTTTTCAGGATTTGTTTTTTCAGGATCCGCAATTTAGTTCCTGAAAAAAATAGAACATGTCCTATTCTTGTTTGCAATTGGGGACCATAAGGGTCCATTCACACGTCTGTAAATGTTCTGCGGATCCGCAAATTCCGCAATTTGCGGACTGCACATCACCGGCAGTATAATAGAAAATGTCTAATCTTGTCCGCAATTGCGGACAAGAATAGGACATGTTCTATTTTTTTGCGGAAATGGAAGCACAGATGCGGAAGTGCGGATCCGCAAATGCGGATGCGGACAGCACATTTCGACCACATTGAAAATTAATGGATGCGGACCCATTTTGCGGACGTGTGAATGGACCCTAAAGGCATTTTCTATTATAGTGTCTGTGATGTGCGGTCCGCAAATTGCGAATCGCACATTGCAGGTGTCCGTGTTTTGCGGATCTGCAATTTGCGGATACGCGAAACACTTATGGACGTGTGAATGAACCCTTATAGTGTCTGTGATGTGCGGTCCGCAAATTGCAGATCGCACATTGCAGGTGTCTGTGTTTTGCGGATCCGCAAAACACTTACAGACGTGTGAATGGACCCTAAGGAAGTCCCTCCAAGTAGCACGATCTGTCCATGTGGCCCTTGGAGCAAAGAATACTCGTGAATCCCTATGTGTTTTCAGAGAAAGTCTACAAAAGTCTGTCTCTTGAAGTGATGGCTGCAAAAGAACTTGTCAAATCACCCCGGCATTATTAATTCAAGCATGGTGAAATTGTTCATTTTAACTATAATCATGTAATTCATCAAAATCCTGCTAGAGCATATCATTCTGTGTTGTGGCACTGATATAGCACCTTATTCCACCTAATACAAGCACAAGCAATGTATCGAGAGATGCGTATCTACGGCGCAGTCATTTGTTTGGGGAATATTGGACACATTGTTCTATGTTCAAAGTAAATAATGTACAATAATATTGTTTTTCTCGCCCTTCTATTTTCCAGCGAGGAATTGGATATTTTGTGTTGTGTTCCTAATAAAACGGTAGATAAATATTATCCTTACGGCTGACAAATAGGGCACGAAAACATTTTGCTAATTTTAATGATGTGATATATTTGACGAAGATTTACCAAAAAAAAAAAATCTTATCATTTAGGTAAAACATATTTTAAAAACATGCTATAAAAGAAAGAAGCAAAAAAGAACTTATAGAATTGGACCCTTTGACAACCCGTCAAATATTAACGTGGATTTTGTTTTTGCCATCAATTGCAATCCGTTCAGAAGTTTCTTTTCTTCCATGATACATACTGAGCATGCTGCGATCTTCTTACTAGCGCCAAAATATCATTTACACTATTGCTACAGTTTACATTATTAGTTTGCTTTATCAACTCGAAGTATCTAAAGACGCGAGTATTTATGAGTATGAGAGTGAGTATGAGAGTACTGATGTTGGCAGCGCATAGATCATGTGTGGTGAGCTGGCTTTGTGTGTACATTGCTGTCATGGGTAAAAGGGGCGATTTATCAGAGTTGTAAAAAGGGATGATTATCGGCTTTCGGGCCAAGGTTGTCAGCATTTCTAAAACTGTGCAGTGTGAACTGTTCTCTGCTGCTGTGGTGTGGTGTATGGAGAGTGGACGAATGTCACCATTGTGAATAAGCAACATGGAAATTGCGGTGCACCACATGCCATTGATGTAAGAGGTGAACTTCAGGTACAAAGGTGCGTGAGGGCGGAAAGTGCCCATTCCCTATGGGAACAGAGAATACTAGGCAGGAGGCAAGGACACTAGGAGGCCCACAATGTGGAGTGGGCAGAACTATTCTGACAGCTCTGTTATAGGAATTATAGATCAGTGCAAGATAAATACAGATGCATTTTTCCAAAGCTACCTAGCATTATGTGTAGATTACATTTGAGTCAAAAACCCATATTCAAAATATACCAAAAGTAAAATCTGGTTATTATTGCTACATTGTTTTTTCAGCCCAAAGTTCTTTTTCCATGTCTAAAGTTCTCTGTGTTTCGGTTCTTCTCACATTGTGTCTTAAGTGTCCTGGACCATATGTTCTGGAAAAGCTCCCAGTGCATCCGTTAAATGGACCCATAGGCCCCATTACCCTTGCAGATGGCAAAAGAGTTTGCTTTTGGCCTCTGTTCGTTGTCATCCACAGAGGTTCCTGTTTCATAGTGTTCATCATTGCCGCATAAATCTAGACCACAATGGTCACTTATCCCTGATAACAGATTATTAACAGAACGTTCTCTTTATTAGAGTTATTAATATTTTCCACAGAACCCAAAAAAAGGAAATTCTAAAAGTGTATTTCCGTGACTGAATTTGTATTTTAACACTAATATAATATTGAATCCTTTTGGTAAAATAATTTATATTTCATTTGTATTAAAGTGGTTGTCCAGTTTATAGAGGGGAGACCTTAGTTCGAGACCTTCATGTATGGCCCAGAACAGAGCTACCACTTGCGTTGCACATGGAGGACCCAACACATCCATAAACTACATGGACAGCCCATTGTTTTCAACCGGAATAATGTAATACTTCTTTCCTCCTCTGGGGATGCTGTAGGGATATTGAACAATTCCCAACAGATTACAGCTGCTTGTTGGGGTCGCAGTAGCAATCAGTGAACCTTGTTATCACTAGGGGGAATTTTTTAGATTTTTACAGATGGCAAAAGAGTTTGCTTTTGGCCTCTGTTCATTGGAATCCACAGAGGTTTCTGTTTCTTACCCGCACATCAGACTGCACTTTACCATCTAAAGACATTCAGTAAAAAAAATATACCCCACTATATATGGTCTTTTTAACATAGGCGCATATGGGCGATGGATGCCACTCAGCTTTCTCATGTATATGGTAAAAAGACACTCAAAACACTATGTTGAAAGAACCTAAGAAACATTACTATACAACAAACCCATCAAGAGTAATAGAGTAAGTGGAGCACATGGAGGAGGGAATGCAGCTGCAGTTTTCCTCTTTCTGTGATTGTAAGCTGTGAGAGGGGAGAAAGAGCAGACATGGTCAGACATATCATTGACTTAGCACAAACAGTACTAATATTACAAAGAACCTGCCCACAGGAGAAAATTTGTGTAGGGATAAAGTCTACCTATTACTATGTAGTATTTTGCCTTAGCTTGTACTGTAGTTCTCCTTATTTTTTCTGCCAGTTCTCTGTAAATATTTAGAAACATCATCATTTCCCAACTAGAGCAATACAGTATGAGGAACATTGGGAGAAGGGAATGCAGCTGCAGTTCCCCTCTTTCCTCTCTCTGTGACTGTATGCTGTGAGAGGGGAGGAGGAGAGAAATTAGTAAACCTCTAATTGGCTTGGAGCAGAACTGGACTAATATCACAAAAAGAAGAGTCCATCCACTTATCAGGCATTAAATTAAGTGTAGAGATAAAGTCTTCCTATAACTATGTCATTTTTGACAGCTTGTATTTCTTCTTTCTTTGTCTGCAAGTTCTCTGTAAATGTTTAGAAACATCGTAATTTTCCACCAAACCTGTCTAGAGTAATCTAGTATGAGGAACACAGGGAGGAGGGAATGCAGCTGCAGTTTCCCTATTTCCTCTCTCTGTGACTTTATGCTATGAGAGGGGAAAGGGGAGCAGGCATAATTAGAGATGTCATTGGCTAAAAGCCAATAGTACTAATATCACAAAGTAAGAGCCTGCCCATGTACCATGCTAGAAGAGAGAAAGGGGTGGAGAATTAGTAAAATGCCCAAAAGTAGAGGTTTTACAGACAAATTCAAGTTCTTCGCCCTGCCTGATTTAGGATTGATAGCGTTTTTACACTACTCCTTTAGTAAAGTACCTTCCCAGGACTCCAGGATCCTTCTCAAGGTTGCGCCGATCATGTCTACGCTCATTTGCATCACTCTCACTGGCTAATAATTAGCTTGTTCCCTACCTCTTTATCCCCAGTCGGTAGAAACTGTCACCTGTTACCTCTCTGCTGAACTCAGGCGTAAACCGTAATCAAACTCAATCATTAATCATTTCATCCAAGACCACCTCATTCCAGCCTCCATGTTGCATGTACCCAGAGGAGGTCATTTGTCATCATAAATGTACCGCGGCTTAATCATGTGATCAAGCGAGATGACGGAACGCAAAAATATGTGACATTTCAATCATGGCGGAGACAACGCAGGACAAGTCTGATGAGAGCGATGTATCATTTTTGACAAACTAGTTTGCTAAAGTGATCAGTCGCAGCTGCTGAGATCACAGTGGCGAAACCTTCAGAAGATCACCTGCGATGAAGCCCCTTTGCGGAGAGTATCAGTTAAAGGCGCCCTCTTCCCCCGCCGCGGCGCACGGCTTGGAGTTAGTTACTGCAGTAATTGCCTGGATAAAAGAAACCTGTAGTCCTTTAAATCAAACTAAGTAGCGTTTTATTAAAGTGCCGAGCAAATCAATCTAAATCCGAGGATATTAAAGCCTTAATCAGGTAGGAGCTAAAATAATAGGTTGTCATGCATGAGGAAAAATAGGCAATCACCGAATGTTTTCTTTAATTAGGTCATAGAAGAAGGGAGAATGGAGCGCAAACTGCCAAGACATTCATCACCGACAAGGTGGGGAATTATTTCGAAGGGCTTAAAACTGTGCGATTACTTCTTCTCACCGGACGTGGAATGAAAGGCTGCTGTTATTTGCTGACAACTGTTTCTGTTGATTTGGTGACAAGTACGAAGCCAAGATATACATATGAGTTAATTCATTTCCATACACCCTGCAATCTATGTTCTGTACATGTCACACTCCGGCTGAAGGATTACATTGTACAGGACTGTCGTCTGCGAGTTCTCTGCGGAAATAACTCTACCTGGAGGATAGTGGTTATTTACAGCCATGCCGCTAATAAATCTAGATGAGGCGAGCACTTATGAGCAATAAAGACTCAATCTGGATAATGATCAGAGTTACACGGAGGAGGAAATAATGACTTAAATTAGGATTTTTGTTAGAAAAGAATAAGAAAGGAATGGTTATAATTAGATATGAGCAAATTTCGGCTCCATTCCAAATTGGCTGACCAATTTGATTTGGATTTGAATAAATTTGACCCAAATCCCGAATGCCTGGAAAACACTCTCCTTCTCTTTCTTTCAATCTCTATATTTATCTCACTTTGATTCTCCCAATTCTAATCACAAAAAAATTGGGTTTATTAAAATCAGTAAGTTTTGAAAAGTTCTCATCAAATTTCCAAATTTTAGAATCGGTTCAATTCCCGAGTTATGATTAGTGTTGAGCGAATTTCAGTGAAAATTCGATTCACCTCAAAGCCGAATTTCCTCATGCTTCGTGGTAACAAATTGATTTTCCCTGAATGGTGTTAAAAAAAAAAAAAAATCATACTTACCTCATCCGTTTGAGCAGGAAGACCGGCCCCGCCATCTTGATTGAAGACCCCATGTGAAATCAGGTGTGCGGTGACGTATGATGTCACCACTCCGGCCAACGTGATGACATCATCACGGGCCACACAAGATTTTGCGCTGGATCTTCAATCAAGATGGCGGTGGCCGGCTCTTTATGATCAAATCGATGAGGGTTATTTTACACTGTAATATTAATGTCAGATGCCGCCATCAGCTATGAACGTGGATTCTAAAGGGGCGCAATGATGGGGGGCAGTGCAATCCTCATTCCTTATCATTGCACCTACTACTTACAAAGAAATGTGCTTCATAGTAACATAGTACATAAGGCCATTTGTCCATCCAGTTCGGCCTGTTATCCTGCAAGTTGATCCAGAGGAAGGCAAAAAAAACACCTGTGAGGTAGAAGGCAATTTTCCCCACTTTAGGGGAATAAAAAATTCCTTCCCGACTCCAATCAGGCAATCAGAATAACTGTCACTTACCAGTAGGAGGAGCGCCCGGCCGGTCACAGACAGCGCAGGTAAGTATAATGCTTCTAAAATTGCTAAGTAACCATGGCAGCCAGGACTGCAGTAGCGTCTCCGATCGGAACTCTCCGCTGCCACCAATGATGGGGGGGTGATTTTAATTAGGGGGGGAGGCCGCACTGGCCACCAATGAATATAATACTGGGGAGGGAGGGAGGGGGGGCCGCACTGGCCACCAATGAATATAATACTGGGGAGGGAGGGGGGCCGCACTGGCCACCAATGAATATAATACTGGGGAGGGAGGGGGGCCACACTGGCCACCAATGAATATAATACTGGGGAGGGAGGGAGGGGGGCCGCACTGGCCACCAATGAATATAATACTGGGGAGGGAGGGAGGGGGGCCGCACTGGCCACCAATGAATATAATACTGGGGAGGGAGGGGGGGCCGCACTGGCCACCAATGTGAATTTAAAACTCGGGAGGGAGGGGGGTCTGGCCCCTGCTGCCTGGCAGCACCTGATCTCATACAGGGGGCTATGATACGCACAATTAACCCCTCAGGTGCCGCACCTGAGGGGTTAATTGTGCGGATCACAGCCCCCTGTAAGAGATCAGGTGCTGCCAGGCAGCAGGGGGCAGTCATGTACGAAGTTCTTTTAGTATATTCTAACTTGAAGCGTCCCCATCACCATGGGAACGCCTCTGTGTTAGAATATACTGTCGGATCTGAGTTTTCACGAAGTGAAAAATCTGATCTGAAAAAAACTGTTATGCAGACGGATTCGTTCTGAACGGATCCCATCGTTTGCATTATAGGAGCGGATCCGTCTGTGCAGACACTAGACGGATCCGTTCCGAACGCAAGTGTGAAAGTAGCCTAAAGTGTCCCAATTGCCTGGAAAACACAGTTTTTCTCTCTCTCTCTCTCTCTCTCTCTCTCTATCTCTCTCTATCTCTCTCTTTCTTTCTCTTTCTTTCTCTCTCTCTCTCTCTCTCTATCTCTCTCTTTCTTTACTTCCTCCAAAACCAATCACGCACAATTAGGATTCATTAGAATCTGAACTTTTTGAAAAATTCTGATAATTTAAATTGCTCATCTCTAATTTTAATGCAGAATGTAATGCAGAATGGCTGATTTAGTTCAGGTCTAAATTAAATCAACTAGAATCTAAAGTGTCCCAGTTGCCTGGAAAAAATCTATTTTTATCTATTTCTCTCTATCTTTTTCTCCCTCTCTCTACCTCTCACTTTTTCTTTCTCAATTCTCCCGAATCGAGTCACAAAAAATTTGGGTTCATTAGCATCTGGACTTTTTTTTTAAAACTCTGAATAAATTAATGAAATTTAGAATTGATTTGCTCATCTCTAGTCATAATGCAACTGTATATACAGAAATTAGTCATTTAAAGTAATTGTGGGATGCCACTAATCTATATATATTTTTTTTTTTAAATGTAATGATAGCTGTTGACAGCTGTAATAATGATGTCACGTAAGCGATCAGTGGGGCCCTGAACCTCACCTGCACTACTGTCCCTACCAGGTTGCATGATCTTCAGTAAATGACGGTCCACAACTGGACAGTGGTCCCTTCCTAACTATGTTCAGACACCTACAGGGTGAAATGCAAGGAAAAAATAATAAACTGAATGACAGATACTGACTATGTGAGTTGGACAAACAGAATCAGAGCCGAACCATAACAAAGATTTACAGAGTCATACAAGCCAAGGTCAATACCAGGAGAGTGAAATCAAAAGGCAAATCAGAAACCAGGAATCAAATACATATCAAGCCAGAGGGTCACACCAGGAAGTCAGATCCAAATTGTCAGGCATAGGAGAAAAGGTCAGAACACGTTGAGGTCTTAATTCCAGAGGGCATTTGTAATGTAGAAGATAAATAGAGGAGACACCTTAATCACAGGCCACCGTGGCCAGCAGTTGCCTGTCTAAATAGAGCAATCCATAGACATCCACCCACATGACCTGTGATGTCATGATGCTGGATCCCGACTTCCCCCCTGATTGGCTGGTGTTCCAGCTCATGGAACTCGGACAGTTAGTAAACAACAGGGAGCCGGCCGTGCAACCCGCAATGGAGAGCGCCTACTGGTATAAGACAGCGGGACAGATTGTGCTGCAACAAGCAGAGAGTGCCCACCAGCTGGGAAGGCCTGTTACCCCCATCTGAGACAAAAAGATTGGGGCATATTCCTTCACGTTCCTTGTAACAGAGCTATTCTCCCCTAGAAGCATGTTTTCTTGATGAAGAATATGGTGTCTAGCGAAGGTACCACAGTAGGTTGCTGGGACTGTGGCATTGCTGTGTGCATGAACCTAAGGCTTGGTTTACACACTGAAGAAAACAATTCAGACAATATCATGACCTCAATGTGTAAGTCAAAAATGCATGTGGACAATGGCTTTAGAGTCTGCCAACTCCTCCTTTTCACATTAGAAAGCAACTCAAATGCAATCAAACATTCTGGGGTGTTTCGATGCAATAAACCTTGATACGCCAATGAGATATCAAGTGCCATTTACCTTCTTCCTAAGGGCCAAAACCCACCCTCCAAACCAATCCCAGCCTCTCTGAAGTCTTTCCGCTCTCTATCTGACATCATAGTTTCCTTCTGCCAAGTCTCATGTCTACTGTAAGCATCGGCCTTACTCTATGCAGGGGCAGATTAGCCATAGACCTTACAGGGAAATTTCTCGGTGGGCCGATGCCCAGGTTGCCCCTGAAGCTCCCATCTCTGCCGATGGCTGGGTACATAGTAAGCTATCAGTGGTAATTAACTGTTAGAATCGGGTACCCGGCCAGTGACATGCCCACATATCACCTCCTAAGCCCCCTGCTCCATATCTTAATCAGAGACAACTGGAAGAGGAGGAGAGAAAATGGCCTCTATTGATGGCCAACTCAGAGGGACAACTTTTGGGGCAGTATGTTGTGGGACACTGTGGTATGTGATATTTTGCGCTATGGTATTTGCTGACCCCCCTACTTTTGTTGCCCAGCTTCCTGTCAATTTAGACCCTCCTACAACATGGGGCTACCTTCAAGTATTTTTTTTCCAGGGCCACTTTAGGTTCCCAGTTGTGACATAATATTAGCGCTCAGAGGGGGAACAGTTCATTTGGGAATGTTTTTTTTTTTAGCTAAATTGGGGCTAAAAATTACCGTACATTGTGAAATATGTCTCCACTGGCCCTGACAGACTTATACTTGGTACTATATATATATATATATATATATATATATATAAACATACTTCGTAAATCATACCCCCATTAATTTATTTAAAACACATGTAGCCTCTGGAGATTACACGTCCAGTATGAACGTCGCTCCTCTAGCGGACCAGTCACTATATGACATCTATTTGATTTATTGGCTCAGAAAGCCCAGAAGACGAGCGACCGTTACCTCTTTCTCACCTCCAGTCATGAAGAACCAGGCTACAAATCAATTGTCGCCAGCTTTCATGCACCTTGTTTCAGGTGGTTTCCTTCCTGTCTATTATATCTGCTAAGAGACCCGTGAAAATTAAATACAGACCTCATCAATGCTTGAGCGCCCCAGTTCTCCATCATATCCGTGATATCGGGTTATAAATCATTTCAGCTTTAATCTATTGTTATTGATGAATGTACAATTATTTGTCATCTAATATGCCTGAAAATGGTGACCGGAGAAATAGATCAAGTAATCCTCCCCTCCCCGCGCCACCACCACCTTCCTATCCTCATCCCGGGCAGGCATTGATTGATTGTGTCCTGCCGTTGTTATTACACTTACAATGCGCCCGTCAACACTGACACGGCTTCTTTTTCTCTCTGAAATCATATCACACCAGTCAAGTCGAAGCAGAGGAGAAAGAACTCATAACTCATGTTCTTTTCATTTTTTGGCAGTGATGTTAAATGAATTTGTTTTTCAAGACTTCCCAGATATTCCTCACCTGACCAAGCTTCAGACCGCTTCGAAATCATTAATAAATAGAGGCTTAGTGGGGTGGAAATGAAGAGCGACACTTTAAAATGTATCTGTATTTCTGTGACGCTGAAACAATGTTGCTAATATTTTAAGTAATGGAAATGTATAAATATGCATGTCGTGGCT
Source organism: Bufo gargarizans (assembly GCF_014858855.1). Classification (NCBI taxonomy): domain Eukaryota; kingdom Metazoa; phylum Chordata; class Amphibia; order Anura; family Bufonidae; genus Bufo; species Bufo gargarizans. The sequence goes on along the minus strand of NC_058087.1, from coordinate 4,481,356 downwards.
AGATGGTCTTGAGAGCAGCGGGAGGGTCTGATTAAAAGCCAAGCTTTGGAGACATTAGAGAAGGACATACATAACCTTTTTCTGTTGCAAAACTATGAGGAGAGATGCTCTGCAAGTGGGAGCGCCCCGAAGATGATCTGCAGGAAGCGACATAGATAGGTGGGGTTATGGGGGCATGTGCTGGCAGGGGTGCAACAAGGCACTTTTGCCTTCACCTAAGTTTTTAAATACAAGGTTAGGGCAGCAAACTGTACCTATGCCACAGGGATGTGGACGGACGGGTAGTATGTGGTGTTCTCACCAGTAAACGCTATCTCTATGAGGCCTGTGGTGAGGGGGACCCAGCGCTAAACAAGATCTCCTGCTTCCTGAAATAGATACAAGGCATTCATTTCAGTCCCTACTAGGGGGAGCTCTGGGCAAGGAGATTTTTTCCGATTCTGGGTGGTTCAATGGTAACTGTATAAATTCATGCACAGAGCTCCCTCTAGTGGTGGCTGCAGGCAATCAGCATTATATCAATAGCTTGGTAACCAACCTTCTATTATAAATGATTTCTACAGCGGTATGATGATGTCTTTTCATTTTCATCCAGTTTCTAAAGAAATTAAGCATGCTTGTATGTGATCCACATTATCAGCTGAAAATGTCACTTTACGCTAAATACATCTAGTTCGTAATGACACTGAATATAGCTGCAATCAGGTATTCACATGGTTCGTTATGTCCCCAGGCCGTATTTTACAATTATTCTCCTGGTCACAAAAAACAATGGACATAAAGAAATGGATAGGTGTGTGTCAGTGGTGGACTAACCATGCAGACAGACAACTCTACTGCTATGAGGCCTATGGTGAGGGGGGGGGGGGGGGGGTAGTTCTAGATAAGATCTCATGCTTCCTGAAATAGATTCAAGGCATTCATTTCAGTTACCACTAGGAGGAGCTCAGTGCAAAGACGTTTGGACAGATTCTGGGGAGTTCAATGGTAACTGTATAAATTCATACACAGAGCTCCCTCTAGTGGTGGCTGCAGGCAGTCAGAATTATATCATTAGCTTAAAGACTGAAGGCTAATGAAGACAAGGTCAGCCTTGTAACCAAATTTATATTCTAAATCATCTATACTGTAGGTATGATGATGTCATTTCATGTCAATCTATTTTCTAAAGAAATGAAGCATGCTTTGTCCTAGTTATCAGCTGAAAATATCACTTTACCCAAAATATATCTAACCCATAATGACACTCAATATAGCTGTAATGCAGTATTCACAAGATGCAACATATCCCCAGATCACCTTTTAGAATTATTCTCCTGTTCATAAGAATGACTGAACATATAGAAGTGTATGGAAGGGTACTATGGATATAGGGTTTACTAACCATGAAGACTGACAACGCTACTTCAAAGGGGTCTGTGGTGAGGGAGACCCAGCGCTAGACCAGATCGTCCGCTTCCTGAATTAGATGCAAGGAATTAATGTCAGTCACCACTAGGGGGAGCTCACGGCAAGGAGATTTTTTTCAGATTCTAGGGAGTTCAATGGTAACTGTATAAATTCATATACGGAGCTCCCCCTAGTGGTGGCTGCAGACAATCAGTATTATATCATTAGCTGTATGTCTGAAGGCTGAGGATGACAAGGTCAACCTTGTAACCAACCTTCTATTCTAAATAATTTATACAGCAAGTAGGATAATGTCTTTTCATGTCCATCCATTTTCTAAAAAAATAAAGCATGCTTGGTCCTAGTTGTCATCTGAAAATGTCACTTTACCCAAAGTACATCTAGCCCGTAATGAAGCTCAGTATAGCTGTAATCAGGTATTCACAAAATCTGACATGTCCTCAGATCACATTTAGAATCATTCTCTAAAAAAAAAGACTTAACATATAGAAGAAAGAAAATATTAAAGGGATATCCCAATTCTACATAATTATAGCCTCAGAATATAGTTCTGTGGCCCTTGCTTGCCCATTCTGCGGGGCCAATGTCATCATCAGATTCAATGGAAATGTGGCTGGGCTCATGCAGCTTTGTCCATTAAATTATATGGGTACAGAACAGAATCATCAGAAAGGGCACGCCCATTGTGTATGGACCTGCAACTACCAAGAAGATATGAAGCACTATGACAGCTACAGGAAATATCCAGGATTTGAAAAACATGGTGGCTTTCTTCCAGAAACAGCGCCACCACTGTCCGTGGGTTGTGTCCGGTACTGCAACTTGAAGTGAATGAAGCTGAGCTGCAACGCCAGATTCAGTCTGTGGACTGCAGTGCTTTGGAAGATAGCAGTCGCATTTTTCCGATCCTGACCAACCCCTTTAATGGTGTCATGGTTTCCATTCATCTGACAGATCCTTCCAAAGGTCACCAATGGACGCTGCTAACTTATAATGGGATCTGGAGGTTTTTATCATAGTGCCGGAAAATCTGCAGCCTATTCGTCCTGCATGGACGCACGACCGTAAAGGAATTTGATGGTACACAAATATATGTGATATTTTTTACTTCCCAAAATGTAGGTATAAGGGCTCCACAACATGATAATAAATAGAGGATGTGTGCATCATTAATTTGTGCAGCGATGCGTGAAGAATTTGATGCCTGCAGCTATTATTGTTTAAAAAATGGCAATAATAAAAATAAACTGAATATATGAAAAATAATCAATATCCTGACAAATTGTATATTTGGAGGGAGTGCAGCATGGATGGGTAAACAGCTCAGATTGTACAATTTAATTAAATATCATTAACATCATATTTCAAACAAAATATGCTGCAAAACCGTATGTACTGTTAATTAAAAGCTTTGCACGTATGTCAAACCCTACTAGTTTAAAAAATGTGTTATCCCGCATGTCATGGCATCCTTCTTCTCCTTTACTGTCTGGAACAAACTATGAGTTAGGAAAAAAGGAGGGGAGAAATTTCCCCTTACAGCAGTATGCTTGTATTCAGCTTTATGGCAGAAAAGCCTCTATCTATCTCATTCGAGCATCTCGATCGAAGCGAGCTTTTCAGCGAGGAGCATCTAGCAGCGAGCGAGCGGGCTATCTATCTAGGAGCTAGCGATCGAGCGGTCCAGCTATCGATCTAGCAGATTATTGGTATCTCAGCTTCTGATATCACTATCTCAGCTCATCTATCCTTCTCTCATAGCCTATCTATCTCATTCGTAGCGGCTAGCTACTCTATCGATCTATGAGATCTAGCTAGCGACAGCGATCTATCTATCTATCTATCTAGATCGTCCTATCTATCGATCTATCTATCGACTCGATTTCTCTCGAGCTATGCTTCTATCTATCATAGCTCTATCTCATTCTATCAGCTATCTCATCGCGCTCTATCTACTATCTTTCTATCTATCTATCAGCATTCATTATATCTATCTATCTATCTATCATCTACTATCTATCTATCTCCATCCTCTATCTATATCATCTATTACTATCTATCTCTTTTATCTATCTATCTATTCTATCTATCTATCTATCTCCTATCTCTCTGTCTCATATCCAGTGTCGGACTGGGATACCTAAGGCCCACCAGTAAAATTTATTTTGGGGGCCCACCGTACAGATACATTCAAATATAATAAATATTTTAACAAGTTTTTTTTATATGAACATAGGCTGGTTGAGGTGCTCTGCATTGAATACATGCTTGTAGAGCAGTAAATCTACTATGTTATGTGCCACTTGTGCAGGTGGTGGGAGACTAGGGGCCCACCTTTCTCAGGGGCCCACCGGGGGATTCCCCTGTACCCCTGTGGGCCAGTCCGAGCCTGCTCATATCTATCTATCTATCTCCTATCTATCTATCTCATTCTATCTATCTATCTCCTATCTCTCTGTCTCATATCTATCTATCTATCTCATTCTATCTCCTATCTATCTATCTATCTCATTCTATCTATCTATCTATCTATCTATCTATCTCATTCTATCTATATATATATATATATATCATTCTATCTAATATCTATCTTTTCTTTCTTTCTTTCTTTCTTTCTTTCTGTCACAGTGTGTATATGTGTGTACAGTGCCTTGAAAAAGTATTTATACCCTTTCAAATTTTCCAAATTTTTTCACAATGCATTCACAAACATTTTATTAGTATTTTATGTGATAGACCAACACAGTAGCAGGTATTTGTGAAGTGAAAAGAAAATGACACATGTTTTTTTTTAAAGTTTTTAATAAATAAAAATCTGGAAAGTGTGACGAGTATTTGCCAGGTCTGTCATATAAAATCCCAATAAAATAGTTTGTGGGTTTAACGTGAAAAAATGTGGAAAAGTTCAAGGGGTATGAATACTTTTTCAAGGCACAGTATCTGAATGTACTGATCAATGTGTGTTTACGTGTTACAGCATGTGTGTCAGAGTGTGTATATACGTGTGTGTCTGAATGTGTGTGAATATATGTACATACAGTTTGGCGCACGCTCCATACAATGGAAAGCGATTTGTGACAAAGTAATTTGTAACAAATCGAATTTCTTGTCAACATTCTGCAAAGCTGTCGAACAGAATTTTTTTGCGTCCCCTGCGATGCTAGGAAGGCTCGGTTCCGTCGCGGCTTGCTATTGTCTGCCCAGTTTCCATTGCTGGATGCTTTCATCCGCGCGACGGGAAGTTGCAACGGGAGGGATGAGGGTGCCAGGGAGCAAGATAAGTACAATCTGTGTAAGGGGCCCAAGCATATGGGGGGTATCCTAGGTCTAGGATGACCCCTTTAATTATGATGTATAACAGCAGTGAACTGATCGATCGGGCCCTTTGAGCAGTACCTGAGGGCCAATGGCTGCCCAATCAGTTACTTCACTCCTTAAACTAAAAGGACTGCAAAAAAAAACTATTATAATAACTGCTCCTCAAAACAAAAAGAGTGTGCCGCCGTGGCTAGAGTTGTCAATAAGAACATTTAAAGGGGGTTTTCTAGTTTGCATCAACATCCTTTAAACTAATCCTTTATGAAGGTCTCTGTAATTTTGTAATGTATTTCTTCTACCTTTATTGCCCCTATCTCCCGGTTTGGGCTGTCATGTGACCATGTCCACACAGCTCCTTCTTATTTCCTGTGATGTTATGTATATGGGCGGGGCAGTTATAGGGGAGTGTCTATGTAACTAGCTGGGTGGGAGGAGCTATAAACTAACTGGGTGTTGTTAGGAGTGTGGCTGCTGGAGCAGTGACACAGGAAGAAGAAGTGCATCATGGGTTTGGTTGGACACAGCAACAGGAAGTGCTACATTCAGGATGGAAACACACCAGAGGGATTGGTTTACATGGAGACACGGGTCAGGAGAGTCCAAACTAAGAAATAAAAAGTATGGGGAAGATGTACATGAGGTAAGTGATTACATGAACATATCTGTCAAGGCCCGGGATCACTCTGCTTTAAAGCATATCATAATTATGATAGATGCAAATTACGATGACATTTTTTAAATATACCACAATCATTGTGTAGATTTTTTATATACCTTTTTAGTTTTAATATCTTATCCTTAGAATCCAGTGATCTCCCAGAGCATTGTAAGCAGATATCCAGGGCACTGCAGTCAGTCCTATATCCTTTTGTATCCTGACCCGAGTGCTATTTCCAAAAACAGCTACATTAATTTCAATTTGTCACATTGTGGCATATAAATTGACTAAATGCTAATGGCGTTCTTCTCAAGTCATCAGTTCTAGGCGATGAGCTTAAAAACTGCAGAAATGTTGTTTACCGTTCATTTATAACCGGAGATAAAAGGCTTTGATGAGTCAGATAGAGATAGGTTAATTTTCTTTCTCATTTGTATTTAAAACAAGCCGCCGCGATTCGCAATCGTTTACACTTAATATTTGCCCTGACAAAACATCTTTTTGTCACAGCAGATTACGCAAAAATAATATCGTGCCAAAGTTGATCAAATTAATCACTGTCAGCATATTTTTTTTTCCCCCCGACTGAATCTATTTTACAGGTTAATATGTATCTATGGCGGGATAATAACGGTGTGTATTTTACGGTTAAAACAAACAGCAATGGTTACCAGCAGAGGGGCAATGATCAGTCGCTGCTGTCATCTAGTGGACAAAGTGCAGTAGTGTAAAATTTTAGACTTTTTTGGACGTTTTTGCAGTTTAAATGACACTTTACTGGTTTGTTCAGGGGAAAAAAAAAGAGTTGCAATTCAAAAAATGTTTTCTATATTTTAGGGTATAGTAATTACCACTCATTAAATATTAATGTTTTGTAAGCGATACACGTTGGGACCGTGTATCTCTTGGCTCCGTATTTTTAAAATGCTTTGCAATGAGATTTTTATTTTTTTGTTCTTCTAAGGGAAGGAACAAGATTTTGCATATTCTCACATTCTCTGCTACATCTGACATCTCCAAACCTGAGTGAATGCCTTATTAGGTTCTGGCTTGGCCTCTGCCAAGAAGAGTTAGCAGATGTCCCCAAGCTTCTGCTGTAGTTGTTGGAGCTGGAAATTATGCAAAAATCCCCAGATCTCCTGATATATTTTAATCCCCATGTTTAACCCTTCGCACTCATTTTAGTGTACATTTGTTTGCTTTGTATGCATTATTAGTAACACTTACCTGCACCGCATTGTCCTCACCATCCGTATTTTGTGCAGCATGGTCCAATCATAAGCCTGTCTATCTCTCTTTCTGACATAGACATTCAAACAGACTAAGGCTACTTTCACACTTGCGGCAGAGTGATCCGGCAAGACGTTGCTAGGGTCTCAAAAGATCCGGGACCCAAGCAACAATGCACATTGCCCAATTCTCTAACTTGAACAACCGTATCCCATCCCCCTCCCCAGCCGCCTTCAACATACAGTCCCATGTAAATAACATCACCTCCTCAATATTCAGTCCCATATAAATAACATCACTCCCTCCCCCAGACACTTTCAACATACAGTCCCATGTAAATAAAATCACTCTCTACCCAGCCACCTCCAACATGCAGTCCCATATAAATAACATTATCCATTAACATACAGTCCCATGTAAATAATATCACCCTACCCCACCCACTTCCAAATTTCAGTCCCATGTAATTAACATCAATCTACCTCACTGTCCCATGTAAATAACTTTCCTCTTCAGCCCTAACATACAGTAAATAACTACAACTCCCAACATTGCTCTGCCTCTCACACTGAGTAATCTTCACTTACCTCTCCTCATGTACAGACCTCACCTCTGCCTCTTCCCAGGACTTCTCTTCACTGTGCGGAGCAGTCCTCTCATGCACTAGTCACATGACGGTGACATCATCCCAGGTCCTTTTTAGCTACTGCATTTAGAACTGATCACATGACCTGTGAGGTCATCACAGGTCCTTCAGCTCTTGCAGGGCATTAGATTCAATTGTATTGCCGTCCTGAGGACGGCAATACAGTTGTATCTAACAGGCAGGCAGGACATTTGGGGCCTGGGACAAAACATCAGGGGCCCAGGCCCCGAATGTTTTGACCTAGCAACGCCCCTGGCATGCACTACTTTTTTGCCGTTCGAAGGCACAGACATAAAACCCATAGAAGCACTCCGTAGTTCCGTCGCTCAGTGCTTCAATGGGCTTCCGATCCGTGCCTCTATTCTGCACCGCACTGTATCTCCCGTATTACTGACCCATTCAAGTGAATAAGTCTGCATCAGTGATGCGGTGCGCGCATGGCCAGTGCCCGTATATTGCAGACCAGCTGTTTGCGGGCCACAATGTGGGCATAGGCCACCTACAGTTGTGTGCATGAGGCCTCACAGATCCAGGACAAAAATCCCATTTGGAGCTACTAGAGTCTATTTCTTTGATTCAAAACCTATTAGACTTTATTGATGATATGGGGCTTGGGCACTAAGAATAATTTCCTCTGGTGGGCCCACGGAACCCCGTTGGACGCTGCTTGGGTCCAATCAGCCATGGTCCACAAGATATCAGGCCCTGAATTTCAGTAACATGTTAAAAACATGGCGGGTGAACAAGTTTAGTCCCTGTAGTGCATAATACTTATGGCGCTATATAGTAAAGTCTTGAACAATATGCATCCATCTGCAATTTCCAGTATTTTCTGATCTTCCTGTTACTATATGTTTCAGTAAGACCACTGCCAAAGAACATTGACCCCCATACAGTGAAAAGTCAGGTCCCTAAGATCTGGTGGTTATTGACCTTTTCCTCTTACTGTTACAGAATGAAGCATCCACTGTGTCACTTGAACAGATTTGGCTTGGGGCTACTCCTAAGGGTGTTAGCCAAGTGCCCCGCTGCTCTTTGCCCTTCTGGACTCCAAAGCAGGGGAAATACCAGGCCAATCCTTAGTCAGGGACAGACCAAGGCAGAATTATTGCAATCTAATAAACAGTCTGAGGTCAGGGTGGGCAGCTCAAGGGTCAGAAATGAGGTCAGGAAGAGGTCAGGTTAGGTCAATTCCAGGAAACGGGCTAAAGTCATAAACTGGCAGATGAACGTAAACAGCACACCTTTGCAAGAAACTAGAGAACTAGAACCTATTGCCTTCCCTTAAAGGAGAGTGCCATAAGTACCCCAGGGTGGCCAGCCATTGGCTGGGGAAGATTAGGGTACGTGGGCGCTGGTCCTTTAACAACTCAAGGGAGCATGCACCCACCCAGGGGGCAGTGAGAGGCAGAGCTACTCCAGTGGCCATGGCCACTGGGTAGGAAGAGAGACATCAACAGGTCCAAGCCCCCAGAACCAGGTAGCATGAAAACAGGTGAACAGAGAATGCCGCGCCCGTCTGTGGAAATGGAGTGGCACTGGGTATGAAGCACCGCTATAACAGTTACTCAAGGACAATACCTGGTACCAAGCATATACTGTTTTTGCACAGGGACTCTCTGTTGTTGGTACCCCTCCCAAATGTACTTTTCTATGATTTTTCAGGATATGTTGTCTAAAAGCTCCAAAATAGCAATATATCCCAACGTTATTGTCCTTCTGACTAGTGATGAGCGGCAGGGGCTATATTCGAATTTGCGATATTTCACGAATATTTTGTAGGATATTTGTCATATATCCTCGAATTTCAAGAATTCGAGATTATTTTATTGAATGCGAAAAATCGGCAAGGTAAAAAATCGCTCAATGCGAATTCATAACGCAAAATACAGGTGTGGGTCACTTTGGCTACATTTTTCAAGCTGTTAGAAGTTTCCTGAGACTGGAGAAAATGGTTGGCACGGCAGAACATTACAATAGCTTTATATGCAGATAGTCAAGTGCTCCAATATATTAGCGATTGCGCTAATCGGCAGTGATTAGAATATTTTTTCGCACTGCGTGCAACTTCACATTTTAGACTACAGATTACTGATTGCTGCCCTAAGTCTTGTTGTGAACTTGACATTGCTTCCTTCTCATTGGCCCACAAGCAAGAAGCAGAGAGGAATCATGTGTTCAGATGGAAAAAAAAATGCAGAATATTCGATATAATGAATATATAGCACTATATTCTAAATATTCAAGAATTCTCAAAGTGGCAATATTCACGATAAAAATTTGCAATTCGAATATTCCTGACAATGGTGCATATTATCTGTGGGACAAATCAAGTTGAATCAGCCATAAATGAACAGTTCAATGGACCTTCCTGCTATTGTCCAAGAGACTCTTTATATTCCCAGTTTTCAATGGAAATTGCTTATTATACAGTGTAATTTCTGCTACTGTTAAAATAAAAGTTGCATTCACAATGCAACCCTCTAGGACAGTGATGCCCAACCTACGGCCCGCGCTGCGAACGGCACAGGCAGCAAAGCGATGCTGCCTGTGCCGCCCAGCCCCGCCTCCTAGCTAATTTATTCACTGCACTTGCCTCTGAAATTGAAGAGAAGCGCCGTAATCTCGCACAGGCGCGCTGGCAGAGGCATTGAAGTGCGCAAGCACCGTCTTCCTGGCCTCTGCCAGTGCGCCTGTGCGAGATTACGGCGCTTCTCTTCAATTTCAGAGGCAAGTGCAGTGAATAAATTAGCTAGGAAGCGGCTCTGGGTGGGGGGGATATCTGTGGAGGACACCAAAGGGGGGGGGATCTGTGGAGGACACCAAAGGGGGGGGATCTGTGGAGGACACTGAAGGGGGGATCTGTGGACGGCACTGAAGGGGGGATCTGTGGACGGCACTGAAGGGGGGGATATCTGTGGATGGCACTGAAGGGAGGGATATCTGTGGACGGCACTGAAGGGGGGGATATCTGTGGACGGCACTGAAGGGGGGATATCTGTGGACGGCACTGAAGGGGGGATATCTGTGGACAGCACTGAACGGGGGATATCTGTGGACGGCACTGAAAGGGGGATATCTGTGGACGGCACTGAAGGGGGGATATCTGTGGACGGCACTGAAGGGGGGATCTGTGGACGACACTGAAGGGGGGATATCTGTGGACGGCACTGAAGGGGGATATCTGTGGACGGCACTGAAGGGGGGGATATCTGTGGACGGCACTGAAGGGGGGATATCTGTGGACGGCACTGAAGGGGGGATATTTGTGGATGGCACTGAAGGGGGGATATCTGTGGACGGCACTGAAGGGGGGGATATCTGTGGACGGCACTGAAGGGGGGATATATGTGGACGGCACTGAAGGGGGGATATCTGTGGACGGCACTGAAGGGGGGATATCTGTGGACGGCACTGAAGGGGGGATATCTGTGGACGGCACTGAAGGGGGGATATCTGTGGACGGCACTGAAGGGGGGGATATCTGTGGACGGCACTGAAGGGGGGGTATCTGTGGACGGCACTGAAGGGGGGATATCTGTGGATGGCACTGAAGGGGGATGTCTGTGGACGACACTGAAGGGGGGGTAACTGTGGACGACACTGAAGGGGGATCTAGGGAGGGCTGTGGGGATGTTGGGGTGGGAGGTCCTGGAGGGGTGTTTGGGTGGGAGCTCTGGAAGGGGTGGGAGTTCCGATAGGTATGTGGGGGTGGGAGATCCGGGAGGGGGGGCCCACAAATTTTTTTTGCTATGGGGCCCAGTCATTTCTAGCTACTCCCCTGATTGTTAAGATTGGGCGGGCACTGGAGCGATAGAGCGCCCTGCTGTAGGAGAAGCCGGCGGGAGATGAAAGGAGGAGGGGCCAGCTCCTGGTGGTGTCAGGCACACGGCGCAAGCATGGCGGTGGAGGATCTGACTGAAGCCTAAAGACCAGACATCAAGGTAGACCTGCAGAAGAAGGTGACAGCACAGTATGTGATGTATACATGTGTGTAATGTATGTAGTGCAGTGTGTGATAATCACATGCCCCCCTCACAGTAATAATGCCAAGATATGTGCCCTCCTCACAGACGTAATGCTCACACATGCCCCCTCACAGTAGTTATGCCGAGATATGTGCCCCCTCACAGTAGTTATGCCCAGATATGTGCCCTCTTCACAGTAGTTATGTCCTGATATGTGCCCTCCTCACAGTAGTTATGCCCAAATATGTGCCCCCTCAGTAGTAATTCTCACTCGTGCCCCCTCACAGTAGTTATGCCCTGATATGTACCCTCCTCACAGTAGTTATACCCTGATATGTGCCCTACTCACAGTAGTTATGCCCAGATATGTGCCCCCTCACAGTAGTTATACCCTGATATGTGCCACCTCACAGTAGTTATGACCTGATATGTGCCCTCCTCACAGTAGTTATACCCTGATATGTGCCACCTCACAGTAGTTATGCTAGATATGTGCCCTCTTCACAGTAGTAATGCTCACACGTGCCCCCTCACAGCATTTGCATTTCTTTCTGGCAAAGCTACCTGGTTCCGGCCCGCGAAATTTATACCAAGTCTAGTGCGGCCCTCAGACGAAAAATGGTTGGGCACCACTGCTCTAGGACATCTTCCTCACCCAGGGGCGCACTGGGAACTTAAAATGGCCCTGGAAAAGATACCAAAAGTGACCCTGTTTTGTAGTTGGGTCCAAATTGATGGAAGGCAGGGCCAGCAATACCATATTGTGGCACATTATACCACCCCAACAGGGCCAAACACTACAGTCCATCACAACATACTGCCAGCAGCATAAAATACATCCCCCAAAACTTCCACTGGCCGGCCGTGAGGAGGGCTCAGGTGGCTCCCTGGACATCGGCCCACCGGGAAAATTTCCCTGTAAGGTCTATGGCCGATCCGCCCTTGTCCTCATCTTCCAGAACCCCATTGTTCCCCCGTTCCCTGACCTCAGACTCTCTGTAAATGTACAGAAACCTCTTAGTGTTAATCTAGTAGTAACCGAAGCTGTCAAGGGGGAGGAGGGAGATGCAGCTGCAGGCTCTGTGCTCCAGCTACTGCAGGAGACATGCAGTTAGAGGAGAGGTGGAGTAGCATGGTTTGACTGGTTGGAGCATACAGTACAATTCTCCAACTCCACACTAGGAACAGAAACTCGATCATCACAGCCATGAAAAGAAAAGTTAACCTTTTGAAAATGATGGAGGGAAGAGAAAAAAAACTAAAAAAGTTAGCACTTGCTATATAGTCAGTTAATGTAAAATCTAACAGGTTTTCACCAGGGTACATGGATATTTAAAGGGCAGATTTATACCAGTGAAACTGGTTGACCTGTTACATGTGCGCTCGACAGCTGCAGGCATTTGTGTTCATATGTACCTGCATTGCTGAAAAATATGTTGTTTTAATATATGCAAAATGGACCTGTAGTAGCACTTTCATTGACTTTAGGAGAAGTCAGGCGTGATCACGTTTACACTGCCTGGTCCTGTCAATCAAAGTGCAGAGGATGGGGCACTTGCAGAGAGAGCAGAGCCTCTAGGTGTAATGGCAACACCCTGATTGCTCCTAGAGGCTAATTTGCATATATTTAAACATTATTTTTCTCAGCAATGCGGGCACATATGAACATGGGACCAACACAGATGTCTTCAGCAGCCAAGCGCACATGTAACGGGTCAGCAATGCAAGGTCTATATAAAGACATAATTGAAATAGTAGAAAGCGCCCCTGCCTACTGATGAACAGAGTAATTCAAAAATAAATAAAACAGCAATAGTGTTGAGGAAGGTATGCTACTAAGATTGCAGTGTCCCAGGGGGTCAGTAGTGTATGCTGGGCTTTGTAGTGCAGATTAACCCACTAACCTGGGATCCACTGTCGTCTTCAATCGGGGCAAATACTGGAACAGGCAGGTATTTAATGTTCGTGACGCCAGTGTCAATTAAACGGTGACACGCCGTTAAAGTAATGTGGAATAACGGAACAACCACGGGATAGCCAACCAAACTGGAACTTTACTGAATGTCAGTGAGAATCATACATGGACGCAGTTGGAAGCGCAGTTCCATGGAAGACAGTTGGTTTCTATTTGAATACAGGTGGTTCTTAGAAGTACAGAATGGCCGGTTTTAGCAATGTTCTTTACAGAGTGTTAATCACAGGAGATGCAGTACAGGCGGCTTGCACTCTATTCCTGACTGGTCCTGAAACATGTGACTTATTCTCCAAGGTCTAATGCCCTATCTCTGGCGTATCCTTGAATCTGTCTTTATCTAGTACCTCCTCTGTTACCTTGAGTACCTCTTGCTGATTAGACTCGCCTTCTGCTGTATTCTGTGTCCTCAGGCTGTTTAGCTATGCCCTTCTTGCTTCTATGAATACGGACTCAGGAGGGGAACCTGCTCCTCGGATCTGGAATCCGGTCACAGGGCTTACTCTACCCTCTCAGCCCTGAGTCTAGAAACTTCTCTCTTCCTGAGCTAGGCCCTAGCCTATTTATACTGAACTGGGGGCTCCCTCTGCTGGCTGTGACAAGGATTGCCGGTAACCGGCCTGACTGGCTTAAAGGGAAATACACATTCAAATCTAGCAGTGTCGGGTAGCCTACCCGTATGCTGCACACCCCCAGACTTTAACGTGAGTAAGGCCTCGTACTCACACACATGCCTGAACCAACATAAGCTGATGCCTAATTTAAACATTGCATTATAAATATAATAAACAACTATTTCACACAAAAATATAACATTTGCAATAAATGACGCAAGAAAAAGGGGCGTCTTCTTTCTTCTTAGGCACGGCCGCTGACCTGGCACAGCGGACTTAAGGTGAACCAGGTTAGTCTATTTTTCTTGACTGAAGTATAATAAGGAACTACACAGGGTTTCCCCGTGGGTGTAGAACAGGCAAGGGCTCACGTGGAGGAGTCCATTCTTGCGCACACACGTCAAGCAGGCTATTTCTAGTAACAACTGTTCGGGAGGAGACACCACCAGCATAGTCAAAGTCTCCTAAATGGACTGGCGGACATCCCCTGGTCATCCGGGTGGACCTTCTCAACACAGGGGTTTCCTCTTCCCTTAGCACCGAGGTAGAAGAGAGAGGAGCAACAGGAGGATCTCCATCCGTGAGACCTTGGTCAGGAACAACAGGAACAACAGGATCCACTAGAGGGGGAACTGGATCCGGGGCATCTTGAACCGGCTCTTCTGGAAGTAAAGGTACAGTAGGTGCCGGAGCGGGCACCAACAAGTTCAACCATGGTGTCAGAAGCCAATGCATGGGATCAGCGTCATACCTTAGATTACGGACAGCCTGCATAGGATCCTCGGGCTGTATCGATGACTCTGACACAGGGGGTTCAGATATAGAACTCTCGGCACTGGGTCCTGGTGTCAGGCAGAGATTTAACCGGTTTCGGTGTACAATTTGGGATCCCCTGCCCTCCCGGGTGATCTCATAAGTGTGAGCTCCAACATTTGGGATTGCAGTGACAACATAAGGACTTTGCTCCCATTTACTGTCCAGTTTACTGGTACGGCGGTTATTTTTTAACCATACCACAGCCCCTATCGTCAGGGGTTCTGCATGGGCTGCTTGGTTATAGTCTCTCTGCTGCCGGTCTCTAGCATAGTCCATACGTTCCTGAACAATAGCTTGGGCCGTATTCAATCGCCTTTGGTGTTCAGCAACCCAGTCGGTATTAGGTAATGGGTTGATGCAATCAGGTACGAGTACGTCCAAGGAGTGGTCAGCAGGCAATAACCCTTGGCGCCCAAACATCAAATAAAAGGGGGTATACCCGGTGGAACAGTGTATGGTATGATTGTATGTGAACATGAGCTGTGGCAACAGATTAGGCCAATCTCCCCTGGTTTCAGGAGGCACGGTCCTCAGCATCTCTATCAAGGTCTGATTCATTTTTTCACATAATCCATTACCTTACGGATGGTAGGCCGTCGTCCGGATCTTCTTACAGTTGTGCAGGCGGCACAGTTCATGGAACAGATGGGACTCAAAAGCAGGACCTTGATCGGTGAGGATCTTTTCTGGACAACCGTAGGGCAGGAGGAAGTGTTTCCAGAACAGTTCGGCTGTAGTCTTGGCCGTCTGGTCTCTCACAGGCACCGCTACAACAAACTTAGTGAAATGGTCAATAATAGTCATAGCGTACACATACCCTGAGCGACTAGGCTCCAGTTTCACATGGTCGATGGCGACAAGTTCAAGAGGACGAGTACTTACAATGGGTCTCAGTGGTGCCCTCTGATCATGGTGTTCACCTCGTTTCAAGGCACAGGCTACACACTCCCGACACCACTTCTCCATGTCTTCTCTCATGCCCACCCAGTAAAACCGCTGGCGGATATTTGCCTCAGTCTTTTGGACCCCAAAGTGACCGGATTGATTGTGGTACATCTCCAACACCATACCTGCATCTCGTCGGGGTATGAGAATTTGATGCACTCTTTCGTTGGACACTGGGTCTAGGCTTCTCCGTAGCAACAGGCCCTTTTGTATGAAGAGTTGATGGCGCTGTCTCCACAGTTTGATGAGCTCAGGATCTGTACTCTTACGCCGAATCCTCTCAGGGGCTCTGCCACTGGTAATGAAGTCCAACAATTCACCCAGCACTCTACTTTCAGACTGTAGTTTCACCCACCTTTCTTCTTTGAGTTCAGGCCTACTGGAGGGTGAAGGAACTGCAGCTCTGTCACTGGTAGCCCGAGCCTGATCCTGTTGAGCAAATTTATGGTAGAAGGCCGGCATTTCTACATCTTCCCAAGCATCTCGCACATCATCAGGAGCTGTCTCTGTGGGAAGCCTGGATAAAGCATCAGCATTGTCATTAGTACGTCCAGCCCGATATTTTACAGAGAAATCATAGTTGGCGAGGCGAGAGGCCCATCTTTGCTCCAAAGCCCCCAATTTAGCTGTATTTAGATGTGCCAGAGGGTTATTATCAGTGAATGCAATGAATGGGGTAGCGGCTAGATAATCTTAGAATTTTTCCGTCACTGCCCACACTAAGGCCAGGAACTCTAGTTTGAAGGAACTATAATTCTGGTAATTTTTCTCAGCTCCTTTCAGGGAGCGGCTTGCATAAGCTATCACTCTTTCTTTTCCCTCTTGAATCTGGGCTAACACAGCCCCCAGGCCTCGCTTGCTAGCATCAGTATACAGATGTAAGGGCTTGCTGTAGTCTGGATAACCTAACACGGGAGGCTCGGTCAGTTTTTTTTTTAACAACTGGAACGCTATCTCTCTTTCTTCATTCCACTCAATGAGCACTGGAGTTCTAGGACTTTTCTTGGGCTGCCCCCTCAAGAGTTCCTGGATAGGATCGGCTATTTGAGCAAAATGGGGGATGAAACGTCTATAGTAGCCGGCAAAACCAAGGAAACCCCTCACCTCTTTGACGGTAGTGGGGACCGGCCAGTTACGGACAGCCGCTAACTTTCAGGGTCAGGTTGTACGCCCTCTCCGCTTACCACATGCCCCAGGTATTTTACCGCAGGTTTGAGCAGGTGGCATTTAGATGGCTTTACCTTCAGGCCATATTTGATAAGGATTTCAAAGACCTCTGCTAAGTGTTTCAGATGGTCTTCATATGTTTTTGAGTACACAATGACGTCATCTAGATACAGCAGCACTGTTTCAAAGTTTTTGTGACCCAAACACCGCTCCATTAGTCTCTGGAAAGTTCCTGGGGCATTACATAACCCGAACGGCATACAATTGAATTCGAACAGGCCCATGGGAGTGGTGAAAGCAGTCTTTTCCCTATCCGCCGGGGCCATGGGTACTTGCCAGTAGCCACTGGTCAAGTCCAATGTGGAGAAATAGGCAGCGGAGCCCAGAGCAGTTAGTGACTCTTCAATGCGGGGCAGTGGGTACGCGTCTTTGTGGGTTATTTGATTAATTTTTCTATAGTCCACGCAGAAACGGATACCACCATCCTTCTTCTTTACAAGGACCAGGGGTGCCGCCCACGGGCTACGACTGTCCCGGATTACATTAGAGTCTTTCATCTCTTGGATCATTTCTTTTACAGTCTGATATGAAGTAGGCGGTAAGGGTCGGTATCTCTCCTTGATAGGAGGATGAAAGCCAGTAGGTATGGTGTGTTGTATGGCACTAACCTCTCCATAATCAGCAGCATGTTTACTGAAGGCCTGGTGGTGCTCTTTGACAAGCTGTAGTATCCCTTCTTGTTGATGTTGGGGGGTAGTCTCGTCCCCGACATGTAGCTCTTCCCACCAGGGTACTTGTGACGGGGGCACCGGCGGACATCCGCTGACTGCAGCTGGCGGCTTTTCTGTCACTGGAAGACGGATGATGTCTTGGAAGAACACCTGAGAAAGCTGGGCAACAGGGTAATGCTTAGTAAGCGCAACAGGATGATCACTCAGGTTAATCAGACGGACAGGTACTTTACCTTGGGAGACGTTCACCAGGCACTTGGCAGCTCTCACATAAGGGTAGTTCTCCATCTGGATTGGTTCCACCAGGGCTGGATAATCTTGGCCTTGGACTCCCAGGACAGCACGACACCATAAGAGAGTTTGGGAATTAGGAGGCAAAGTCACAGGCTTATTATCACGAATCCTGGCAGTACAAATTTCTCCTTTCCCGTTAGCAAACCTCTGCTGGGCACTTAATACAGTGATAGTCTTTTGAATCACCCTCTTGGATGCAGATGAAGCGGTGGGCAGAGTCTGGTGTAATACGGCAAGTATTTCTGCATAACAGTTTTTGAAGACATTGGTGCCTAGAATGACAGGATGTCCTCCTCTGTCGCCGGCCTGTACTACTATCACCCCCTGTTGAGGCAAGGTTACTTCTCCCACCTGCAGGGTGGGTTCCCAGTATCCATGGATCTTTACCGGTTTGCCATTGCTGGCGATAATCTCTACCCAGGATTCAGGCGGCTGGGTCAATTGGTTGGTGTCCCAGAATCTTTCAAAGGCGGCAGCTGAATAGTAGTGACCTGAGACCCGGTATCTAATAGGGCTTCAAAGGGGACCCCGTTAATCTCCACATTGATTTTAGGATGGGATCCTACATACCGTGGCATCCAATTTGGATCTTTTGGACCTAGTGTTCTACCTCCCGAGGGGTGGTCCTCAGCCTCAGGGGTTGCCCGTTTAACTGCCAGCAAGTGGATTCTGTGTGTCCCACCTTTTTGCAGTATGTACACACGGGCCGCTTGCGACCCCTATTGCGCCTCCCAGGGTCTCTGGGGTGAGTCTCTTGGTATGGAGGTGGGAACGGCTTAGAGGGTGACAGGAACTCCTCTTCTGACATCATAGGTTTTTCCCATTCCTCCATTTTTCTGCACACTCTCTCTAGGCTTTTAGTGAGGGGATTTACTTGCTCTGTCAGCATGGCGATAGTATCGGTAGCTGTAGCTTGAACAGCTTGACCGGCCTCAGCTCGGTTAATGATAAACGGTTTTGACCTGCAGGCTGATAACTCAGGTGGGGTGCTCAACTCTGTAGATACTGCTGACCCCAGAATTTTTATAGCCAGTTCTTTAAAGTCCAGAAAGGTACTGTTAGGGTGTTGGGCGGACAGCATCTTTAATTGGGTCCTTATTTGCTCACTAGACACTCTGGTAATAAATTGTTCCCTCAGGGTCTGATCCTGGTTATCAGCTTCCTTGGGATCTATCTGAATTACAGCCCCCAAAGCCTCCTGAAGTGATAGGGCATAGTCGCGGAGGGACTCACCGGACTTCTGTTTCTTGCCAAAGAAGTGCATCTTTATCTCTGAGGCAGTCCTCGTTTCAAAAGTGGCCCTGAGGCGGGTGAATATCTGCTCTAGAGTACTCCGTTCCGCAGCAGGCCAGGATAATACCTCTCTGCGGGCAGCCCCCTCCAGTTGCGCTAGCAAGATTTCCATTTGCTGATCGGCATTTATGGGGTATAGTTTGAATAAGGCCAGCAACTTTTCTTTAAAGTCTCTTAGGGTATGGGCCTCTCCGTTATAGCGGGGAAACCATGGGGTAAGGCATGGTAAAGGGCATCATGCTGGGGGCTATAGGATGATTATGAGCCGCGAGCTCTCCCGGGTCCGGCCGCTCGGCAACTCCCGGATCTGACATGTTACCTTATTACGAGGTGGCCGCTGGTGACTAAAGGGGCCGGAACAATCCCCTTCCCTCCGGATACAAGTTCTTACCGGTTTCGCCGGGTGTGCGCAGGCCAAATCTCGAGAGACTCCGGACTTCCCCTGACCGCGGTGACGTAGAGGAAACAGGGCAGCGGCGGTGCGATGATGAAGAGGGGCGGGCTTTTCGGTGTCCTTGAAGGGATCCGCCCACGAAGGTCCTCAGCAGCGCGGGAAACTTTACTCCAGGCGGCTGGTGGCCATCTTGATCACGATTCCATGACAGCAAGCAGGGTGTTGAAAAGTCCAATAAATCACAGTCCATAAATACGATTTTCTCTCTGGGGGTAGCGCAACACAGTACAGCGTCTCTGATTCCTCCCAGGCACAATTGTAATCCACAGATTTGGGAATAAAGGTTACAGTCCTCGCAATACGGTGGTGGAATAGTTAAAGCACACAGTTCACACTTCTCTGCACTTCAGAAGTATGCGAATCCTGTTCGTGACGCCAAAAAGAGCGATGCAGTGTCCCAGGGGGTCAGTAGTGTATGCTGGGCTTTGTAGTGCAGATTAACCCACTAACCTGGGATCCACTGTCGTCCTCAATCGGGGCAAATACTGGAACAGGCAGGTATTTAATGTTCGTGACGCCAGTGTCAATTAAACGGTGACACGCCGTGTAAAGTAATGTGGAATAACAGAACAACCACGGGATAGCCAACCAAACTGGAACTTTACTGAATGTCAGTGAGAATCATACATGGACGCAGTTGGAAGCGCAGTTCCATGGAAGACAGTTGGTTTCTATTTGAATACAGTTGGTTCTTAGAAGTACAGACTGGCCGGTTATAGCAATGTTCTTTACAGAGTGTTAATTACAGGAGATGCAGTACAGGCGGCTTGCACACTATTCCTGACTGGTCCTGAACCATGTGACTTATTCTCCAAGGTCTAATGCCCTATATCTGGCGTATCCTTGAAGCTGTCTTTATCTAGTACCTCCTCTGTTATCTTGAGTACCTCTTGCTTTATCAGATTGGCCTCTGTTGTATTCTGTGTCCTCAGGCTGTTTAGCTATGCCCTTCTTGCTTCTATGAATACGGACTCAGGAGGGGAACCTGCTCCTCGGATCTGGAATCCGGTCACAGGGCTTACTCTACCCTCTCAGCCCTGAGTCTAGAAACTTCTCTCTTCCTGAGCTAGGCCCTAGCCTATTTATACTGAACTGGGGGCTCCCTCTGCTGGCTGTGACAAGGATTGCCGGTAACCGGCCTGACTGGCTTAAAGGGAAATACACATTCAAATCTAGCAGTGTCGGGTAGCCTACCCGTATGCTGCAAGATGATAATGCTAAATATGTATTATTTAGGGATCAGGAAAAGAAAAAAGTCCCATCATCCAGAGAGAATCGAGATGTAAGGAAGTTCTTCCATAGAGCGTCGTTTAGGTATGACATCTCCTCTTGGCTCCTTCAGCCTGATTTCCGTGCCAGAGTTCAACTGCCATAAAAAGACCTAATTCGTTTAAAACAAAATGGAATTTTATTTTTGTTCCCTATGACTTGCTCAGGAGATTATTTGCCTTTCGCAGCTCGGTTAGACAGCTTAAATTACACAGCATATTCCCTCTCGATAATCTGCTCCTACAGAATCTCAAAGTTTTTACTGTCACAAAACAGAGGAAAAAATCTGTCAGGGGAGAACTTCAAAGCAACCTAACTTCATCGATGACGACAGAATCAATTCTTCTATATAACATAGTAACATAGGTTGGAAAAAGACAGGTGCCCCTCCAGTTCAGCCTTCTATCCTGCAATGTTGATCCAGAAGAAGACTAAAAAAACACATGCGGTAGAAGCCAATTGTACTCATCTTAAAGGAGTTTTCCACGGTCATTATGATATTTAACAGATATGCTTATGTCGTTGCATATCACATGTACATATTCCCCATTTGTTTTTTCAATTTGGACTCTCCTGACCTGTTTTCACCATGTAAACAAAATCCCCCGGGTTTGTTTCCATTCTGTTTGTAGCACTTCCTGTTCCTGTATCCAACCAAACCCATGATGCACTTCTCCTTCCTCTTCCACAGCTCCAGCCTCGCCCCTAACAACACCCAGCTAGTTTATAGCTCCTCCCACCCAGCTAGTTACATAGACACTCCCCTATCACTGCTCCGCCCATGGACATAACATCACAGGAAATAAGAAAGAGCTGCATGGTCACGTGACCACAGCCCAAAACGGAACATTGGAGCAATGGAGGTAAAAGAAATACATTACGAAATTACAGCTACCCTTCATAAATGATTTTTTTAAAGGATGTTGGTGCAAACCAGAAAACCCCTTTAAGTAAAAAAAAATCTAATATGATGTGACTGAAATTTATATGTGGTGGTCCCTTGCTTAGTGACCCTATGGGGGCATTCATTAAAGCAGTATGGTAGTTTTTAGCTTAGAAAGTGGGTGTGGCTTAGAGGGATATACTATAATTTACACCAGAAACTGGCAGAATTATAGATTTCATAGCTGGCACAGATTTGATTTTTCTCCAGTCTGCAGCTACAGTCACGCGACCATTTTAAGAACAATGGTCCAGCAGCAGCAGGTATTAGTGCTGACTCTTCGGAGGTGAAGAGGACTGCCAATCCCATGAGCACTTGCTCCTCCCTGCAGCCAATAGCAGAGAGACCCAGGGGAAAGGCTTAGAAAGGAAAAGGAACAGCAGTCATCTTGGAGACAGAAGTATGGACAGGAGAGAGACAGACTAAAAGATCTCCACAGGCAGAAGTCAACCCTGCTTCTGTGCAGACAGTCCAGACAGCTCCTGTGATTCCAGTGTAAGAAGAGCAGGCTCAGCTGCTGCATTAACCCTATAGCACAGCCCAGACATCTCCTGTGATTCCAGTGTAAAAAGAGCAGACTCAGCTGCTGAATTAACCCTATAGCACAGCCCAGACATCTTCTGTGATTCCAGTGTAAGAAGAGCAGGCTCAGCTGCTGAATTAACCCTACAGCACAGTTCAGACATCTCCTGTGATTCCAGTGTAAGAAGAGCAGGCTCAGCTGCTGAATTAAACCTATAGCACAGCCCAGACATCTCCTGTGATTCCAGTGTAAGAAGAGCAGGCTCAGCTGCTGAATTAACCCTATAGCACAGCCCAGACATCTCCTGTGATTCCAGTGTAAGAAGAGCAGGCTCAGCTGCTGAATTAACCCTATAGCACAGCCCAGACATCTCCTGTGATTCCAGTGTAAGAAGAGCAGGCTCAGCTGCTGAATTAACCCTATAGCACAGGCCAGACATCTCCTGTGATTCCAGTGTAAGAAGAGCAGGCTCAGCTGCTGAATTAACCCTATAGCACAGCCCAGACATCTCCTGTGATTCCTGTGTAAAAAGAGCAGGCTCAGCTGCTGAATTAACCCTATAGAACAGCCCACACATCTTCTGTGATTCCTGTGTAAGAAGAGCAGGCTCAGCTGCTGAAATAACCCTACAGCACAGCCCAGACATCTCCTGTGATTCCAGTGTAAGAAGAGCAGGCTCAGCTGCTGAATTAACCCTATAGCACAGCCCAGACATCTTCTGTGATTCCTGTGTAAGAAGAGCAGGCTCAGCTGCTGAATTAACCCTATAGCACAGCCCAGACATCTGTGATTCCAGTGTAAGAAGAGCAGACTCAGCTTCTGAATTAACCCTATAGCACAGCCCAGACATCTTCTGTGATTCCAGTGTAAGAAGAGCAGGCTCAGCTGCTGAATTAACCCTACAGCACAGTTCAGACATCTCCTGTGATTCCAGTGTAAGAAGAGCAGGCTCAGCTGCTGAATTAACCCTATAGCACAGCCCAGACATCTCCTGTGATTCCAGTGTAAGAAGAGCAGGCTCAGCTGCTGAATTAACCCTATAGCACAGCCCAGACATCTCCTGTGATTCCAGTGTAAGAAGAGCAGGCTCAGCTGCTGAATTAACCCTATAGCACAGCCCAGACATCTCCTGTGATTCCTGTGTAAAAAGAGCAGGCTCAGCTGCTGAATTAACCCTATAGAACAGCCCAGACATCTTCTGTGATTCCTGTGTAAGAAGAGCAGGCTCAGCTGCTGAAATAACCCTACAGCACAGCCCAGACATCTCCTGTGATTCCAGTGTAAGAAGAGCAGGCTCAGCTGCTGAATTAACCCTATAGCACAGCCCAGACATCTTCTGTGATTCCTGTGTAAGAAGAGCAGGCTCAGCTGCTGAATTAACCCTATAGCACAGCCCAGACATCTGTGATTCCAGTGTAAGAAGAGCAGGCTCAGCTGTTGAATTAACCCTATAGCACAGCCCAGACATCTCCTGTGATTCCAGTGTAAGAAGAGCAGGCTCAGCTGTTGAATTAACCCTATAGCACAGCCCAGACATCTCCTGTGATTCCAGTGTAAGAAGAGCAGGCTCAGCTGCTGAATTAACCCTATAGCACAGCCCAGACATCTCCTGTGATTCCAGTGTAAGAAGAGCAGGCTCAGCTGCTGAATTAACCCTATAGCACAGCCCAGACATCTCCTGTGATTCCAGTGTAAGAAGAGCAGGCTCAGCTGCTGAACTAACCCTACAGCGCAGCCCACACATCTCCTGTGATTCCTGTGTAAGAAAAGGAAGCTCAGATGATGCATTTAACCTACAGCACAGTTCAGACCTCTCCTGTGATTCCTGTGGCAGAGGAGAGAGTGCAGCTGCTGCATTAACCCTATAGCACAGCCCAGACAGCTCCTGGGATTCCAGTGTAAGAAGAAAGAGCTCAGCTGCTGCATTAACCCTACAGCACAGTCCACACAGCCCCTGGGATTCCAATGTGAGAGGAGAGAGTCCAGCTGCTGCATCAACTCTATAGTCCAGCCTGCTTTCCCGAAACAGTATCATCCTGAACTCCAGGAGGATCTTGCACCCCACTCACCTGTCATGCAAGCTTCTTAATGCTACAGTCCCCAGTTGGTTCCCAGGCAGGACAATTGTAAGTGCACCAACACTTGCGTGCCAACATTTTCTGCAACCGGGCCCCAACGTTCTGACTGGGCTAATTGCTAGGCAGGAGTATTAGAAGATTTTATTGCTTTTATCTTCCAAAGGATTGTGTGTGTGACCACCACCACTGCTTACTGTTACAGATAGCCCACTCCCTTCACCAGGGTTTCCTTAGACAGTATCACGATCGTTGCTCTGTTGCTTTTATTGCATTATCTTTATGTTCTTCACCATTGTTCACCCTTTCCCAAATAAATCTGTTGATCAGTTAACTCCTTCCTGGGGTGAGTGTGTACTGAGCTGGGGTGGGGGGTTCCCAAGTCTGCCCCTGGCAGAAGAGGAAGACCCTCCTGTTAGCTTATAAAGCTCCAAGCAGGATGTTTTAGCAGGAAGGGTAGAGCTTATTGATACATGTCACTAGTATATCCACCACTGCAGCCATTGGCACTGAAGGCCAGGTAAGCATATTTTTATTTTTCTATTTTTATGAAAAGATGCCCTTTTGATAACACGACTATGATACCTTTTTGTATTGCATAGATAGCCAAAGTACCAATGACGTATAGAACTGATGAAATATGTTGGCCTGAGCCTTCAACAGCAGTAACAGGAGGCTCATTGGCTGCAAACATTATCAGACGCAGGCTATAGTGATAGTTACACTGATGCTCAATGGTCTGGGCCAATGAATCCTATGATTAGTGTTGAGCGAATCAAAGCATCCTAAGTAGAATTCGATCCAAAGTTTAGGAAAAATTTAATTCGCAACTAATCCAAATTTCCTTGCACTTTGTGGTAATGAATTGCTTTGTTCCTAAAATGGCTGCTGCATGTGTTACAAAGTGAAAGTAAGAAGCCCAGAAACACGAGATCATCCATAATGCCGTGGCAGCTCACATGTGACACCTGCCATTTGCTCAGGCCCTTTGAGGAGGCCACTTTATTTGTCAGTCACCAGGACTACAGAATGAATTATGTCATTCCATTTCTTCATGTCCTGGAGCAGAAATAGCTGGCTGGCCAGGCAACAGGAGACCTGGCACCTCTATCTCACGACCACCTGAGCCCTGTGGGGGTTGAACTGGCCGAAGAAGAGGAGGACGCTCAGAAATTGTTTACAGAAATAGGTGGTTTATGTGCCCAAGAGACAGGAGGAGCTGGAGGGCCATAAGGAAGACCAGGCAGATGACCCCGACAGACCGTGGCTGTGTACAGTGGAGATGGAGGCAGGGAGTCCCTCCGATTTCCTTGCGCAAATGGCCAACTGCATGCTGAGTTGCTGTAGTGACAGCCGAATTGTCACCATTCAAATGCGGTTGATCACAGCACTCATCTAATTGCTGGTTTTTCACAGGGTGCTCATCTGTACAGGTCCCCAAATCCACCCTATTCTTGTATAAACAATTTGACTCCTCAATCACCTGCTCGCATCCATTCGGCCTGATGAAGGGCTACATATAGCCCGAAACGCTGCTTAAAATTATGTCCGGCTGAATAAATCACATAATACTTCACATGCAACTTTGGAGTGCTGTCGAATTGTCACCATTCGGCACAGGGATGACTACTGGCTCTCCATGATGTAAGACTCTCGCTGCCATTCCAAAATGCAGACCTTTTAAACCTGCTGAGAGGGATGATAAACTCAACTACTATCGAGACATACTATGTAGTCGGGTGGTTGCTGCCTATGTGCACCATCGCCCATCCTCACGAAGGTCTGACTTGGGGAACACTCTGTGCTCAAGCTCCACTGCCATGACTGCTGGAAGAGGGGTGGGGGGGCAGCACCATCTCCATCAGAAGCTACTTGAGTCTCTGATGAACATGTTTCTTCACCCACCTACTGAAGAAATCAGCCAGCAGTAGCAGGGCATGGAGCAGAACCTGAACCAGCAGGTGGTGGCATACTTGAACTGCACCCTGCCACCCCACATCCAAGATCCCTTGGACTACTGGGCAGCCAAACTTGAATTGCTAAGTTTGCCCTGGAAAGCTTTTTCTGCCCGGCCAGTGGTATGGCATCTGAGTTTAGTGCGGCAGGGGGCTTAGTTACCCCAAAGAGAACTCACTTTTCAACACAAAATCTTCAGAGATTAAGCTTTATAAAGATGAATCAGGCATGTATCAGCCAGGATCTTCACATACAAGTGCCTGATGGATCAAACTAGATCATTCTGGCAGTAATGTTCTGACTACAGTGTGCTGCCACACCAGAACATTGTGAAATATGGCCCATTACTTCTAGCCACCTGCTTCAGCCCCACTGCCTGATGCCACACACCTGCTGCCTCTGCTGCCATCTTCTCCTATTGCCACTATCTTGTGCTGTTACTGCCACTCCTGTCGACAACCCCCACCTCCCGAATCTGTGACGGGGCCACTATGTTGACTCCTCATGCTGTTTCCAACCCCACCACTCTGTCACTAGGCCACTATTTTCACTCCTCATGCTGTTGCCACCCTCCCTACTTTGTGACTAGGCCATGGTGTTGACTCCTCATGCTGTTGCCACTCTCACCAGTATGTTCTGGGGCTACAAGTGTCCCTGTTTGGTCTTGTTGACATCACAGTTTATTTTACCGTTCTGATCCGTCAGAAGAATCAAAAATTTAAATTGCAATGGATCCATAAAGCCTCAATCACACAGTCAGTATTTTGCATTAGGATGTCATCATTATTTAGAAGGCAAAAGCAGGAGTGGGTCCAAAAGACTAAAGACATGCAAATATTTTCTTTACATGTCATCTCTGTTTTGGACCCACTCCTGTTTTTGCCTTACAAATACTGATCAATTACCAACCAAATACTGATCATGTGAAGGTGGATGCTCAAAAGACAGGATTGTTTTTTGGGGGGCGTTGTTCTTCTGACAGATCAGACCAAGGGAAAAATAAACAGTAACGTCAACACAAACTTACTGCTGACCCCCTCCCCACTCTGTGACTGGGCCTCCACATGTATCAGTGGCTAACAAAATAGGTTATCTATCAAACTACTATCAGCAGACAGTGTAAAATCGGACGGCTCTTTTACTCTATAGTAGAATCTTTGGCCACTTCATGGTTAAGTACATAATACCTGATGCTAACATTGACATGCAAGGCTGAGATCACACTTCAGTTATTTGGTCAGTTAGTTCCAGCAGTTACTTTATGGTGAGGCAAAATCAGGAGCCAATCCTACTTTCAGATAAGGTGTCATGAAAAGATCTGCACCTGTTCTGTGTTTTTGACCCGCAACTGACCAAATAAGTGAAGTGTGAACTGAGCCTAATAGTGATGCACAGTCATTTTACAGCTAGCAGAAATGATTGAAAAGCAGGTGTTTGCATTGCAAAAACATGGCTTAAAAGAACCTCTTTTTTTTTCTCCACTACTTTATTGGCACTGCCCCAATGTCCTTTTTTTTCACTAAAGAGTCATTGAGACATAGGTCTTGCAGGGGCAAACAGTGTTTTTTTTTTTATCTTATACTAAAGACTTCTATATGCTTTTCTTTAGCTTTTCTGCTTTTCTTTAGCTAAGTGTTAGCTAGGACTGTTGGTGGCCTGCACGACGATGTGCATGTCCATATACTGCATTAGACCTGCCTGTCATACTGATGCACAGTAACTGTTTCACTACCAGAAAGGACTAGCTATGTTGTTGCAATGCACAGTGATGTACACCGAGATTCACTCTCACTGCGGGCCAGGATATAGCTGGTTTAGCGTGCTTCGTGACAAATTAATTTAGAACAAAGCGAACGATTCTAAAAGACAATGGATCTGTACTATGGCAAAAAAAACTGTATGAAAGTCACTAGCAAACAGGGGTTCAGTAACCCCTTATTTTATGGAAGCAGAAAATATATTTCATAAAACTTACACAGAGGAAAAAATACAACAGCAAGATAAGCATGCATATGTTACAAAGGTTTTTGGGATTAAAACATGAACATTTCTAAGCAAAAACTTATAACATCCACGTTAAAAACAAAATTGCACAAAAAAACTCTAAAGTAGCAAAAGTATGTAAAGTGGAAAACATCCTATACAAAAAAGCTGCAGTTCCATAAAATCAATACAAGGCAGCATGCATATCCACAAATTTATTATAAAGTGTATTACAGTTATTTCCAAGGCATAGCACATCAAATATTATAAAATAAATTCCATACATTACCACCCCAAGTAAATAAACTATACAATAGTAAAGACACGGATGATCACCTGAAATACTGCCCACTTTTGACATGGTAGAAACATGGATAGGAGCCCATTGCCCCACAACCCCAATGTGAGGTTTGCACAGACTTTGTAATTTTTTCAGATGTTTTTGAACCTGACAATATTTTTGGTACTTTTGAGCACTACTGAGGATTTAAACTGTTTCTTTGGGGGGGGGGGGGGGGGGGGGACTTCATTAGGGTCGACCATAGTGGAGATACCCACTTCCTGTCTGTAGATATTAAGACAGGGTGTGCATACTTTATGACAGTTGAAATCAATTGACAAGGTAATGTCTTAGTTTATCACAGTCTCCTTATCTAGGTCTCCTGCAGTATAACAGAGCTGGCATTATTTGTCCATCCTCTAGTGATAAGAAGATAACTCTTCTCATCCGGGGTAATACTAGGGTCTCAAAAATGTAGGGCCTAACCCCTAATCTTCCAGCCCCAGTGCTAAAGACATATCTGGACAGTAGAATACAGCACCCCATACCTCTTACATCCAGTGATGTCTCCTCTGATGTAGATGTTCTCTTTCCTCATCTTCTCTATTTGGCCCAGGCAAAATATGATGACTTATGATGCAAAGTTGAAGCCACAAACATCTTATGTTCCTCACTAACCCCTAATAGTAATAATGCCACATGGTGCACTTAGTAGTGATAATGCTCCCCAAAGAGCTCCCAGTAGTAATCAGACCCCTCCATAAGCCCCAACCTGTAAAGTCTCTAGTAGTTATAATGCCACCTATAGTGCCCCCAGTAGGTATAATAGCCCTCTATTGTACCCCTAGTAGATATGATGCCACCTATAGTGCCTCCAATAAATGTAATGTCCCCCTGTAGTGCCCCAGTAGTTGTAAAGCCTCCAGTATTTATAATACCACCATGTAAAGCCCCTAGTAGTTATAATGCCTGCTATAGTGCCCTCAGTAGTTATAATGCCCCCTCTAGTATCCCCAGTAGATATAATGCCCCCTATAGTGCCCTCAAAATTATAATGGCCCCTTTTAGAGTCTTCAGTAGTTATAATGCTACTTTAATGCCCCTAGTAGTACCCCCAGTAGGTATAATGCCCCCTATAGTGCCCCCAGTAGTTATAATATCCTCTGTACTTGCCACAGTAAGTATAACAATCACTGTAGTGTCACCAATAGCTATAATGCCCCTGGTAGTGTGCCAAGTAGGTATAATGTTCCCTCCACTATAGTGCCCCCAGTATTATATTACCCCCTTGTAGTGCCCCTAGTACTTATGGCATTCCTTTTTGTGCCTCCAGTACTTATAGTAGTCTCCCTATAGCTATAATGCCTCCAATTGTGCCCCATTAGGTATAACACTACTCATTGTGCCGCCTGAGACCCAGTACAGGTGGTTTTGTGGTGACTGCCTGTGCCATTTTAGTCTCTCATAGGCCTTTTAGGTCTAGTGGGCTGTTGCCTATAAGAGGGATTGGTGGGGCAAGGGGTCATTGGCTACCTGGTCCTACTATAGTATTTCAACAATATTGCCGTCCTGACAATGACAAAACAGTTAAATAGTCTCTGGCCACAAATATCAAGGGCTTGGGCCCTTGATATTTGTGACCAGCACCCCTGCTGCTTATCTTGTCACAATCTACACAGCAAAGCTGACAAGTGTTCCACTGGAAACAGTAAGTTTCATCCTATATTTTAAATGCATAGTGCAGGGGTTTATGCTGATGACCTATCCTTAGGATAGGTCTTCGACATCATATCTGTGGGGGTCCTGCTGTCTGAAGAGGAGGTGGCAAGTGTGGCTTCCTCTTCAAGATTACACGCCGTGTTGTCTTTCTTGAAACTATGGCGCAGCGTATTTACAAGTGCTGGTCCCCTTCTAGTGAAAAATAAATAAAAAATGAACAAAAATGTTAAAACACATTTATAATAACATGATTTCAGTAATGTAATATTCTGAGGAGTACATTCCCATTAAAATCTGACAGCAGCCCTAAAATAGGATGAAAGATGGATAGGCAAGGCAAATATGAAAAAGAATATCATGGTGCGATAGGATCACAAGACTAGTATGGGAAAACTGTTCAGTATAATTTATAAAAAAATATTTCCAAAAATGAATACAGAAGAGGGGAAATTGTTCATGTATATTATAGAATTCCAAATAAAATGAATCCCCTTATACAAACAAGAGAATGATCTATAAAAACAATATAACATTTAGTAATAATAGTAACATGCACACATAAACAGTTAAAATTGCAATAATAAGTTTCATTTTTATAAAAGACAGAAGAGTGATTTTCAGTGTTGTCACCCATGGGCTCAGCTAGAATACTGTAAATCATGTGCATATATCAAGGTTTGGATAAGCAAAAGGTAAAAGACAGCCGGGCTCAGCTTAGAAGACCACCCAGCCATACACAGATTTCTCCTGGAGGGACTTTGGTCGTGCACCTAATTAGGCAGTACGTAAGGGTAAAAGTTACGTTCTTTATGACTCATTGACTTGGTTGAATAACTGAAAAT
This sequence comes from Bufo gargarizans, assembly GCF_014858855.1. Lineage (NCBI taxonomy): Eukaryota > Metazoa > Chordata > Amphibia > Anura > Bufonidae > Bufo > Bufo gargarizans. The sequence goes on along the minus strand of NC_058087.1, from coordinate 4,450,250 downwards.
TTCCACCGGGTAAAGTTCAATTTACTTCTGTGCCCCAATTAACAATGCTAATTGGGGCACAAAATTTATGTTATAAAAATTGCATTTTTTTTGCCATCGCTGAGGAAATGGCAGTAAGCCAATACAGCACTCAGGAAAACACACATTTGACCCTCCCGCTATCCATCCATAGCTTAAACAGCTGATAAATATGACAGAGTGACTTTGAAAAGTAAACTAGTAAATGTAGGTTTGGATAGGAGTTTTACTTAATTTAGTTTTTAGTTCTTTATGTTAATTTAAGTCTTTTGTTTTTTGTTTTGTTTTAATGACTCAATCAATGGTCTCATTTTAATGGTTACAATGTAATTCATTATTATTATCATTTAAAAAAATTAGGGAATTTGGCATATAGTGTTTTTATAGCACACAAATTAAGTGGAACTTGACTCGAAAGGGAGCTGGTGTAGATTTCTGGTGCACGAATTGTTAAATGTGTGGGGACATGGGGGCCATGGCCGTCCCGCCCATGGCCATTCCACTTTTTGTATAAGTAGCAAGCGTGTCAAACCCGGAAATCCAGAATTTTGGCTTTAAAAAGTCACAAAATAGGACTTTTGGGGGACTTATTGGCACAAAACTTTTGTGACATTTTGAATTTGACAATCTCAAAAATTGTTGTAATGTTACTCCAGTAAAGGGGTGCAATAGTAAGTGGAGTAATATCTTAAAGAGGTTATCCAACCCCTGCAATGACCCCCACCAATGCCTGGCCCCTCGTATACATTATACCTGCTCCCCAGCACCCACGTCATTCCAGATCCAGCGATGGGGTGAGAAGCCAATAGCAGGCCGTGACGGGAACGAGCCTTCCCAGCATCGCGGGTGGTGGTAGGGAGGCTCCGGATGTCTTGATCCGAGCGACGGGGAGATGCAGCGGTGGCCATGCAGGGATCCGGAGCGAAGAGGGTGCCAGGGAGCTGGTAAGTTCGAGGGGCCCAGGCACTGGGGGTGGAGTCATTATCCCCTTTAAGACAGAAGTCTCCCCCTCAGCGGGCACCACTGTGTTCCCATCATGAATACAGCAGACTTTTAGCATTTTGGGGTGGCCCTGGCCTTACCATAGGGCTGTATATTTTGGTGATAGTTCTGCATTAAATATTTCCTTCCATAAGATTAGCATAGAGGAAAGAATAAATATTGTTTTCAAGGGTAGTGATCCTCCAGTACAATCCAATGACAACTAGTGCTCAGACCCCAAATTAAAAACAATGTTAAAGGGAACCTATTATGTTGAACATGGTGTCTGAGCTGAAGGCAGTATGTTATAGAGCAGGAGGAGCTGAGCAGATTGATCTATAGTTTTATTGGAAAATATTCAGTATCACATAGTTTATACATCTAAATTCCTGCTCATTCTGAGCATTAAAGTCCAGGAGGCGGTCCTATCAGTGATTGACAGCCTCCCCTCTATGACTGTGTATATAGAGATAGCTGTCAATCACTGATAGGACCGCCTCCTAGACTTCAGTGCCCAGAATGAGCAGGAGTTTAAATTAATGAAGCACAAGTTTTACTGAATCTTTTCCCATAAAACTATATAGCAATCTGCTCAGCTCCTCTTCCTCTATAACATGGTGCCTGTGGATTATTCCACATTTTGACATGACATGGGAAATTAAAAATAACATAGTCAAAAATTCTTTAAAAATATGTTAAACATAAAAATATGACTTAAACAATGGATAATTTTTTGCTGACACATTCCCTTTACAGGGGTTCTGCACTTTGTTTAAACTGATGATCTATCCTCAGGATAGATTATCAGCTTCTGATCGGCGGGGGTCCGACACCCGGGACCCCCGCCGATCAGCGCCTCGGCCTTCTCACTGTTTACCGCTGGCCCAGTGACGTCAACGACTTGTATCAACTAGCCTGGGCGCGGCTAAGCTCTGTTCACTTGAATGGAGCCTATCCCCGCCCAGGCTAGTTGATACTAGTCGTGACGTCACTGGGCCTGCGGTAAACAGTGAGAAGGCCGTGGCGCTGCTGCCTTCTTAAACAGCTAATCGGCGGGGGTCCCAGGTGTCGGACCCCTGCCGATCAGAATCTGATGATCTATCCTCCGCTCTGCTGGAGCGCCGCTGCCTTCTCAAACAGCTGATGGGCGGGAGTCCAGGGGGTCGGACCTCCGCCGATCAGATGCTGATGATCTATCCAGAGGATAGATCATCAGTTTAAACAAAGTGCAGAACCCCTTTAAGGATTATAATTAGCTTTGATATACTAAGTGCCTCCTTATGAAACACTAGAACTGTTAGGGAGGGACAGAGAAGACTGCAGACGGTGCTAGATGCTGTGAGAAGTGCATTGCATAGTTCTGATTTATTTCAAAGGATCATACAAATATTTTTCTGTGCCGTACATGGCTTAAAGGGGTCCTCTCACTTCAGCAAGTGGCATTTATCATGTAGAAAAAGTTAATACAAGGCACTTACTAATGTATTGTGATTCTCCATATTGCCTCCTTTGCTGGCTGGATTCAGATCACATTATACACTGCTCGTTTCCATGGTTACGACCACTCTGCAATCGATCCGTGGTGGTCGTGCTTTCGCACTATAGGAAAAAGCGCCGGCCTTTCTGGTGGCCAGGACTGTAGGCTGGTGTTTTTTCCTATAGTGTGCAAGCACAGCCACCACTGCTGGATTGCAGGGTGGTCGTAACCATGGAAACAAGCAGAGTATAACGTGATGGAAAAATTAATCCAGCCAGCAAATGAGGCAATATGGACAATCACAATACATTAGTAAGTGCCTTGTATTTACTTTCTCTACATGATGAATGCTATCTGCTGAAGTGAAACAACCCCTTTAAGGTGCGTCCTACACAATGAGCGGACCCCATTGTGTATAGGAACAGCACAATTGTTGTTTTGTAACCACACCTTTCTGCTGAGCAGTGATACCAGTGAGATTACTACAATATATATAAGTGTAACACAAAGGTAAATAATTTGCCTTTGAGTCACTCATTATCGCCTCCATGGAGACTGTGGATGATGAGCGCTATAGGAAAGTCATTGCCCCTGAACATGCACCAACACCATACTCTTACTTGATTGGTCATCCAACATCTTCCTTTCAGATTCAGAGCAATCAGGTCTGAATGGCCCTGCTGATCTACATGGGGAGAGGAATTGGATCTTGGAGGAGGTTGAGTACTACCCTGAACCTATTCACCATCTGGGCTCAACAGTCGTGTCATGGCCACGGTTAGTGATGAGCGAAGTTTAGAAAAATTCAATTCGGCTTCTTCGCTGAATTACTTCATCATGAAGCGCATTTCTTTGTAAGTAACAGGGAATGGCGATTGCACCGACCCAATACCCCCCCCCCCCCCCCCCACCGTTCATCACTGATCGCGACATCTGAGAATAATAGCGAGGGCTTTCGGGATTAATCCATTGGAAAAATAAATAATACTCATCTTATCCATTTGAGTGCAAAGAGGCTGCCACGGCCATCTTGATGGGAAATCCCACGCGAAAACTCCCACTGTGCGTGATGACGTCATTACTTGAAGATCACTCTTTGCACTTAAATGGATGAGGTGAATATAAATTTTCTTTTACTGCCATTTCAGGGAAAATTGATTCGTTACACGCATGGGGAAATTCGGCTTTGCGGCTAATTGAATTTTCCCTGAAATTCGTATCGAAGTCCACTTCAGATACTTCCATTCGCTCAACCATAGCCACAGTTTTACAGAAAAAAGGCTATGTTCACATTGGTGTCAATCTTTTCATCATTAGCCTCAATTCAGATTTTCCCATTACAATGACGGACATTGAAGCAAAACCCGATGGACCCCATAATGAGTCAATGGGGTCCTTGGGTCAGCACTAGTATTGAGCAAGCACCGAAGTGCTCGTGTGCGCGGGCCGAACACATCGGTATGCTCGTGTGTTCTACCGAGCACCCGAGCACTATGGAAGTCAATAGGAGAACCCCAGTCAATGGGAGAATAGAGTGGCTGGTTCATAAAAAAAGGTTCAAAATTGATGGAAACCCAATCAAAATGGTTTGGAAACAGCATTAAGAGGATAGCTGGATGCGTCTTAGACTCCTATTATGTACGACATGCAATAGACAACCACACAAAGGCTATATGCCGAAAGCCAGGTATGTGCAAGCCAACAATCTATCCATGAGATAGATAACAGTCAGCACACCTTACAATGACAGCCTTGTGCACTATGAGATATTCCAAACCAGCTCTCATCTGACTGAGAACCAGGAGGCCTCAATGTTATTTTGCATCCGTTGGATGGCTTGGGTGGACCTGCGCACCTAGATCAATATCATTAGGGCGACAAAAAGTTTTCTGATTGTCCTAACATAATATTCATTTCTATACAGTTTTGTCATGTAAAAACTAATTTGCATAAACATATATTTTTCTGTAAGGGCTTTTTTTTACGAGCGGAGAGCCAAGCCGCGCTCCGGACAGCAGAGACACAGAGCATTAACATGATTGATAATGCTCTGTGCCTCTCTGTGATCTTTTTACTACAAAACCACAGTGACAACTTTATCACACTGTGATTTTGTAGTAAAAAAGGTCACAGAGAGGATGATGAATGACATGATTGATAATGCTCCGTGTCTCTGCTGTCCAGGGCGCCGCTTGGCTCTCTTTGACGCAGAGGATTCCGCGCACGGGATCTGGTCATGTGAAAGAGCCCTAATCTAATTCAAAGTCAAACCGCAACATTGTAACTCCCATCACAATGAACCCCAGTAGGCCGCGTCACGCGCAGAGTACATGCCTCTAGCTATAAAACTCTGCCACCGATCTGATATTTCAAGCTTGCAAAGTTTGAGAAAAGATTGTCATGTTCCATTCGCTTTGAACCTAAAAAAGAAAAACGCTGAAAGACTTAATGAGCGGGTTGGCTGTAATAAGACGACGCACTCGGCAGGCCTGTAACTATCATTTCTCGAAAAACGAAATAATATGCTCTGCCAAATGACAGAGATGACACGTCGATAGCCTCTTTTTGCAAATGACACGAAGAAAACACTAATACTGACCCGTAGCATCAGACATGGCGGCCATTATCGAGAGGACGTCGTATTTAAATTGGCTAGAACCTCATCTGAAAGTGAAATTAATACCGGACTCGCTATAGCGGTACATAAGATATAATCAATGTAACGGCAGGAGACCCCCTAATCTCTCTCCTCGATGCCAGCCCATTAATCAAGCCCTTTCCAGCGCGGTTTAGATGTCAGCGGTTTAATAGTGATAATCTGCACCTACCTACATCCCTTCAACAATAGCTCAGAAAATCATTTTACCAGCTCAATCAGATCTGCTCGAGTCCTGTAGGTTTTTGTACTTGTAACTCCCCTTGAAGAAAATCTAACTCTAGTAATCTTCATATTAATGAGAGAATTCACGCAGTTTTGCCTCTCGGGAGAATTCTCCAATGCAGAAGTATTTATGTATGTCACTCCGACAACAATGTATTGAAAGTGTTGGCGCTAATCAATGTCAATATGTTATATTCAATGGCCTTCAAAATGATTAAAGGTTTAACAAACTGCCAGCTTTGGAGACTAAAAAAATAAAAAATAAAAAAAATAACGGGTACTAATATCATGATATTATGTCTCAAAACACTTCAGTCATTTAAACCATTGCTACGCTGCATAATTCAAGTGGATTAATGCAGCGCTCATAAAACAGACACTTGCCGCAAGCAGGCTGTAATTAAAAAAAGAAAGAAAAAAAAGGCACAGGCATTACAGGCTTTGTGCTGCAGATGGGGCTGAAAGAAAAATTATATTGATTTTTGTAAAGGATTTTTTTGGCTCCTGTTTTTGGATGTTTAAAGGGTATAGTTTGGTTTTATCAAAATGTCGCCGTAGAAAAACAGTATATTTTAGTCAAGAAATAATGTAACCGGATTATGGTGTTGCTTACAGAAATTTATCTTTATGCCGGGGAAGCAAACATGACATTTTTGTGTTTTATATACTATATTGTTAGTAAACACAGATTATTTTATTAAACTATTTTTTGTTACTGTTACGTTTTTTATTATAACGTATAGATGAAATATCTATGTGCCCCAATGCACTGCTGATAGAGATGAGCAAAACAATTCTAATTCGTTATGACGGTTCTACAAACTTTGGTTTTTGGGATTCGTCCAGCACAAATTCTTGAAAATGTCTTCCACCATCAGAATACATGGGAAATGAAAAGATGAAGAAGAAGTGTCATATGACCTCCATCCCAGTGGGCTTGCCAGTTGTCACTGTTGGGTGGGAACAGTCCAACCCCTAATCTCCAACCAACACCGTCCCTATATACTTGGATGATCTTCCCTAAACGGCATCCCACAACTGGGCGACGTTCCCTAGACTGCTAATTGGGAGCAACATACAGAAAAACAAATAAGCAAAGGGCTCAGAAAAGGCGCAATACCAGATTTCACAATATGAAACCCAAAAACCAAAACCGGACCAGAACATAAAGGATAACAAAGGATCAAATGGCAAACAGAAGGAAGAAACTTTACCAACCAAGGGTCATAAACAGGAGCTCATGTCAAAGTCTAAATCACAAAGCAGAGGCAGGGTCAAAGTCCAAGCAAAGTTTCAGAGATAAAGAAGAATTCAATAGTAAACGCTTGTGCATCAACTAGATGTGAACACTGCCTGGTGATGTCAATCAAGTCTAGCAGGGTGTGACCAGAGGTGGGAGATTGGAGTCTCTAGGAGCAGGAGCTTTGCTCCCCCCCCCCTCCTACTAGAGCCTCATTTGCATATAATCAAAGTTATTTTTTCTCAATAAATGGGGAACATAGTGAGATGGGACCAACATAGTTATGGTCACCTGACATTAGCACATCGCTAATGTCAGCTAGTTTAATGCCCATGTTTCTGCTGACAGAAGCCCTTTAAGCATCCAGGAATGAGGATACACACTTTCTCTGGTACAATGCAACCACAGGGCAGACCCTAACATCAGTCCTTACACAGATGGCCAATCTACTCCAAAGTATTTTAAGGCACCATAAGAAAACTGCTGAACAAACATGCTGTAGAGTCAATAAGTCCTCTTTAGACACCTTATCTCTAATCCAGGAATGGCTTTTCTGTCAGCTACCACATTTTTGCTTCTGTTCTCTTAAAGCCCCATCTCTGGCGGTGGATTGCCAAAGTTATAAAGAGGCGCCGGCCTCTTTATAACTTCTGCATATCCAGAGCTGCTTCCAAATGTGAGACAGCTTCCGAGCTGTCTTACATTTAGACCATTTTCTACGCCTAAAACACTTTCTACTCCATGCCCACTCTTTTAGACCTGGCGTGAGCCGGCAGAAGTCACAAATTGCGTTGCACCGCAATCTGCACTTAAATACGCCCTCTCTGATACAGGTCTGGTCTGGTCTAAACTAGACTACTCCTTCCTTTCTATGTAGAGAGGGTGACATCTAGTGGTGGCAGTGAATACAGCTGTATCTAGTATCTGCATCTAGAACACACATAGGCAGAAATGCATTTACCATGCAAAAATACATTTAACAACCTGTTTGCAGTGTACCGCTGCTCTGCAGAGAGACTTTGCATATAGATCCCAGCCAGAACCTGCATCTGTTTTTTGGGCTTGTACATTGGAGGGATAGGGCATTGGACAGATAGAGAAAAGACTCTCAAATCTCAAAGCGCAGAATACAGCTAATTCAGTGTCAGAGAGGTTTTTCACAGTGAGGAGGAGACAATAGATAGTTAGATTTATAATTATTTCACATAGAGATAGATTTTAGGTTTTAGAGACAGGAGTCAGTGTGTCATATTTTTTCTTCTATTACTTATTCCGGCTGCCGCAGTGAGGCTGGTGGTAGCAGCCATTTTAGACCGCTTGTGGTACTGTGCAGAATTCAAAGTTATACTACTCAGTTTATTATTAATGTGAATCAGCCCAATCTTCATCACCTAATTCACAACCACAAGCAGTCAGGCTGCCCCAGGGACGCTTGCAACCATGATGTTACTTAAGGTTGCAGCATTTAAAGCTATACGAGTTAATTTATTATTAATATGAATCACCAGAATTATTACTACTTCACTCACAATCGCAACAAATCTTTTACCATGTTAATCTTGGTGCTGATAATGTGCCATCTGACATATTGGTCTACATCACAGTTACCCATTCAATAATCCATCATTTACATCCACAATTCTAAAAAAAGGGTGGGACGCTGTGTAATAAATGTAAATATAAGCAGAAGGCAATGAGTTGCAAACCTCACAGACAAATATTTTATTCATAACAGAGAACTCATATCAGATGTTGAAACAGATCATTTTACCATTTCATCGGGGGGGAAAAAACTTGTTTAGAACTTGATGGCAGCAACGTATCTCACAAAAGTTGGGACAAGTGGCACCAAAAAACTGGAAAGGTAAGTGGTTAATAAAACATGTACAGTCCTGATCAAAAGTTTAAAACCACTTGAAAAATGGCAAAAAATCCTATTTAGCGAGGCTGGATCTTAACAAGGTTCCAAGTAGAGCTTCAACATGCAACAAGAAGAAATAGGAGTGAGACAAAACATTTTTTGAGCATTCAATTTAATGAAAACAAAGAATAAACGGAAACAGGCTGTTTTTCAGCTGATCAAAAGTTTAGGACCACACCTCCCAAAAAAAACTAAACCCCCCCCCCCCACCCAAAAAAAAACAGAAATCCAACTTCCAAACATGAACTCAGTAATGAGTAGCTCCACCGTTATTGTTTCGGCATGCTTGATGCAAGCGTTTCCATGAGGTGAGTGGGAACATTTCTCCAAGTGGTGAAGACGGCCGCACGAAGGTCATCTACTGTCTGGAACTGTTGTCCATTTTTGTAAACCTCCCTTGTAATCCATCCCCAAAGGTTCTCAATTGGATTTAGATCAGGGGAACACGCAGGATGGGCCAAAAGAGTGATGTTATTCTCCTGGAAGAAGTCCCTTGTCCTGCGGGCATTGTGTACTGTAGCGTTGTCCTGTTGAAAAACCCAGTCGTTACCACACAGACGAGGGCCCTCAGTCATGAGGAATGCTCTCTGCAACATCTGGACATAGCCAGCGGCCGTTTGACGCCCTGCACTTCCTGAAGCTCCATTGTTCCACTGAAGGAAAAAGCACCCCAGACCATTATGGCGCCCCCTCCACTGTGGCGCGTAGAAAACATCTCAGGTGGGATCTGCTTGTCAGGCCAGTAACGTTGGAAACCATTAGGACTATCGAGGTTACATTTTTTCTCATCAGAGAATAAAACTTTCTTCCGCCTTTGAATGTCCCATGTTTGGTGCTCTCTTGCAAAGTCCAAACAAGCTGTTCTGTGGCGTTCAAGGAGACGAGGTCTTTGAAGATGTTTTTTGTTTTTGAAGCCCTTCAGTCTTAGATGCCGTCTGATGGTTATGGGGCTGCAGTCAGCACCAGTAAAGGGCCTTAATTTGGGTCAAGGATCGTCCAGTGTCTTGACGGACGGCCAATTGGATCCTCCGGCTCAGTGCTGATAAAAAAAATTTGGGGTCTTCCACTTGACTTTTTTGTTCCATAACCATCAGAATCATTTAAGAAATTCCAAATGACTGTCTTACTGCGTCCCACCTCAGCAGAGATGGCGCGCTCTGAGAGACCCTGCTTAGGCAGTTCAACAACCCGACCACGTTAAAAAAGGGAGAGTTTTTTTGCCTTTGCCATCACAACGTGTGACTACCTGACAGAAAATACGGGCGTTATCCCTAAAAGACCCTATAAGCATATCCCGACGTGCCATGCAGTGGCGTAGCTATAGGGGTCGCAGCGGTCGCAATTGCGACCGGGCCCCTAAGTCAGGGGGGCCCACTGGGCCCCCCAGGAGAGACGGAGTGAAGCCCTGGCAGTGGCCCCTGATTTACAGAGTACAGAATATCCGGCGGCTAACTTCACAGGGGGGGGGCGGAGGCAGAGCCGTGCAGATGCAGGCTCAGCCAGGAGAGGGAGTGGTTTGGTCTGGCAGTACTGTCGGGAAGTGGAGCGGCGGAGGAGAAGCTGCGTGCCGCCCGAGTGAGTGAGGTGAGGGCTGCCGTGGCGATGTGACTAGCAGAGACTCAGAGACAGTCTCTGCTCTGGCAGTTGGGTGCTTGCTAGTAGCTAGAGTACACTACCATCACATAGGATAGCAGTAGTGGGTCCTCTTACTAGCACCGTTATAGCCACATGTGCAGCTGCAAATGAGCTCTGCAAGTAAGAGGACCCACTACTGCTATCCTAAAAGTACTGTTAGATGTCACAGCAGAGTCCTATGAATCATGTGATGGTCAATGACCCATAGACTATCACATTCATAGCACAAGCAGCAGCTATATCATCATCATCACTGCTTCATCATATGCCAGCAGGGTAATTAACATCGCCGCCAAGCCCGCCATTATTGCTCACACAGGGCTGGTCAGCACTGGAAATATGGGATTGCAAGTGCAACACCTATGGGAGCAGTGACTGTCACCATATTGCTGTGAGTGACTGATTCCAGCACAAGCGGAATGGAAAGATAGTGTAGGGAGTGAATATTTTTTTTTTTCAGTAGAAAAACTTGTCGGAGACCCAAAAGTCCTATTGTTGTGTGTGGCAGCAGCAATATATATTTTTAGCACAACCTGCACTAAATTGCTAAAACTTTACAGACCCAAAAGTCCTTTTAAGGACTATTGTTGTGTGTGGCAGCAATATATATTTTTAGCACATCCTGTGCTAAATAGCATGCAATAGTTAGGCCGCTGCAGACAGCGACATTATCTGCGCTACATCTCCTGTGTAACGTGTGCGCATCCCAAAAATATCTGTGACATCCAGTGTAGTTTTACCATAGACAGTGTCCGCTGTGGACAGTGACATTAGCTACGCTACATCTCCTGTGTAACGTGTGCACATCCCCAAAAATTAGTGACATCCAGTGTACTCTTTCCGTAGACGGTGTCCGCTGGGGACAGTGACATTACCTGGGGTACATCTCCTGTGTAAAGTTTCCACATCCCAAATACCTGTGACATTCCCTGTAATTTTATATTAGCCGCTGCTGACATCAGCCACATTATCTGCGGTATTTCTCCTGTGTAACGTTTCCACATCCCAAATATCTGTGACATTCCCCGTAATTTTTTATTAGTCGCTGCCGACATCAGCGACATTATCTGCGGTATATGTCTTGTGTGACGTTTCCACATCCCATATACCTTTTAATTTTTTTTTGTACTTGTGACATACTTTCAAGCATATATAACATTTAATATGAAGAAGGCGAGCAGTAAGGAATGGGGAAGTGGCCGTGATGCTGATGCACGCAGAGGCCGTGGCCCTGGGCGCGTTGAAACTGTGCCTGCTGCCAGAGCACAAGAAAAACAATCATCCACGATACCTAGCTTCATGTCACAGTTTGCAGGGCGGCGCAGGACAATGCTCTCGAAGTCAGACCAGTGCGACCAGGTGGTTGGCTGGATTGCAGCAGATAATGCTTCCAGTCGGTTAAGCACCAACCTGTCTTCCACCAAGTCCAGTCTCAGTAGCCAAGAGTCTGGTCAACACAATCCTCACCCTGATCCTCCTTCCTCCCACCATGGAGAGTCTTGCCAAACAAGTGATCCCACACTCGGAAGGATGAGGAGGATGAGCAGAGTGAGGAAGTGGAAGAGAATGTGGTGGACGATGAAGTCACTGATCCAACCTGGGAAGGACAGCAGTACAGAGGGGGAGAGATCCGCAGCACCGCAACAGGCTGGAAGAGGCAGTGGGATGGCAAAAGGTAGAATGCGGGCAACACCAAACAGGCCCGCAACTGTTCCCGGGGCACACCCTTGCGGAAATCTTCCTTGTCAAGGGGTAGGTGTTCCGCAGTCTGGCACTTTTTTTAGGAAAGTATGAACGACAAAAGAATTGTAATTTGCAACCTGTGCCATATAAAAATGAGTAGGGGCGTGAACACTAGCAACCTCACCACCACCAGCATGATCCGCCACATGGCATTAAAGCACCGTAACAGGTGGGCCGAACGCCTGGGTCCACAATCTGTGTCTGCGGGTCACAAAACTGCCTCCTCTTTCCCTGTGTTACGTGCTGGCCAATCCCCTGTCGAAGGCGCAGGCCCGGATGTCTCACACCCTGCACCTGGAACTTTGCAAGCACCATCAGCGACCACATCCACTTCCGTGTCCCAGCGCAGCGTACAAATTTCCTTACCCCAGGCCTTTAAACAAAAGCACAAATACCCAGCCACCCACCCACAGGCCATAGCATTAAATGCGCAACTTTCCAAATTACTGGCCCTGGTAATGTTGTCATTTAGGCTTGTGGACACTGAGGCCTTCCGCAGCCTCATGTCGGCGGCTGTCCCTCGTTACACAGTCCCCAGCTGCCACAATTTTTCAAGGTGTGCTGTGCCCGCATTACACCAGCATGTGTCCCGTAACATCACCCTTGCCCTGACCAACGCAGTTACTGGGAAGGTCCACTTAACCACTGACACATGGACAAGTGCTTTTGGCCATTGACGCTACATTTCCCTGACGGCACACTGGGTGAACGCTGTGGAGGCCGGGAGCTAGTCGTACCCTAGGATGGCACAGGTGCTACCAACGCCAAGGATTGCAGGCCCTAATTCCATTAGTGTTTCCACCACCACCTACATTAGTGACTCCAACCCCCACTTCTCCTCCTCCGCCTCCTCCTCCACTTCCACCTCCGAATTATCCTCTTGCAGCACCAGTCAGTCATCAGTCAGTAGCTGAAAGCAATGTAGCACTGCAGTGGGGAAGCGGCAACAGGCCGTGCTTAAGCTGATCTGTTTAGTTGAAAAACAGCACACCGCTGCAGAGCTGTGGCAGGCGATAAGAGACCAGACTGAGCTGTGGCTCTCCCCACTTAACCTAGAAGCAGGCATGGTTGTGTCTCATAATGGGCGTAACTTGGTGGCGGCTTTGGAGCTCGGCAAGCTCACACACATCCCATGCCTAGCCCACGTCTTCAACTTAGTGGTTCAGCAGTTTCTCAAAACTTACCTCAATTTGCCTGAGCTACTGGTGAAGGTGCGCCTCGTTTGTGCCTATTTCCGCAAGTCATCGACAGCTTCAGCCATTCTGTCAATGCTGCAGCAGCGCTTAGAATTGCCAGCTCACCGACTGTTGTGCGACGTGAGCATGCGCTGGAACTCGACGTTCCACATGTTGACCAGGCTTTGTGAGCAGCAGAGGGCATTAGTGAAATACCAGCTGCAACATGGTCCTCGCCTTTCCAGTCAGCTTCCACTCTTCACAAGTGAGGAGTGGGCATGGATGTCTGACCTCTGTGATGTTTCAATAGACTTTGAGGAATTAACACAGATGGTCAGCGTCAACATCCCACTTCTGTGTCTACTCAAATGCTCGCTGCTCACAATTAAGGCCGACGCTTTGCATTTAGAAGAGGTGGAAAGGGGGGAAGACATTACACAGGGTGATAGCCAGCCCACTCTCAGTTTGTTTTCTCAGCGCAAGTTGGATGATTATGAGGAGGGTAGTACCCATGGAAGTTTCTTTCCATCTGTTCAGCGTGGATGGGCAGAATAGGAGAAAGAGGATAAGGAGATTGAGAGTCATGCTCCTGATGACGACAGCGAAACCTTGCCTGTTGGGACTCTGGCACACATGGCTGACTTTATGTTAGGCCACCTTTCCCGTGACCCACGCATTGTACGCATTTTGGACAACACCGCTTACTGCTTGTTCACCCTTCTCGACCCCCGCTACATAGAGAACTTCTCATCTCTCATTCCTTTGGTGGAGAGGACGAGCAAAATTGTGCAATACCAGAAGGTCCTTGTGGAAAAATTGCTCCAAAAACTTCCAGCTGACAACGCTGGCGGCAGAGTACGTAGTTCCTTGGGCAACCGAGGAGGGGAGACGAAGGGAACACACAGCAGTTCCAACAGAGGCAGGGCAACACTCTCCAAAGCCTGGGACAGTTTCATGACACCCCGCCAGTACCCTCACCCTGATGCACGGCCTAGTGTCACAAGGAGGGAAACATTTTAGAAAATGGTGAAGGAGTACGTAGCAGTCTGTGTCAGCGTCATCAATGATTCCTCTGTGCCTTCAACTACTGGGTGTCCAAGCTAGACACGTGGCATGAACTGGCGCTCTACGCCTTGTAGGTGCTGGCCTGCCCTGCCGCCAGCATTTTGTGAAAGCGGGTATTTAGTGCTGCTGGGGGCATAATAACTGATAAGCGCATCCGCCTGTCAACTGAAAATGCTGAAAGGTTGACTCTTATAAAAATGAACAAGGCCTGGATTGCCCCTGACTTCTCTACTCTTCTAGAGGAAAGCGGCTAAACATAAAGGCAGTTTAAATGTGTTTTTTTATAATGTACTGAATACACTGAATTCTCATGCACCCCTTCCACCACAAAAAGGGTATATGGTTCAATCTTTCTTTTTCTCCTCCTCCTCCTCTTCCATCATATCAACATGCTTATTAGTCTGCCCTTGCTCGTAATGTTGTAGAGGGTCAGCTCACCTGCAGGTCCTTGCATATAATGTTTTAGAGGGTCAGCTCACCAGCAGGCCCTCACCTACAATCTTTTAGAGGGCCAGCTCACCTGCAGGCCCTCGCATGTAATGTTTTAGAGGGTCATCTCACCAGCAGGCCCTCACCTACAATCTTTTAGAGGGTCAGCTCACCTGCAGGCACTCTCATATAATGTTTTAGAGGGTCAGCTCACCAGCAGGCCCTCAGCTACAATCTTTTAGAAGGCCATCTCACTTGCAAGCCCTCGCATATAATGTTTTAGAGGGTCAGCTCACCAGCAGGCCCTCACCTACAATCTTTTAGAGGGTCAGCTCACCTGCAGGCCCTTGCATATAATGTTTTAGAGGGTCAGCTCACCAGCAGGCCCTCACCTACAATCTTTTAGAGGGTCAGCTCATCTGCAGGCCCTCATATATAATGTTTTAGAGGGTCAGCTCACCAGCAGGCCCTCACGTACAATATTTTAAAGGGTCAGCTCACCTGCAGGCCCTCACGTGTAATGTTTTAGATGGTCAGCTCACCAGCAGGCCCTCACCTACAATCTTATAGAGGGTCAGCTCACCTGCAGGCCCTCGCATATAATGTTTTTTTAGGGGTAGCTTACCAGCAGGCCCTCAACCATAATGTTTTTGAGGGTCAGCTCACCAGCAGGCCCTCACCTACAATCTTTTAGAGGGTCAGCTCACCAGCAGGCCCTCACCTACAATCTTTTAGAGGGTCAGCTTACCTGCAGGCTCTCACCTACAATCTTTTAGAGGGTCAGCTCACTTGCAGGCCCTCGCATATAATGTTTTAGAGGGTCAGCTCACCAGCAGGTTCTCACCTGCAATCTTTTAGAGGGTCAGCTCACATGCAGGCCCTCGCATATAATGTTTTAGAGGGTCAGCTCACCAGCAGGCCCTCACCTACAATCTTTTAGAGGGTCAGATCACCTGCAGGCCCTAACATATAATGTTTTGAGGGTCAGCTTACCAGCAGGCCCTCAACAATAATGTTATACAGGGTCAGATCACCAGCAGGCCCTCACCTACAATTTTTTAGAGGGTCAGCTCACCAGCAGGCTCTCACATATAATGTTTTTGAGGGTCAGCTCACCAGCAGGCCCTCAACCATAATGTTTTAGAGGGACAGCTCACCACCAGGCCCTCGCCCATAATTTTTTCAATGATTAGCTAAGCAGCAGGCACTCGCCCCTAATGTTTTAGAGAGTCAGCTCTGCAGCAGACCCTTGCCCGTAATGTTTTAGAGGGTCACACGCAGACCCTTGCTCCTAATTTTTTTGAGGGTCACCAGCAGGCCAACCAATCATAATTTCTCAACGGTGTATGATGCCCTCCTTTATGTGTAATAAAGGGTGTATTGGAGTGCTGGTTCCTTGTAATTTTTGGGAGCCCTTTCACTTAGTGCATAGGCTTTATGAGTGTAGGAGTCCTACTACCTGAACAATTGTACCACAATGTGAATGAGGCCCTCCATTACGTGATATACAGGTTGTATCTTCCTTGTAATTTTTGGCAGCACTTGCACTTTATATACAAGTAAATATACAGGAAAGAATGTTTTCTTAACAATTTTTCCTCTAAAATCGATTTTATTTTCAGTTTTGTGCGTATTATTGTCAGTCTGTAAAAGTGGCGTACTACTCGGACAACATCGTTCCCAGCAGCGACCTGGGAGTCCAAGATGCATCCATACATCATCCCCATGCTGTTCCCAAACCATTTCGGTGGTGTTTCCATCAATTTCTGACCTTGTCCTATGAACCAGACACCCTCCCCTCTTCAGAGCAGGGGGTACCCGGTTTAACGCCCCCATTAACTTCTATTGTGCACTTTGGTGCTCAATCAACACTAGTCAGCAGCAGTTGCTGTTTGACACCTAGCTATTTAGTATAGCTGTATAGCTGATCCGGGAGTATTCAAAGTGCTGGGTGGGTGACTACTCCCCACGTTCCAGGCCGGGTCTTGACTGACCTATAAAAAACCCAGCCGGCAGTGTCAGCTGGGTGTGATTACCTCTCTCTCTGACAGAGGAGCTCTGGCAATCGCTAAATTGGGATCTGAGCGATGTGCTAGGCTGGAGGCCTGAGTTTGGGAGGATGCCGATCGGGTGTTAACTAACACCTAGTATAACAGGTGACTGTGTTTCTGTATGAACTGTCTAGGTGTGAACGAACACCAAAACTGCAAATGGACTGTCGTACTGTTCTGCTGCCATAAGTGTGAATAAAACACTGACGTTTTTTTGAGTTACAAACTGGTCTTTGCCTCTATACTGCGTCCGCTTGTCCTGTCTACCAGAGCGAATCCATATATATATAGGTAGTGGAGGGGCCTCCCCTGCGGTCGGTGGACCTGAAATCAAAGGATAAAAAGTGCGCCCCTCATCCAAAGCATGCCCGCCAGTGGGTACGGGCTGCCAAACGCCTGTCAGTAATGTTTGGCATTTGGTGCGGCAATTTAAAAGGCAGCGCCGCGCGTGCCTACTCCCAAGAACCACCTTACCGGTCCAGTGAGCAGAACACATGATCTCACATCACGTCATCATTATCTCACAAGGGACATAGAATGGGGTCACGTGAGGCGGAACATCGAACATGGAGAGAGGCGGGCCTGGTGCCTAGCAACCAGGACGCCCAGTGACTCACAGGGACGTCCTTGCTGCTGCTAATGGGCGTAAGTGTATAATAGGTCCCTTGGTTTCAAATATCCTTCAGAATGCAATGGCTTCAGCGCCTGGAGTATCCCTTGCCCCATGGTAGGTTTCTACGAAATATGTCCCTCTTATAGAGCAAGTAAACGTGACACCAGCTGCGGTTAAGCAGCGGAGGCTCAAGGCTCCCTATGTAGATGGTTATGTTGGTACCCAGAGGTAGGATTGCCAGAGTAGTGCAGGGTGGCCTACAGTCTCTGTAGATGTTATGTACACGTGTCCCGGTTTTCCTACCTGGATATCTGTGGATCCCAGACGTGATGTGGTCCGAAGTAGTGCAAAAGGGTAGTTAACTTGGATAGTGTAGAAATAAAGTTGAGTCCAGACTTAGTTGTATGGAAGTTCTACAGTTGCTTTACTTCGCATAAACTATAATCTAAACAATCCACAGAACTTGTTTTGGTTCCTAGCAAGTTTTAGCAGGACTTTGGCAGGCAAATACTTCTGCAGAACAAACTTCTCTCTGCTGACTCTGTAGTGTATTTAGTGTACTGACTCAGCCCTGCTATGTCAGCAATATTAAATAGAAGTGCTTTCCTTTCTGCTTGTTGCTGTTGTTCTAAGTCTGTCTCTCACTGTGATTCCAGGAACTTCTTGTCCTGGATGGAGTTAATGGAGAGCTCAGTCCCTCAGGGACGAGCATCTGCGTTTCTCCCTACAGCATGGAGTTCAGGAACCAACTGGTTCTCCCTAGACCGTACTGTCTCCTCGGAGGAGAGAGAGCTGGAAAGCCAGGTTCCACCCTCTGTAAAGTAGCACTGCCAAGTCTGCTGCCACCCGCTGGGGAACAAGGTCATTACATGAACAAAACAAATGCATAAGAAGAAATGCACACTACATAGAGCACTTGGAATAAAGACATAAGATGAAATGGTTATTGCATATACAGACAAAAGCAGTTTGTAGGATTGGTAATGCCACTTGGGGGCATTACAAGAACAGAAGGAATATATTAAGGAACTTCTTAGACAGTATGCAATCCATTGTGACATGCCGATAGAGCCATGAGGTAGACAGCATATGCAATGGATATATCCAGACCTAATGAACCAAAATAAGAAAAAATATCACAAAAAATATCTTTAAAAAATGGTGACAAAAAAATGTAAAAACACTAAAATACAGATTTAACATAGTACAGGAAAGGGGAGGGACAGGGAAGAAACCGAAGCCCAAATGGAGATCAAAATTATGGCAAAGTAAAAGAGGACAGAATGGGCATTGCTAAGTAGATCACCCCAATCCCCCGCAGTAAAGTTATACACTCTAAAAACTGGGGGGAGTAGGTGACATCTCAAAAATGCAAAACCTAAATGCATAAAACAAAACCGGTACATTCAAATGAAACAACTAAAATTAAGTTGCTCATTAAGTCCCAGTGGGGCTGTGGTTTTGAGATAATTAATCAAATTTTTTACCTTTACTGGGAGGGATTGTTTTTTTTTTACTTACCAATGCTTATTCTGTTTTCAGGTTTAGTTATCCGGACGGGGTTGCCCCTATCGGGGCGAGTGCTCTGTATAGATAGTCAGGGTATTCCTAGCCCCTTTCCCTCATCTAGGGTTTATTAGAGTCAGTGGTTCCCGTTGCCTATCTAATACAGGAGTTCACTAGCCACCTGAATACACTGTGGAACCATATTTTTCCTTGCTGAGGCACTTCATGATTGGTAAGAATTTTCCAATGTTTACATAGCAATGTGATTTGTGCCCTAATATTGATCACCCACTAGTTCACTTGGCTTGTTACATTGTATTCCAGGGGCTTATATGGAATTGTATCCTGGTCTTGTTTGTGTTTATTTATTATCTGGTGCAGTGCATCAATTTTATTAAAAATATTAGTAAAAGTTATGTTTTATCTCCCTCTTTTTCCCTATGGGGTATATGTGGTGCAAAGCTAAGTGGTTCTAATAAAAAAAAAAAAAAAATGCTCAAGGATCAATTTGCTACTAAATCACATGATTATTATCTATTGGTGGCGCTGCATTAAAACCAAACATAATTCTATACTGGAAATCACTGCATGGCTCAGGAATACTTCCCAAAATAATTGTCTGTGGATAGAATTCATCGTGCAAACCACAAAGGCAAGTTAAAGCTTTATCTTGCAAAGAAGAAGCCATATGTCAACGCGATCCCGAAATAACACCGTCTTCTCTGGGCCAAAGCTCATTTAAAGTAGACTGAGGCAAAATGGTGTTCTGTGGTCAGATGGATCAAAATTTGAAATTCTTTTTGGGAACCACGGATGCCGTGTTCTGCGAAATGAAAGGGAGAGGGACCATCCAGCTCATTATCAGCGCACAATTCAAAAGCCTGCATCCCTGATGGTATCAGGCTGCATTAGTGCCTATGACGTGGGAAGCTTATACATCTGGAAAGACACCATCAATGCTGAACAGTATATAGAGGTCTTAGAACGACAAAGCCTTGCACATTTCAGCAAGACAATGCTAAACCAAATACTGCATCCACCACAACAGCATGGCTTCACAGAAGAAGAGTCCGGGTGGTGAACTGGCTGCCTGCAGTGCAGACCTTTCACCAATAGAAAACATATGGCTCATCATGACTGTTGCACAGCTATAGTCTTACATCAGAGAAGAATGGGACAACATTTCTCTCCTAAAACTCCAGCAATTAGTCTCCTCACTCCCTAGACATTTACAGGCTGTTGTTAAAAGGGGTGATGCTACACAATGGTAGACATGGCTCTGTATGAACCTTTTTCAGATGCCCTGCTGCCATCAAGTTCTAAACTAGTTATTTTTTTTCATGAAATGGTAAAATGTCTCACTATCAACATTTGATATGTGTTCTATGATCTAATGTGAATAGAATATGGGTCTATGAGATTTGCAGATCGTTGCCTTCTGTCTCATTTACATTTTACAGCAAAATGTAAATAAATAAAAATAAATAGTTCAGTTGATCACAGACTAAAGTAGCTAATGGTTGTACTGTTAGGGTGGCTCACCCCCCAATGACTGTGGATAGGTGCTAAAAACCCTAAAATTTAATCACCCTATTCAATAAATACAAATTGATACAATAGACCTAGATGGGCAAGCACTCAAAACATCATGGGACAGGCAGAATATTTATTATACTACATTGGTATTAAAAGGCATACTGGATAAAATAGACAGCAATAAAATAAACAATTAAAATGATGATGATAAAATGTATAAAAAGGGAATATTCCAAATTGTGTCCTTAATAACGCATCTGATATTGTATCACATGTTACCGCTGGGTTTTTATCAGCCTGTATGCAGATGCTTGCACACGCTCTGGTCTAGCGTTATAGCTTGCCTGCGAGTTGTGTCAGGACCGCGAGCTGAGCGGGTTTGTAGCCGTACTGAAGTGTCAACATGCGGATAATGGAATATTGCTCACTGAGCACTTTTTTAAATCATTTTAATAGTCTTTATATGTATATCGCATTGTTTATTCATTTTTGGAATTTCCGAAGAAATAGGAATGTATTTTAACTTTTTTGGAACATTGAAATGAAGTGTAATTGCAATCTAGCAGTTTTGGTCACAAAAATGCATCTGCTGAAAAAAAAACGCATTTAAAAAACGCATCAAAATCGCATTGGATCGAATTTGTCCTTTTTTGAAATCCGCTGCTCCGGGACTTACTCATTACCAATTTGCCCTTTTCGAGATCCGCTTCTCCAGGATTTGTTCATTACTAAGTAGAGTATAAATAATGGAGTCTAAGCATATAGAGTATAACCACTGAGGAAGAAGTCAGCAAGACCTCGAAACGCGTCTGGTGCCGTATACTGATGCTTTCGAAGATTCCATAACCAGATTAAGCATGGCCATGCGACCAAAAAACATTGTGAGGCAATCTTTCAGCTACATTATAGAACATAACGCGAGAAGAGATTTGGCGCCATACACAGAGAAGTCTGAACAACTATATAAAAGCCGGACCCCACCGCAGGTTATCGATCCGCTCAAAGTGCGCACACACGAGCGCACACCAGCCAGTGTGAAGATTCTATGCCATCGGGTGGGGTGAGTGCTCAGTGAGCAATATTCCATTATCCGCATGTTAACACTACGACTACAAACCCGCTCAGCTCGCGGTCCTGACACAACTCGCAGGCAAGCTATAACGCTAGACCAGAGCGTGCACAAGCAGCTGCATACAGGCTGATAAAACCCCAGCGGTAACATGTGATACAATATCAGATGCGTTATTAAGGACACAATTTGGAATATACACTTTTTCTGGCAGGAACTCTTCCTTGCACCTTTCTTTAGAGTGACATTTTATCGTCATCATTTTAATTGTTGTTTATTTTATTGCTGTCTATTTTATCCAGTATGCCTTTTAATACCAATGTAGTATAATAAATATTCTGCCTGTCCCATGATGTTTTGAGTGCTTGCCCATCTAGGGCTAAAGTAGCTAGTGTATTTATGTGTGTCACAGTTACCAACCGAACAAAGGGATAATATTTTTGTCCATTTTTTTTATTTTAAAAAACATAAAAACTCTTAGTCCTCATTCACACGAGCGAGTTTTCAGCGCGGGTGCAATGCGTTAGGTGAATGCATTGCACCCGCACTGAATCCGGACCCATTCACTTCCGTGGGGCTGTGCACACGAGCGGTGATTTTCACGCATCACTTGTGCGTTGCGTGAAAATTGCAGCAAGCTCTATATTGTGCGTTTTTCACGCAATGCAGGCCCCATAGAAGTGAATGGGGCTGCGTGAAAACCGCAAGCAAGTGCGGATGCAGTGCGATTTTCACGCACGGTTGCTAGGAGACGATCGGGATGGGGACCCGATTGTTATTATTTTCCCTTATGACATGGTTATAATGGAAAATAATAGCATTCTTATTACAGAATGCATAGTACAATAGGGCTGGAGGGGTTAAAAAAAATAAACATAAAATTAAACTCACCTCATCCACCGGCTCGCCTTCTTTCTTCTTCTTTGATGACCTGGGAGGAAAAGGACCTTTGGTGATGTCACTGCGCTCATCACATGGTCCATCACCATGAGTTTAATAATTTTTTTGTATTTTTTAACCCCTCCATCTCTAATTTACTTAGCATTCTGTATTAAGAATGCTATTATTTTCCCTTATAACCATGTTATAAGGGAAAATAATAAAATCTACACAACACCTAACCCAAACCCGAACTTCTGTGAAGAAGTCTGGGTTTGGGTCTGGGTACCACATGCTGATTTTTCTCACGCGCGTGCAAAACGCATTAAAACGCTTTGCACTCGCATGGAAAAATTGTGCATTTTCTCGCAACGCACCCGCATCCTATCCGGCCCTCACACGCGGCGCCCGTGTGAAAGAGGCCTCACAGTTCAGTGTGTTATTACTGGTGTTTGTTACCACCTGCTACCGTCTGTTTACCCATAGCCATAAAAGTTGCTGTCCCTTTTACATTACTAATGCTGTCTTAGTGTTAAAGAGCTTTAAAGGGGTTGGATACAGTCATAGGGGACCTTAAGGTGGCACTGATGATGTTTCAGGGCAAATGGGGCAATTTTAGTTCAAAGTGAATTTATTCATACCAAATCGAATCTGACATACTGATATAATCGCAAATTTCTGGAAATTTTCTAATACTGTCTGTGCAGGTTCATTAAATTCCCTGGGGTGCTTTGTTAGGACCTTGGATGTCCTTTAAAACCTTTATCCCTGTGGCGAAACCAACCTCGCCACTGGGTTTTGGAGAGGGCTGTTTGAAGGCCTCTTGCCTCAGGATTATGGCCCATAGTAACTTTTGAACCCCTGAACCTATTCAAGTGAATTTTGGATAGGTTTGTCCCCCAAGTTATACTGTTTAAATTGATGTACGTTATATGTATGGACAATGTAACCTCACAAAGTTGTAACAATTTATAATAAGTGTAACTTGTCAGCTTGGGAGGAATATGCTGGGTGTGGTTCTATTGTCCCATTGTCCCATTGTGTGTTTAAATGGTGATGTCTGTCCTGTTGTCTCCACATGTGTATTGGCGATCTCCCTTTGTCCTGAGAGATAATTGGATTGCCTTCGGTTGTCTCTGGGACAGAGAGGAGGAAACCATGATGCATTGTGGGGATGTGTTGTATCTGTCCTGTGTCGCAGTCTCCCTTCTGGTCCTCTAGGGGACGGGAACGATTGGTTGCTGTACTTGCATTGTGTGTGTTATAAGGTATTGATTGGTTGGATTTCAAAACCCTGTGGGCAGTACTATGTATGTTTCTTATGAATAAAAGAGGCTGTACTTGAAGTACAGTCAGACCACTGCTGACCCTCAAGACGGAGCCTTGTCTCGTTATTGGGGGGGATTCCCTATATGCTGTTAGAGACTGATTGCCAGGAGTGTAAGCTGACTGTACGCTTTTCCTGTTCGTCTGCCGGCAGCTATTCGCTAGGTTCCAGTTTGGAGTGCTATTTTGTATCCAGTTCGGGAGTTTGGTGTTCTGCAGTAGCTGTGCCTGTCTCTCAGAAAGGGGCATATCGCCTAAACGGATTTTAACCCCTTGTCTGCTGAAACGGTCCGTTACAATCCCTTTCAGTGAATCCAGGCATTGCCACAGAATAGTGCCTTGCCGAGGGGAAGGTCACCTCTTGATCCAGTACTCCGTGAATTTATGTTGCCTACATAGAGAGGATTAGCAAACCTGCCCACTGTACTCACTTCTCAGCTGACGACAGGGGAAGCTATGCAGGGGATGTTGTTTCTGAATGTAAACAAGAGTGTTTCCATTCACTGACAGCCAAAATATATGGAGTAAATCATGCAGAATCGAAACAAAGTAAATGACAAGGTTGTGCACCAAGCACCAAGCAGTATTTCTATTAACCCAGGAGACCCTTCTTATCATTCATGACATGCTTTGTGAATTTCCAATGCACAATTTTTTAAGTCTCCGTTTAAAGGGGACCTGTCACCTCCCTTGACTTGTCTGTTTTAGTAGCTACTCGCATTCCCATCGCAATACTAATTCTGGAGAATCATTTCTTATGACTCTGTATTGTGCCATTCTTCTCTTATCTCTGCTAGACGTTTATGGATTAAAGGGGTTATCCCATCATAATGATCACTGTTAAATCTGTTAATGATTTGACAGTGATCATTTTTGTAAATATACTTTATTAACAAATCCCCACCGATTAGGATAAAATTCATACCCACTTACCTGATTGTTGTGACTCGGTCTCCCCTGGTTACGACCACTGTTCTTCTTGAAAAGCCGGAAGGTCGCGCTTGCCCAGAAGACGACTCCTTTTCTCCCGGCCGGTCCGCTTGCTGTTCTGAACGCGCACGCTGCCGCGCATGCGCGACAGTGACTTCTTCCCGGCCAGAATAGTACAGAGCTGCGAACGCGCACGCCGGCTCTGTAGGAATAAGTCACCATTGCGCATGCGCGGCGGCGTGCGCATTCATTCCAGCGCGCGGCACGGCCGGGAGAAGACTTCAATCAAGATGAAGCCCGCCCCCAGCCAGAATCCAGGAAGTGAACGCGCGGTGGCAGCAGGTAAGTATAGAAACGCTAAGTGGGATAACCCCTTTAAGGTCCAGATGGATATTACCAGTTGGGGGGGGGGGGTGTCCCTGCACAGTCTGACACTGGCAGCTCTGATTGGATAATGTCAGACTGTGTAGGGTCTTTATATTTTTGGTTGTATTGTAATGTAGTATGTCTGTGTTCTCTGATATAAAGACACGTGCATCTACCTAAAGTACAGGGACGATAATGCTGTCACACTTTTTTTTATTAGATTACTTACTGTTAAACGAAGTTAAGCATCCAAAGTGGAATTCGGTCCGAATTTTAGGAAAAATAAATTCTAAACTAAGCCCAATTTCCTCGTGCTTCATGCTAGCTGGAGTTGTCTTAGAAAGAACTAAAAAAAAAAAAGTACTCACCTTATCCACTTGCTATCTCAGAGGATGTCCGCCTCTCTTGAGTGGAAAAGACCTGCGGAAGGACCTGCACTGAGCATGATCAGGGGGTGATGTCATCAGTGATTACATCACCACATGATCATGCTGGGAGCACACGGTGATGTCATCACGCTCAGCACAGGTCCTTCGGCAGGCCTTTTTCAATGAAGAGAGGAGCAGACTGAGGTGAGTATTTTTATTTTATTTTTTTAAAACCTAAAAGTCCATATTGCACTAGAGTATTACTGTTTTTTAACAGCCGTTAGACGGGTGCACTTCTGTCTAAGCAGCTGTTAAAAACGGTCCCATTGATTGATAGGCTGAAGGGGGTTTTAACAGCGATTCAAGACAAAATAATTCTTAATTAATCAAATTTCGATTCTCTGCATTTTTGCCAGATTATGGCCGGATCTCTGCCGGACTCTATTATAGTCAATGGGGCCAGCGGGCATTCCATCTGCATCCAGCAGTGCCGGATCCAGTAAATCACTAATGCAGATGTGAAGGTAGCCTAATATGGCGCCACACACCTCTTACATCCAATGACATCTTCTTTTATGTAGATGTTCTCTTTCCTCAACTTCTCCGTTCAGACTAGACCACCATGATGATTTCTTTCAGCTATGTCTCGTCTCTGCAGAGTTTGACAGACATTTTCGTTTCCTACTTTGCCATCATTCTCCCGACCTTCTCAACATCCCATCGTGCACCCCCAATACTGTGCCCTCTGTGCTCCGCAATACTATACTGCAGAAACAGATAAACCCCCTGATACTGTGCCAGGATGCCTCCCACAGTAATAGTGTTCCTAAAGGTCGCAACAATAGTAATAATTCTCTGCCAGAGTGCACTTAGAAGCAATAGTGCCCCTACCGTTCCCCCAACAGTAATAATGTCCCCACTGTGTCCCAGAAGTAATAATGCTCCTATAGTGCCCATACTAGTATACATGTTCCCCATAGATCCCCAGTTCTAATAAAGCTCACCATAATGCCCCCAGTAGTAATTATACTCTTTATAATGTGTGACAGTAGAAAAATGCCCTCTTATAATGTGCACCAGTACAAAAAATGCCTCGTTGTGTGGCAGTAAAAAAAAAAAACCACCTCTTAGTGCTCCCAGTAGAGCCAATGTCCCCATAGTGCCCTCATAATGTGTGCAATGCCCCCTACTGTGTGCCAGTACAAAAAACCTTTTCTTAGTGCCTTCAGTTGAGCTTAGGTGCCCATAGTGCCCCTATAATTGGTGCCAGTATAAAATGCTCCTATATAGTGCCCTAGTAGATGCCCCCATAGTGCTCCTTCCCCCCATCCCCATAGTGCCCATCTTAATGTGCCAGTATTAAAAGTCCCTATAGAGTGCCCCAAGTAGATGTCCCCATAATGCTCCTTTCCCCCCTTCCCCATAGTGGCACCAAAATGTGTGTCAGTATAAAATGCCCCATATTGCTCATCCCCACCGCCATAGTGCACAGATAGTGCTTGCTGGTATAAAATGCCCCTATATAATGCCCCCCCCTTCCCCCAGTAGATGCCCCCATAGAGCTCCTCTCCCCCACTTCTCCATAGTGTACCTCATAATGGGTGGCGGTATATAATGCCAACATATAATGCCCCCAATAGATGCCTCCATAGTGCTCCTCTCCCCTATTTCTCCATAGTGCCCCCCATAGTTTGTGTCAGTATATAATGCCATCATATAGGGGCCCCAGTAGATGCTCTTATAGTGCTCCTCTCCCCCACTTCTCCATGGTACACCCACAATGTGTGGCAGTATAATAGTCCCCTATATAATGCCCCCCCCCCAGTAAATGCCCCATAGCACTCTTTTCCCCCACTTCTCCATAGTGCCCCCCCCCCATAATGTGTGCTAGTATATATTACCAATATATAATGCTCTCCAGTAGATGCTCCCATAGTGTTCCTCTCCCCCACTTCTCCATAGTGCTCCCATAATGTTTACTAGAATATAGGGCCCCGAGTAGATGCCCCCATAGTGCTCCTCTCCCCCGTCCCCACACTGGGCAACAGCACAGTGTAAAAATAATAAATAAATAAATAGTCACATACTGTATACTTTCCTCCATGCCGCTCTCAGTGATGCGATGTAGGCATGACATTATCGCGCCGTCCTGCACCAGTCTCTGATAGGCTACAGGCACTAGGCCAAAAGCCTACGAGAGGAACGGGGAAGGGAGATGCCTCTCCCCTGCCCTGCCGCGTCAAGCATCTGTATATAGAGAAATATATACAGACGTTAGCGCCCACTTGGAAGTGGTAATTTACCTTGGCCCTGCCTCCGTCGGTCAGAAAGGGCCCCCCTCCCAAGCTGGTCCCCTGTGCAGCCGAAGTGGGCGCACAGGCGGTATGTCCGCCACTGGTTATTCCCCCTTAGTGCCCACACAAAGTAGTTATTCCTCTTTAGTGCCCCCACATTAAAATGCCCCCTTAAAGCCCTCACAAAGTAGTTATGCCTCATTTACAGTAGTGCTGCCCCCTTACATTAGTGAAGTCTCTTAGTGTTAATAAAATTAAAAAAAAGGTAACACTCGCCTAGTCCCGTTCCCTTGATGAATGGAGCACATCATGCTCTACCCAGCAGCAGGCACAATATACTGACATCATCACGCCGGCTGAGCTGGGTAGAGCACACAGTCAGACCCTGGCAGGGAATACTCCTCAGCCTGTGTGCTCTCCAGCTCAGCTCTGCAGATGCAATGTCATCGCAGCACCTGCTGATGGGGAGAGCACAGGCCATGAATGCTTAACCATAGCGTTCAACTGTATCTGTATCCTCAGGGAGACAGGAAACAGAAGTCAATCCGTTTTTATTGACTGGAAAAGGGCAGTTGGGAGATTGAATCAGTGGGTTGAATAACCGATGCCATCTGCTGTGTTTCATAAGGTGGGTTCAAAACACTATGGAAGCATGTGGAGGAGATAGTGGTCGCAGTGGAAGCAGGCCCTAATGACACCAAAGGGTCAGGCTATTTAAAGGGGTTATCACATGACTAATCGTTGAAAATCAGACATGTTATGCAGCCAGCCAGTCGCAGGGGCAACACGTGAGGAGCACGGTGGACCGATGAGGGGCCAAATGATATAACACACAGTTCATCGGTTTACTCTTGGTTAGCAGAAAGCCTCCCTGGGCCGGCAGCACAGTGTTGAGGTGGACAGCACGAAATCCTCCGGGGCACGCTCTGTGGTAGGAAGCATCAGCCAAGATGGTGGTTGAGGTGCCCTTGATGTTAGGTGAGCTTCGGGTGCTTGTTGCGGCTGAGTCCCTTGATGGTTTTTGTCGTGACGCCAGTACCGTTAATGGTGGTACAACCAATAGTGGTAATAATAACTGTTAAACAAGACATACAATGCAACAGCTCACTGCAAACCAAATAAAGCTCATCTGCCCCATAGGCTGATTTTAACTAGTGTTAGTATATAGCTTGGCCTGCTCCCCCTCACTCACTGAAGCCATCTGGCACCAGGAGAGAGATAGTGTGTGGACTCTCATTGCAGTCCTTGGTGGCCATTTGGCGCCAGGAATGGTGTGGAGTGGGCCCAGCATGCATGTGGAACCTACACTTGCTGAATTATATGATAGCCGTCATGGCACATAACAAATAGAATTTAGTGTTAGGAACCCGTCTAACTAGAGATCGCCTTGACGTGCGGCAGCCGGGCTCAAATAATTTTGTACAAAATAATTTGCCAAGCATCTCTACCTTATTAGTGTAGCATTTGCAATTGTGATGCAATTTTGTACTTTATTTGGTTTGCAGTGAGCTGTTGCATTGTATGTCTTGTTTAACAGTCTTGTTCTCAGCCATAGCGACGTGCTCCTGCGCTTTGGAATGTGCTGACTGACCCCCTTTTTCCTTTGCAATAGGTAGTAATAATAAGGTAGACAGTGGTAAGATGCAACTCACAACTTTTACTTTGGTTGCAGCAGTACAAATATGCAGTTTTTAGAGGTAATTCTGCAAATCCTGTTTAGGTTTCGTGGTTTTGGAGCAGTGGGTTAGGTGTACCTGGTTCCTTTAGATGTGCTGGATCCTATTCCTTGTCTTTCCCTACAAGCTGAATATTTTGGACAGGAAAACTCAACTGTCTCTTAGAAGTTTGGTGTGGCTGCCTGAAGCTATAAAACCTCCACCATGCAAAGGTGTATGTGGCCCTCAATAATGGCTCTTATCACCGATGAATTCCTAGGGATGCTTGTTTCTTCTCCAGGGAGGCAAACTCTTCTCCTACTGGTCAGGGATGCAAGTCTATAGTCCGGCCACAGAAGGAAAACGCTCTTCTGCGCCTCACATCTGAGTATCACCTCCTAGAAAAGTTGTCTCCACTCACTAATCTGTGTTGCGAAGTCTTCACTCTACATTTTCTTCCCACTAATCTGATCTGACTACCTCAGATCTGCTCTCTTCTGAACTACATTTTCTTACCTGACTAATCTCAACTCCCTCCTGGTCTCAACTCCTCTGTCTCACTAGGCCTGACTTGAGTATATATAGGACCTGAACTTTATTCCCATTTAGTGGTGGGATGTATAAATTATACCTAATAGGCCTGTTAACAGGGATTTAGCAGATAAATACATACAAAATTATACATTACAATCTAGTGCTTTTAATAATGTAAAAAGTGCTTTTAAGCAGTGTCCACACACACGTAGTGGGACACTGCATACCCCCATGGTAAAATGTAAGTCGCCCTCGACGCTGGTATTGTCTTAAGCTGTGGATCTCTTAGCCGTGTCCTGAAATACACCAAATACACACCTCCAAATATGCACATGTGAATATAGACATTGCAATGTGTTATCATGTCTCTTCAATAACCTCCTGTAAATAAAGGGTTATGCACAAAAATACATTCTAGGCAAATATATAAAATATACCACCTACATTTTTCTCTTTATGGTAGATGTGTTACGGCCAAAATGGTTATAAGAGAATGATCTCACATAAGGGCAGTAAAGTCCATGACATGGGTTTAGAAGACAAAGTTCATTCCTAAAATGGGGTATAAAACATGTATAAAACATTTTAAAGTGCAAACATTTTGTTGTAAACCACTTGAGCACAGAAAAGTCTTTCTGGTTATTTTACTTTAAACGTTGCATTAATAAAGTCCCTTGATAACCTGAAAATGTGGTAAAAAGGGGTTAAACATAGTAAAACACACAATTATAATGCAACATAGTTGAGGTAGGTGGAGTTCTTGATGGAGTCCTTGCAAAAGAACTTAGAGAGGGGCTCAATACAAACAAGAAGAGAAGTCCTCTCAAACAATGGCAGCTCCTGCTCCATGATAGTGATAAGACGGCCTACTTAATTGTAGGGATCCGAGCAGGAAGACACATCTGTCGGAATAGGGCTCCCAGAATCCCAGGAATCAGGGGATGATCCTTCTGGACGTCCCTCCATTACTTTCTGTTTAGGAGTAGATGGCAGACCAAGCTCCTGCTTCACCTTTTCAAAGATTGGAGGCAGCTCTCTCTTTTCTTTATAAGCCAGCCCAACAGTAGGGTCACTCCGGATCACCGGATTTAGACTCTCAGTGGCTCTCTGTACTGAAGAACCAGCGGGCTCCTCTCCATAGTGGGAAATAGCAAACCCCTGGCATTGCTGTACAGCCAATTGTTGAAGTAGCATAGCACAGTCCTCTATAGTAGTATTGAGGTTTTGCGGCTCGGGCCTTTTTCTTCTAACCCTTTCCCTTTGGGGTTTGGGTTTGGTGTCAGGATCTTTGGTGACAATGGCGGGTTGCCAAAGGATGTTGGTTCCTGCAAAACCAGTGGCGTATTGGTTCTGTGTAGTACTGGGTGGTATGTACTTAGCATCAGGCCGCACAGGGGCAGTAGGAAGTTTCTTTTCTGACTCTTCCTAAGATTCAGAGT
The DNA here is from genome assembly GCF_014858855.1 of Bufo gargarizans. Classification (NCBI taxonomy): domain Eukaryota; kingdom Metazoa; phylum Chordata; class Amphibia; order Anura; family Bufonidae; genus Bufo; species Bufo gargarizans. The sequence goes on along the minus strand of NC_058087.1, from coordinate 4,419,119 downwards.
CTTGAGTAGGCTCCTGGGGCTCTGTAGGTTGTCCTGGCCTACGGACTGCAGTGGCATAGGGCCCACGTGTACCCTCAGCAGGGGTTAACTCGACCACCTCTCCAATATATAGGCTATGTAGCCAAGGGGGAAGTTATTTTCTTTTTACAGACCGGCGGTTCGCATAGTACTCACGATCTGTTGACAAATCACGGATGAAACCGAATCCTCTCTGTTTACAGAAATCCAGTACTCGGCCCAGTTTGCGTACTGGTACCGGGAAATCCTTTACCGGTGCCTCCAACAGTCTGCAGGTCAGTCCGTCATTGTAATGCTTGCAGGCATGATTACACGGCAGCCGGGCAGACTTTATTTCTGCTGACAACTTTGCCCAGAGCGCGGTATGCTCCATGGTGGGCCACGCTATGGTGGGTACATTCTCAGAGTGACCGGACCTTTAAGAGACTGGGGTCGCGGCGTCGCGGATGCATTCTGACCTGCACTATCTTTTGATTCAGGGCCGCGGTCTCCACTACGCTCCCTCCAATGATGGTCCCAGAACTCCTGCACACGAGCCTGCAGCTCCGGAGTCATTTCTGTGGGGGTCCAAGTCGGAGCAGTGACCGGTTTCCGTCCGGAATCACTTTTAGGTGCAGAGCGCTTCGATCTTTCAGCCATGCTGCTCTCTCTCTCTCTCTCTCTCTCTCTGCAGCGATTGGCGCTTCTGCTTCTGACGTGCGCACGCACGTCACGCTCGTCCAAAGTTCCAGGCCCGCCTCCCAGGTCTGTTTGAACGACAGGAGGGGCGCAACCATTATCCACCACACAGGGGGCGGTCTCAGCAAGTTGGATCCTTGACACAGTATCGGTCAGTACCCCAACAGGGTTGAGTTGTTTAGTAACACACAATGCTGGGACAGTCTTTTGTGTATAAAGAGGTTCATAGGGGACAATATCTGTGTCTGTGCTGTCGTCCCAACTGTTTATAGGTAGACACATTGTTAAGCCACACATAGTTCCACCATTTTGATGCAATGGTAGGGCTCTTCCTAGGGCAAAGAGGGCGGTGCTGCGTTGCATACAGGGTCGGCCTATCAGAACCCACACAGTACAGGTAGGATGGGCTTTAATCGGACAATTTAGCATAAAGGGGCGGCACACTGGTTTCCCGCTCTGCAGGGGGTGTCGCCAACTTGCACACAGTGATGGCGCAGTATTATTTTTCAAATCGGAGCTCTGGCGGCCATATTAATTGAACAGTAACAGTCTATTCACTGACAGCAAGCAGTTATAGTGACACACAAATGTTGCATTTTCTCACTTTTGACACTGCGATTTTGATGCTGGGGACTAGTATAGCATCTCCATATACTTTGCAATCAGTTTGAACAGTTCTGGACCCCAAAACAGCGCACGATAAGTAAAAGTCTCTCAAGCAAATAAAAGGGGCTTATTCACATGCAATAGTCTCTCAAATATGGCGCAAGGGTTAATATCCTGTTCGTGACGCCAATAAAAAGTTATGCAGCCAGTCGCAGGGGCAACACATGAGGTGCACAGTGCACCGCTGAGGGGCCAAATGATATAACACACAGTTCATCAGTTACTCACGGTTAGCAGAAAGCCTCCCTGGGCCGGCAGCACAGTGTTGAGGTGGACAGCACGAAATCCTCCGGGGCGCGCTCTGTGGTAGGGAAGCATCAGCCAAGATGGTGGTTGAGGTGCCCTTGATGTTACGGGTGCTTAGGGTGCTTGTTGCGGCTAAGTCCCTTGATGGTTTTTGTCGTGACGCCAGTACCATTAATGGTGGTACAACCATAGGTAGTAATAATGAGGTAGACAGTGGTAAGATGCAACTCGCAACTTTTACTTTGGATGTCTTTTGGTTGCAGCAGTACAAATATGCAGTTTTTAGATGGTACAGAGGTAATTCTGCAAATCCACTGTTTTAGGCTGTTTAGGTTTCGTGGTTTTGGAGCAGTGGGTTAGGTGTACCTGGTTCCTTTAGATGTGCTGGATCCTATTCCTTGTCTTTCCCTACAAGCTGAATATTTTGGACAAGAAAACTTAACTGTCTCTTAGAAGTTTGGTGTGGCTGCCTGAAGCTATAAACCTCCACCATGCAAAGGTGGCTGCGGCCCTTAATAATGGCAATTATAACCGATGATTCCTTAGGAAGCTTGTTTCTTCTCCAGGGAGGCAAACTCTTCTCCTACTGGTCAGGGATGCAAGTCTATATTCCGGCCACAGAAGGAAAACGCTCTTCTGCGCCTCACATCTTAGTATCACCTCCTAGCAAAGTTGGCTCCACTCACTAATCTGTGTTGCGAAGTCTTCACTCTACATTTTCTTCCCACTAATCTGATCTGACTACCTCAGATCTGCTCTCTTCTGAACTACATTTTCTTACCTGACTAATCTCAACTCCCTCCTGGTCTCAACTCCTCTGTCTCACTAGGCCTGACCTGAGTATATATAGGACCTGAACTTTATTCCCATCTAGTGGTGGGATGTATAAATTATACCTAATAGGCCTGTTAATAGGGATTTTGCAGATAAATACATACAAAATTATACATTACAACCTAGTGCTTTTAATAATGTAAAAAGTGCTTTTAAGCAGTGCCCACACACACGTAGTGGGACGCTGCACATATAGTAAATAACAACCTCTTTCTAACAGAGCTAGAACCAGCCCTGTACCTCACATGGATCCAGAGATCTCCCCCTTAATTGCTCTGCTAGATTTACCGTGTATCAAGCTGCAGCTCAGGGGCGTGTCCATTCTGCTGCAGCTCATGGGCGTGTCCATCCTGCTGCTGCTCTCTCCCTATCACAGCTCAGGAGGCAGTTGAAGGATGAAACTGAAAATCTCAGTGAGCGGGGCAAAAAAATAAGAAATAAAGCAAATAGCAGGTCCCACTATACAGATAACATAGTAACATAGTAACATAGTAACATAAGGCCGAAAAAAGACATTTGTCCATCCAGTTCGGCCTGTCATCCTGCAAGTTGATCCAGAGGAAGGCAAAAAACCCTGTGAGGTAGAAGCCAATTTTCCTCACTTTAGGGGAATAAAAATTCCTTCCCGACTCCAATCAGGCATCAGAATAACTCCCTGGATCCCGACTCCTCTCTAGTAGCTATAGCCTGTAATATTATTACACTCCAGAAATACATCCAGGCCCCTCATGAATTCCTTTATTGTACTCACCATCACCACCTCCTCAGGCAGAGAGTCCATAGTCTCACTGCTCTTACCGTAAAGAATCCTCTTCTATGTTTGTGTACAAACCTTCTTTCCTCCAGACGCAGAGGATGTCCCCTCGTCACAGTCCTGGGGATAAATAGATGATGGGAGTGATCTCTGTACTGACTCCTGATATATTTATACATATTAATTAGATCTCCTCTCAGTCGTCTTTTTTCTAAAGTGAAGAACCCTGATTTTGATAATCTTTCAGGGTACTGTAGTCCCCCATTCCAGTTATTACTTTAGATGCCCTCCTCTGGACCTTCTCCAGCTCTGCTATGTCTGCCTTGTTTACAGGACTCCAGAACTGTACACAGTACTCCATGTGTGGTCTGACTAGCGATTTGTAAAGTGGTAGGACTATGTTCTTATCACGAGCATCTATGCCCCTTCTGATGCAACCCATTATCTTGTTGGCCTTGGCAGCAGCTGCCTGACACTGGTTTTTGCAGCTTAGTTTGCTGTTTATTAAAATTCCTAGGTCCTTTTCCATGTCAGTGTTACCGAGTGTTTTACCATTTAGTATGTACGGGTGACTTGCATTTTTCCTTCCCATGTGCATAACTTTACATTTATCAGTGTTAAACCTCATCTGCCACTTATCTGCCCAAGCCTCCAATCTATCCAGATCCCTCTGTAGTAGTATACTGTCCTCTGTAGTATATATACAGTATACTGTCCTCTGTAGTATATATACAGTATACTGTCCTCTGTAGTATATATACAGTATACTGTCCTCATCAGTGTAAATTACTTTACACAGTTTAGTGTCATCTGCGAAAATTGATACGTTACTATGCAAGCCTTCTACAAGATCATTAATAAATATATTGAAGAGAATAGGGCCCAATACTGACCCCTGAGGTGCCCCACTAGTGACAGTGACCCAATCTGAGTGTGTACCGTTAATAACCACCCTCTGTTTTCTATCATTGAGCCAGTTACTTACCCACATACAGACGTTTTCTCCCAGTCCGAGCATTCTCATTTTATATACTAACCTTTTATGTGGTACAGTGTCAAATGCTTTGGAGAAGTCCAGATACACGACATCCATTGATTCACCGCTGTCAAGTCTAGAACTTACCGCCTCCTAGAAACTGATTAAATTAGTCTGACATGACCGATCCCTCATGAATAGGGATGAGCGAACTCGAACTGTATAGTTCGGGTTCGTACCGAATTTTGGGGTGTCCGTGACACGGACCCGAACCCGGACATTTTCGTAAAAGTCCGGGTTCGGGTTCGGTGTTCGTCGCTTTCTTGGCGCTTTTGTGACGCTTTCTTGGCGCTTTTTGAAAGGCTGCAAAGCAGCCAATCAACAAGCGTCATACTACTTGCCCCAAGAGGCCATCACAGCCATGCCTACTATTGGCATGGCTGTGATTGGCCAGAGCACCATGTGACCCAGCCTCTATTTAAGCTGGAGTCACATAGCGCCGCCCGTCACTCTGCTCTGATTAGCGTAGGGAGAGGTTGCGGCTGCGACAGTAGGGCGAGATTAGGCAGATTAACTCCTCCAAAGGACTTGATTAACTGATCGATCTGCAGCTGTGGATCATTGAGCTGCTGATCCTCAATTGCTCACTGTTTTTAGGCTGCACAGACCGTTTGTCAGTCTCATTTTTCTGGGGTGATCGGCGGCCATTTTGTGTCTTGTGGTGCGCCAGCACAAGCTGCGACCAAGTGCATTTAACCCTCAATGGTGTGGTTGTTTTTTGGCTAAAGCCTACATCAGGGTGAAGCTGTCACACCAAGTGCATTTAACCAGCAATAGTCTGTTCATTTTTTGGCCATATACAAAATCAGGGGCAAGCTGCGCCTGTCACCAAGTGCATTTAACCCTCAATGGTGTGGTTGTTTTTTGGCTAAAGCCTACATCAGGGTGAAGCTGTGACACCAAGTGCATTTAACCAGCAATAGTCTGTTCATTTTTTGGCCATATACAAAATCAGGGGCAAGCTGCGCCTGTCACCAAGTGCATTTAACCCTCAATGGTGTGGTTGTTTTTTGGCTAAAGCCTACATCAGGGTGAAGCTGTCACACCAAGTGCATTTAACCAGCAATAGTCTGTTCATTTTTTGGCCATATACAAAATCAGGGGCAAGCTGCGCCTGTCACCAAGTGCATTTAACCCTCAATGGTGTGGTTGTTTTTTGGCTAAAGCCTACATCAGGGTGAAGCTGTCACACCAAGTGCATTTAACCAGCAATAGTCTGTTTATTTTTTGGCCATATCCCAGTCTAATTCTGTCACTAAATCCATACCGGTCACCCAGCGCCTAAATACTAGGCCTCAAATTTATATCCAGCTAAATCTGTCCCTAGTGCTGTAGCTGGGCGAGTTATTTAGTGTCCGTTCAAGCACATTTCTTGTTCTGGGTTGAAATACAATTCCCAATTTAGCAATTTCATAATTTAGTGGTTCCTGCTATATCAGAGCTATTTGAAATCTATCCCAAAAAGGGTATATAATATTGAAGGTGCACATTGGGTCATTCAGAATAACTTCACACACACCCGCTACTGTGTATTTCCAAGTCTAATTCTGTCACTAAACCCATACCTGTCACCCAGCGCCTAAATACTAGGCCTCAAATTTAAATCCCTCTAAATCTCTCGTTACCCACCGCTGTACTGTTGTTGCTGGGCAAGATATTTAGTGTCCGTCAAAGCACATTTTTTGTTCTGGGTTGAAGTACAATTCCCAATTTAGCAATTTCATAATTTAGTGGTTTCTGCTATATCAGAGCTATTTGAAATCTATCCCTAAAAGGGTATATAATATTGAAGGTGCACATTGGGTCATTCAGAATAACTTCACACACACCGCTTCTGTGCATTTCCAAGTCTAATTCTGTCACTAAATCCATACCGGTGACCCAGCGCCTAAATACTAGGCCTCAAATTTAAATCCCTCTAAATCTCTCGTTACCCACCGCTGTACTGTTGTTGCTGGGCAAGATATTTAGTGTCCGTCAAAGCACATTTTTTGTTCTGGGTTGAAGTACAATTCCCAATTTAGCAATTTCATAATTTAGTGGTTTCTGCTATATCAGAGCTATTTGAAATCTATCCCTAAAAGGGTATATAATATTGAAGGTGCACATAGGGTCATTCAGAATAACTTCACACACACCGCTACTGTGTATTTCCAAGTCTAATTCTGTCACTAAATCCATACCGGTGCACCCAGCGCCTAAATACTAGGCCTCAAATTTAAATCCCTCTAAATCTCTCGTTACCCCGCTGTACTGTTGTTGCTGGGCAAGATATTTAGTGTCCGTCAAAGCACATTTTTTGTTCTGGGTTGAAGTACAATTCCCAATTTAGCAATTTCATAATTTAGTGGTTTCTGCTATATCAGAGCTATTTGAAATCTATCCCTAAAAGGGTATATAATATTGAAGGTGCACATAGGGTCATTCAGAATAACTTCACACACACGCTTCTGTGCATTTCCAAGTCTAATTCTGTCACTAAATCCATACCGGTGACCCAGCGCCTAAATACTAGGCCTCAAATTTAAATCCCTCTAAATCTCTCGTTACCCACCGCTGTACTGTTGTTGCTGGGCAAGATATTTAGTGTCCGTCAAAGCACATTTTTTGTTCTGGGTTGAAGTACAATTCCCAATTTAGCAATTTCATAATTTAGTGGTTTCTGCTATATCAGAGCTATTTGAAATCTATCCCTAAAAGGGTATATAATATTGAAGGTGCACATAGGGTCATTCAGAATAACTTCACACACACGCTTCTGTGCATTTCCAAGTCTAATTCTGTCACTAAATCCATACCGGTGACCCAGCGCCTAAATACTAGGCCTCAAATTTAAATCCCTCTAAATCTCTCGTTACCCACCGCTGTACTGTTGTTGCTGGGCAAGATATTTAGTGTCCGTCAAAGCACATTTTTTGTTCTGGGTTGAAGTACAATTCCCAATTTAGCAATTTCATAATTTAGTGGTTTCTGCTATATCAGAGCTATTTGAAATCTATCCCTAAAAGGGTATATAATATTGAAGGTGCACATAGGGTCATTCAGAATAACTTCACACACACCGCTACTGTGCATTTCCAAGTCTAATTCTGTCACTAAATCCATACCGGTGACCCAGCGCCTAAATACTAGGCCTCAAATTTAAATCCCTCTAAATCTCTCGTTACCACCGCTGTACTGTTGTTGCTGGGCAAGATATTTAGTGTCCGTCAAAGCACATTTTTTGTTCTGGGTTGAAGTACAATTCCCAATTTAGCAATTTCATAATTTAGTGGTTTCTGCTATATCAGAGCTATTTGAAATCTATCCCTAAAAGGGTATATAATATTGAAGGTGCACATTAGGGTCATTCAGAATAACTTCACACACACGCTTCTGTGCATTTCCAAGTCTAATTCTGTCACTAAATCCATACCGGTGACCCAGCGCCTAAATACTAGGCCTCAAATTTAAATCCCTCTAAATCTCTCGTTACCCACCGCTGTACTGTTGTTGCTGGGCAAGATATTTAGTGTCCGTCAAAGCACATTTTTTGTTCTGGGTTGAAGTACAATTCCCAATTTAGCAATTTCATAATTTAGTGGTTTCTGCTATATCAGAGCTATTTGAAATCTATCCCTAAAAGGGTATATAATATTGAAGGTGCACATAGGGTCATTCAGAATAACTTCACACACACGCTTCTGTGCATTTCCAAGTCTAATTCTGTCACTAAATCCATACCGGTGACCCAGCGCCTAAATACTAGGCCTCAAATTTAAATCCCTCTAAATCTCTCGTTACCCACCGCTGTACTGTTGTTGCTGGGCAAGATATTTAGTGTCCGTCAAAGCACATTTTTTGTTCTGGGTTGAAGTACAATTCCCAATTTAGCAATTTCATAATTTAGTGGTTTCTGCTATATCAGAGCTATTTGAAATCTATCCCTAAAAGGGTATATAATATTGAAGGTGCACATAGGGTCATTCAGAATAACTTCACACACACCGCTTCTGTGCATTTCCAAGTCTAATTCTGTCACTAAATCCATACCGGTGACCCAGCGCCTAAATACTAGGCCTCAAATTTAAATCCCTCTAAATCTCTCGTTACCCACCGCTGTACTGTTGTTGCTGGGCAAGATATTTAGTGTCCGTCAAAGCACATTTTTTGTTCTGGGTTGAAGTACAATTCCCAATTTAGCAATTTCATAATTTAGTGGTTTCTGCTATATCAGAGCTATTTGAAATCTATCCCTAAAAGGGTATATAATATTGAAGGTGCACATAGGGTCATTCAGAATAACTTCACACACACGCTTCTGTGCATTTCCAAGTCTAATTCTGTCACTAAATCCATACCGGTGACCCAGCGCCTAAATACTAGGCCTCAAATTTAAATCCCTCTAAATCTCTCGTTACCCACCGCTGTACTGTTGTTGCTGGGCAAGATATTTAGTGTCCGTCAAAGCACATTTTTTGTTCTGGGTTGAAGTACAATTCCCAATTTAGCAATTTCATAATTTAGTGGTTTCTGCTATATCAGAGCTATTTGAAATCTATCCCTAAAAGGGTATATAATATTGAAGGTGCACATAGGGTCATTCAGAATAACTTCACACACACGCTTCTGTGCATTTCCAAGTCTAATTCTGTCACTAAATCCATACCGGTGACCCAGCGCCTAAATACTAGGCCTCAAATTTAAATCCCTCTAAATCTCTCGTTACCCACCGCTGTACTGTTGTTGCTGGGCAAGATATTTAGTGTCCGTCAAAGCACATTTTTTGTTCTGGGTTGAAGTACAATTCCCAATTTAGCAATTTCATAATTTAGTGGTTTCTGCTATATCAGAGCTATTTGAAATCTATCCCTAAAAGGGTATATAATATTGAAGGTGCACATAGGGTCATTCAGAATAACTTCACACACACGCTTCTGTGCATTTCCAAGTCTAATTCTGTCACTAAATCCATACCGGTGACCCAGCGCCTAAATACTAGGCCTCAAATTTAAATCCCTCTAAATCTCTCGTTACCCACCGCTGTACTGTTGTTGCTGGGCAAGATATTTAGTGTCCGTCAAAGCACATTTTTTGTTCTGGGTTGAAGTACAATTCCCAATTTAGCAATTTCATAATTTAGTGGTTTCTGCTATATCAGAGCTATTTGAAATCTATCCCTAAAAGGGTATATAATATTGAAGGTGCACATAGGGTCATTCAGAATAACTTCACACACACCGCTTCTGTGCATTTCCAAGTCTAATTCTGTCACTAAATCCATACCGGTGACCCAGCGCCTAAATACTAGGCCTCAAATTTAAATCCCTCTAAATCTCTCGTTACCCACCGCTGTACTGTTGTTGCTGGGCAAGATATTTAGTGTCCGTCAAAGCACATTTTTTGTTCTGGGTTGAAGTACAATTCCCAATTTAGCAATTTCATAATTTAGTGGTTTCTGCTATATCAGAGCTATTTGAAATCTATCCCTAAAAGGGTATATAATATTGAAGGTGCACATAGGGTCATTCAGAATAACTTCACACACACGCTTCTGTGCATTTCCAAGTCTAATTCTGTCACTAAATCCATACCGGTGACCCAGCGCCTAAATACTAGGCCTCAAATTTAAATCCCTCTAAATCTCTCGTTACCGCTGTACTGTTGTAGCTGGGCAAGATATTTAGTGTCCGTCAAAGCACATTTTTTGTTCTGGGTTGAAGTACAATTCCCAATTTAGCAATTTCATAATTTAGTGGTTTCTGCTATATCAGAGCTATTTGAAATCTATCCCTAAAAGGGTATATAATATTGAAGGTGCACATTGGGTCATTCAGAATAACTTCACACACACGCTTCTGTGCATTTCCAAGTCTAATTCTGTCACTAAATCCATACCGGTCACCCAGCGCCTAAATACTAGGCCTCAAATTTATATCCCGCTGAATTTGAATACAATACATTGGGCCAAATAATATATTTGTTGTTGTGGTGAACCATAACAATGAGAAAAACATCTAGTAAGGGACGCGGACGTGGACATGGTCGTGGTGGTGTTAGTGGACCCTCTGGTGCTGGGAGAGGACGTGGCCGTTCTGCCACATCCACACGTCCTAGTGTACCAACTACCTCAGGTCCCAGTAGCCGCCAGAATTTACAGCGATATATGGTGGGGCCCAATGCCGTTCTAAGGATGGTAAGGCCTGAGCAGGTACAGGCATTAGTCAATTGGGTGGCCGACAGTGGATCCAGCACGTTCACATTATCTCCCACCCAGTCTTCTGCAGAAAGCGCACAGATGGCGCCTGAAAACCAACCCCATCAGTCTGTCACATCACCCCCATGCATACCAGGGAAACTGTCTCAGCCTCAAGTTATGCAGCAGTCTCTTATGCTGTTTGAAGACTCCGCTGGCAGGGTTTCCCAAGGGCATCCACCTAGCCCTTCCCCAGCGGTGAAAGACATAGAATGCACTGACGCACAACCACTTATGTTTCCTGATGATGAGGACATGGGAATACCACCTCAGCATGTCTCTGATGATGACGAAACACAGGTGCCAACTGCTGCGTCTTTCTGCAGTGTGCAGACTGAACAGGAGGTCAGGGATCAAGACTGGGTGGAAGACGATGCAGGGGACGATGAGGTCCTAGACCCCACATGGAATGAAGGTCGTGCCACTGACTTTCACAGTTCGGAGGAAGAGGCAGTGGTGAGACCGAGCCAACAGCGTAGCAAAAGAGGGAGCAGTGGGCAAAAGCAGAACACCCGCCGCCAAGAGACTCCGCCTGCTACTGACCGCCGCCATCTGGGACCGAGCACCCCAAAGGCAGCTTCAAGGAGTTCCCTGGCATGGCACTTCTTCAAACAATGTGCTGACGACAAGACCCGAGTGGTTTGCACGCTGTGCCATCAGAGCCTGAAGCGAGGCATTAACGTTCTGAACCTGAGCACAACCTGCATGACCAGGCACCTGCATGCAAAGCATGAACTGCAGTGGAGTAAACACCTTAAAACCAAGGAAGTCACTCAGGCTCCCCCTGCTACCTCTTCTGCTGCTGCCGCCTCGGCCTATTCTGCTGCTGCCGCCTCGGCCTCTTCCTCCGCCTCTGGAGGAACGTTGGCACCTGCCGCCCAGCAAACAGGGGATGTACCACCAACACCACCACCACCACCTCCGTCACCAAGCGTCTCAACCATGTCACACGCCAGCGTTCAGCTCTCCATCTCACAAACATTTGATAGAAAGCGTAAATTCCCACCTAGCCACCCTCGATCCCTGGCCCTGAATGCCAGCATTTCTAAACTACTGGCCTATGAAATGCTGTCATTTAGGCTGGTGGACACAGACAGCTTCAAACAGCTCATGTCGCTTGCTGTCCCACAGTATGTTGTTCCCAGCCGGCACTACTTCTCCAAGAGAGCCGTGCCTTCCCTGCACAACCAAGTATCCGATAAAATCAAGTGTGCACTGCGCAACGCCATCTGTAGCAAGGTCCACCTAACCACAGATACGTGGACCAGTAAGCACGGCCAGGGACGCTATATCTCCCTAACTGCACACTGGGTAAATGTAGTGGCAGCTGGGCCCCAGGCGGAGAGCTGTTTGGCGCACGTCCTGCCGCCGCCAAGGATCGCAGGGCAACATTCTTTGCCTCCTGTTGCCACCTCCTCCTTCTCGGCTTCCTCCTCCTCTTCTTCCACCTGCTCATCCAGTCAGCCACACACCTTCACCACCAACTTCAGCACAGCCCGGGGTAAACGTCAGCAGGCCATTCTGAAACTCATATGTTTGGGGGACAGGCCCCACACCGCACAGGAGTTGTGGCGGGGTATTGAACAACAGACCGACGAGTGGTTGCTGCCGGTGAGCCTCAAGCCCGGCCTGGTGGTGTGTGATAATGGGCGAAATCTCGTTGCAGCTCTGGGACTAGCCAATTTGACGCACATCCCTTGCTTGGCGCATGTGCTGAATTTGGTGGTGCAGAAGTTCATTCACAACTACCCCGACATGTCAGAGCTGCTGCATAAAGTGCGGGCCGTCTGTTCGCGCTTCCGGCGTTCACATCCTGCCGCTGCTCGCCTGTCTGCGCTACAGCGTAACTTCGGCCTTCCCGCTCACCGCCTCATATGCGACGTGCCCACCAGGTGGAACTCCACCTTGCACATGCTGGACAGACTGTGCGAGCAGCAGCAGGCCATAGTGGAGTTTCAGCTGCAGCACGCACGGGTCAGTCGCACTACAGAACAGCACCACTTCACCACCAATGACTGGGCCTCCATGCGAGACCTGTGTGCCCTGTTGCGCTGTTTCGAGTACTCCACCAACATGGCCAGTGGCGATGACACCGTTATCAGCGTTACAATACCACTTCTATGTCTCCTTGAGAAAACACTTAGGGCGATGATGGAACAGGAGGTGGCCCAGGAGGAGGAGGAGGAGGATGAGGAAGAGGGGTCATTTTTAGCACTTTCAGGCCAGTCTCTTCGAAGTGACTCAGAGGGAGGTTTTTTGCAACAGCAGAGGCCAGGTACAAATGTGGCCAGCCAGGGCCCACTACTGGAGGACGAGGAGGACGAGGATGAGGAGGAGGTGGAGGAGGATGAGGATGAAGCATGGTCACAGCGGGGTGGCACCCAACGCAGCTCGGGTCCATCACTGGTGCGTGGCTGGGGGGAAAGGCAGGACGATGACGATACGCCTCCCACAGAGGACAGCTTGTCCTTACCCCTGGGCAGCCTGGCACACATGAGCGACTACATGCTGCAGTGCCTGCGCAACGACAGCAGAGTTGCCCACATTTTAACCTGTGCGGACTACTGGGTTGCCACCCTGCTGGATCCACGCTACAAAGACAATGTGCCCACCTTACTTCCTGCACTGGAGCGTGATAGGAAGATGCGCGAGTACAAGCGCACGTTGGTAGACGCGCTACTGAGAGCATTCCCAAATGTCACAGGGGAACAAGTGGAAGCCCAAGGCCAAGGCAGAGGAGGAGCAAGAGGTCGCCAAGGCAGCTGTGTCACGGCCAGCTCCTCTGAGGGCAGGGTTAGCATGGCAGAGATGTGGAAAACTTTTGTCAACACGCCACAGCTAACTGCACCACCACCTGATACGCAACGTGTTAGCAGGAGGCAACATTTCACTAACATGGTGGAACAGTACGTGTGCACACCCCTCCACGTACTGACTGATGGTTCGGCCCCATTCAACTTCTGGGTCTCTAAATTGTCCACGTGGCCAGAGCTAGCCTTTTATGCCTTGGAGGTGCTGGCCTGCCCGGCAGCCAGCGTTTTGTCTGAACGTGTATTCAGCACGGCAGGGGGCGTCATTACAGACAAACGCAGCCGCCTGTCTACAGCCAATGTGGACAAGCTGACGTTCATAAAAATGAACCAGGCATGGATCCCACAGGACCTGTCCGTCCCTTGTCCAGATTAGACATTAACTACCTCCCCATAACCATATATTATTGGACTCCAGGGCACTTCCTCATTCAATCCTATTTTTATTTTCATTTTACCATTATATTGCGATGCTACCCAAAGTTGAATGAACCTCTCCTCTGCCTGTGTGCTAGGCCTAAATATATGCCAATGGACTGTTGCAGTGGTGGCTGACATGAAGCCTGATTCTCTGCTATGACATGCAGACTAATTCTCTGCTGACATGAAGCCAGATTGTCTGTTACGGGACCTCTCTCCTCTGCCTGGGTGCTGGGCCTAAATTTATGACAATGGACTGTTGCAGTGGTGGCTGACGTGAAGCCTGATTCTCTGCTATGACATGCAGACTGATTCTCTGCTGACATGAAGCCAGATCCTCTGTTACGGGACCTCTCTCCTCTGCCTGGGTGCTGGGCCTAAATTTATGACAATGGACTGTTGCAGTGGTGGCTGACGTGAAGCCTGATTCTCTGCTATGACATGCAGACTGATTCTCTGCTGACATGAAGCCAGATCCTCTGTTACGGGACCTCTCTCCTCTGCCTGGGTGCTGGGCCTAAATTTATGACAATGGACTGTTGCAGTGGTGGCTGACGTGAAGCCTGATTCTCTGCTATGACATGCAGACTGATTCTCTGCTGACATGAAGCCAGATCCTCTGTTACGGGACCTCTCTCCTCTGCCTGGGTGCTGGGCCTAAATTTATGACAATGGACTGTTGCAGTGGTGGCTGACGTGAAGCCTGATTCTCTGCTATGACATGCAGACTGATTCTCTGCTGACATGAAGCCAGATTGCTCTGTTACGGGACCTCTCTCCTCTGCCTGGGTTCTGGGCCTAAATTTATGACAATTGACTCTTACAGTGGTGGGTGACGTGAAGCCTGATTCTCTGCTATGATATGCAGACTGATTCTCTGCTGACATGAAGCCAGATTGTCTGTTACGGGACCTTTCTCCTCTGCCTGGGTTCTGGGCCTAAATTTATGAAAATTGACTCTTACAGTGGTGGGTGACGTGAAGCCTGATTCTCTGCTATGATATGAAGACTGATTCTCTGCTGACATGAAGCCAGATTGTCTGTTACGGGACCTTTCTCCTCTGCCTGGGTTCTGGGCCTAAATTTATGAAAATTGACTCTTACAGTGGTGGGTGACGTGAAGCCTGATTCTCTGCTATGATATGAAGACTGATTCTCTGCTGACATGAAGCCAGATTGTCTGTTACGGGACCTTTCTCCTCTGCCTGGGTTCTGGGCCTAAATTTATGAAAATTGACTCTTACAGTGGTGGGTGACGTGAAGCCTGATTCTCTGCTATGATATGAAGACTGATTCTCTGCTGACATGAAGCCAGATTGTCTGTTACGGGACCTTTCTCCTCTGCCTGGGTTCTGGGCCTAAATTTATGAAAATTGACTCTTACAGTGGTGGGTGACGTGAAGCCTGATTCTCTGCTATGATATGAAGACTGATTCTCTGCTGACATGAAGCCAGATTGTCTGTTACGGGACCTTTCTCCTCTGCCTGGGTTCTGGGCCTAAATTTATGAAAATTGACTCTTACAGTGGTGGGTGACGTGAAGCCTGATTCTCTGCTATGATATGAAGACTGATTCTCTGCTGACATGAAGCCAGATTGTCTGTTACGGGACCTTTCTCCTCTGCCTGGGTTCTGGGCCTAAATTTATGAAAATTGACTCTTACAGTGGTGGGTGACGTGAAGCCTGATTCTCTGCTATGATATGAAGACTGATTCTCTGCTGACATGAAGCCAGATTGTCTGTTACGGGACCTTTCTCCTCTGCCTGGGTTCTGGGCCTAAATTTATGAAAATTGACTCTTACAGTGGTGGGTGACGTGAAGCCTGATTCTCTGCTATGATATGAAGACTGATTCTCTGCTGACATGAAGCCAGATTGTCTGTTACGGGACCTTTCTCCTCTGCCTGGGTTCTGGGCCTAAATTTATGAAAATTGACTCTTACAGTGGTGGGTGACGTGAAGCCTGATTCTCTGCTATGATATGAAGACTGATTCTCTGCTGACATGAAGCCAGATTGCTCTGTTACGGGACCTCTCTCCTCTGCCTGGGTTCTGGGCCTAAATTTATGAAAATGGACTCTTCCAGTGGTGGGTGACGTGAAGCCTGATTCTCTGCTATGACTATGCAGACTGATTCTCTGCTGACATGAAGCCAGATTGCTCTGTTACGGGACCTCTCTCCTCTGCCTGGGTTCTGGGCCTAAATTTATGAAAATGGACTGTTGCAGTGGTGGCTGACGTGAAGCCTCATTCTCTGCTATGACATGCAGACTGATTCTCTGCTGACATGAAGCCAGATTCTCTGTTACGGGACCTCTCTCCTCTGCCTGTGTGTGTGCTGGGCCTAAATATATGCCAATGGACTGTTGCAGTGGTGGCTGACGTGAAGCCTCATTCTCTGCTATGACATGCAGACTAATTCTCTGCTGACATGAAGCCAGATTCTCTGTTACGGGACCTCTCCTCCTCTGCCTGGGTGTGCTGGGCCTAAATATATGCCAATGGACTGTTGCAGTGGTGGCTGACGTGAAGCCTCATTCTCTGCTATGACATGCAGACTAATTCTCTGCTGACATGAAGACAGATTCTCTGTTACGGGACCTCTCTCCTCTGCCTGGGTGCCGGGGCCTAAATATCTGAGAATGGACTGTTCCAGTGGTGGGTGACGGGAAGCCAGATTCTCTGCTATGGAACCTCTCTCCAATTGATTTTGGTTAATTTTTATTTATTTAATTTTTATTTTAATTCATTTCCCTATCCACATTTGTTTGCAGGGGATTTACCTACATGTTGCTGCCTTTTGCAGCCCTCTAGCTCTTTCCTGGGCTGTTTTACAGCCTTTTTAGTGCCGAAAAGTTCGGGTCCCCATTGACTTCAATGGGGTTCGGGTTCGGGACGAAGTTCGGATCGGGTTCGGATCCCGAACCCGAACATTTCCGGGATGTTCGGCCGAACTTCTCGAACCCGAACATCCAGGTGTTCGCTCAACTCTACTCATGAAGCCATGCTGATATGGCATTATTTGCTTATTTCTGTTGAGATGCTCTAATATAGCATCTCTCAGAAAACCTTCAAACAGTTTACCCACAAATAAGTTTAAAAATAAAAAATAAATAAAAAACTAAAAGCTAAATACTACTTCCCTGTACTGCGTCCCAGCACAGGCGTGCACGATGACGTCATTATGCACGCCTGTGCCAGGGTTTCACTACCGCGTCGGCCTCAGGCCTACTAGGCCTGAAGCCTATGGTGGGGATCGGCGGCGGGGCAGAGAACTATGCACTCCTGTGCCCCGCCGCAGTATGTGGGCATTTGGGTCAGCGTTGGGCCCCCCAGCGGTGCCTGGCCCGGGGTTGCCGCACCGAATGTCATACGCCACTGACTGGAAGGGGGCCCCTTTGGTAATGGGGGCCCAGGGCGATTGCCCAGTTTGCTTCCCCCCCTAACGCCGACCCTGGCTCCAGGCACAGTGGCAGTATCTCCATGATCAGAGCCCCGTAATAGCATGGTGCAGGTGGGGGTCTAACTGTTGAGAATGAAGGGACTGTAGCGCTGCTTTACCACAGTGGCCCTCCTAGCGGACTTGCATGGAGGGAGCACTATGCTGACCCCTGATTCAGCACAACATGGCCGTGTATCTGGCCATTAACCCCCTCATGGCCATTTTAGTATCACATGAAATACAGTGCATATCTCCACATAAGCATCCCACCTAAAGGTATTGGACTCCCAGGGCATCAATCCTGATCAAATACTACCTGTGACATCCCCACTCTCTATATATATACTGTATATACATACCGTGCACAGCCTCTATATACACGGGGTGTTTCCCACAGCCATGCGCACATTTTCTATATGCCTCGTTGTGATCTCCTGAGATTACTGTACAGATCCTGGTGTAAAGATTACACTTCTCACAATGCAGATCACTGTAAAAGGACCCTCCGACAAGGACTCTCAGAACATGGAACCTTCATGCAAGTGTCTACTTGAACTGTAAACTGTCAAACTAGTGCTCAGTGTCATGTCCAACCATGTTATGCCATATTAAGGCTACATTCACAGGACTATTCGTGTTTAGTGGTCCACAAATGCAGTGCCGCACCTGTTTGCATGTAAATCAATGCCTGCTGCACTACTCACTTTTGGCACTAGGTGTCGCTGTTTGATAAGATAGCAGGTGTTACAACAGACAACAGGAGGTTGTAGCCGGGATGTAGCTGAAGCCACATGGAGTAGGAGTCCTGGTGTGTGGAGTGCACTACCCCCTGCTGAGGGGTTAGAAACTGTTTAAGCTGTGGAAGAAGCAGAGACCACTTGAGACAAGCTGAAGCCCAGTGCAGAGAGCTACAGTGATGGCAGGAGTGCAAGGTAGCAGAAGAAGCCCTGGAGAAGAACCTAACCAGCCAGCTTGAGACAGAGACTTACCCAACCTCTGAGGAAGAAAAGTGAAGGAATTCTGAATTATAAAGCAGCTTGTGCAAGAAACTGAAAATGGTCTGTTGAATAGGAGGGCCACCCCATGGCTGAACCGGGAGGAGAGCAACATCATTTGTAGATTGACTCTTAGATAAAACATCCAGGCCAAAAGTTGTCAGTTTAAGCGTGGAAAAACCTGCATCTACTGCATTTCAACTTTATTACAAGTAAAGAACAGTTGTTTGCTGCAAAGCCGGCCTCATGATTGCATGCACCATGACCTGCATCGCCGCAGTATTGCACTTATACACCCACCAAGACCAAGGGCACCTCAACCAACACCAGCCAGGAGAGGGAACCAGGGTGTGTCCTCCCTTCACCGTATACCAGCCCAGGAAGTGCCAGGGAGGACCAGAGCCACCGTGAGTACCCCAACAACCATCACTGCTGCAGCCCATACTACTGCAATTGGGAGGGAACCAGGGCGTGTCCTCCCTTCACTGTCTAAGGGCTCATAGGTAAGACCTGGACCCCTGCCTGAAGCTCCTGGTGTCGTGAATTACTTCTTTACTCCCTAAGCTGTCTGAACATTTCACAAGCTTTTTTTTATAGAAAGTTGAGCTTTACATCATCCTGCTAAATATCCTTGCCATAATGTAGTCTATTCCTGCCACCTGACATTGCTGACCACCATCCTCCTGGTATAGACTAGGGTTTGCTAACCAGTTCAGTATTCCATGTCAGATATCGCAATAGATATCAGGAAGCCCGTGTTGTAGACCAGTCACTATTATTACACTTGTACTATGAAATGCTCTCCTCGCTTCCTGTACAAATAACACGTCTATATACAGCTATGGTGAATGTGTAAATATGGAACATTAAGAACAGGGCCGTATTCACCAGAAGGCACATAAGGTCACGTGCCTATGGCATCGGGAAGGGGTTGGGGCGGCACTTTACAAAGAAAACTAATTATTTTTGTTGGTTCTTTCACTTTAGTGCTAGATCTCATTTATTTTGTTTATTGTATCTCCTAGTCAGGGGACTTAACCCTCACACTGCTTACCTAGAGCTAATGTAATCTCTTCAGGAGGCCAATGTAAAATTAAGTGATAAGGAGACATTAGAGCAGTCAAATGAGGAGAAAGATGAAGCTAGTATATAACTCATATCTACATTTCCAGCTAGAAGAAATGATTTCTTCTTCCGGTGACACAGCAGACCATTCCATAATCCACACACTCACACCAAAGTAGTAAAACTTCTCAGTATAATAAAAAAAAAAAACAGCATGCACAGAGTAAAGATGGCCATACACCTAGCAAGACTAAGGGCTCATTCAGATAAGTGAAGTTAAACTAGTTTGTGCTTCGGCCTGTGAACATAGACGCATTTTTACACGGAATACTCACAGATGATGTCCACGTCCTGTCTGCTTTTCACCTGAGTGAATGAATCTTGAGCAAAAAAATCTGAGCTTAAATATTCATGCTATGATTTTTCCAACCATAGCATGCGCCATGCAAGATTTGGACTCGTGCATTAGGTTTATATTTTACCGGCAGCTGTGTAAGGGTACATTCAGATGAGATGTTATTAACCACACAGTCAAAAGTGCATTAAAAAGGTATTCAAAGCCGCACTCAGTTTTACCAGGTTTGCTGTGGTTTTGTGATGTGGTTATTTGCCTGGCATTTTTTCCAGGT
This sequence comes from Bufo gargarizans, assembly GCF_014858855.1. Lineage (NCBI taxonomy): Eukaryota > Metazoa > Chordata > Amphibia > Anura > Bufonidae > Bufo > Bufo gargarizans. Next base: position 4,399,290 of record NC_058087.1, on the reverse strand, counting down.
TAAAAGTGTAAAATAAATGTATTTTACATGTATAAACTGCATGGCCAATAACCACATCACATAACACATTCATAAACAAATGTCAGCATCTCAGAAACATGCACAAAGCTTTCCTCATTTCCAATCATGTGTTTGCAATATTAATACTGTATTTTATTGGAATTTGCAGAACTGTAATCAGCATTCTGCATTTGTACCACATGGGGGAGCTCTCTCCTAGGGAAAACAATGCTGCTTCTGAAAAGTCTTACTGAAGAAGAATAGGGGGGGGTTCATTTTAAAGCTGCACAAATAAATTCATATACACAGGGGCATAAGTATAGGGGTAACCCATCTATGCCTTACAGCCTAAGTGGGCCATAGGAACCCTCTGCCCTATGTGAAGAAATCAGTATTATATATGTGTGATAGATGAGGGAACTATGCAGATTCTGCTCTTGAGCCCAGGAACGTGTAACATGCTATACTTGCCTGTATTAGAACTGCAGGTGTTGTCAGTGCACCTCGAAATCTGAAACAGGAGATAGGCTTTTTTTTTTATATATAACTCTTAGGCCCCTTTCACACGGGCGAGTTTTCCACGCGGGTGCGATGCGTGAGTTGAACGCATTGCACCCGCACTGAATCCTGACCCATTCATTTCTATGGGGCTGTTCACATGAGCGGTGATTTTCACGCATCACTTATGCGTTGCGTGAAAATCGCAGCACGCTTCTCTTTGTGCGTTGCGGTGCGATAATCCACGCAACGCAGGCCCCATAGAAGTGAATGGGGTTGCGTGAAAATCGCAAGCATCCGCAAGCAAGTGCGGATGCGGTGCGATTTTCACGCATGGGTTCTAGGTGACACTCTATTCACTGTATTATTTTCCCTTATAACATGCTTATAAGGGAAAATAGTAGCATTCTGACTACAGAATGCATAGTATAATAGTGCTGGAAGGGTTAAAAAAATAAAAAAAGTTAACTCACCTTATCCTCTTGATCGCGTAGTTCCCGGTTTGTGGGCTAAAGGACCTGTGGTGACGTCAGATCACATGCTCCATCACCACGGTGATGGACCATGTGATTGGAGCATGTGATCTGACGTCAACACAGGTCATTTAGCCCACAGCTAGCAAAGAACAGACCGGGAAGGTGAGTTAACTTTTTTATTTTTTTAACCCCTCCAGCACTATTGTACTATGCATTCTGTATTCAGAATGCTATTATTTTCCCTTATAACCATGTTATAAGGGAAAATAATACAATCTTCAGAACATCAATCCCAAGCCCGAACTTCTGTGAAGAAGTTCGGGTTTGGGTACCAAACATGCGCGCTTTTTCTCACGCGAGTGCAAAACGCATTACAATGTTTTGCACTCGCGCGGAAAAATCGCGCATTTTCCCACAACGCACCCGCCTCTTATCCGGGCAAAAAACATGACGCCCGTGTGAAAGAGGCCTTATCCTGATCGTCTAACCCCTCATTTGCTGTGGTCAATATTGTGATTGGGGCTATAATGACCCCCGGGTTTGCCATCTAATTTTGCCTTTAGGCCCTGCCAGAGGCTGGGTCTAATAGGCTGCCTGTCCATATTAGGCCTCATGCACACGACCGTTGTTTGCTTCTGCGTCCGTTCTGCCGATTTTAGCGTTTCAGGTGCGGACCCATTTATTTCTATGGAGCCGTTGAAAATGCGAATAGTGCACCGTCCGTGATCCGTGGTTCCAATCCGTCAAAAAAATATAACCTCTCCCATTATTTAGGCGGAAAATGGTTCACGGACCCATTCAAGTCAATGGGACCGCTAAAAAACGAGGAGGCACACAAGATTGTCATCCGCGTCCGTTTTATTCCTATTTTTGTGCATGGCAAACCTGTCAGACTTTTTTTTTACATTCCTTTATGTCTGGTGATCCTCCGACAAATAAGGGAAGACACAAGGAAACAAAAACGGAAACGGATCACGGAACAACGGTACCCCATTTTGCGGAACTGAAACACAACAACGGTCATGTGCATGAGGCCTTATACTGACAGGCATAGTACATTGCAATGCAGAAGTATTGCAGTGTATTATATGCTTTGCACGGGGCCGCAGGGGAGGCACGGTGACTGGACCCGGAGAGGATGGGAGTGGTGACGGTGGCAATGAGTGTGGTTGTTGTCCCCACGGTGGCTCTCCCTGGGCCTCATGTGCCATGAGAGGAGAAGCACAATATTCTTCCCCTTAAGGCATACCCTAGGCTTGGAGCTTCTGTCTGGTGGTGGTTTGGGTTGCACTTGATGATGGGTGGATGATCAGTGTGGTGCAAGGCAGGTGAGCAGGGATAGGGCTGGCGGATGGATGGTGGACCAGGCCTATTTGGTTGTCATAAATAAAGTCTCTCTTTACTGAATAGATGATGGGAGTTGCACTACATATATCAGCAACAGGTATACAGAGTAGGCTTCCCTCAAAAGCATTGTATAAATGGCACTAGTAGTCCTCTCGGAGTCTCTCTCCAAATACAATGCAATCTTTCCGAATGACCACAGGCGTGCATTAACTCTCAATATACTTTATGTAATTCTCAGTCCGCGGGATGCAGAACTTAAAACGAACGGCCAGCCTGTATCAGAAGTGTTGTGGGCGCCGGAGGCAAATAACCCTTTCCATATGCAGTAAAGCCTATTGCATAAACATGCATTTACCATGCTGTCTCGGCCCAGCCTTTTTAGTGGTTCTCAACAATCTTGATAAATATTCAGCACTTCCTTATTTTTCGCTCAGGGGTAGTCTACGAGTTTAGTTGTTTTTCTGGTAGCTTTCAATCTCCTTGTACTAGGCCTAATTGTCAGCAGCTCACACATACATGTGCTCAGCAAACACTCCTGGGGGTGTTGCCAACCCATCACCCTGGCAGCCAGTTAACTATTCGCTGTCTATACACAACCATGTGGGATACACAGTGCATAAGAAAAAGAATACTTTAACCATTTAAGTACTAAAGCGAATCCCAGTATTAACAGTTTTTCTGTTATCCACCTGGTCACTGCATACTGTACATCTGCCATCACTGATATAATTGTTATCACTAATGACCCACATTGTAAAATTATCATGTTATTTATCCCAGCAAGTTATAGCCCTCAGAATATGGGGACAAAAAAAATATACATTATATATGTTATTACCATTATCGCAGACAGGCTGAATGAAGTTAACATGTCCTAATAAACAAGTAAATAAACAAATAAACAAACAAATAAATAATAATAGATAAAAAGCTTATGGCTCTTGGAATACAAGGATGAAAAAAAATGGAAAAAAAATCCAAAATTGATGGCCCGAATTTGTAAAAATAACTGTATTTCCTATGAAGGCCTATATTTCTTTACTTTCCCTGCGGAGGCAGTGTAGAGTCAGTTGGTAATTATACAACGGGTCCAACTGCTGAGAGACGGGGGATAAGATGTTAATGAACAAGTGAAGTATCTGCTGCAACAAAAAGACATTTCTGAGCACAAATTAGCAGATTTTCTGAATATGCTGAATTGACAGACATGGCTATGATTGCTGCAAAAAAGTAATAGGTTGTAAAATGTTCTTGCCAGGCAGAGTGAAGTCACTTCCCCGGAAAAACAAGAAAATCAGCAATTTTGGGAAAAGAAAATAATTGATTTTTTTTATGATTTATAACACAACAGTCAGCAGATACAGTATAGGGGAAATGTAAAAATCTAATTAGCTATCATCAAGCTGCCGATCTAATATCTATCTGTCTTCTTTCTATCTATCCAATCTATAATCGACAGTGTATTTAGAAAGTCTTCAGACCCTTTTACTTTTTTCACATTTTGTTGCAGTCTTTTCACCATCATCCTGCACTTAATCCCCATTTATGAGAAAGTGAAAATAAAATGTTCTAAATCTTTACAAATTTATTGCAAAGTAAAAACTAAAATCTTATATTGACGTAAGTATTCAGACCCTTTACTCAGGACTTAAAGGGGATGTCTCGCTTCAGAAAAGAGCATTTATAATGTAAAGAAAGTTAATGCAAGGCACTTACTAATGTATTGTCCATATTGCTTCCTTTGCTGGCTTGATTCATTTTTGCATCACATTACACACTGCTTGTTTCCATGGTCGACCACCCTGCAATCCATCAGTGGTGGCCGTGCTTGCACAACTTAGGAAAAAGCACTAGCCTATGTGCGTTCCCACAGTCCCAGCCACCAGAGAGGCCGGCACTTTTTCCTATACTGTGCAAACACGACCACAATTGATGGATTTCATGGTGGTCATAACCATGGAAACTAGCAGTCTATGATCTGATGGAAAAATTAATCAAGCCAGCAAAGGAAGCAATATAGACAATCACAATACATTAGCAAGTACCTTTTTATTAACATTCTCTACATTATGAATGCCACTTGCTGAAGTGAGACAACTCCTTTAAGGCCGCTTTACATGGGCCAATTTTGCAGGCGATGGTCGGGAAGGAAGTATTCCTTCCCAAGAATCGCCTGCTCGTCAGTGAAGGAGACTGCCACATTTACATACAGCAATCTCCTCCACAGTATGGAGAGGAGTGATTGCTAATGCCATCGCTCGTCCTCATACAGGCTCGTTGTTTGCCGGCAGCAGATGCTGTTTACATAGCACGATTTGCTGCCGGCAAACAACGATTTTTGTGACCACATGAATGATGTGATCACTCATTTACTCATTTCTATGCGAGAGTTTCGCTCATTCATTGAATAATCAGCAGCACCTTTACACAGCCAGATGACCACTCACGAGCTTTCCTGTAAACGCTGGTTAGTGATCATCTGGCAGAGAATTGGCCAGTTCAAACGGCCCTTTATAGGTAGGATTTTCTGCCATTCTTCTCTGAAGATCCTCTCAAGCTCTGCCAGGTTGGATGGGGACCATCGGTGGACAGTCATTTTCAAGTCTTTCCAGAGATGTTTGATTGGGTTCCAGTCAGGGCTCTGGCTGGGCCACTAAAGGACATTCACAGAGTTGTCCCTAAGCCTGTACCTGTGTTGTCTTGGTTGTGTGCTTAGGGCCACTGTCTTGTTGGAAGGTGACCCTTCGGCCCAGTATGAGGTGCAGAGCTCTGGATCAGGTTTTCATTAAGAATATCTTTGCTCCAATCAGCTTTCCCTCCACTCGGACCAATCTACCTATCTCTACGGTAGGGATGGTATTGGGCAGGTGATTGGCAATGCCTGGTTTCCTACAGACATGACGCTTAGAATTAAGGCCAAAAAATGAAATCTTGGTTTCATCAGACCAGAGAATCTTCTTTCTCAGTAAAACTTTCATGTGTCTTTTACTGAGGAAAGTCTTCTTTCTGGACACTCTGCCATAAAGCCCAGATTGGTGCTGCAGTGATGGTTGACCGTCTAGAAGTTTCTCCCATCTGCACACAGTAGCCAGAGTGACCATTGGGTTCTTGGTCACCTCTGTTACCAAGGCCTGTTTCCACCAGTTACTCAGTTTGATGGGGTGGCCAGCTCTAGGAAGAGTCTTTTGAATGCTTCTTCAGATCTGTGTCTCCACACAATCCTGTCTGGGATCTCCACAGGCAGTTCTTTCCTCCTAATGGATTGGTTTTTGCTTCAATATACATTGTCAGCTCTGAGATCTTTTATAGACAGGGCTACGCCTTTCCAAAGCATGTCCAATCGACTGAATTTAACTAAATCAAGGTGTAGAAACATCTCATAGACCAGTGATGGCAAACCTTTTAGACACTGAGTGCCCAAACTGCAACCTAAAACCCACTTGTTTATCGCAAAATGCCAACACAGAAAGTTAACCAGAATACTACCGTCCAATATAGTATATCTTCCATGTACTTTATCATTCAGCTATAATAGCCTGCCTGCATTCAGTGCGCTGCCCGTGCCGTTCATAGTGCGCCCTGCGCTGATGAATGGCAGAAAAAGTCTAAGGCATATTGGCACACCATAGACTATTCCCAGGGTGCCCACAGAGAGGGCTCTGAATGCCACCTCTGACACCCGTGCAATAGGTTCTCGTCATAGATGATCAAGAGAAATAGGAGGCCGCAGAACAAAATTTCAAGCGTCATAGCAAAGGGTCTGAAATTAAGTACATAAATTAGCAAAAATTTCTAATTTCTGTCTTCTCTTTCTCATTATAGGGTATTGAATGCAGATTGATGGGGGAGACTTCAATTTTTTATTTTATTTTAGCACAAGGCTGTAACATAAAATGTGAAAAAAGTGAAAGGGTCAAGACTTTCCAAATTCACTGTATATCTATCTATCATGTATCTATCTATTACCAATCTATCTCACATCTATTACCTCTCTATTTATCTAATGGATTACAGTCTGACAAAATTTGACAAAATCCAACTTCAACGGCATCTTACATGTCACAAAAATAAACTCTTGACATTATAATTAGTGCCCTGTTATTTGCACTGAGTGTTGATTCATATGAATTCTATTCCGTACTGTCAGAAAGCCATACAGATAAAAACTATTTATATACATGCATGTACAGTGGATATAGAAAGTCTACACACCCCTGTTAAAATGTCAGGTTTCGTTCTGTAAAAAATTAGACAAAGATAAATCATTTCAGAACTTTTTCCACCTTTAATGTGACCTATAAACTGTACAACTCAATTGAAAGACAAATTGAAATCTTTTAGGTGGAGGGAAGAAAAATAAAAATAAAAAAATGTGGTTGCATAAGTGTGCACACCCTTAAACTAATACTTTGTTGAAGCCCCTTTTGATTTTTGGGTATGAGTCTATCAGCATGGGACATTTTGACTTGCCAAGATTTGCCCGCTCTTCTTTGCAAAAACACTCCAAATCTGTCAGATTGTGAGGGCATCTCCTGGGCACAGCCCTCTTCAGATCACCCCACAGATTTTCAATTGGATCCAGGTCTGGGCTCTGGCTGGGCCATTCCAAAACTTTAATCTTCTTCTGGTGAAGCCATTCCTTTGTTGATTTGGATGTATGCTTTGGGTTGTTTTTTACATCACAGAAACCTGACATTTTAGTAGGGGTGTGTAGACTTTTTATATCCACTGTATGTGCATATAATTTATTTGTGGTGCCAATATTCAAAAAGGGGCCAAAAACAGATCCTGGAAACTATTAGAGCATCTCAACAGAAATAAGCAAATAATGCCATATCAGCATGGCTTCATGAGGGATCGGTCATGTCAGACTAATTTAATCAGTTTCTATGAGGAGGAAAGTTCTAGACTTGACAGCGGCGAATCAATGTATGTCGTGTATCTGGACTTCTCCAAAGCATCTGACACTGTACCACATAAAAGGTTAGTATATAAAATGAGAATGCTCGGACTGGGAGAAAATGTCTGTATGTGGGTAAGTAACTGGCTGAGGGATAGAAAACAGAGGGTGGTTATTAAGTGGTACATACTCAGATTGGGTCACTGTCACTAGTGGGGTACCTCAGGGGTCAGTATTGGGCCCTATTCTCTTCAATATATTTATTAATGATCTTGTAGAAGGCTTGCATAGTAAAGTATCAATTTTCGCAGATGACACTAAACTGTGTAAAGTAATTAACACTGAAGAGGACAGTATACTGTATATATACTACAGAGGACAGTATACTGTATATATACTACAGAGGGCAGTATACTGTATATATACTACAGAGGACAGTATAGTACTACAGAGGGATCTGGATAGATTGGAGGCTTGGGCAGATAAGTGGCAGATGAGGTTTAACACTGATAAATGTAAAGTTATGCACATGGGAAGGAATAATGCAAGTCACCTGTACATACTAAATGGTAAAACACTCGGTAACACTGACATGGAAAAAGATCTAGGAATTTTAATAAACAGCAAACTAAGCTGCAAAAACCAGTGTCAGGCAGCTGCTGCCAAGGCCAATAAGATAATGGGTTGCATCAGAAGGGGCATAGATGTCCGTGATAAGAACATAGTCCTACCACTTTACACATCACTGGTCAGACCACACATGGAGTACTGTGTACAGTTCTGGGCCCCTGTGAACAAGGCAGACATAGTAGAGCTGGAGAGGGTCCAGAGGAGGGCAACTAAAGTAATAACTGGAATGGGGCAACTACAGTACCCTGAAAGATTATCAAAATTAGGGTTATTCACTATAGAAAAAAGACGACTGAGGGGAGATCTAATTACTATGTATAAATATATCAGGGGTCAGTACAGAGATCTCTCCCATCATCTATTTATCCCCAGGACTGTGACGAGGGGACATCCTCTGCGTCTGGAGGAAAGAAGGTTTGTACACAAACATAGAAGAGGATTCTTTACGGTAAGAGCAGTGAGACTATGGAGCTCTCTGCCTGAGGAGGTGGTGATGGGGAGTACAATAAAGGAATTCATGAGGGGCCTGGATGTATTTCTGGAGGGTAATAATATTACAGGCTATAGCTACTAGAGAGCGGTCGCTGATCCAGGGAGTTATTCTGATGCCTGATTGGAGTCGGGAAGGAAGTTTATATTCCCCTAAAGTGGAGAAAATTGGCTTTTACCTCACAGGGTTTTTTTTTTTTGTTTTTTTTTGGCCTTCCTCTGGATGAACTTGCAGGATGACAGGCCGAACTGGATGGACAAATGTCTTTTTTCAGGCCTTATGTACTATGTTACTATGTTATATTGGCCACAGCAAGTCATGTGATTCACATACAGTTGGCATAAACTACACTGAATGTTATTACAATGGTTGCTATGACTACACAGATGTCACAATCCGGACTGGAACAGAGACAGCAGCAACTCCTGACTGATCACCCAAGAAGGAGTTCTGTGTCCTGATTGGTACATTTATTCCCGGAAGATGCTTCTTCTCCTGAATTTCCCTACTATCTACAGGTAAGTGCCAGTCAATATACTAAATACTTTACACTAAAGATGAATAAATTCTATTATTGTGCATATTCTGATCATAACTCGTAACAAAATGTGATAGTGTTGTAGAGCTAGATGTTATATTGTATATGCAGAATTAAAATGAAGGTAAAATGTATCAGATGAGTTATTTACCCCTTTTTCATTTAACAAAGAAAATAAAAATTCCATGTTGATTAACTCCATAATTATCTTTATAGTGGCCAGTGCTCTTTAAGATTTCTGTTACAGAGCACCAAATCCCCAGCAACCTTATTCTGGATGACTGGAGCCCCCACTAGGGGGAGCTCACTGCACGCAGATTGACAGTTCCTTGACAGAGCTATAGTGCATGCAGTTAAGGCTACTTTCACACTAGCGTTCGGCTGTCCGCTCGTGAGCTCCGTTTGAAGGGGCTCACGAGCGGACCCGAACGCTTCCGTCCAGCCCTGATGCAGTCTGAATGGATGCGGATCCGCTCAGACTGCATCAGTCTGGCGGCGTTCAGCGTTCGGGTGTCCGCCTGGCCGTGCGGAGGCGTGCGGATCCGTCCAGACTTACAATGTAAGTCAATGGGGACGGATCCGTTTGAAGATGCCACAATATGGCTCAATCTTCAAGCGGATCCGTCCCCCATTGACTTTACATTGAAAGTCTGGACGGATCCGTCCGAGGCTATTTTCACACTTAGCTTTTATATGCCCATATAATGCAGACGGATCCGTTCTGAACGGAGCCTCCGTCTGCATTATTATGATCGGATCCGTTCAGAACGGATCCGATCGAACGCTAGTGTGAAAGTAGCCTAACTTTGAATTATCCTTTTGGTATGATTTCCCTTGAGGCTCATGTGAAGGGAAACAGAGGCTTCTGAATTCTGTATTAAATATATTATTATTATTATTATTATAAATCAGCACACTGATGGATCTACATTAGGGAAATGTGTATGCATGTACATACTTAAAGTATAACCACTACATGTGTAGAATAAATAAAATTAAATATTATAGGACATAAAAACTGGAATAACAAAATCACAATTTTGGCACAAGTTGCATTTTGCCCAAAAATGTGTAACTTTTATATTTTTATTTTTTATTTTATGCTCTTGCCCCAAAAGTTTATGGGGTTTAATCTATGGAGCGTTTTGTGTACAAAATGCCAGTCCTAATATTGCCCCCAACCAGCTCTCATGCATCTATAATTCCCAGCATGCAATAACAGCCTGTGGTTTGGCATTGTGTTTTTTTACTAAATGGCTTGTACAAATAAAATATAATGAAAAGGGTTCTCCTGGCATTTTAGAAAATTATTCCTCTTTACTGTCCTGTGAAAAAAGATTGTATAGTTAGTACTCACCTGTCCGTCGCTCCTCCGATGCTGCCGTCTCCACTGCACTTACTCAGACTGCTGCTCGTGCACTCGGTTCCCAACTGGATGTGTGTCCTTCTCTTAATGTTTAGCTATATTTACTATTACTATAACCCATTTGGGGCTACTTTGGGTATTGTGGGCAGAACATTGGCTCAGTGGTTAGCATTGGTGCCTTGCAGAACTAGGGTCCTGGTTTCGAATCTGACTAAGGACAACATCTGCATGGAGTTTGCATGTTCTCCCCGTGTTTGCGTGGGTTTCCTCCAGCTTGCTCTAGTTTTACAATGTGGGTTTCCTCTACATTGGCACACCACTGCTGCACGTATGGGCAATTTGACAAGAACAGCAGGTTAACTGACACCTGTTAACTTTAGCAGCCAGCATAGCAAGGTTTTGCAATATAATTTTTGTTCATTTCAGTTCCCCCTATGGTTTTTAAGAGGAGGAGAGTCACAAGTTGGACTGACATGGCAAAATTGCACCAAAACTTTTCGACTAAAATTTGATGCAAAGTAAGGCCTCTTTCACACTTGCGTTGTCCGGATCCGGCGTGTACTCCACTTGCCGGAATGACACGCCGGATCCGGAAAAACGCAAGTGTACTGAAAGCATTTGAAGACGGATCCGTCTTCACAATGCTTTCAGTGTTACTATGGCAGCCAGGACGCTATTAAAGTCCTGGTTGCCATAGTAGGAGCGGGGAGCGGTATACTTACAGTCCGTGCGGCTCCCGGGGCGCTCCAGAATGACGTCAGAGCGCCCCATGCGCATGGATGACGTGCCATGTGATCACGTCATCCATGCGCGCGGGGCACCCTGACGTCACTCTGAAGCGCCCCGGGAGCTGCACGGACGGTAAGTATACTGCTCCCCCGCTCCCCACTACACTTTACCATGGCAAACAGGACTTTAGCGTCCCGGCAGCCATGGTAACCATTCAGAAAAAGCTAAACGTCGGATCCGGCAATGCGCCGAAACGACGTTTAGCTTAAGGCCGGATCCGGATTAATGCCTTTCAATGGCATTAATTCCGGATCCGGCCTTGCGGCAAGTGTTCATGATTTTTGGCCGGAGCAAAAAGCGCAGCATGCTGCGGTATTTTCTCCGGCCAAAAAACGTTCCGGTCCTGAACTGAAGACATCCTGATGCATCCTGAACGGATTTCACTCCATTCAGAATGCATTAGGATAAAACTGATCAGGATTCTTCCGGCATAGAGCCCCGACGACGGAACTCTGTGCCGGAAGAAAAGAACGCAGGTGTGAAAGAGCCCTAAGACAACCAATAAGTGGTGTAAAGTTAGATACAAATGTATCATCCAGCCTGGGTCAATGAGATACATTTGGTCTTTAGGCTTTCTAGTCCATGAGAGGAATGTATAAAAGTTGCAAGTCAGTTTTCTGGCATAGAAAGTCATAAAATTTTGGCTCAATGCCTATTTTGCTCCAAAATTTGCAACTTTTTACCACTTTTGAAAAGTTGGTGGGAAAGTGGGTGTGGTTAGCTATGCTAATTCGTTTTACTCCAAATTTATCACTGCAACCTTTTTAAAGATTGTAAAACTCACCCCATTAGGGTGGGGGATAGCATAATAATATGGGAGTAGCAGTTCTAGACAAAAGTGTTAAGCCTCTTTCACACGGGCGTCATGGTTTTGGTCCGGATAAGATGCGGGTGCGTCGCGGGAAAATGCGCAATTTTTCCGCACGAGTGCAAAACATTTTAATGCGTTTTGCACGCGCGTGAGAAAAATCGGCACATTTGGTACCCAAACCCGAACTTCTTCACAGAAGTTCGGGTTTGGTTTAGGTGTTGTGTAGCTTGTATTATTTTCCCTTATAACATGGTTATAAAGGAAAATAATAGCATTCTTAATACAGACTGCATAGTACAATAGGGCTGGAGGGGTTAGAAAAAAATAAACAACAATTTAACTCACCTCAATCCACTTGTTCGCGCAGCTCGGCATCTCTTCTTTCTTCAGGACCTGGGTAAAGGACCTTTGATGACGTCACTGTGCTCATCACATGGTCCATCACATGATTCATCACCATGGTGATGGATCATGTGACAGACCATGTGATGAGAGCAGTGACGTCACCACAGGTCCTTTTCCTACTGCACAGCAAAGATGAAGAAAGAAGAGAAGCCGGGCTGCGGCTGGATTAAGGTGAGTTAAATTTATTTATTTCTTTTTAACCCCTCCAGCCCTATTTTACGAAGCATTCTGTATTAAGAATGATATTATTTTCCCTTATGACCATGTTATAAGGGAAAATAATAATGATCGGGTCCCCATCCCGATCGTCTCCTAGCAACCGTGCATGAAAATCGCACCGCATCCGCACTTGCTTGCGGATGCTTTCGATTTTCACTCAGCCCCATTCACTTCCATGGGGCCTGCGTTGCGTGAAAAACACACAAAGTAGAGCATGCTGCGATTTTCACGTAACGCAGAAGTGATGTGTGAAAATCACAGCTCATGTGCACAGCCCCATAGAAGTAAATGGGTCCGGATTAAGTGCGGGTGCAATGCGTTCACCTCACGCATCGCACCCACGCGGAAATCTCACCCGTGTGAAAGAGGAGTTAGTTTTAAAGACAGAGGCAAAAAATCTGCTCCTGTATGTCCTAACTCCCACCCCTAATAAGCAGTAGCTTTGGTGGATGACATACACTTATCTATATATACTGCAATACAGATCTAATAAACGTATTATTGATTAGATATATTGTAAGTTGCTGTATGACGTTATATAAATCAACCAATCCAACCTCCCGCTGCATTTTACGTCTCCAAAATCAACTCTTTAGATTATTTAATGTTCTATTACAGTGGTGGCGAACCTATGGCACGGGTGTCAGAGGCGGCACTCACAGCCCTCCCTGTGGGCAGGGCCGACGCTACCATAGAGGCAAGGGGGGCAATTGCCCCTGGGCCCCCGACTCCTTAGGGGCCCCTAGCGCCGGCCCGGCCGCAACTACTATTATATTATCTATAATTGAATAATTCTCTTGTGTGCCTGTGTCACAGTGTCTGGAGAGACGGGCCGGCGCCGCGCGGCAGTAATGTAATTAATAAATTAAAACTAACTGGGCTGGAGTGTCTGGAGTCAAGTGTGGAGGGGCCCCCCGCCGGGCTCCAGTGACCGCTAACTGTGCCTGCGCTGCTTGTCTCTTTAAGAGATTCAAGACTGGAGCAGCAGCGGCATGCACGGCACAGGCAGGCACGACTAGCGTCTGGCTGACGTACGTTGCCACAGGCTCTGCCCCCCCGCCCAGAGCAGAGAACTTGATTGTACTTAAGGAGGCATTGAGGCAAGGAGCAAGCAAAGCAAGCAAGCGGATACCATTGGCATTTGGAAGCCAGCCACAGCCCAGAGCCCAGTCTGACACTCTGCCAGCAGCGCCAGGGAAGGCCCGCCACCCACAGTCAGAAGGCAGCCAGCTCCCAGCCAAGTTCCAGTCTGATAGGTTCATAATTCATTGGTTATATTGTTTTGTTGTTGTTAATTAAACTGGATCGGATCCATGATCCATCCATCCATTCCCAGTGTTTCCCACTCACTGACTTACTTAGTCCGGCACCATCTCACCCGTCCGGGCCGTCCCAGTGTACTACTAGCCCGCCCTGCGGCCCTGGTTCTGTTTGTGTTTGGAGTCAGTTGGACTGGAGAAATGTGCATTTGGGGGGGGGGGGGGCAGTTTCTCCAGTCCAACTGTCCAAACAGAACCAGGCGGGCTAGTATACTGGCACTGGGACGGGTGAGATGGTGCCTGGGATGATTCCGACCCAGTTTAATTTAAACTATATTGGAGTGTACTATTTAGGTTAAATTGCCGTGTTGGCACTTTGCAATAAATAAGTGGGTTTTGGGTTGCAGTTTGAGCACTGGGTCTCTAAAAGGTTCACCATCACTGTTCTATTATATGCCCTGACTGTTACTTCACGTAAATGCTGTTCACTATTCTCAGAAAGTCATATAGATAAAAACTATACTGCATATGTTCATGCCTACATATGTACATATTTATGGCCTGGAATCTGATTGGACACAGGTCATGTGACTCACATACATTTGCTACATGCACGGAATGTTATCATTTACAATGGTTGCTATGACTACAGAGATGAACTGTCACCATCAGGACTGGAACAGACCGCAGCAACTCCTGACTAATCGCCCAAGGAAGATTTTCGCATCCTGACTGGTCCATTTTTTCCTAGAAGATGTCTCTTCTTCTGTATTTTGCATAATCTGCAGGTAAGTGCCAGTCTATACACGCACCATTAACACTGACATCTGGGGTATATAATCTATCAGGGCATTTGTCCAGTACGTTTATTAATGCTAAATACATCACACTAAGGATGAAGATATTCTATGATTGTGCATATTCTGATCATAACAGTGACCTCAACCAACCAATGTTTTACAGATGTAGAGCCAGATTTTATATTGTACTGTAAATCAAGCATTAGGATGATGGTAAAGTGTATCAGAGGAGCTGTTCTATGTGAATATCACCCCTTTTTATGTAATAAATTAAAATATGTCTATTTGTCTACAGGAAACTGTTTGCGGGCTTTCTTGCGCATCATCTTTAGAAGAGGCTTCCTTCTGGGATGACAGCCATAAAGACCAATTTGATGCAGTGTGCGACGTATGGTCTGAGCACTGACACGCTGACCCCTGGGTTCAGTTCCAAGGTACGGTTTGCTCCGTACAGTATTCAAACGAAGTATTATGCGAATCGACTTCGGATGAGTCATCCGAAGTCGATTCGCTCATTCCTACCCTTAAGAGTGCCTGGTCTGAGAGAGATATCTAAACTAGCCACGAAAGTGAGTGTTGCATGGGAGGAGAGAGTTGCTGAGGTGGGGGGACCCATTCAAACATTTGCTGTGGGGCCCAGTGAGTTCTAGTTACACCACTGTATGGTATCTTTATAAATGGAGGAAACAACACTGCAGGTGAGTTTGTTTAGTGGGAGAAAGGAACTCATTTTTACTCCAACTCCATTGTTGTTGTAGGAACCAGGAAAAAAAATTGGAATGGAAGACAGAGAAGATGAAGAAGAAAAGATGCTGCATCCACATCCTCTTCTACCACCCTCTCTCTACCTCTCCTTCCTTCTCCCTCCACACCCCCACCACCCTCTATCTCCTTACACTGCTCTGCCCCTGCTCTATATTTCTCTTTGTCTAATTATCCCCCTTTGCTGTTCATTCTCCCCCTCTCCCCATTTTCCCCTCTTATCCTACTTTTTGCTGTCATCACTTACCTTCTACCTTTCTCTTCCTTTACCTATTTCTTTCTACTCCCCCGCTCCCCATCTTCTACTCTCTCCCCTTCACCTCTCCTTATATCTTTATCTATCTCTTCCTCTCTTTCCCCCTTTCCTTTTCCCGCTCCCTCTTGTTCTACCCCTATCTTTCTTATTCTACCTTTTCCTCTCTCTTTTACCTCTCCCCTTTCTTTCCTCTCTCTGTCTCTCTATTGTTCTTTCTCCCCTCTATGTCCCTTGCCATCTCCATCTCCCCTTCTCCCTCTTTTTCTCTCCTTTTCCCCACCCCATGTTTCCCTCTCTTTTTGCATTGTTTATTTTCACTTCTGTCCACCTCCACTCTATTTTACCCCTCGTGCTCTATTTTCTTCCTTTGTTTCAATATTCATATTTCCCTCTCTTTACTACTTTCCTCTTTCTCCACTTACTCATTACCCTAATATCTCACCCTCTTTTTTTTCTCCTTCTCTCTCCCTCTCTTTCCTTCTCTTCTTATTACCTTTTAAACTCAGTTTCTTTTTCATTATCTCTTCCTACTCTCCCATTTCCTCTATTGACTTTCCCTGTTCCACTTCTGATTCTTACTCTTCTATCATCCTACCTCTATTTTTTCAACCTCTCTTCCCTCTCCCCATCTCCCACTCCTTCTTTATCCCCCTCTCTCACTCACTCTCTTCATTTCCTACTCCCTCTTTCCCCCTGTCTCTCCCCCAACCCTCCTCTCCCCCTCTTCCATTATTCTTCCTTCTCTCCTTCACCCCCTTCACGCTCCCACTCCATCTCTCTCACTATCTCTCTCATCCTTCCTTTTACCCTCTTTCCCATTTTCTCTATTCTCTATCTACCACTTTCTTATTTCGATCTGTTTTCCTCTATAAACCTCTAACTCTTTCTACTCCTTCCTTTATCTCCCCCTCTATTTCTCCCTCTATCTCTCCACCTATCTCATTCATCCACCCTCCAAACCCTCTTCTTCTTTTTCCTCTCTCTTCTCACTCTTCTTCCCTCAATACCTCTTCCCATCTTTCTGCCCCTCAAGCTCTTTATCCCACTCTTACCATTTCCACTCCCTCTCTTTCTCCTCTCTCCCCTCATCCCTGTCTCGTCCCCCCTCTTTCTCCCTTCTTCCTCTCCCTCTCTGATACTCCCCCGCTTCCCTTCACCCCTCTATTCTTCACTCTCTTTCTCACATTTTCTCTATTATCGTTTTTAATTTCTACTCACTCTCCCCTGACCCTTCTCTCTTTACCCTTCTTCTCTCTCCCTTTCGTTTCACATTCTCTTTGCACCTATTTTTTCTCCGTCTCTTCCCCTATCTCTCTCCTTTTCTTTTCTCCCTCTCTCCACAACTCTTTCTCACCTTATCTCTCCCGTATCTTTGTTTCCCTCTTTTTCTCTTCACCTCTTTTTATCCTCCCCCTCTTTTCTTCCCTTCTATCTCTCCCTTTCCCCACCTCCTCTATATCCTACTCTCTCTCATATTTACCTCTCTTCTTTTCAATCTTTATATTTCTCTCTCAGCTTTTCCCCTCCCTTTCCCTTTTACTTTTCCCCTCTCTCATATATCATTCTCCACTTCTTTTCACCTCTTTCCTTTTCCCCCCTCCACTTGTTCCACCCCTATCTTTCTCATTCTACCTTTTCCTCTATCTTTTCCCTTTCCCTCTCCCCCGTCTTCCCACTCTCTATATTGTTCTTTCTCCCCTTTATGTCCCTTACCATCTCTCTCTATCTCTCCTTTTCCCTCCATCTCTCTCCCTTCTTCCCACCCCATGTTTCCCTCTCTATTGTTTATTTTCACTACTATCCACCTCCACTCTATTTTACCCCTTCCTTTGTTTCACTATTCATAGTTCCCTCTCTTCCAGGACCCGACTAGAGGGACGGCCATACTTAGTATTAACCAATAGACCTGACAGAACAACAGACGTGCAGGTTGGGGGACACCTGGGAAAAAGTGACCATAAAGTCATAACCTTCCAATTGTCATTCAAAAGAATGTTTCTACGGGGAGGAACAAAAATACCAAACTTCAAAAAAGCTCAATTTAGCCAACTAAGAGAGGTCATAGTCCTAACTAACTGGGACAAAGTCCTTAAAAATAAAAATACAGCCACAAAATTGGATATTTTTAAAAGCATCCTAAAATCTAATTGTGAGAGGTACATACCTTATGGGAATAAAGGGTTAAGGAACAAGAAAAAACAATGTGGATAAATAGAATGGTAAAGAAAGCAATAAATGACAAAAAGAAAGCATTAAAATCACTAAAACAGGAGGGTGGCGAGGAAGCACTGAAAAACTATAAGAAAAAAAATAAAATATGTAAAAAAACAAATATAATCAGCCAAACTAGAGACCGAGAGATTAATTGCCAAAGAGAGCAAAACTAACCCTAAAATGTTTTTCAATTATATAAATGGTAAAGAGCATAAATCTGAAGGTGTCGGCCCTCTACAGAGCGATGAGGGGGGAGTTTCAGAGAACTATGAGGAGAAAGCAAAGCTATTAAATATTTTTTTTCTCCACTGTATTCACTGACGAAAATAAACTGTCAGAAGAAATGCAGAATGTAAAAGTAAATTCCCCATTAAAAGTGTCCTGTCTGACCCAGGAAGAAGTACAGCGGCGTCTTAAAAAGATTAAAATAGACAAATCGCCAGGACCAGAAAATTAAGTAATGTAATAGCCAGACCCTTATTTCTGATATTTAAGGACTCTATACTGACAGGGAATGTTCCACAGGATTGGTGCAGAGCAAATGTGGTGCCAATATTCAAAAAGGTTCCAAAAACAGAGCCTGGAAACTATAGGCCAGTAAGTTTAACATCTGTCGTGGGTAAACTGCTTGAAGGTTTTCTAAGAGATGCTATCTTGGAGTACCTCAATGAAAATAAGCGAATAACGCCATATCAGCATGGCTTCACGAGGGATCGGTCATGTCAAACTAATTTAATCAGTTTCTATGAGGAGGTAAGCTCTAGACTTGACAGCAGCGAATCAATGGATGTCGTATATCTGGACTTCTCCAAAGCATTTGACTGTACAGTTCTGGTCTCCAGTGAACAAGGCAGACATAGCAGAGCTGGAGAGAGTTCAGAGGCGGGCAACTAAAGTAATAACTGGAATGGGGGGCTACAGTACCCTGAAAGATTATCAACATTAGGGTTATTCACTTTAGAAAAAAGACGACTGAGTGGAGATCTAATAACTATGTATAAATATATCAGGGGTCAGTACAGAGATCTCTCCCATCATCTATTTATCCCCAGGACTGTGACTGTGACGAGGGGACATCCTCTGCGTCTGGAGGAAAGAAGGTTTGTACACAAACATAGAAGAGGATTCTTTACGGTAAGAGCAGTGAGACTATGGAGCTCTCTGCCTGAGGAGGTGGTGATGGTGAGTTCACCCTCTTTTTTTCCTTCTTCTCTCTCCCCTCTCCATTTTTTCCTTCTCTTCCTATTACCATTAAATCCCCCCTTTCTCTTTCATCATCTCTTCCTACTCTCCCATTTTCCCTTTGACTTTTCCTCTTCCACTTCTGATTCTTCCTCCTCTATCTCCCTACCTCTATTTTTTCATCCCCTTTCTTTCACTACTATTTCTTCCTCTCTCTCTTCCCTCTCCCCATCTCCCACTCCTTCACTATCCCCGCTCCCTCTCTCACCCACTCTCTTCATTTCCTACTCCCTCTTTCCCCCTCTTTCTCCCCCTTTTTTTATATTTTTCCTTCAGTCCTTCACCCCCCACAACTCTTTCTCCCCTTACCTCTCCTGCCTCTTTCCCTCTTTTTCTCTTTACCTCTTTTTTATCCTCCCCACCCTTTTCTTCCCTTTATCTCTCCCCTTCTTCCACTCTCTCCCTCTCCCCACCTCCTCTATATCCTGCTCTCTCTCATCTTTACCTCTCTTCCTCTCACTCTTTCTATTTCTCTCTCACCTCTCCCTCTCTTACGCTTTTACTTTCCCCCTCTCTTTTCCTGCCCTATCCTATTCTCTCTTCCCACTCTCCATTTCTATTCCCCTAATTCTTTCTCACCCTTTCTCTCTCTCCTGCCCCCCCCCCTTTTTTTCCCTTTTACTTCTCTCAGTCTCCTTCCTTCTCCCCATTTTCCCTTCTCATCCTATTTTTTCTTTCCTCTTCTTCCCACCCTTCCACTGTCTTTATTTCCTTCTCTCTAAATCATTTTACCCCCTTTCCCATTTCTCTATTCACTTCGCTCCCCATCTCCTACTCTCCCCCCTTCACCTCTCTCCTTATATCTTTCTCCCTTTCCCCCTCTTTCCTTTCCCTCTCCCACTTGTTTCACCTCATCTCCCCCTATCTTTCTCATTCTAGCTCTCCCTCTCTCCTTTCCAATTTCCCTCTCTCCCTGTTTCCCTACTTTATTTCTCCTCACTCTGTTTTTCTTTCTTCCCTATTTGTCCCCTACCCTCTTGCTCTATCTGCCCTTTTCCCCCTCTCTCTCATTCTCCCCCTCCCCTTTCTATTTTTACCCCTCATCCCAAATTTCCTCCCTCTCTCCCACTATTCATATTTCCTTCTATTTATCAGTTTCCTCCATCTCCCCTTTTTCATTATCCAAATATCTTACCCTTCTTCTTTTCCTCTCTCTTTCTCCCCTTTTCCCTCTCTTTCCTCCTATTATAATCTTTTAAAGCCTCTCTCTCTTACTCTCTTCCTACCTTCCCTTTTTCCGCTTTGACTTTTCTTATCCACTTCCAATTCATCCTCCTGTTTCTCTACACCTCAATGTTTCCTCCCCTCTTTTTTTCTCTTTTTCCCTCCTTTGTCTCTTCCCTCTCCCCATCTCCCACTCCCTCTCTACCCCCCTCTTCCCCCCTTTATCCCTCTCTCTCACCCACTGTCTTCATCATTTTCTCCTCCCTCTTTCCCCCTTTCTCCCCCCCTCTCTCCCCCCCTTTCTCCCCCCTCTATCATCCTCTTTTCCCCCTCTTTCTCCTTTCCTCACTCTTCCTGACTCTTGTCTTTTTCCTTTCTTTCTATCCCCCATTTTCTACATTCTCTATCCATCTCTATCCCATTTTCATTCTTTTGCTTTCTCTAAACCTCTAGCTTTTTCTACCCATATTTCTCTTTCCTGTCATTCTCTTTCACTCTTTTATTTTATTCTTCCTTTTTTCATCCCTTCTCTCTCTTCCTCTCCCCCCCCATTCTCTCCCCTTCTATTTTTTCACATCTATATCTATCCATTGTCTCCCCCTCTAGCACCCTCTCCCCTCTCCTCATTTCTCTCCCTTTTTCTTCTCTTTTCTCCCCATCCCTTACTCTCTTTCCCACCGCACTAACTTTTCTTCATTTACTCTTCCTCCTCTCTCTCACCCTCTTCCTCTGCACTTCATTCCTCTTTCCCACCCTCTCTCTCTATCTCTCTCCCAGTTTTATTTTCACCCCCTCTATCTCACTTTCTCTTCCCTACTCTATTGACCCCCATCCCTTTCTTTCTTCCTCTATCTCTCACCTTTTTCACTATTTTCTTGCACTTCTTTTTTCCTCTCTATTTCCCTCTTCTTCTCTCCCTCTCTATACTCTTTTCCCCCCTTCTCTTTTCTCTCATCCAGTATCTTTTCTCCCCAATCTCTGTCTTTCCCCTCATTTACATTTTTCTTCTCCTCTCTCCCCATTTCTATTTCTTTCCTTTTTATACCCTTTTGCTCCCCATTCTCTCCCTCTATTCCCCTCTTGTTCACCTATCTCTCTCACCCTCTTTCCACCTCCCCTCTCACAATTTCTCCTCCTTTCTCTTTCCACCTTTCCTCATCTCCCATTCTCTCCCCTTTCACCCTCTTCCTCTCCCCCTCATTTTTTCATCTTTCCTCATCATTTATTTTCTATCATCTTACCTCTCTATTCCCCTCCCCATTTCTCCCCATCTCTGTCAGTTTCTTAATTTATCTATGACTCTCTCTTATACTTTCTCGTCAATCTCCACTTTTCCCTTTTTTCCCCTCTCTTTCCATTTCCTTCTCCCGAATCTCTTAATACCTACTCCTGCTCTCTCCTCTCACCTTTTTTCCTCTCTCCTCTCTTAGCACCTTCTCTTTGTCCCCTCTTTTCTTCTCCCCCTCACCCTTTATCCCACTCTCTCTTTTCCTCTCTGTTGTTCTTTCTTCCACTCTCTTTTCTCTCTTTTCCTTACCCTATCTTTCCATTTTATCCCCCACCCCCGCCCCTTCTCTCTCTAATCTAATCTAATTTTTCACCTCTCTATTTTCCTTTCCCCTTGTCTCTTTTTACACATCTTCTCCTGTTTCTTTCCTCTTTTCTCTTTCTCTCCCACTATCCGTATTTCCCTCTGTATATCACTTTCCATCTTTCTCTCTCCCTACCTTTCTCCATGTCCCACTCCTCTATCTCTCCCTTTATTCCACTTTCTCCCTCTTTCTTCTCCCCAACCCCCCTATATCCTGCTCTCTCTCTCTCTCTCTCTCTCTGTCACCTTTCCCTTCTTTTTCTCTTTCCTCTTCTCCTCTTTCTCTCTTGTTTTTTTGCCCCTCTCTATGTCCCCATATCCTTCTCTCATCCTATTTTTTGCTTTTACCTCTTACCCTCTGCCTTTCTCTACCTTTCCCTTTCATCCCCTATTTCTTTCTACTTCCCACTCACTATCTTTTTTTCCCTCTCTATTTATCACTTCCATCCTTTCCCCTTTCTCTCTTCCCTTGGTTCCCTGTCTCCTACTCTCTCCCCCTTTCTCTTCTTGACCCTCTCGCCTTATATGTTTCTTCATCTCTTTCTCCCTTTCCCCCTGTTTCCTTTTCACTCTCCCCCTATCTTTCTCATTCTACTTCTCC
Source organism: Bufo gargarizans (assembly GCF_014858855.1). Classification (NCBI taxonomy): domain Eukaryota; kingdom Metazoa; phylum Chordata; class Amphibia; order Anura; family Bufonidae; genus Bufo; species Bufo gargarizans. The sequence goes on along the minus strand of NC_058087.1, from coordinate 4,376,932 downwards.
CTCTCTCTTTTCTCGTTTGCTCTCTACCTTCCTGTAAATTTCTCTCCCTCTTTCTATTGTTCTCTCTCTCTGTTCCTTACCTTTTCCCTCTATCTCCCCTGACCCTCTTTATTTTACTCTCTCCCATCTCTCTCTAACTCTTTCACTATCACTTCATATCCTCCCTTTTTCCCTTAGACTCTCTCCCTTCCACTTCAAATTCTTCTTCCTTTCTCGCCATCAATATTTTACATCTTCTCTCCTCCCCTTTCTCTACTTTTTTTCTCTTTTCTCTTTACCTGTCTCCTACTCCATCTCTATTTCACCCCTCTACCTGTCACTCCACTCTCCCCATTTACTCCTCCCTTTTCCCCCTCTTTCTCCCCCACCCTCCTCTCTTTTGCACCTTCTTATTAACCCCCCTCTCCTTCACCACTATCCCATCCTCTCTTTTTACCCCCTTTTCCCCTTCCCATTCTCTTCTACTCTCTCCTGACCCTTGACTTTTACCTTTTCTTCTCTCTACCTTTTTCTCCATTCTCTATCCACCTCTATCCCATTTTATTTCTCTTGCTTTCTCTAAACCTCTAGCTCTTATTACCTGTATGTCTATTTGCCATCTCTCTATTTCTCTTTTTTTATTTTTCTTCCCTTTTTCATCTTTTTTATCTCTTTTTTGCCTCCCCTTTCTCTACCTACCCCTCTTTTTCCCTTTCTGCTGTACTTCCTTGTGGCGAAACCAACCTCGCCACTGGGTTTTGGAGAGGACTGTTTAAAAGCCTCTTGCCTCAGGATTATGGCCCATAGTGACTGTAAAGGAGAAGACAGACCGGCCGCACAGCTTAAGGTCTGTCTGTAGAATTGTATTTTATGTTATTATGCGTTCGGTTAAATTGTATGTTATGTGAGGGCACCCAGATAGCTAATATTATTGTATTCGTGTATTCTGAGTGCCAGTCACCTAATGATATGCACTCAGACTTGAGCTATCTGGGGATATGTTAAATGTCTGTGTTTGCTGTGGGGGTGTGCCATTGTGTGTTTGGGTGGTGATTCCTGTCCTGTTGTCTCCACATGTGTATTGGTGATCTCCCCTTTGTCCTGAGAGATAATTGGATTGTGTTCGGTCGTCTCCGGGACAGAGGGGAGGAAACCATGATGCATTGTGGGGATATGTTGTATCTGTCCTGTATCTGCAACAAACTGTAATAAAAACCAGGCTGGGTGTGCCAGCACTTCAGACCACTGCTTGACCCTCAACACGGAGCCTTGTCTCGTTATTGGGGGATTCCCTGTATGCTGTTGGAGACTGATTGCCAGGAGTGTAAGCTGACGGATACGCTTTTCCTGTTCGTCTGACTGACAGCTACTTGTGAGGTTCCAGTTTGGAGTGCTATTTTGTATCCAGTTCGGGAGGTTGGTGTTCTGCAGTAGCTGTGCCTGTCTCTCGGAAAGGGGCATATCGCCTAAACGGATCTTAACCCCTTGTCTGCTGAAACGGTGCCGTTACATTGGTGGCAAGCAGCGGGATCGTTCCTACAGCCAGAAGGACAGCTACAGGAGACACCATTTCTGTGGATTCTACAATTTAAGGGCAACGCATGTCTCAGTACAGTGACCCTAAAAGCACCAGGATGGAACCAGCAGTGGAGTACAGATACTCTGTGGAGGAATTTGACCGTATGATGTGGTTGCGGCTGAACTTCTTCGGACCCAATCCAGGTGAGAAATACGTGAAGTTCGTGAGGAATCTAGTGTCTACGACCCTACTATACCGGGCAGAAGGTGACGGTCAGCTGCCACGTTGGGTGGACCTCCATCGGAAGTTACGGTTGCGGGACAGTGGGAGCCCAGTCTCCATTCCCCAGCGGCAGTGTGAAGTGCAGGGAGGGGAGAGCAGCGGCCTCCCTCCCCAGCGGCAGGCTGAGTTACAGGGGGCAGAGGTAGTTGTTCCTGCCCCCCAGCAGCAGAGTGATATGCCGGGAAGGCAGTGTGAAGTGCAGGGAGGGGAGAGCAGCGGCCTCCCTCCCCAGCGGCAGGCTGAGTTACAGGGGGCAGAGGTAGTTGTTCCTGCCCCCCAGCAGCAGAGTGATGTGCCGGGAAGGCAGTGTGAAGTGCAGGGAGGGGAGAGCAGCGGTCTCCCTCCCCAGCGGCAGGCTGAGTTACAGGGGGCAGAGGTAGTTGTTCCTGCCCCCCAGCAGCAGCATGATTTTTTGGGAATTGGGAGCCGAGTCTCCATTCCCCAGCGGCAGGCGGAGTTACAGGGGGCAGAGACAGTCGGTCCTGTCCCCCAGCGGCAGAGTGTCCTACAGGGAATAGAGAGCCCAGTCTCCTTTCCCCAGCAGCAGGACACTGTATTGGGAGCGGAGGCGGTCGGTCGCACTCCCCAGCGGCTGGAAGTATGTATGGGAGAGGAGCTCGTTACCCCCTCTCCCCAGCGGCAGCTTAACGCACCAGGGGGAGACAGTAAGCCCCACAACAGTGCAGATGGGACCGTGGTCTCTGCACTTACAGCACAGGGGGTAGAGACAGTCGGTCTCCCCCTCCAACAACCAGGCTCCAACCAGGCTTCTTCCGTGGTAGCGCTGGCACCAGGGCTGAGTACCGCTGATCCCTGCCCACAAAGCAACCTCCACTCCAAACCAGGGAGCAACACAGAGACCGGGAGTACCAGCTTCCAACATCACCTTGGTGGACTTACTGGACAGAGACAGGCTACGAAATTCAGCAGGTCCAGTATTGGGTTGTGGGTGGGCTGCCAGACTAACTCAGGTACCGACCGGCGTGAGGTCAGGTATCTGGTTAGTCTTCCCTGGGGGGGGGAGATGTGTGGCGAAACCAACCTCGCCACTGGGTTTTGGAGAGGACTGTTTAAAAGCCTCTTGCCTCAGGATTATGGCCCATAGTAACTGTAAAGGAGAAGACAGACCGGCCGCACAGCTTAAATCTGTCTGTAGAATTGTATTTTATGTTATTATGCGTTCGGTTAAATTGTATGTTATGTGAGGGCACCCAGATAGCTAATATTATTGTATTTGTGTATTCTGAGTGCCATTCACCTAATGATATGCACTCAGACTTGAGCTATCTGGGGATATGTTAAATGTCTGTGTTTGCTGTAGGGGTGTGCCATTGTGTGTTTGGGTGGTGATTCCTGTCCTGTTGTCTCCACATGTGTATTGGTGATCTCCCCTTTGTCCTGAGAGATAATTGGATTGTGTTCGGTCGTCTCCGGGACAGAGGGGAGGAAACCATGATGCATTGTGGGGATATGTTGTATCTGTCCTGTATCTGCAACAAACTGTAATAAAAACCAGGCTGGGTGTGCCAGCACTTCAGATCACTGCTTGACCCTCAACACGGAGCCTTGTCTCGTTATTGGGGGATTCCCTGTATGCTGTTGGAGACTGATTGCCAGGAGTGTAAGCTGACGGATACGCTTTTCCTGTTCGTCTGACTGACAGCTACTTGTGAGGTTCCAGTTTGGAGTGCTATTTTGTATCCAGTTCGGGAGGTTGGTGTTCTGCAGTAGCTGTGCCTGTCTCTCGGAAAGGGGCATATCGCCTAAACGGATCTTAACCCCTTGTCTGCTGAAACGGTGCCGTTACATTGGTGGCAAGCAGCGGGATCGTTCCTACAGCCAGAAGGACAGCTACAGGAGACACCATTTCTGTGGATTCTACAATTTAAGGGCAACGCATGTCTCAGTACAGTGACCCTAAAAGCACCAGGATGGAACCAGCAGTGGAGTACAGATACTCTGTGGAGGAATTTGACCGTATGATGTGGTTGCGGCTGAACTTCTTCGGACCCAATCCAGGTGAGAAATACGTGAAGTTCGTGAGGAATCTAGTGTCTACGACCCTACTATACCGGGCAGAAGGTGACGGTCAGCTGCCACGTTGGGTGGACCTCCATCGGAAGTTACGGTTGCGGGACAGTGGGAGCCCAGTCTCCATTCCCCAGCGGCAGTGTGAAGTGCAGGGAGGGGAGAGCAGCGGCCTCCCTCCCCAGCGGCAGGCTGAGTTACAGGGGGCAGAGGTAGTTGTTCCTGCCCCCCAGCAGCAGAGTGATATGCCGGGAAGGCAGTGTGAAGTGCAGGGAGGGGAGAGCAGCGGCCTCCCTCCCCAGCGGCAGGCTGAGTTACAGGGGGCAGAGGTAGTTGTTCCTGCCCCCCAGCAGCAGAGTGATGTGCCGGGAAGGCAGTGTGAAATGCAGGGAGAGGAGAGCAACGGCCTCCCTCCCCAGCGGCAGGCTGAGTTACAGGGGGCAGAGGTAGTTGTTCCTGCCCCCCAGCAGCAGCATGATTTTTTGGGAATTGGGAGCCGAGTCTCCATTCCCCAGCGGCAGACGGAGTTACAGGGGGCAGAGACAGTCGGTCCTGTCCCCCAGCGGCAGAGTGTCCTACAGGGAATAGAGAGCCCAGTCTCCTTTCCCCAGCAGCAGGACACTGTATTGGGAGCGGAGGCGGTCGGTCGCCCTCCCCAGCGGCTGGAAGTATGTATGGGAGAGGAGCTCGCTACCCCCTCTCCCCAGCGGCAGCTTAACGCACCAGGGGGAGACAGTAAGCCCCACAACAGTGCAGATGGGACCGTGGTCTCTGCACTTACAGCACAGGGGGTAGAGACAGTCGGTCTCCCCCTCCAACAACCAGGCTCCAACCAGGCTTCTTCCGTGGTAGCGCTGGCACCAGGGCTGAGTACCGCTGATCCCTGCCCACAAAGCAACCTCCACTCCAAACCAGGGAGCAACACAGAGACCGGGAGTACCAGCTTCCAACATAACCTTGGTGGACTTCACTGGACAGAGACAGGCTACGAAATTCAGCAGGTCCAGTATTTGGTTGTGGGTGGGCCTGCCAGACTAACTCAGGTACCGACCGGCGTGAGGTCAGGTATCTGGTTAGTCTTCCCTGGGGGGGGGAGATGTGTGGCGAAACCAACCTCGCCACTGGGTTTTGGAGAGGACTGTTTAAAAGCCTCTTGCCTCAGGATTATGGCCCATAGTAACTGTAAAGGAGAAGACAGACCGGCCGCACAGCTTAATCTGTCTGTAGAATTGTATTTTATGTTATTATGCGTTCGGTTAAATTGTATGTTATGTGAGGGCACCCAGATAGCTAATATTATTGTATTCGTGTATTCTGAGTGCCATTCACCTAATGATATGCACTCAGACTTGAGCTATCTGGGGATATGTTAAATGTCTGTGTTTGCTGTGGGGGTGTGCCATTGTGTGTTTGGGTGGTGATTCCTGTCCTGTTGTCTCCACATGTGTATTGGTGATCTCCCCTTTGTCCTGAGAGATAATTGGATTGTGTTCGGTCGTCTCCGGGACAGAGGGGAGGAAACCATGATGCATTGTGGGGATATGTTGTATCTGTCCTGTATCTGCAACAAACTGTAATAAAAACCAGGCTGGGTGTGCCAGCACTTCAGATCACTGCTTGACCCTCAACACGGAGCCTTGTCTCGTTATTGGGGGATTCCCTGTATGCTGTTGGAGACTGATTGCCAGGAGTGTAAGCTGACGGATAAGCTTTTCCTGTTCGTCTGACTGACAGCTACTTGTGAGGTTCCAGTTTGGAGTGCTATTTTGTATCCAGTTCGGGAGTTTGGTGTTCTGCAGTAGCTGTGCCTGTCTCTCGGAAAGGGGCATATCGCCTAAACGGATCTTAACCCCTTGTCTGCTGAAGCGGTGCCGTTACATTCCTTCTCCTCTCTCTCTCACTTTCCCCCTCTTTCTCTCTTCCTTTCTTCTTCTGTTTCCTCTTTCCTCCTCTTTCCCATTCCTCCCTTTCATTTCTCCAATTCCTTCTCCTCACCTCAATCCCCTCTTACTCTTTTACCACCTCTCTCTTTCTAAGTTTTATCCCTTCTCTCTACCACTTTCTCTCGTTCTCCCCCTCTTCCCTCTCTACTTCTCTCCTATTCTCTTTCCCTCTGGAAAGACACCACGAAGGAAGCCACTGCTGTCTAAATAACTTTAAAGACTGTTTCAAGTTTTTCTAAGACCACCTGGATGTTAAAAAATTCTAGGAAAATATTCTATGGACACAAGAGACAAAAGTTGAACTTTTTATCACAAATGCACAAAACTTTGTTTAAAGAAAATGGAAAGCTGCATACCAAAACTTCATCCCAACTATGAATCATTTTTGAGGAAGCATCATGGTTTTGGGGCTACTTATTGCCTTGTGATCATTGAGGGAACAAAGAATTCAAAGGTGTACAAAAACATTTTACTGGGGAATGTAAAGGTAGTGGTCCATAACCTCAAGCCTAAGACAACGACCCAATGCAAACAAGTAAGCCAACTAAATTATGGTTGAAAAAAAGATTTGTGTTTTGAAATGGAAAAGTCGGATTCCTAACCATAAACCTACAAAGAGGTTGTGGCATGACTTGAAGAAGGCTGTGCACACAAGACATCCTAGAAATATTGATGAACTGAGACACATTTCTTTCTCGACATTTTGCAAATCTAATTTGCAGCTTCAGGAAACATTTTGTGGAGGTGATTGCTGCCAAGGGGAATTTACATGTTATTAAATTCAAGAGTTCACTTACTTTCTATGAATTTTTACTCAATATGCTCAATAAAAAAACATGAACGGTTAACTTTTTGTGTGTTATTAGTTTCACATTTTTTTAAAACTAAAAATACATGTTTTGCCCATCATTGATGTTGTCAGTTAGGGTCTATGAATTGAGGCCCCCACCAAGGGATTGCTGCTCAAGTGAGCACTGTGTGATATCACTCCAAAACGTCCATTTATCCAAGTGAAGCGTAAAGCTATGTTTAACTTTTCCCGTATTGAGTTCTGGCAGGGATTTGGGGAACTATAGGGATCACAGAAGTCAGTGTTTCTCCTGACCTTTATGACCTATCTAATTAAAGGGGTTTTCCAAGATTTTGATATTGACAGCCTATCTTCAGTTTAGGCCATCAATATCTGATCGGTGGGGTCTGACTCCTGCCCCCCCTTCCTGATCAGCTGTTGGTGAAGGCCATGGTGCTCCTGTGAGTGCTGTGGTCTCTTCCTAGGCCAATTATGTCAGTTAATCAGTCACATGGCCTGGGCGCAGCTCAGTACCATTCTAGTGAATGGGCCTGAGCTGCAATACAGAGTACAGCCACTATACAACCCCCACCAACCAGGACATGAATCAGAAGTGTTGTTTCTCTAAGAAATTAACGATTTGGCGTTAGCTAGACTGGGATGCAGATTCTAAGATGATCCCTAGTCTTCATCCTTACCGTGAAGGAGGTATTGATTTTGCTGCGGAATGATCACAAGTTCACAGTCCACAGAATAGTCACAGATTTGGGGCAGTAGCACTGAAGCAGCAGTAACATAGTCAGGAAAAAGGCCAAGGCTCACCAGAAGAGCTGTCAAAACAGGATAAGACAGGTACATGATCAGGAGCAGAGTCATGTGTTAGTACCAGGAGAAGAACAGACCTGAGCAAGATGCAAAAGCATTATCTAGAAACATGGTTAGAACAAATTGGAATGGGCACTGTGTAGTGTTTAACTATCTTGTAGTGGCGATTTTAGAGGGAAAACACTGATTTTCTGTCTGATTTAGCTCTATTCATTCCCATAGACTTGCATTGAAGCTATACAAGTCTATGATAGACAGAAATTGTTACAATGTTTCTGTTTAGGCTGTGCTTCCCCAATCCACCCCATCCCACTTGAAGGTTGTAGTTCAGCTGTATATAAGGAGAGCAGTCAGAGCCCTTGGTTGTCTGCAGATTGGGGCCAGTGTTTAGTAAGAGAGCCTCTCCCAGACTGCATGTGACCAGAAGAAGGGGCTGAGATGGAATACTCTGCCTTAGATACTGGATCTCAGCACATGTAAATGAACCTTTTCCGACAGATTTCCCACAGATTGCAGTTGATCACTAGAGGTTCCAGCATGGGACACTTTGTGATCACTTCATATTCTAACAAATAGGGATTGTCCAAAACAAATACCGCTTTAAAGACTGAATGGAATTTCACTCTCCCCCCCCCCCCCCCCCCAAAAAAAAAAAAAAAAAAAGAAATTAAAAAACAATTTCAAATATAACCTACTAAAATGAACTTGCAAATTGAATTCACCCTAAGAATAAATTAGACCAGCTATAATTACGTTAAATAAGGAACTGCTAAAAAAGCCTTTTTGTCGCAACAACATTAAACATAATTGTCATCGTGAAGAAAAATCTGCTCATTCCGTGAACGTGTTATTCTCATTTGTATTCAATTCAATTAAAAAAACGCACTTTGTCATTATTGGAGATGTTTAATGTGACTTGTAATGATCCTATTTGCAATTCACTGCTAATTGTTGCTAGCGATCAGCTATACTTCTAGTGATTGTGATTATCGCTGGGGCATTGTCTAATATAATAACCGGTTTTATAGATATAGACCATACAACTATGCTATGCAGTGGAGGTGGGCTAGTTCCACTACCAAAACTTGCTGAATACAAATCACGGTGATTGACTTTTGTCACTTTCCAGTAGAAGACAATTGGGAAAATGGCGCAACAGTTCTGATTCTCTCTTACCTCCATTGGATTGGGATTGAGTCTGTCTGATGTCACCCAATAGATAAAAGACAGAAGATGTCAGGCTAAAAGTTAAAAAAGCATTGCGTCTTATGTGTGTCAGTCATGTAGTTTAAAGGGGCTGTCCTGCAAACATTTATCACCTATCCATTGGATACACTGGGGGTCCAATGATTGGGACCCCCATCGATCAAGAGGACTGACAGATAGTTGAGTACTATACTTGGCAGTCCTTGGCTTATACAGAGGACTTGGGGATCCCCTTTCCCATGATCGTTGGGGATCCCAGCAGACAGACCCCCCCCCCCCCATGAGCACAGACCCCCCCCCCCCCCATGAGCGTACATTTATTATCTATTCTGTGCATAGCTGATAAACGTTGCATATGGGGCAACCCCTTTAACATTAAGTTGTTTGTCCTCATTTAAACAAATCCTTTTTGAATGTATTGAACCCCTGTTCTGACCCGAATTGGTTCCATGAGAAAGATCTTTAATCCAGAGCTATATTCAGAATTCTAAGTGTTAAGGACCCCTTACATGGGCCGAGAATCACACAGATTATCGCTAATGAGCATTCATAGTAATGCTCATCGTTAATGATGATTGAGCTGTGTAAATTTACCACCAATTATCCGAAGAACGAGCAAAACAATCGTTCATCAGGTAATCCGATCGTTTGTGCGCACGTATAAATGATCATTTTAGGGCAGCAGATCACGCCATGCAAACACGATCTCCTGCCGGCAAACAACGAGTCCCCATGAGTATTAGTATTAGTGATCGCTCATACCCATACTCTGGGGGAGATCGCTGCATGTAAATGCAGCGGTCATCTCCATTAGCGATCAGCAGATTGTTGGGAAGGAACGCTTTCTTCCCGACTACCTGCTGTAATATCATCGCTTGTAAAGGGACCTTTACTGGAAACAGCCAACAGATTTGTTGAAAGACACACCGCTAACAGCCTAGCTTTGCTCCTATAGTGCTGTGGGACAGATAGATTTTTCTGTACCACGTTACTGTACAGTGTCTGCTGCAAAGAGAACCATTCCCAGAAAGAAAATCACCACAGCAGGCTGTGTTCCAACATTGAACAGAAAGGAATGCTGGGAGATTTCAGCTCCGAAGCTTCAGAATTATGAATGCAGCTCTGGAGTGTTATACAGGCTGTAACTCAGAAACAGTAGCACAACAGTACTCTAAAGTAGTGTGGCCTACATGCAAGTAAAAGGCATTGCATGATCCCATGATGGAAGATCACCGAATAAACTAGTACAACTGACAATATTACATTGTCATCCAAGTGACCAAGTAACGGTGAATCAGCCGCAGACAGGATAACGACTGTGCAGCCAGTCTGATAGAGGAAGCATTGTGGAGGATAAGGCCTCATGCACACGGCCGTGGCCGTATTGCAGCTGGAAAACAGCGGGTCCCCAATATGCAAGCACCGGCCGCGTGCTCCCCGCATCACGGATGCGTCCGCAATCCGGAGATGCGGTGCAGAACGGAGGCACGGAACCCCACGGAAGAACTACTTCAATTTTTTTTGCTGTGCGGATGAATCACGGACCCATTCAAGTTGCGGTCCCCAATGCACGGAACGGCCGCTCAACGGCCGTGTGCATGAGGCCTAAGTGTGTTGTGATAGGAAATGACTGTAGGGAAAGATATGTCAAAATTCAGCCTGGAAGCAGCAATAAACCAAGATACAGGACAGGGCAACTGAAACAAACCTAAAATAATAGAGAAAAGCAAAGATTATGCTGGAAAATAAAGGCTGCAGAGGAGACCAGAAGTAATGGTGGAAACCGCACTATTAATCCTTGTAATGCCTCTGCACAGGTCACAGAGCATGCCTAGAAAAGCATAGAAATCAATGGGGTCCCTTCCTGTCCATAGTGGCCAGTGTGAAATCTGCAGGGTTTTAGTTTTTTCCTTAAATATAGAGTGACGTGGAAAGTTTTTTTTAAAAAAATCTCAAAAATTTCCAGAAAAACTTATTGAATGCAAACATGTGATTTGAACAATAGGTCATTTTCTGACGACATGTTCCCTTTAATATCGGGTAATAAAGGTACATAAAGATTAGGCTTTTTTTTTTTTTTTTTACTACTTATGGCAATTTATTATGAGCTAAATATATAACCGCGCAGATGTCAACATGTGTACAACCTGTAATTATAGCGTGCGCGGTTATAAATGAGCAGCAATGTGTTGTTGGCTTTATAGCACCACACTGCGCCGTTATTGGACTCATGTATGGGAAGATTACTGTTTCCATATGTGACTTTATTGTGCAGACCTTACCCACACAAGTCCCCAGCTGCCTGCTGCATGGCAAGGGGCTGGCTGATCAGTACTGGGGGCTAGACATAACATCACGCTCAACGCCATTAAAACAAAGGAACGTGTCGGCCTATTTATAAGAATTAACATTGCTCTCACTTTATTTGTGCACCTGGCTTTTCATTTCAATCCACCTTAAAAGAAAATATAAAAAAAAGTTACAGGAACACGTTCAGCTTCATCCATAAATTATTTTATTTTTTTACCGTGAGTGCATCTGAGTACAATTAATTACACAGAATTCATTTTATAGATGGTTCAACAATTAGCTGCAGGGCAGATTGCAAGTGATAGCTAATTACTGCAGGTTCCTAGACTGACAGACAGATTACACGATTACATCATAGATTGTTTTTTTAGAATACACCACTATAGTAGCAAATGCTAAATCTTCATTATTTTAAGTATGTTTTTGCTGTTTTCACTCATTTTTTTTTCAGTTTTCTGTATTCACCGTGCAACATTTTGAAATGGAAGCAAGGTATTGACTGTAGGCAGATTTACCGTATTTTTCGCTTTATAAGACGCACCTGATGATAAGACGCACCTAGGTTTTTGAGGAGGAAAAAAGTATATATATATATTTTGAACCAAAAGGTGTGCTTTTGGTGGGTTTTGAACTAATGGTGGTCTGTGGATGACAATGTTATGGGGGATCTGTGGATGACACTATTATGGGGGATCTGTGGATAATACTGTTATGGGGGAATATGTCGATAACAGTATTATGGGGGATCTGTAGGGAGTTGATTGGTGGAGGAAATGTACGGAGCTGATTGGTGGAGGCAAGGGGAACAGGACGCGCTGACGCTCACCACCAATCAACAGAGAAGGCAGCACAGAGAAGGGGATCCTACTGCGGTGAGTGGAAGACTTGCGGGCTGGCGGCACTACAGCGCGTACGGAGAAGCCGCCAGCCCACCTAATGATAGTGTAGCGCATGAATGAATGAAATGGAAGCGCAGGCTGCCGGCATCACTTAGCATTCAGTGAAGCCGCCAGCCTTCCCAAGGTGCTGCTTAGTGCCGCGATGTATGAGAAGGCTGGAGGCTTCACTGAAGGCTAAGTGCTGCCAGCCTGCACTAACTCACTAGCTCCCGCTCGCACCGCCCACCCAGTACATGACCGCCCGCACGCACTAAGTCTAGTGCGCCCACCCGGCCTCCTACAGTTTCATGGCAGCTCAGGAGCCGTTAGTGAGAGCTTCTGTGCTGCCGCAGCACGCTGAAACATGGTCACCTTTCGCTTATAAGACGCATTGACTTTTTCCCTCCACTTAAAAAAGTGTGTCTTATAAAGCGAAAAATACGGTAATTTTCTTATTATGCCTTTGTTTAGCAGGCACATTTTAATGGCATAAGTAAAACCGCAGCCGGCACTACCCGATGTGTGATCAATCTGAATAGACCCTTATCAGCACTAGATCAAAAGTGATATTCGGTGGTGCTCTGCTCAAAAGATTCGTATAAATACTTAGTAGTAAGAAACACAAGTAGCAGCACTCACCATAATGTTCACTTTGCAGCTTTATTGGAAATAAAAAAGGATCGGACACAGGCACTGCACAAAAAACCATACCGGTTCACATTAGGCTTGACAAAGTGCAAGGTGCGCGAAACGGCTCTTGCCTGATTTTTTGTGCAGTGCCTGTGTCCGATCCTTTTTTATTTCCAATAAAGCTGCAAAGTGAACATTATGGTGAGTGCCGCTACTTGTGTTTCTTACTACTAAACATTTTAATGGCAGATTACAGGAGTACATTACACACACATCTCTCTCTCTCTATATATATATTGTTAGGTCCATATATATTCGGACACTGACACAAATTTCATTTTTTTTACCTGTTTACTAAAACACATTCAACTTATAGCTATATAATGGACATGGACATAAAGTCCAGACTTTTAGCTTTCATTTAAGAATATCCACATTAAAATTGGATGAAGGATTTAGGAGTTTCGGCTCCTTTACATGTTGCACCCTGTTTTTTAAGGGACCAAAAGTAATTGGACAATTGACTCAATGGCTGTTTCATGGGCAGGCGTGGGCAATTCCTTCATTATTTCATTCTCAAATAAGCACATAAAAGACCTGGAGTTGATTTGGGGCGTGGTGCTTGCATTTTGAAGATTTTGCTGAGAAGTAAACATGCGGTTGAAGGAGCTCTCCATGCAGGTGAAACAAGCCATCCTTCATTTGCAAAAGCAGAAAAAACCCATCCGAGAAATTGCTACACTATTAGGAGTGGCAAAATCTACAGTTTGGTACATCCTGAGAAAGACCTGGACGCCCACGGAAGACAACAGTGGTGGGTGATCACAGAACAATTACCATGGTGAAGAGAAACCCCTTCGCAAAAGCCAACTAAGCATAGGCGTGCGCATGGGGTGTGCCGGGTGTGCCTGGGCCTACCCTAATCAAGCCTGCTGGCCGGCGAATACTAATGAAGTGCTTCCATTTTGGAAGCACTGATTAGTACCGGAGGACCAGGAAGCGGTGAATGCTCTGTACTTACTGCTTCCTGGTCTTCGGCTGTCGGCTGTGCAGGGCTGCGCAAAGCATGAGGCGCTTTGTGACGTCACGCTGTGCGCGCCAGTTTAGAGCACAGCTGACAGCAGGAGGAAGAAGATCGCGTGCGGCGAGGAGCGTCGGCATCCAGGAGCAGAGAGGTAAGTGTTTTTTTATTTTATAAAAGAATGAGGCTGCTGGGGGCATGTGAGAGGCACAATGGGGCTAATGATGCATATGGGGGCTAATGAGAGGCATAATGGGGGCTAAAGAGAGGCATAATGGGGGATAATGAGAGGCATAATGGGGATAATAAGAGGCACAATGGGGGATAATAAGAGGCATAATGGGGGCTAATAAGAGGCATAATGGGGGCTAATGAGGCATAAGGGCTGATAATGGGGGCTAATGAGGCATAATGGGGGCTAATGAGGGATAATGGGGCTAATGAGAGGCATAATGAGGCATAAGGGCTGATAGTGGGGGCTAATGAGGCATAATGGCTGATAATTGGGGTTAATGAGGCATAAGGGCTGATGATGGGGGCTAATGAGGCATAATGGGGGCTAATGAGAGGCATAATGGGGCTAATGAGAGGCATAATGGGGGCTAATGAGGCATAAGGGCTGATAATGGGGGCTAATGGCATAAAGGCTATAGATATGTATATATATATATATACACATAGACACACGTGCGCGCGGTGTGTGTGTTTGTGCTTTAGGGTGCACACCCTAATGCAATAGGTTGTGCACGCCTATGCAGCCAAGTGACCAACACTCCCCAGGATATAGGCGTACCAATATCCAAATCTACCATAAAGAGAAGACTGCATGAAAGTAAGAACAGAGGGGTCACTGCACGGTGCAGCCACTCATCAGCCTCAAGAATAGATTGGACTTTGCTAATAAAAAACATCTTAAAAAACTAGCACACTTCTGGAAAAACATTCTTTGGACAGATGAAACCAAGATAAACCTCTAGCAGAATGATGGAAAGAAAAAAGTATGGGGAAGGCACGGTACAGCTCATGATCCAAAGCATTCCACATCATCTGTAGAACACGGCGAAGGCAGTGTGATGCTTGGGCGTGCATGGCTGCCAGTGGCCCCAGGTCCCTAGTGTTTACTGATGATGTGACACAGGACAGAAGCAGCCGGATGAATTCTGGGGTTGTCAGAGACAGACTGTGCACTCAAATCCAGCCAAACTGATTGGTCGGCGTTTCATAATACAGATGGACAATGACCCAAAACATAAAGCAAAAGCAACTCAGGAGTTTATTAAAGCAAAGAAGTGGAATATTCTTGAATGGCCGAGTCGGTCACCGGATCTGAACCCAATAGAGCATTTCACTTGTTAAAGACTAAACTTCAGACAGAAAGGCCACAAACAGCAACTGAAAACGGCTGCAGTAAAGGCCGGGCCGAGCGTTAACAAGGAGGAAACACAACGTCTGGTGATGTCCATGAGCTCAAGACTTCAGGCAGTCATTGCCAACAAAGGGTTTTCAACCAAGTATTAGAAATTAACATTTTATTTACAATTATTTAATTTGTCCAATTACTTTTGAGCCCCTGAAATGAAGAGATTGAGTTTAAAAAATGCTTTAGTTCCTCACATTTTTATGCAATCATTTTTTTTCAACCCATTGAATTAAAGCTGAAAGTCTGAACTTCACCTGCATCTGAAGTGTTCTGTTCAAAATCCATTGTGGTAATGTACAGAACAGAAAAATGTTGTCTCTGTCCAAATATATATGGACCACTAAAAAGGGGTAGACGGCTTAAAAAGAAAACAACAAAACCTTATTAATATATCAACATTAAAATGGAATTATTCCCGAACGAAATGTAAATATAACAAGGGTTGGTTTGGGTGGGTGACTGATGTGCTGCAGGACGGATGCTCGATCGTGTATGTGACCTACGCTGGGCACCACCTCGTCCATAGGGCAGCACAGCACATCCACAGAGCAATGTAAGCAGTCAGGCTGGGATTCTTGTATGCATATGATCAGGGCGGGTGCAAGGATTTTTGCCGCCCTAGGCAAAGATCCATTTTGCCGCCCCCTCATGTCACTCACTCACTGACAGACACACACACACACTGACAGACAGACAGACACTTACTGAATGACGTACACAGAAAGTCACTGACAGACAGACACACACTCAGACACTTACTGAATGACGTACACATACACTCACTGACAGACAGACATACACTCACTGACAGACAGACATACACTCACTGACAGACAGACAGACACGCACTCAGACACTCACTGAATGACTTACACAGAAACTCACTGACAGACACACATACACTCACTGACAGACACACATACACTCACTGACAGACAGACACACACTCACTCACTGACAGACACTCACTGACAGACATACACCTACCCACTGAAACACACACACGGAAACTCACTGGCAGACAAACACACACATATACTCACTGACAAACACACAGACACTTACTGACAGACATACATCCACACTCACTGACATACACTCACTCACTGACACACACACAGACACTCAATGACAGACACACATACATTTACTGACAGAAAGACAGACATACATACACTCACTCACTCACTGACATATATACACAGGCAGACACTCACTCAGTCAAACACTTAAACACTCACCTCCCTGGGGTCCAGTGTGGTGCAGCTCCTCAGTCCTCCAGCGCGCCGTTTAGCATGTCGGGGCCGGAATGACGTCATATTCCGGCATCACAGAGGGCACACGAGGGAGGAGCGGGGAGCTGCTAGAACAGCCTCCCTTGCCACCCGCCTCCTCTCCTCCGGTAATTTACTGGCAGAGCAAGCACCTGCCCCCCCCCCCAAACTCTGAATGAAGCAGAGAGGCACATGCTTGGCTCTCAGTCCATTTACATTACTTCTAATGGCGGTCTTGTGTCTGGGGGAGAATGAGAGACTAGGGTTCACAGTTCTGGCGATCATCAGTGCCCCAGCGGACAGACCCCGGTTACCTATAGAATAGATAGGTAATAATTGCTTCAGGCTGGAACAATGCTTATAAGAACTGATGGCCCCAGTAATTCTAAACTCATAAAATATTCATCAACAGCAACCAACCTGCCCCTGATGATTTTCTACTGCCACATGAATGGTTTCTGGCTGCCCCCAATAAACACCATAGCTCCTCTCTTAACACAGCCAAAGAGCAAAATGATAAAATGATGCCGCCACAAGGGGGAGCTCCCTGCATACATCATTCTACAGCTCCCTTTGAAATCAATGAGAACAGTAGAATGTCCTGTCCTAGACAGTGAGCTCTGTTAGCAGTGATTTATCTGTCTGAGAGCTCTTCCCTAATTTGTGAAACCCAGGACAATGGGGGAGATTAGTGAAGTATGTAGTGTTGTCCAGAAGGTGACGCGGATTTACTGACCATTTTTCTTACTGACGTGTCCTCACCACTGAGTTTCCTACATCCATTCTTTACTCCCTCCGCTCCATAGAAGCTGTGTTTAACTTATTTCTCTCTCATTTCTTTTCTGCAGCTTTTTCATAGAAACAAAGGCTGGATTTAAAGTATTATCTGTGTGAGTGAAAGGGGCGATTTACTGTCCAAACAATGGCCCCGATGGCTGCGAACAAGGGCGTTCTCAGCTCCTACTGTATATCTGGGAGAGGTCCAGCATTCACTTCATCTGGAAAAGGCCATTAAGAGTCTCAGCCCTGCCAACATGTAACCCAATTCTATGGGAGCATAAAGGACACGCTGCCTTTTACTCGAGGTTTTACTTTTCAATTGCATTTCAGCCCTAGATAAACAAAAAAATAGTTTTCATTTCTCGCTTGTAGAGACTTGTTCAGCTCAAGACACAGAAACCAACCCCGGGGCCCTGAGAACGTGGATCAGTTGTAACCTGTAGCTGACATAGCCGCACACACAGTTTCTCCATAATCCAACGTACAGGCCTCGTAATCTGTAATATGGGCCCCTGCCGACCGTTCTGATAATGGTTACTTCTGGCAAAAGCAGAATTCGTATACATTAGGGGGGAACCTATCAGGATTGGTATTTTATGTCAGTCCTGATCTAGTTTGCAATACTAATAATTTAGAGGTCCGTGTGCGTGAAACTGAAAGGTATACTTACTAGTAGCCCCAGGCACATATCAGGTGTAATTTACACCAGTTTTTTGTGGGCCTGGCCCCTTTGATGCTCTTTTTTTTTTTTTTAAGAAACATGGCAAGCAAAAAGTAGCAAATTTTTGCAAAAAAATGAGGCTTGCACCAAAATATGCGACTTGCACGAAGAGCAATTCCTAGTAAAGCTTAAAGGGAGATTTGTGTCTCATAGACTGGTGGCATATTGCTAAGATATGAAATAACTTTATGATCTTCGGGGGTCCTATCTCTGGGATCCCCACTGATCCTGAGAATGGAGGACATCTGAGAAATAGTACTGCGGCTCCTTCCATGGTGACCCAGCCAATGGAGCATCTATTCTTATGACTCTATGTTGTGCCATTCCTTTAGTCATGGGCAGACAGGTAAATAATAGTGGCCCTGGAAAAAAAAACTAAAAGTGGCCCCATGTTGTAGGTGGGTCCAAATTGATGGCTTGGCAACACAAGTAGGCAGGGACAACAGAAGTAGGCAGGGTAAGCAATACTGTAGCAGGGGCGTTGCTAGGCTAAAACATTCGGGGCCTGGGCCCCTGATGTTTTGTTCCAGGCCCCGAATGTACTGCCTGCTAGATACAACTGTATTGCCATCCTCAAGATAATTGAATCTAATGCCCTCCAAGAGCTGAAGGACCTGTGATGACATCACAGGTCATGTGATCAGTGCTAAATGCAGTAGCTGAAAAGGCCCTGCGATGACGTCACCATCATGTGACCAGTGCAGGAGGGTACGGCTCAGCAGTGAAGAGAAGTCCTGGGAAGAAGCTGTGGTGAGGTCTGCTACATGAGGAGAGGTAAGTGAAGGGGTAGATTACTCAGTGTGAGAGGCAGAGCAATGTTGGGAGTTGTAGTTATTTAACTGGGACTGTATGTTAGTGCTGAAGGTAGGGAAGGTATTTACATGGGACAGTGGGGTGGAGTGATATTATTTACATGGGACTGAAAGTTGAAGGAGTGATGTTATTTACATGGTAATGCATGTTAGAGGTGGCTGGGCTAGGGTGATGTTATTTACATGGGACTATATGTTGAAGGTGGCTGTGGCAGGGAGGGATATTATTTACATGGGACTGAATGTTGAGGGGTAATGTGATTTACATGGGACTGCATGTTGGAGGTGGCTGGGGAGGGGGTGATTTTATTTACATGGGACTGTATGTTGAAAGTGACTGGGGGAGGAAGTGATGTTATTTACATGGGACTGATTATTGTGTGGGCAATGTTATTTACATGGGACTGTATGTTGAAGGCAACTGGGGAGGGGGTTATGTGCTTTACATGAGACTGTATGTTGAAGGTGGCTGGGGAGGGGGTAATGTTATTTACGTGGGTGTGGCATGTTATTACATGGGACTGTATGTTGAAGGCGACTGGGGAGGGGGTTATGTGCTTTACATGAGACTGTATGTTGAAGGTGGCTGGGGAGGGGGTAATGTTTTTTACGTGGGACTGTATATTGAGGGGGGCAGGAGAGATGGTGTGATGTTATTTACATGGGACTGTATTTTAGAGGGGGCTGTAGATAGAAAGGGATGTTATTTACATGGGACTGTATATTGGAGGGGGCTGGAGAGATGGTGTGATGATATTTACATGGCACTCTATGGCAGAGAAGGGAAATAATGTTTTTTACATGGGACTGTATGGTGGAAGGGCTGAGGAATTATTATATTTTTGAGGACAGTAAACAGAGGAATATAACTGCAGGGGGCACTGCAGGGGGCATTATAAATACTGGGAGGGCTTCAGGGCGAGCATTATAACAGTAGGGGATGATATAAATACTGGGGCACCTCAGGGCGAGCATTATAAATACTGGGGGCACTGTGGGGGCATTTTAAATCCAAGAGACATTAGGCGTTCTTATTACTACTGCGGCCCTATATGAGGGACTTATAGATCTGCATTATTTCTACTAAGAGCACTGTGGGCGTTTTATTACTACTGAGGGGGTCAGTAGATAGCTTTATTACCACTGGGGGAACAATAGGGGGGCTTATTTCTACTGGAGGCTCTGAAAGGGCATTATTAATACTGGAGGGCTCTTCAACTAATGGGGGCACTCTTGGGGAGCATTATCACAGTTGGGGGCACTGTAGGGGCAGTATTACTAATGAGGGCATTCTAGAAGGGAATTACTATTGGTGGGACTATGAGAAGCACTATTACTATGGGGGCACTCATTTTTATTCAGGATAGTATTTGGGGGTACAGAAAAATGAGGAACTAAGATGTCTGTGTGTTACACTCTGCAGAGACGAGGCGGCTGAGAGAAGTTGTCCGACGAAATGGAGAAGATGATGGCAGAGAAGATCTACATCAGAGGAGACGTCGCCTGGAGGCTCTGGATGTGAGAGGTACGTGCTGCTGTATAGCTATAGCGGGCTTAGGGGTCAGTTGGTCGAATTAGAGAATTGGGGATATATGCATTGGGGCTTGGGCCCTGGATCTTTTGAGACCCTAGCAACGTCCCTGAAGTGCAGAACAATATACTTCCGCAGCAGAACCAAATACGACAGTGCAGCACAAAATACCTCCCCAGCAGAACCAAATATCACAGTGCAGCACAAAATACCTCCCCAGCAGAACCAAATATCACAGTGCAGCACAAAATACCTCCCCAGCAGAAACAAATATCACAGTGCAGCACAAAATACCTCCCCAGCAGAAACAAATATCACAGTGCAGCACAAAATACCTCCCCAGCAGAAACAAATATCACAGTGCAGCACAAAATACCTCCCCAGCAGAACTAGATATCACAGTGCAGCACAAAATACTGCCCCAGCAGAACTAGATATCACAGTACAGCACAAAATACTTCCATCCTCACCACAGTATTCAGGAGGTCAATTGCGGCTGTTGGCCAGGTGCATAAGTAACCTGATCTCCTATCATTTATTAATGCTGAGGGCATCACATCATTATATACTCAGCCAGCAGCTGTGAGGAGGGCTCAGGCAGCCCCCTGGGCATTGTGGGCATTGGCCCACCGGGGAAATTTCCCTGTGGGGTCTAAGGCCAGTCTGCCCCTGCCTTTAGTACTTCTGCTAGAAGTTAGGATAAAATCAGGATAAAACTGATCAGTTTTTTTCCGGTATTGAGCCCCGAGGACGGAACTCAATTCCGGAAAACTTTAATGCAAGTGTAAAAGTACCCTTATTCCGGTGCCAGTGTGCCAACCAATACCATCCAGGTCTTTAGGATGACCATCCTCATCTTTTGCTGGCTTTACTTCTTCCACATCATCATTCTTGGTCTCCATGTCCTAGAAATATCAACAAGATGCAGAGAGAGGAGGAGCTGGATGTTCCCGATGACAAATTCTCATCGATATTAGATGATGTGGAAAAGCAGGAAAAGCAGATGGCGGAAGAAGGGCTCCCACCTGTAGGGCAGGGGAGCGCTGGGGTTGGAGAAGTGGGTATGCCAGCATATTGTGCCCCCACCTAACCAGCTAACCTCCATACCAGCAACAGCCCCTGTTTAAAGGTGCCGTGCGGATATTAACAATAAAGACTGACTTTACAGTGAAAGGCAACTGCAGGCTAATTGGCAGCACCTTTCTTCACCGCAGCATGGCCATTCCGTGTGGCTGTACCCTAAGGCAGAGTGATCAGGCTATAGCGATTTGTGACTAATTATTTTGTAATGAATCAAATTTCTTGACTAACTAGAGAGAAGTTGCTGAATCAAATTTTTCAAAACTTTGCTCATCTCAAATCATTACTGAACACCCTGAGTGCCGTGGTTATTTAGGATTTTATATGTGGGATATTTCCTTACCATTGAGCACTAGAACGACATTGAAACGTCAATATATAAACGTCAATACTCAATATATACAAAGAAGAAGATGTAACTCTGTGCCATCTAGGTAATAGAAAATGATTCATCGCCCGAGGAGGTGTACAATACCAAGTAAATAACTGTCCCTTGGTTGACTTCCTGCGATTCACAGGATTTAAGAGCCTTCAAGGATTCTGTAATCTGTAGGTCAAGTGCAGAGGGCTATGATGTATTCCAGCACAAATGCACTAGAGGGTGCTAGAAACAGAAAAATTATGTTTGATATGTCAAGGAAAACAAAACATTCTGTTATTACAGTACAAAGCGGGGGCGTCCGGAGCTGGAAACCTCAGAAATGCAGCTACATGTCAGGTTTACATTTGCCTGATTAAGGAGGGAGCATTTGAATCTGGTCCATGAATCAAACGAGAACTCTGTTTTGTTGATTTGTTGTATCCTAGGATAGGAATGCTTTTTAAAGAAATGCCCACTACATCCAGCTTAGAATGTACATTTTATTGTTTTGAATGTGGAGATAATATTCTGTATGTTGAAAGAGTAGATCAGAAGAGATGAGCAAATCGCTCAAAATTCAATTCAGTCGACATATTCTATTTGGCTCTGATTTGATCAATTTGTTTCAAATTAGCAGGGTCGGGACAAGACATTTTGGTGCCCTAGGCAGATAAGAAAAATTGGCCGCTCCCCAAGTCATAAACTCAATTCAAAATTATTGGTGATTTTAGGTCACTGGTAGAGAAGGGGAAATTGGGAACAACACTGGTGATCTATGGAAGAGCAGTGGTTAGCGGGGCACATAGAGTTACGTAGCTTTTGTCCAGTTGGATGGTCGTCCCCTCAGGCTCCAGAAGTGTTGGTTGCTCCAATCACTGGACCACAACCAGATCTGAAAGCAGAATCTGAAAATGCAGTAATCCTGTGTCACCACCAGCTCTGTGAGAAGGTCTGTTAGACGTTCTTCGCTACCTCTTGCATGACGTTCTTTGTTTTGGTTTCACTTTGTCATCTCCTTTCCTTCTCCCAGCTGTCACCTATTTGCACTGATTGTCTCCCTTTATATTCCCTCCCGCCTCACTTTGCGGTTTATACTTCTTCCTGGATAAGTTGTTCACTGCTGGAGGCTGCTTCTGCTGATTCCTCAGATAAGTCTGTTTCCTTTATTTGTGTTTCCTTGCTGGCTTGATTCTAGGTGACCCTGACTCCGTCCGTATTAAGTGCAGGGAGCCAGTGGTCGTGTCCCCTCACTATTATAAGGTTTTCAGGTGTCACATAGTATTAGGTACGTGGACATGCAATCGTCTACCATAAAGACCTTTGCATGGGCATAGCAGTCAAGGAGAGCTCTAGGGGTTTTATAGGGCTCACCCATATGCTCCTTAGTTTGGGATCAAGCCAGTCGGATGTTTATTTATAAGTTCCAGCTTTCTGCAACACCATCCGTGATATCCTGCCATGTAGAGAGTCAGTTCTGAGCAGTGACACCAGGGTCTGAGATATGAAGTGATAAGCATCATCTAAAACGTATCTAATCTAACATCTGCATACCATTCATCATGCCTCCAAACATCACTGACCTACTGCCTTCCAATAACTAGTAGTGCATAACGTATATTCTTCATCATACATAAAAATTAATAAAGATCCCAGACTAATACCTCAGAATACACAAACTCCAAAATAAGGGCTACCTTCAAAATAAAACTAATGGAGGGGATTTATCACTGTTTCTGCGCCACTATCGTGACATTAAAAAGTTGCAGATTATGGCACATGCCATATTTGCACCAAAGTTTGTGACTTTTTCAGTTCTACAACACTTTTTAAAGGGGGAAAGCTTGGCAAGAGGTCCATGACCTACCATGGCCCGCCAGATTTACTATACTTTACGCTAGAAACTGGCATAAATTATAGCTGAAATCTATACCAGCTTCTTGCTGGCGCAGATTTCAGTTTCTAGTGCACTG
Source organism: Bufo gargarizans (assembly GCF_014858855.1). NCBI lineage: Eukaryota > Metazoa > Chordata > Amphibia > Anura > Bufonidae > Bufo > Bufo gargarizans. The sequence continues at coordinate 4,353,572 of NC_058087.1, read as the reverse complement.
AAAGCCAGAAGATGCAAATGTATTAAGAGCCCCATGCGTATATTTCTCCAGCAAATTTGTTTATTTAATTTTTATTTATTTTTTTGTAAGATTGGTGCAGGAAATATCAGTCTTAGTAAATTTGCCCCAATCCGTCCTATCAGGGCAAATGCACATGACAGAGTGGGGTCACTTTAAGATTATCATGGTGGAGTGGGGCTAATTTTTAAGTTTAGGTGTGGTAGCTGTCAGTGAATGTTAAGAGAAGTGTTGGGCGAGCATGCTCGGCCGAACACCACCTTTGTTGGCTGCTACGCAGCCATTAAACGTGCGGGGAAGTACTGGCACTCACTGTAATGCCGTAGCCATGTTGGTTACTGGCATTACAGTGATTAGCTGGCCGGAACGCGTCATTCGGCTTAGTCTTAGTCAGGGAGAGCTGCAGCAGAATGGACTCTTTTTTTTTTTTTTTTCAGGCAGGGTTTACTGTTGAAAGGTGTTAGAGACCTAAAAGTCCTTTTAAGGAATATTGCTTTATCTGGCTGCTATATATATTATTAGTGCCACCTGCGCTAAATTGCGTGCAATAGTTTGGCCGCTGCTGACAGTGACACAACCTCTGCTACATCTGTTGTGTTACATTTGTGCATCCTAAATATTTGTGACATTCAATGCAATTTTTTCTTAGCCGCTGGTGACAGCGACATTACCTGCTCTACATCTCCTGTATAACGTTTGCGCATCCTAAATATCAGTGACATTCTGTGTACTTTATTTGCGCATACACTTACAAAACCTGCGCTACTGTACGTGTGACATACTTGCAAGCATATATACCATTTAATATGCTTAAGGCAAGCAGTAAGGAACGGGGAAGTGGCCGTGCTGCTGATGGTGCACGCAGAGGCTTGTGGCCCTTGGGCGCGGTGAAACTGTGCCTGCTGCCAGAGCACAAGAAACACACTCATCCACGATACCTAGCTTCATGTCCCAGTTTGCAGGGCGGAGCAGGACACCACTCTCGAAGTCAGACCAGTGCGACCAGGTGGTCGTTTGGATTGCAGCAGATAATGCTTACAGTCGGTTAAGCACCACCCTGTCTTCCACAAAGTCCATTCTCAGTAGCCAAGAGTTTGGTCAACAGAATCCTCACCCTGATCATCCTTCCTCCCACCATGGAGAATCTTGGCAAGCAAGTGATCCCACACTCGGATATTCCGAGGAGCTCTTTTCAGTGCCATTCCTTGATTTGGGCTTCTCGCCAAGCGTGCTTGAAGAGGGACATGAGGAGTTCTTGTGCACTGATTCCCAAACTCTTGAGCATCCACAGTTACAAGAAGATGACTGGTGGGGAACGGATAATGATGATGAGACACAGTTGCCAATAAGTCAATGGCAATTAGTGTCTCAAGAGGTTGATGATGAGGATGAGACACAGTTGTCAATAAGTGAGGTTTTTGTTAGGTCAACAAGTCAGGAGGATGAGCAGAGTGAGGAAGTGGAAGAGGAGGTGGTGGACGATGAAATCACTGACCCAACCTGGGAAGGTGGCAAGCCGGCACAGGTTGTCATTTGCAACCTGTGCCGTACCACAATGAGCAGGGGCGTGAACACTAGCAAACTCACCACCACCCTAATAGGAGGGCCGAACGCCTGGGTCCATAATCGGTGTCTGGGGGTCACACTACTGCCTCCTCTTCCCTTGTGTTACGTGCTGGCCAATCCCCTGACCAAGGCGCAGGCCCGGATGCTTCCCGCCCTGTACCTGGACCTTCGCAAGCACCATCAACTAGCACATCCAATTCTGTGTCCCAGCGCAGTGTACAGATGTCCATACCCCAGGCCTTTGAACGAAAGCGCAAATACCCAGCCACCCACCCACAGGCCATAGCACTAAATGCACATCCTTTCCAAATTGCTGGCCCTGAAAATGTGGCCATTTAGGCTTGTGGACACTGAGGCTTTCCGCAGCCTGATGGCGGTGGCCCTCCCTCGTTACTCAGTCACCAGCCGGTACTATTTTTCCCAATGTGCCATCCCCGCCTTACACCAGCATGTGTCCCGTAACATCACCCGTGCCCTGACCAACGCAGTTATTGGGAAGGTCCACTTAACGACTGACAGATGGACAAGTGCTTTTGGCCAGGGACGCTACATTTCCCTGATGGCACACTGGGTGAACATTGTGGAGGCCGGGAGCGAGTCATACCCTGGGATGGCACAGGTGCTACCGATGCCAAGGATTGCGGGCCCTACTTCCATCAGGATTTCCGCCACCACCTACATTAGTGGCTGCAACCCCCCCCCCCCCTTCTCCTCCTTCACTTCCACCTCTGAATTATCATCTTGCAGCACCAGTCAGCCATCAGTCAGTAGCTGGAAGCGGTGTAGCAGTGCAGTGGGGAAGCGGCAACAGGCCGTGCTGAAACTAATTTGCTTAGGTGACAAACAGCACACCGCCACAGAGCTGTGGCAGGGTATAAGGGACCAGACTGAGCCGTGGCTCTCGCCACTCAACCTACAACCAGGCATGGTTGTGTCTGATACTGGCCGTAACTTGGTGGCGGCTTTGGAGCTCGGCAAGCTCACACACATACCATGCCTAGCCCACGTGTTCAACTTAGTAGTTCAGCGGTTTCTCAAAACCTACCCCAATTTGCCTAAACTACTGGTGAAGGTGCGCCGTGTGTGCCCATTTACAAAAGTCCTCTACAGCTGCCGCCGGTCTGGCAACGCTGCAGCAGCGCTTGCAATTGCCAGCTCACTGACTGTTGAGCGACGTGAGCATGCGCTGGAACTCCACGTTCCACATGTTGGCCAGGCTTTGTGATCAGCAGAGGGCAGTAGTGGAATACCAGCTGCAACATGGTCGTCGCTTTTCCAGTCAGCTTCCGCTCTTCACAAGAGATGAGTGGGCATGGATGTCTGACCTCTGTGAGGTTTTACGCAACTTTGCGGAATCAACAAATATGGTGAGCGGCGATGCCGCTATTATCAGTGTGACCATCACACTTCTGTGTCTACGGAAACGCTCGCTGCTCACAATAAAGGCGGACACTTTGCATGTGGAAGAGGTGAAAATGGGGGAAGACAGTACACAGGGTGATAGCCAGACCACCCTCAGTTCGTCTTCTCAGCGCAAATTGGATGATGATGAGGAGGAGCAGGAGACGGTTGCCTCCGCTACAGAGGGTAGTACCCATAGCAGGTTTATTCCATCTGTTCAGCGTGGATGGGCCGAAGAGGAGGAAGAGGATGAGGAGATTGAGAGTCATCCTCCTGATAAGGATAGCGAAGTCTTGTCTGTTGGTACTTTGGCACACATGGCTGACTTTATGTTATGCTGCCTTTCCCGTGACCCTTGCGTTATACGCATTTTGGCCAACACCAATTTCTGATTGTTCACCCTTCTTGACTCCGGCTACAAAGAGAACTTCTCATCTCTCATTCCTGTGGTGGAGAGGACGAGAAAATGGTGCAATACTAGAAGGTCCTTGTGGAAAAATTGCTGAGAGTCCGTAGTTCCTTGGGCAACCGAGGAGGGGAGACGAGGGGAACACACAGCAGTTCCAAGAGAGGCAGGGCAACACTCTCCAAGGCCTGGGACAGTTTCATGACACCCCGCCAGCACCCTCACCCAGATGTGCAGCCTAGTGTCACAAGGAGGGAAATGTTTTGGAAGATGGTGAAGGAGTACGTAGCGTCCTCAATGATCCCTCAGGGCCTTACAACTACTGGGTGTCCAAGCTGGACACGTGGCACAAACTGGCGCTCTATGCCTTGGAGGTTGTGGCCTGCCCCGCTGCCAGCGTTTTGTCAGAGCGGGTATTTAGTGCTGCTGGGGGCATAATAACTGATAAGCGCATCCGCCTGTCAACTGAAAATGCTGACCGGTTGACTCTTTTCAAAATGAACAAGGTCTGGATTGCCCCTGACTTCTCTACTGCACCAGAGGAAAGCGGCTAAATACACTGTATTCCCATGCCACCCCTTCCACCACAAAAAGGGTATATGGTTCAATCTTCCTTTTCTCGTCCTCCTCCTCCTCCATCATATTAGGTTACTTTCATACTAGCGGCAGCGGGTGAACAGCCTACATTAGGAGCGAGGACAGCCTAATAAGCATGTTAAGGCTACTTTCACACTAGCGGCACGAACCTCCGGCAGACTGTTCCGTCGGGTGATCAGCCTGTCGGATCCGTCCTGCCGCTAGTGACCGTGTGCCCCCGGACTGCCGCTCCGTCCCTATTGACTATAATGGGGGTGGTGCGGAGTTCCGGCGGCAGCACGGCAGCGCACGGCGAGAGGCTGCCGGAATAAATGTCAAACAAGTTGTAGTTTTATTCCGGCAGCCTCTCGCTGCATGCTGCTGTGCTACCGCCGGAACTCCGCACCACCCCCATTATACCCCCATTATAGTCAATGGGGACGGAGCGGCAGTCCGGGGGCACACGGTCACTAGCGGCAGGACGGATCCGACAGGCTGTTCACCAGACGGAACAGTCTGCCGGAGGTCCGTGCCGCTAGTGTGAAAGTAGCCTTAACATGCTTATTAGGCTGTCCTCACTCCTAATGTTTTAGGTGGTCAGATCAGCAGCAGACCCTCACCCCTAATGTTTTAGATTGGCAGATCAGCAGGCCCTTGCTCCTAATGTTTTAGAGGGTCACCAGCAGGCCATCAATCATAATTTTCCAAGGCTGTGTATGATGCCCTTCTTTATGTGTAATAAAGGGTGTATTGTGGTGCCGGTTCCTTGTAATTTTTGGCAGCCCTTTCACTTAGTGCATAGGCTTTTTGAGTGTAGGAGTCCCACTACCTGAACAATTGTACCACAATGTGAATGAGGCCCTCCTTTTCTGTGATATACAGGTTGTATCGGAGTGCCTCTTCCTTGTAATTTTTGGCAGCACTTGCACTTTTTATACAATATACAGGAAACTCAGACAACATCGATCCCAGCAGCGACCTGGGAGTCCAAGATGCATCCAGACATCCTCCCCATGCTGTTCCCAAACCATTTCAGTGGTGTTTCCACCAATTTCTGACCTTTTCCTGTGAACCAGACACCCTCCCCTCTTCAGAGTAGGGGGTACCTGGTTTAATACTCTGGTTCTCCCATTGACTTCCATTGTGCTCTGGTGCTCTGCCGAGCACCTGAGCATCCCAAAATGTTTTACTCGAGCACCAAAGTACCCGAGCACTTTGGTGCTCGATCAACACTAGTTAAGAGTTCTCGTTTTCCAGCAGATGGAGATCACTTCTGTAGCTCATGGAGGTGCACAGCATGTTACACTAGGGCTATACTCATACATGCTTGTATACAATAGCATTGATTGTTCTGAAAAAATCTATGTATAAAACAAGGAGAACAATGTAACAAGGATAAATGAACAGAATGTATCCATACACAGTGAAAGTTAGCCTTGTTCCAGTCTTCGCCTCCATCTCACCAGTAACACCAGACAATATATACATTATGAACGTTTTCTAGATTTGTGACAAATGGTATACATTATAACAAAGCCGCCCCATTGTTGTAGATCCAATACAAACAAACACAGGCCTTTACTATGTAAGAGTGTTCTCTCCCCGGGCTGTGGTTGTACTTGTGTATTATTTGGATGAGATGTGATTAGAGTCCTCCAGGACGAGGCCGCAGAGTAAAACCTTTTATCGCATGTTTACTGCTAGAAGAGTAAACATCATTAGTCTCTGTCCCAACGAAGCATTAGGGATAAAGGGATGTATGTGCAAAAAATATTAACCCCCATGATTCCTTTGTCTTTAATGTGTGTTCACATTGTTGCCACTTTTTTCTGTATTTTAAAGGGGTTATTCCACAATTGGTCTTTTATTTCCCCCAAATTCTGGTACTTTTGTAACTTGTGGAAACAAATTCTCCCATGCCAATATAATATTACTTTGAGTCGTTACTGCTTCCCATGGAGAGCAAACAGGGCAGTCCTTCTTTTAATGCTATAGGACCACCCTTTCTGTCCTGGAAACTACATCTCCCAGGAAGCACCACTCTTATTCTCCTGGCAGCAGGCACCTCCCTGTACTCACCTGAACACTCATTTCACTGGTGGTTTCAGCAGATATGCTTTGCATATGCTGGTACTGATATAGGGTGAGCTAGCAGAGGCACAGCAGTATACTCTGTGTATGTTCACTTTGTGAGATGTATTAGGGAATAACTTGTATACGCAGTTTCTTTACATAGGGAGTAAGAAGGAGGACCGTGTGTAGTACCCCAGAGTGGCACTCCTATTCCTACACCTGGCTACTGTTTCTAATGGCTAGCACTAAAGTCATTTGTATATTTATTACAGGTTATTTTACACTATGCATTCATAATGTTGCTATCAAACTGTTATGTTCATGTAATGTGTCTGGTTCACCAGCAAGTGGCAGTCAATATGGCAGAAAGATCTTCAGATAGAATGCAACTTACTATTCCACTCTTCCCCTTTTGGGCAGAAGTGGCTAGTCCTGCTTTCTACCAGGGGAGGAGTTGCATGACTTTCTAGTTCAGTTCTAGTCTAGTGTTGGAAGCAGATGAGTAAAGATGGAGCAGTGAGGGGAAGGCCCTCCTCCTGCAGCAGGAGTCTCCCAAGGGAAGCTGCTCATAGAGCACCATGACTCCTTACAGATTAAGAGACAGTATCATGAGGGGGTCAACTGCCAAAGGCACCCCACTCCAAAGGTACCAGAACTGCTACAGAGTCCAGTAATCAGATTCAAGCCTGAGTTTAGCACAGCAGAGAGAAAGCAGAATATTCAAGTTTGCCTGCCAGTTCATCCCAAAACCTGCTGGAACCAAGAGAAAGACTGAGTATTGTCTGGATGCAAGTTTATTCAGGTAAAGTGGTAGAACTTTTACCACGTCTGGACTTAACTTATTCTCCACCTCCTACAACTCTCCCCTTTATTGCTCCGGAGCCTAACCCTGGGGATTGATGGTATTCAGGTGGGAGCACCGTCACACGCACATAGAAATTATTAAGGCCGCCCCACACCACTCAGCATTCCTATAAACCTGGGACACGATTGGCCCTGGGATTGGCCCGTTGCATCTGCATGCTCAGCCACTGAGCGAAGAACTACTGGTGAACATGTCCAGTACCAATGAAAGATAAATAATTAGAGTGAAGGGCCATTCTTGTTGTGGGCCAAACTGAGGAATGGCCCATTTTCAAAAAGTGTTTGTATTGGCAAAAATTTGTCATTTGGGGTCTAGATACCACCAAGCCACCAATGTAATATCTCTTTAAAGGAAGTCTGTCAGCAGTTTTTATCTTACAAAACTGCTGACAGTGCTAGTTGGGGCTGTGGAGAGCTGTTTAAAGATACCTTTTTGCCACTGTCACAAATACCCCAAAGGCAGTCTTGAAGTGCCTAAGGCTACTTTCAGACTAGCGTTAATATTTTCCGGTATTGAGACCTGTCATAAGGTCTCAATACCGGAAAAAAAACGCTTCCGTTTTGTCCCGATTCATTGTCAATGGGGACAAAACCTAACTGAACAGAACAGAATGCTCCAAAATGCATTCCGTTCAGTTTAGTTGTGTTCTCATACCGGAGAGCAAACCGCAGAATACTGCGATTTGCTTTACGTCATGGGATGCGGAGCAAAGCGGATCCGTCATGACTAGGGATGAGCTAATCGACTTCGGATGATTCACATAAAACTTTGTTCCAATACTGAACGGAGCAGGAGCTCCGTACAGTATTAGAATGTATTGGCTTCGATGAGTCGAAGTCATTGCTTCGCAAAATCGTGGGAGACTTCGGGTAAAAACTAAATAAATGAATTTCTACTGTAAAAAAAACATTTCCCGAACCCGAGTTCGGAAAATGTTTTTTTACAGTACAAATTCATTTATTACCCGAAGTCTCGCGAGACTTCGCAAAGCAATAACTTCGGCTCATCGGAGCCAATACTGCTCCTGCTCCGTTCAGTATTGGAACAAAGTTTTATGCGAATCGACTTTGGATGTTTCATCCGAAGTCGATTCGCTCATCCCTAGTTATGACCCACAATGCAAGTCAATGGGGATGGATCCGTTTTCTCCGACACAATAGAAAACTGATCCAAGCAAGTGCGGATGCGGTGCGATTTTCACGGAAGGTTGCTAGGAGACGATCGGGATGGGGACCCGATCATTATTATTTCCCCTTATAACATGGTTATAAGGGAAAATAATAGCATTCTTAATACAGAATGCATAGTACAATAGCGCTGGAGGGGTTAAAAAAAATAAAAAATGTATTTAACTCTTAATCCACTTGTTCGCGCAGCCCGGCTTATCTTCTGTTTTCATCTTTGCTGTGCAGGAGGAAAAGGACCTGTGGTGATGTCACTGCGCTCATCACATGGTCCGTCACATGATCCATCGCCATGGTAAAAAAAAGATCATGTGATGGACCATGTGATGAGCGCAGTGACATCATCAAAGGTTCTATTCCTCAAAGAAGAAGACAGGAGAGATGCCGGCTGCGCAAACAAGTGGATTAAGGTGAGTTAAATTATTTTTTATTTTTTTTAACCCCTCCAGCACTATTATACTAAGCATTCTATATTCAGAATGCTATTATTTTCCCTTATAACCATGTTATAAGGGAAAATAATACAATCTACAGAACACCGATCCCAAGCCCGAACTTCTGTGAAGAAGTCCGGGTTTGTGTACCAAAAATGCCTATTTTTCTCACGCGCGATTGCAATGTTTTGCGCATGTTTCCGCGCAATGCACACACATCTAATCCGGGCCAAAAACATGATGCCCGTGTGAAAGAGGCCTTAGACTGCTCAAGAAAGCTGGAAAGGAGCAGCAGAGAGCCGGTGAGTATGACATCCTGCTGCCACCGGTTAATTAAGTCTCAAAGCTGGACAACCCCATTAACTGCATATACAAGAGGGAAAGCCGCGGGCGCCCAACACTATTTCCATGGCTCAAGCATAAAAAATCGATAGAGAAGTAGGACTCCTAGCTTGACCCATATAATATTTTATGTTCCAAGCATAAGCTCAAAAGGTTGTGCATCTACTATTTAAGAAAGCAGTAGGAGCTATCATCAGCTTCATTGGAGGTCATCGCTAGGGTTCAATGCATCCATTCCTAGATTACACTTGATAATGGCTGTGACTGGGAGTTGTAGTTTTCCAAAAGCCTGGGAGCCGCAAGTTGACAATCCCGACACTATCCAAATGCACAAAGGCCAAATAAATCTTTGTGTTTTACTTTAACATCTTGCAATTTTGCTGATCTTTTTTTTTTTTTTTTAACAAAACCACATATCTCTATTATAATTATATAAGTCTTGCAAAAGCTTTTGGCATCTGCCTCCCAAGACTGTAGAGATATATTTGTTTTTCACAAACACATTTCAGTGTACGGATTATTGAGAGTATTGCAACAGCTTTTGGCAAGTTCCTACTTCTATCCTTCCAAATTCTCGAGCTGACCACTTCTTGACATTCGCTGATGGAGTCCAATATGTTGCAAAAGAAAGTTCAAAAAGGAAAATATTTTGTACCATATAAATCTCTAAATGAAGCGTCTGCTCATCTGCAGCGGATTAATGTTAGGGATCTGCTTTCGAGTCGCTTTACGGATCATATTGTAGAATGGAGGCATAAAGGGCAGTTCCCCAGTATGATCTTATAATTGGAAACGTTCCCTGTACACGCACTTGCTATCTGTTCACCCCTACTTACTGTGCCAGGCTCTGACAGGGTCAAGCTGGATCCAGATGTCGACTATCATAATGCTTTATTTAAAGGGCATCTGTCAGCAGCTTTGTACCTTTGACACTGGCTGACCTGTTACATGTGCACTTGGCAGCTGAAGGCGTCTGTGTTGGTCCCATGTTCATATGTGCCCGCAGAAAAATGATGTTTTAACATATGCAACTGAGCCTCTAGGAGCAACGGGGGCGTTACCATTACACCTAGAGGATCCGCTTTATCTGCAACTTCCACTCCCTCTCCACTTTGATTGACGAGGCTAGGCGTGATGACGTTTTCACTTCCTGACCCTGTCAATCAAAGTGGAGATGGCGTAGCAGTTGCAGAGAGAGAAGAGCCTCTAGGAGTAACAGCAACGCCCCCATTGCACTTAGAGGCTTATTTGCATATATTAAAACATTATTTTTCTGCTGCGCCCTCTCCACTTTGATTGACTGGCAGTATAAATGTAATAACATCTGCCCGGTCCTGTCAATCACAGTGCACAGGGAACAGCGGCTGCAGAGAGAGTAGAGCCTCTAGGTGTAATGGCAACGTCCCTGTTGATCCTAGAGGCATTTTTGCATATATTAAAAGAACATTTTTATAAAAAAATTTAATGCGGGCACATATGAACATGGGACCAACACAGACGCCTTCACCTGCCAAGCGCACATGCAACATGTCAGCCAGTGTCATAGGTACAAAACTGCTGACAGTTGCCCTTTAAGCCTATCTGTTATATAATGTATGACATTTTGTGGCATATCTTATTAGGTCTTCTGTATCTTCCAGCAGCTGCATTTCCTTAAGGCTATGTCCATGTGATAGAGACATGATGAAGATTTGGCAGAGGAATCTGCACCTACATCATCATCACATACACTAGCGTTCCACATTCACTGCATGCAAGCGGACCAAATTTCCATGCATTAGGGACCGCAATTCGCATGTGCACCATCCGTGCGGTTGCCGTAGATGAATCCAGACCCATTCAACTTGAAAGGATCCGTGATCCGTCCGCACTGCAAAAAAGAAATAGAACAGTGCTTCTGTGGGGTTCCGTTCCGCACCGTTCCTTCCAGATTGCAGACCCATTCAAGTGAATGGGTCGGCATCCAGAGTGCACACGGCCGTGTGCATGAGCGCTTAGGGTGCACAGTGCAGGAGGCGCCTCTACAGACATAGGACCCATTAGTGCACCTAAATATTTCTGTCTTTTGTAGGACTGAAAGCAGTTTTTTCATCAGTTTCCATCCATCACATTATTTTCCATTTTAATAGTGAACTATTTATTATATACACTGTATGCATATATTCATGTACAATTTGTATCCCATTGACGTCAAAGAAGGAGTTGTGAAGGATGCACCAGTTTCTCCTCCAGAGAACAGAAAATCTACCGTAAGATTAAAGAGGACCTCACCTCTCCTGACGTCTGTAGTTTTAGGTACTATTTGCATCCCTCACGCAATAACAATCCTTGAGCATATGACTCTATGTTGTGCTGTTCCTTTATCATTCTTTCTAGAAGTTATGAATGAATTGCCAGGTGTGCAATAAAGGTCCAGCTGGGTGTTACCAGTTGGAGGGGGGGGGGGGGGGGTCCCTGCACAGTCTGACTGGCAACACTGACTGGATAGTGTCAGACTTACAGGGACACGCCCCCAACTGCAAGCAGTTACTAAAACAGACATGTCAGGAGAGGTGACGTGTACTGTTTAGAGGGGTTTTCCATTATTTTTATGACAATGACAAATTCTCACGCCATTAATATCAGATCAGTGAGGGATCCGCTGTTTGGAAGTAGCTCATGTACCGGAAGTACACAGCGCCACCCCTGTGTAGTGGACAGAGCTGGTTACTGCAGAGCTGTGTAGTTCTGGTACCTATTCCCAGTGTGCGAAACTACACCAGAGCAGCTAATCAGCGGGAATGCAGGGTGTCATACCCCCGATGATGTCATGGTCTATCCTGAGGATAGAAATCCATATAAAAATACTAGGAAAATTAAACTAGTTAAGCCAGAAAACTAGATTGCATAATTAATCTGCCCTGATATGATTGGACCTGTATATTCTGCATTGGACATCAATTCACCAATCCACTTAGTTCTTAAAAAAAAAAAAAATAATAATAATAATAATAATAATAGAGTAATGAATTCACAAAGACCCAGGAGTGGAGCTCGCAGCAATAGGAAGCAGATGTCATAAAATGTATAGCAAATGAAGAAAAAATGATTAATAAATATCCAATGAGAAGTAGAAACATGTTTGTGTCCGTTTTGCAATACATTCTCAACCGACAATTATGAGCTTTATATACAGTATGTACTAAGCTTACTAATTATTAGATTTCCCTACCAGAACTCTTAGGCCTCATTCACACGAGCTAGTTTTGAGGTGAACGCATTGCACCCGCACTGAATCCGGACCCATTCATTTCTATGGGGCTGTGCACATGAGCGGTGATTTTCACGCATCACTTGTGTGTTGCTTGAAAATCGCAGCATGCTCTATTTTGTGCGTTTTTCACGCAATGCAGGTCCCATAGTAGTGAATGGGGCTGCGTGAAAATCGCAAGCAAGTGCGGTTGCGTGGCGATTTTCACGCACGGTTGCTAGGAGTCGATCGGGATGGGGACCCGATCTTTAATATTTTCCCTTATAAAATGGTTTTAAGGGAAAATATTAGGATTCTTAATACAGAATGCTTAGCGCTGGAGGGGTTAAAAAAATCTAATAATAATTTAACTCACCTTAATCCACTTGTTCACGCAGACCGGCTTCTCTTCTGTCTTCTTCTGTGAGGAATAGGACCTTTGATGACGTCACTACGTTCATCACATGGTCCGTCACATGATCCATCACCATGGTAAAAGATCATGTGATGAGCGTAGTGACGTTATCAAAGGTCCTATTCCTCACAGAAGAAGACAGAAGAGATGCTGGCTGCGCGAACGAGTGGATTAAGGTGAGTTAATTTTTTTTATAATTTTTTTTATAATTTTTTTTAACCCCTCCAGCGCTATTGTACTATGCAGTCTGTATTAAGAATGCTATTATTTTCCTTTGTAACCATGTTATAAGGGGAAATAATAACATCTACACAACCTTCAACCCAAACCTGAACTTCTGTGAAGAAGTCCGGGTCTGGGTACCACATTCAGTTTTTTATCACGCACGTGCAAAACGCATTGCACCGGCGCAATAAAAACTGAACAACGGAACGCAATCGCAGTCAAAACTGACTGCAATTGGGTACCTACTTGTGCGGGTTTGCCGCAACGCATCTGGACCTTATCCGGACACGCTCGTGTGAAAGAGGCCTTAGGCCTCTTTAACACGGGTGTTCTGGATTTGCTCCGGATGCGTCGCGTGTGCATTGCAAGTGCGCACACAATTTCAGTCAGTTTTGACTGCGAATGCGTTCCGATGTTCAGTTTTTATCGCGCGGGTGCAATGCGTTTTGCACGCACGTGATAAAAAACTGAATGTGGTACCCAGACTCGGACTTCTTCACTGAAGTTCAGGTTTGGGTTCGGTGTTCTGTAGATGTAATTATTTTCCCTTATAACATGGTTACAAAGGAAAATAATAGCATTCTGAATACAGAATGCTTCCTAAAATGTCGATTGAGGGGTTAAAAAATAAAATAAATGTACTCACCTTATTCACTTGTTCGCATCGTCTTCTTTCTTCTTCTTTCAGGACCTGCAAAAGGACCTTTGATGACATAATCGTGCTCACCACGTGGTGAGCGCGGTAACGTCAGCGCAGGTCCTGCTCAATGAAGATAGAAGATCTACTTTTTTGCGGAATGGAAATGCGGAAACGGAATACACACGGAGTACCTTCTGTTGTTTTTGCGGACCCATTGAAGTGAATGGTTCCGCATACGGTCCACAAAAAAACCGGAACGGAAGCGGAAAGAAAATACGTTTGTGTGCATGAGCCCTTACACCGATGCCAGTCACTGCCCATTCACTATGGAATATACTTTACACTTATCACTCTCTCCAGTGTTGCAGCCCCCTACCCTACGACTTCTCATCCCTATCCATCACCCCACCTGTGTGCTGCGCTCTGCCAACGATCTAAGCCTAAACTTCTCCATAATCCAAACCTTCCAATGGGGAGCGCTGCGATATGTTTTGTAGTCGCCTGCAGCACAAATAGTTTATCGTATCACAAGTGAGTTGTGTAGTATATGGAGAGTTATTTCTACCTCGCTGATAAAAACAAGTTAAAAAGCATCTGTCAGAAGGATCAGCCCTATTAAACCAGACGTAATGCCTAGTAGGGCTTACCCTGCTGTTTAAAAACACATTTTTCCTCCCCTGATGTGTTGCTGCATTGAGAAGAAATAAGCATTAAAAAAAAAATGCAAATTAGGATTGAAGTGCACTGAGGGCATGCCCAAGCCACTCGGTGCACCTTAGGTTATTCGCTCTTCTTTTGTGGACACTTGACTGACAGGGCAGATAGCCGGGTGGAAGGGCAAGCTTCCAGGGAATTGGCGCAGAGGAGCTGAGGTGCACTTAATTCCTCATTTTAAAGCTTTTAAAAGTATTTCTGTTAAATGCAGCAATGGATGAGGGGAAGAAAAGTGTGTTTAAGCAGCAGGGCTATCCCTACCAGACATTATGGCTAGTTTAATAGGGTTGATCCTGATGACAGATGCAATCTAAGTACTCACGCAGCGCAGATCATACATATACTGGCTGTTGAACAGGGTTGTGAGGCTGTGAAGTTGCAGACTTTTCTGGACATTTAGGCCTCGTGTGACCGGCAAATGTCCATACTGCTGGTCCGCAAACCACAGATCCGCAAAATATGGATACCTTCCGTGTGCGATCCACATTTTCTCACTCTCATACGTAGAAGTGACTGTTCTTTTCTGCAATATGGACAAGAATAGCGCATATTCTATAATTTGCGGAACAGCACATTACATCTGTGTGCTGTCGTTTTTTTTTTGTTTTTTTTTGCGAACCCATAAAATTGAAGGGGTCGGTGTGCCATCCGCAAAAAATGACGATCGGACGGGGATGCAAAATACGGTCGTGTGCATGTGCCCTTATATATATTTTTTTATATTGCTAAAGACGGTCATAGCTGTCGGCCGACTCTGTCCCGGCTTCCCCGTACACGTACATGTTCGGCCAAATGTGTATGCGTATTCAATGGTGAGGGGGGGGGGGGGGCACTCCCAGGAGAACAAAACAAAAGGACGAAAATATTCGCTTTGCCTGATCCTTCTGTCCCCCGACGTCATGAGAGAGGAGGATCAGGCAAAACAAATATTTTACAGTCGGCACATTAGAGTGTCGAGTTCAGCCAACAAAAGACTAGGGGGGTTATTTACTAACCAGAAATACGCGTATATCAGGTGTATATTTTTAAAAAACCGGTCTTAATAAATGACCCCCTAGGACCTTTGAAAAAAAAAAGTCAACCATTCTGTCAATTATCAGCCACATCACGGACTGTGACAATGGAGAACGCTCTTGTATGGCAGAGCCCCCCGCCTACCTAATTTCATGTGAATTGTAAATGTGAGGACAGGCGCGGTCTAATAGAGTTGAGGGCATCTGTCTCGTGCGGCGCTGTGTAGTCGCTCCCAGGCCGTGTTGATACAGTTGGTTGTAGGTAATAGGATTACAGCTGGCTTATTGCTTGCAGACTTTATAGAGGTGCCAAGAGTTAGGAGGCGGCCTGAGAGTGGGTTAATGGACTCTAATTTGGTGGCAATTTTGTTTTATGCCACCGCCTGGAATGTGTGAACAGATTATATCTCCTTTTAATGCGCTGATCTATCAGTGCCAGATACAAAAGCCAGATCCAATTGATTAAAATGGTCTGGCAGGCTGCAGTGGTCACCTTGTAATGCAACGTAAAAATCCATGCAGACAATAGAGAAGAACGGCTTCGTCCCAGATCCTACGATGACTCCTTGATTAGAAGTCACCAAGTCTTTCGTTTGCACACTGGCCAACGGCGGACTACTTCAAAGATTTGCGGAAGAGGTTGATCACGACCAGGATATTAAAGTGTCTGTATAATATGCACCTCACATGCAGATGGAGGATTGTATTGCTTTTCTTCATCATCCCCTCCCCCGCCCCAGGTACGCTACAATTCATGCGTTATACCACGTAGATTGCTAACAATCTCACAAGCCACAGTGTTCACTACTCATATTAATAATTAATCATATGATTTATTCTACTCCCCCCCCCCATAATATTGATATAACATCCATTGTGCAGTCATAATAAGCCCATTAGAGATTCATCATGACCCCTCTAATAATTATATGACGTAATATCAGAGCAGGAGAGGGCTCGGCTGATTAGAGGCACAGGGCGGTCATTATGTAACGCTCATATTAAATATGTATGCAGCCGGCAATTACATGTGTAATTATCGCTCAGTGACTCCCATGTATCGATCACTGGGTACAGCGACAGCGTCCAGCCTTGTCATTGCGGGACAGAGGACTGAATCTAGGACTGATGTTCAGGGAAGCGGGGTCGCGTTGAGCATTTGGCACGTTAGACTCTTCATGGGTTAACGGTAAGGCTCCATTCACACGTCCGCAAAATGGTTCAACATCCGTTCCGCAATTTTGCGGAACAGGTGCGGACCCATTCATTCTCTATGGCCAGCCACGACGAGGGTTGGGGACCTCTGTTCTGGAAGTTTTGGACCCAGAGGTAGGACCTACAACCGGTGGCCCCATAGCAAGGATCAAACCAGGGCCCCTACACAGGATAGAAGGGTTTCTGCCTAGACCCCTTTCAATGACCCTTGGACCATTTTTCCACTGCCTCGTTTGCTAAAAGTTGTTCCTTTAGAGCAGGCATCCTCAAACTGCGGCCCTCCAGCTGTTGCAAAACTACAACTCCCAGCATGCCCGAACAGCCTACAGGTATCAGCCTACAGCAGGGCATTGTGGGAGTTGTAGTTTTACAACAGCTGGAGGGCCGCAGTTTGAGGATGCCTGCTTTAGAGGATAGAGTCCTGGCCAAGTTTTTACCCCCGGTAGAAGAGGAGATGATCCCAACTGGGCCCCCTCTTACCCTGGGCCCCAAAGCAGTCGCATAGTCTGCTGCTATGGTAGTTACGCCCCTGCCTACAACTGTCAGATATTTATGGCATATCATGTGGCTATACTGCATATATCTAAGATATAGCCGTCATAAACTCTATGGAATGTCCTGCTTGTTCAGTGTCTTCCCAACTTGCTTTAGTGATTTTGATTCCGAAACATGTTACATCACAGACTGTGCCATAATTTGATGCTAGAAAAACTGAGAAAAAGTATAGCATTATAGGAGATTAGGCTACTTTCACACTTGTGGCAGTGTGATCCGGCGGGCAGTTCCTGGCCGTCGGATCCGCCGATCTGCTGCTGCCTGAAAGCATTTGTGAGACGGGTCCGGATGCAGATCCGTCTCACAAATGCATTGCAAGGACGGATCCGTCTCTCCGCTTGTCATGCGGACCGACGGATCCGTCTTGTACATTTTTCTCATTTTTACCAATCTGCGCATGCCGGAACGACGGGTCCGGCATTCCGGTATTCTGAATGCCGGATCCGGCGCTAATACATTCCTATGGGAAAAAATGCCGGATCCGGCGTTCAGGCATGTATTCAGTTTTTTTCGCCGGAGAGAAAACCGTAGCATGCTGCGGTTTTCTCTTTTGCCTGATCAGTCAAAACGACTGAACTGAAGACATCCTGATGCAAACTGAACGGATTACTCTCCATTCAGAATGCATGGGGATATGCCTGATCAGTTATTTTCCGGTATAGAGCCCCTAGGACGGAACTCTATGCCGGAAAAGAAAAACGCTAGTGTGAAAGTAGCCTTATTTAATCTACGAGGGGTATGACTGTATCCACTCAATTGATATGGAGTTGTCACCGGAGCTGCATTCAGAATTCTGCCCGCCTCTTTCTAGCACTGACCTCACATCTCCCAGCAACCCCATACTGAGGTATAAGAAGCTCCATTTAGAAAAGATTGTTACAATATGTTTTGTATGTTTTGCACAATGTAGCAGTCCTTCTTTGGCCTCTTGCACGTTACGTTCAGTTTTTTGCGTTCCGTATACGGACCGTATACGAAACCATTCATTTCAATGGATCCGCAAAAAAAAAGAAAGGTACTCCATATGCCTTCCGTTTCCGTTTTTCCGTTCCGTTCAAAGATAGAACATGTCCTATTATTGTCCGCATAACGGACAAGGATAGTACAGTTCTATCAGGGGCCAGCTGTTCCGTTCTGCAAAAAACGGAATGCACACGGACGTCATATTTTTTGTGGATCTGTCTTTTGCGGATGTATTTTTTTTTTAAGTATCTGATTGTAGAGGATTTTGCCACTGGGACCAGCATGATCAAGAGACCATGGGTCCTATGCGCCAATATAAATGCAGTGGAAGTTTTTTCCAATGGGAAAGTTCCCTCTCCCTATGGAGAAACATTAATGTATAATGATAGGAACCCCACTCAGTTGAGAACTATGTAATGTGAATGGCTTGAATTAGAATCCCCTTCTAGTGACTGGATTTAATAAAGCTATATGGCTATATTTGAATTCGCAATATTTCGCGAATATTTGGGTGAATATTCAGCATATATTCGCAAAGTCGTGATTTTGAGATTGCGAAAATCAGCAATGTAAAATGCGCGTAATGCGCGCACAATACAGGTGTGGGTCACTTTTGCTACATTTCTCAATCTGCTAGAAGTTTCCGGAGACTGGAGAAAATGGTTGGCACACGTGGCAATCACCGCCCATGCTTATCTGTGGTCCTGCAGCTTAACGTCCAGTCCCTGATGTCTCTGTAGGTATTATATGGTAGTGAATAGTTTTACACAGTGCATTGATTTAAATGAGAAATGGTAATTAACAGACTGACGTGAGCCATATGGAGCCATAAATACGCTCCTATTCCAGACAAAATAACAAATGTGTTACCCGGCCTTGTCTAGAACACGGCGCTCGCCCTCCTGAATTTATGTCTGTAAGATCAGGACAGCTGCAAGAGGGCTTTAATGTATAGACATTTAAAGCCTTGCCAGTGAGAAGGACATTTTTCTATTAATCTGTTCAACTTGTCGGGCTTTTATTTTAGTAAATATTAGAATGTGTTTCAGCGAGATTATTTAACCCCTTTAGGCACCAACACTATTTCTATCTATTTAGGGCTCGTTCACAGGAATTTGTGATGCCCGTTGCCGTATTGAGGACCGCATTTGCGGATCCGCAATACACGGGCACCGTTCCGTGGCCATTCCACACCACAGATGTGGACCCATTAAAATCCGCAAATCCGGAGATGCAGAACGGAAGAATGGAACGGAACACTATGGAAGCACTACGGAGTGCCTTCTGGGGTTCCGTTCAGTGCTTCCACACCGCAAAAAGATATAACTTGCTCTTTCTTTATGCGGAACGGAAGGATCACGGACCCATTTAGGTGAATGGGTCTGCGATCCCCATGCGCCTGCCCCACGGACGGTGCCCGTGCATTGCGGACCCTAATGCTGCTATTGTCTATGGCTGTCTTGCCTCACTGCAACCACTATGGGGCTGTCATCATATAACTGAAAGATGGTGCCCTTACCTCTTAAAAGGTGCTAAATTGCTGTACCGTGCCATTTTGTTTAGGTTAAAAAGAGGGCACTTACGAGGTTTAGACAAATATAGCAGACGGTTCACTAGTGCTCATGGTGGCCAAATAAAGTTGGCCATTCACATGCATGGTGTTGGCTGAAGGATCGTTTGCTAACAGCTATCTCTCCTGACTCCTCCATACATGTTCAGTTTGGCCGAGCATGTATGTGTTGTCAATGGGGAGAGAGGCGTTGGGAGAACAAAAGGATCGGGCAAAATTTTCTTCTGCTGATCCTTCTATCCCTCAACATCATCTGATGGGGGAGAGGCAGGAGCAGGAGCATCCCCTACAGATTAGACTGTCAGCCTTGGCAAGTTTGGCCAACAGTACTTCAATATGTATGGGGGCTTCAGAAGTTTCAGATTGTGCACCCCAAGGGTGTTGCTTTTGGGGTGAAGAGATGACAGTCACACCTAGGCTAAAAGTCCCACTGCCACATAGGAAAATACCAGTATTATAAATGGCATATGGTAGGTTGGACATGACAGAAAGTAAGTTCCTCTTTCAGTAATGGCAGCAAGTTTTGGTTGTCACCCTTGGAAGAAATTGCAAACTTTTTGAGGGTTTTAGGCTGGAATTCTGGGCCTTTTTTTTATAACAAGATTTGATCAAGAACCCCCATGAGGTTAACATGCACAAGACCCCTTCAGATCATTTTAGTGCAGGGGGGGGGTAAAATATTTCTAAAATGGTGAAAATAGCCATGCGATAAGAATGTAGTAATCTGGCGCTATGAGCCGGGACATTGGAGATCTCTTACAGGGAGTAGTTTAAATTACACACTAAACTCTGAACTGTAAAAGCCTCATTCCTTTTCTCACTTGTAACGAGTGTTTAACACTTTACCAGATCTGAGGATTAACATGTGATTGACATCGACTGATGTTTTCTGAACTCGAAAAACATTGCACAAGAATCATTCTAAAGGAAAATGTACGAAGCCTGATATAAGCCGCTGCGAAGGAACAGAGGAAAGTGGAACTGGAAAGTTACAGGACAGAAAAAAGTGTATATGTCTGGTATCTCAATCAACCTATGGATAAAACCAGAATTTAAGTTCTGTAGATATCAAATCAGTAGCATTTTTGGGGTGTCCTTATAATTACTGATAACTGGTGGGTTTATTATATGCAGAAGTAACACTCATGCTCAGCTAGGCCCACCTTGCCCATTAATGTCAATGGCTGCAAGTGATGGGTTGGCAGTAGGGATGAGCGAACTCGAACTGTATAGTTCGGGTTCGTACCGAATTTTGGGGTGTCCGTGACACGGACCCGAACCCGGACATTTTCGTAAAAGTCCGGGTTCGGGTTCGGTGTTCGTCGCTTTCTTCGCGCTTTTGTGACGCTTTCTTGGCGCTTTTTGAAAGGCTGCAAAGCAGCCAATCAACAAGCGTCATACTACTTGCCCCAAGAGGCCATCACAGCCATGCCTACTATTGGCATGGCTGTGATTGGCCAGAGCACCATGTGACCCAGCCTCTATTTAAGCTGGAGTCACATAGCGCCGCCCGTCACTCTGCTCTGATTAGCGTAGGGAGAGGTTGCGGCTGCGACAGTAGGGCGAGATTAGGCAGATTAACTCCTCCAAAGGACTTGATTAACTGATCGATCTGCAGCTGTGGATCATTGAGCTGCTGATCCTCAATTGCTCACTGTTTTTAGGCTGCACAGACCGTTTGTCAGTCTCATTTTTCTGGGGTGATCGGCGGCCATTTTGTGTCTTGTGGTGCGCCAGCACAAGCTGCGACCAAGTGCATTTAACCCTCAATGGTGTGGTTGTTTTTTGGCTAAAGCCTACATCAGGGTGAAGCTGTCACACCAAGTGCATTTATCCAGCAATAGTCTGTTCATTTTTTGGCCATATACAAAATCAGGGGCAAGCTGCGCCTGTCACCAAGTGCATTTAACCCTCAATGGTGTGGTTGTTTTTTGGCTAAAGCCTACATCAGGGTGAAGCTGTGACACCAAGTGCATTTAACCAGCAATAGTCTGTTCATTTTTTGGCCATATACAAAATCAGGGGCAAGCTGCGCCTGTCACCAAGTGCATTTAACCCTCAATGGTGTGGTTGTTTTTTGGCTAAAGCCTACATCAGGGTGAAGCTGTCACACCAAGTGCATTTAACCAGCAATAGTCTGTTCATTTTTTGGCCATATACAAAATCAGGGGCAAGCTGCGCCTGTCACCAAGTGCATTTAACCCTCAATGGTGTGGTTGTTTTTTGGCTAAAGCCTACATCAGGGTGAAGCTGTCACACCAAGTGCATTTAACCAGCAATAGTCTGTTTATTTTTTGGCCATATCCCAGTCTAATTCTGTCACTAAATCCATACCGGTCACCCAGCGCCTAAATACTAGGCCTCAAATTTATATCCAGCTAAATCTGTCCCTAGTGCTGTAGCTGGGCGAGTTATTTAGTGTCCGTTCAAGCACATTTCTTGTTCTGGGTTGAAATACAATTCCCAATTTAGCAATTTCATAATTTAGTGGTTCCTGCTATATCAGAGCTATTTGAAATCTATCCCAAAAAGGGTATATAATATTGAAGGTGCACATTGGGTCATTCAGAATAACTTCACACACACCCGCTACTGTGTATTTCCAAGTCTAATTCTGTCACTAAACCCATACCTGTCACCCAGCGCCTAAATACTAGGCCTCAAATTTAAATCCCTCTAAATCTCTCGTTACCCACCGCTGTACTGTTGTTGCTGGGCAAGATATTTAGTGTCCGTCAAAGCACATTTTTTGTTCTGGGTTGAAGTACAATTCCCAATTTAGCAATTTCATAATTTAGTGGTTTCTGCTATATCAGAGCTATTTGAAATCTATCCCTAAAAGGGTATATAATATTGAAGGTGCACATAGGGTCATTCAGAATAACTTCACACACACGCTTCTGTGCATTTCCAAGTCTAATTCTGTCACTAAATCCATACCGGTCACCCAGCGCCTAAATACTAGGCCTCAAATTTATATCCCGCTGAATTTGAATACAATACATTGGGCCAAATAATATATTTGTTGTTGTGGTGAACCATAACAATGAGAAAAACATCTAGTAAGGGACGCGGACGTGGACATGGTCGTGGTGGTGTTAGTGGACCCTCTGGTGCTGGGAGAGGACGTGGCCGTTCTGCCACATCCACACGTCCTAGTGTACCAACTACCTCAGGTCCCAGTAGCCGCCAGAATTTACAGCGATATATGGTGGGGCCCAATGCCGTTCTAAGGATGGTAAGGCCTGAGCAGGTACAGGCATTAGTCAATTGGGTGGCCGACAGTGGATCCAGCACGTTCACATTATCTCCCACCCAGTCTTCTGCAGAAAGCGCACAGATGGCGCCTGAAAACCAACCCCATCAGTCTGTCACATCACCCCCATGCATACCAGGGAAACTGTCTCAGCCTCAAGTTATGCAGCAGTCTCTTATGCTGTTTGAAGACTCCGCTGGCAGGGTTTCCCAAGGGCATCCACCTAGCCCTTCCCCAGCGGTGAAAGACATAGAATGCACTGACGCACAACCACTTATGTTTCCTGATGATGAGGACATGGGAATACCACCTCAGCATGTCTCTGATGATGACGAAACACAGGTGCCAACTGCTGCGTCTTTCTGCAGTGTGCAGACTGAACAGGAGGTCAGGGATCAAGACTGGGTGGAAGACGATGCAGGGGACGATGAGGTCCTAGACCCCACATGGAATGAAGGTCGTGCCACTGACTTTCACAGTTCGGAGGAAGAGGCAGTGGTGAGACCGAGCCAACAGCGTAGCAAAAGAGGGAGCAGTGGGCAAAAGCAGAACACCCGCCGCCAAGAGACTCCGCCTGCTACTGACCGCCGCCATCTGGGACCGAGCACCCCAAAGGCAGCTTCAAGGAGTTCCCTGGCATGGCACTTCTTCAAACAATGTGCTGACGACAAGACCCGAGTGGTTTGCACGCTGTGCCATCAGAGCCTGAAGCGAGGCATTAACGTTCTGAACCTGAGCACAACCTGCATGACCAGGCACCTGCATGCAAAGCATGAACTGCAGTGGAGTAAACACCTTAAAACCAAGGAAGTCACTCAGGCTCCCCCTGCTACCTCTTCTGCTGCTGCCGCCTCGGCCTATTCTGCTGCTGCCGCCTCGGCCTCTTCCTCCGCCTCTGGAGGAACGTTGGCACCTGCCGCCCAGCAAACAGGGGATGTACCACCAACACCACCACCACCACCTCCGTCACCAAGCGTCTCAACCATGTCACACGCCAGCGTTCAGCTCTCCATCTCACAAACATTTGATAGAAAGCGTAAATTCCCACCTAGCCACCCTCGATCCCTGGCCCTGAATGCCAGCATTTCTAAACTACTGGCCTATGAAATGCTGTCATTTAGGCTGGTGGACACAGACAGCTTCAAACAGCTCATGTCGCTTGCTGTCCCACAGTATGTTGTTCCCAGCCGGCACTACTTCTCCAAGAGAGCCGTGCCTTCCCTGCACAACCAAGTATCCGATAAAATCAAGTGTGCACTGCGCAACGCCATCTGTGGCAAGGTCCACCTAACCACAGATACGTGGACCAGTAAGCACGGCCAGGGACGCTATATCTCCCTAACTGCACACTGGGTAAATGTAGTGGCAGCTGGGCCCCAGGCGGAGAGCTGTTTGGCGCACGTCCTTCCGCCGCCAAGGATCGCAGGGCAACATTCTTTGCCTCCTGTTGCCACCTCCTCCTTCTCGGCTTCCTCCTCCTCTTCTTCCACCTGCTCATCCAGTCAGCCACACACCTTCACCACCAACTTCAGCACAGCCCGGGGTAAACGTCAGCAGGCCATTCTGAAACTCATATGTTTGGGGGACAGGCCCCACACCGCACAGGAGTTGTGGCGGGGTATAGAACAACAGACCGACGAGTGGTTGCTGCCGGTGAGCCTCAAGCCCGGCCTGGTGGTGTGTGATAATGGGCGAAATCTCGTTGCAGCTCTGGGACTAGCCAATTTGACGCACATCCCTTGCTTGGCGCATGTGCTGAATTTGGTGGTGCAGAAGTTCATTCACAACTACCCCGACATGTCAGAGCTGCTGCATAAAGTGCGGGCCGTCTGTTCGCGCTTCCGGCGTTCACATCCTGCCGCTGCTCGCCTGTCTGCGCTACAGCGTAACTTCGGCCTTCCCGCTCACCGCCTCATATGCGACGTGCCCACCAGGTGGAACTCCACCTTGCACATGCTGGACAGACTGTGCGAGCAGCAGCAGGCCATAGTGGAGTTTCAGCTGCAGCACGCACGGGTCAGTCGCACTACAGAACAGCACCACTTCACCACCAATGACTGGGCCTCCATGCGAGACCTGTGTGCCCTGTTGCGCTGTTTCGAGTACTCCACCAACATGGCCAGTGGCGATGACACCGTTATCAGCGTTACAATACCACTTCTATGTCTCCTTGAGAAAACACTTAGGGCGATGATGGAACAGGAGGTGGCCCAGGAGGAGGAGGAGGAGGATGAGGAAGAGGGGTCATTTTTAGCACTTTCAGGCCAGTCTCTTCGAAGTGACTCAGAGGGAGGTTTTTTGCAACAGCAGAGGCCAGGTACAAATGTGGCCAGCCAGGGCCCACTACTGGAGGACGAGGAGGACGAGGATGAGGAGGAGGTGGAGGAGGATGAGGATGAAGCATGGTCACAGCGGGGTGGCACCCAACGCAGCTCGGGTCCATCACTGGTGCGTGGCTGGGGGGAAAGGCAGGACGATGACGATACGCCTCCCACAGAGGACAGCTTGTCCTTACCCCTGGGCAGCCTGGCACACATGAGCGACTACATGCTGCAGTGCCTGCGCAACGACAGCAGAGTTGCCCACATTTTAACCTGTGCGGACTACTGGGTTGCCACCCTGCTGGATCCACGCTACAAAGACAATGTGCCCACCTTACTTCCTGCACTGGAGCGTGATAGGAAGATGCGCGAGTACAAGCGCACGTTGGTAGACGCGCTACTGAGAGCATTCCCAAATGTCACAGGGGAACAAGTGGAAGCCCAAGGCCAAGGCAGAGGAGGAGCAAGAGGTCGCCAAGGCAGCTGTGTCACGGCCAGCTCCTCTGAGGGCAGGGTTAGCATGGCAGAGATGTGGAAAACTTTTGTCAACACGCCACAGCTAACTGCACCACCACCTGATACGCAACGTGTTAGCAGGAGGCAACATTTCACTAACATGGTGGAACAGTACGTGTGCACACCCCTCCACGTACTGACTGATGGTTCGGCCCCATTCAACTTCTGGGTCTCTAAATTGTCCACGTGGCCAGAGCTAGCCTTTTATGCCTTGGAGGTGCTGGCCTGCCCGGCAGCCAGCGTTTTGTCTGAACGTGTATTCAGCACGGCAGGGGGCGTCATTACAGACAAACGCAGCCGCCTGTCTACAGCCAATGTGGACAAGCTGACGTTCATAAAAATGAACCAGGCATGGATCCCACAGGACCTGTCCGTCCCTTGTCCAGATTAGACATTAACTACCTCCCCATAACCATATATTATTGGACTCCAGGGCACTTCCTCATTCAATCCTATTTTTATTTTCATTTTACCATTATATTGCGATGCTACCCAAAGTTGAATGAACCTCTCCTCTGCCTGTGTGCTAGGCCTAAATATATGCCAATGGACTGTTGCAGTGGTGGCTGACATGAAGCCTGATTCTCTGCTATGACATGCAGACTAATTCTCTGCTGACATGAAGCCAGATTGTCTGTTACGGGACCTCTCTCCTCTGCCTGGGTGCTGGGCCTAAATTTATGACAATGGACTGTTGCAGTGGTGGCTGACGTGAAGCCTGATTCTCTGCTATGACATGCAGACTGATTCTCTGCTGACATGAAGCCAGATCCTCTGTTACGGGACCTCTCTCCTCTGCCTGGGTGCTGGGCCTAAATTTATGACAATGGACTGTTGCAGTGGTGGCTGACGTGAAGCCTGATTCTCTGCTATGACATGCAGACTGATTCTCTGCTGACATGAAGCCAGATCCTCTGTTACGGGACCTCTCTCCTCTGCCTGGGTGCTGGGCCTGAATATATGCCAATGGACTGTTGCAGTGGTGGGTGACGTGAAGCCTCATTCTCTGCTATGACATGCAGACTAATTCTCTGCTGACATGAAGCCAGATTGTCTGTTACGGGACCTTTCTCCTCTGCCTGGGTTCTGGGCCTAAATTTATGAAAATTGACTCTTACAGTGGTGGGTGACGTGAAGCCTGATTCTCTGCTATGATATGAAGACTGATTCTCTGCTGACATGAAGCCAGATTGTCTGTTACGGGACCTTTCTCCTCTGCCTGGGTTCTGGGCCTAAATTTATGAAAATTGACTCTTACAGTGGTGGGTGACGTGAAGCCTGATTCTCTGCTATGATATGAAGACTGATTCTCTGCTGACATGAAGCCAGATTGTCTGTTACGGGACCTTTCTCCTCTGCCTGGGTTCTGGGCCTAAATTTATGAAAATTGACTCTTACAGTGGTGGGTGACGTGAAGCCTGATTCTCTGCTATGATATGAAGACTGATTCTCTGCTGACATGAAGCCAGATTGTCTGTTACGGGACCTTTCTCCTCTGCCTGGGTTCTGGGCCTAAATTTATGAAAATTGACTCTTACAGTGGTGGGTGACGTGAAGCCTGATTCTCTGCTATGATATGAAGACTGATTCTCTGCTGACATGAAGACAGATTCTCTGTTACGGGACCTCTCTCCTCTGCCTGTGTGTGTGCTGGGCCTAAATATATGCCAATGGACTGTTGCAGTGGTGGCTGACGTGAAGCCTCATTCTCTGCTATGACATGCAGACTAATTCTCTGCTGACATGAAGACAGATTCTCTGTTACGGGACCTCTCTCCTCTGCCTGTGTGTGTGCTGGGCCTAAATATATGCCAATGGACTGTTGCAGTGGTGGCTGACGTGAAGCCTCATTCTCTGCTATGACATGCAGACTAATTCTCTGCTGACATGAAGCCAGATTGTCTGTTACGGGACCTCTCTCCTCTGCCTGTGTGTGTGCTGGGCCTAAATATATGCCAATGGACTGTTGCAGTGGTGGCTGACGTGAAGCCTCATTCTCTGCTATGACATGCAGACTAATTCTCTGCTGACATGAAGACAGATTCTCTGTTACGGGACCTCCCTCCTCTGCCTGGGTGCTGGGCCTAAATATATGCCAATGGACTGTTGCAGTGGTGGCTGACGTGAAGCCTCATTCTCTGCTATGACATGCAGACTAATTCTCTGCTGACATGAAGACAGATTCTCTGTTACGGGACCTCTCTCCTCTGCCTGGGTGCCGGGGCCTAAATATCTGAGAATGGACTGTTCCAGTGGTGGGTGACGGGAAGCCAGATTCTCTGCTATGGAACCTCTCTCCAATTGATTTTGGTTAATTTTTATTTATTTAATTTTTATTTTAATTCATTTCCCTATCCACATTTGTTTGCAGGGGATTTACCTACATGTTGCTGCCTTTTGCAGCCCTCTAGCTCTTTCCTGGGCTGTTTTACAGCCTTTTTAGTGCCGAAAAGTTCGGGTCCCCATTGACTTCAATGGGGTTCGGGTTCGGGACGAAGTTCGGATCGGGTTCGGATCCCGAACCCGAACATTTCCGGGATGTTCGGCCGAACTTCTCGAACCCGAACATCCAGGTGTTCGCTCAACTCTAGTTGGCAGTCCTCAGACCCCTTGATATGCAGCTATTCAGTCCTATTCAACTCAATGGGATGAGCTGAGTACAAGGACCCTTCATTGTGGTAATCAACAGCGTTCCCAGGGGTGAGGCACCAACCAATCAATAATTAATGGCTTAGCCTTAACCCTTTCTTAGCCTTAGCCTTAACACTTTAGCCTTAACACTTTTTTTTTGTTTTTGTGTTTTGTTTTGTGGTCCCTGCCTTCCCAGAGCCATAACTTTTTTATTTTTCCTTTCACATAGCGGTATTTTTGATTTTTGCGGGACAAGTTGTACTTTTCAACGCCACCATTTAATATTGCATATGATGTAATGGATAGCAGGAAAAAAAAAATTCTGACAAAGTTTAAATTTTTTTTTTTTTACGACATTCGATGTGTGATAAAAATGACCATTCCATAGGTCAGTACGATTCTGGCGATACTATATGTATAGTTTTTCTTGTGTTTCTAATGGTAAAATAATAAAAACGTTGGAAAAAATCTGTTTTATTTTTTCATCGGCATATTTTGACCCCTATAACTTTTATTTATTTATTTGTACGGAGCCGGGTGGGGGCTCATTTTTTGCGGGGTGATCTTTACTTTTTATTGATACCATTCTGGGGTGTGCATGACTTTTTGATCACTTTTTATTTAATGTTTTGTAGAAAATAAAGTGACCAAAAAACGGCGAATCAGCCATTTTAACACTTTTTTCCGTTTCGCCGTTTGTTTTTATGGGGAAGACATTTTTACATTTTTATACTATGGGTGTTTTTGTACGTGCCGATACCCATGATGTGTATTTTATTTATTTTTCAGTTCTTTTATTTTTATTTTGGGGAAAGGGGGGTGTTTTGAATTTTATGTTTTTTTATTAAAAAAAAACTTTATTTTCTATTTATTTTTTTTATTTATTTTTTTGCATTAGCATTGGAGTCTATGAAAAAATTACTAGTTTCTGTGCAGCAGCCTCCTGTCATTCATTAAGACAGAGGTTGCTGCACACAAGCTCCGGCTCCTCCGATTGCCGCACGGGGGAGCCGGAGCATTGCCGAAAGCGTGCGCGGTATATCACGCGATCAGATGCGGTATTACGCACGCTCAGATTGACCACGGCATCTGAAGTGTAAAATGTCTGTGTCACGGACATTAGCCGCGAGTGTTCGCTGTAAAAAAAATAGCAGGCACCCCGCGGCTATGGCGCCCGCTCAGCTCATCTTTAAAGACCCAGTCGGAAAGGGATTAAAGGAGGTGTCCAGGATTTCACTTGGGCTGGCCTATCTCCAGGATAGGCTGTCTATATGTGATCAGCAGGGGTCCGACACCTTACACCCCCACCAATCAGGTGTCTGGCGTAAGAGCTACCGCAGAACAGCTGATCGGCAGGAATGTGAGGTGTCAGATCCCAGTTGACCAGATATTGATGGCCTATGCTCAGGGTAGTCCATCTATAGTAGAATCCTGGACAACCCTTTTAAGAAAAGCCCTTAAAGTTCTGTTCTGCAGCCTAAGGTCTTGTCTAGTAGCAACTGTTTCCTGACTGTTTCAATTGCCTCTGTAGTGGGTATGCAGGTGAAGAGGGATGTAACATCATAGGAGACCATTGTTTCTTCTGTGCCCAATACCAAGTTCTGGATTTTTGGTGGTGAAATCCTGAGAGTTCTGTATGTGATGTTGTGTGTTTCCAACCAAGGGCGCTAGGATTCTGGCTAAGTATTTTGCCACATTGTAGGTCACAGAGTTGATGCTGCTGACAATTGGCCTGAGAGGGGTTCTGTCCTTATGTATATTAGGAAGTCTATAAATACATGGAGGGGCTTCCCCAGGGTAGAGGCGATGATACATGGCCCGATCATTGATTTTCTCCTTTTCTAGTTGTTGTAGTAGTTCTATAACAATGCTGTCTTGACACCTTTTTCTCTGAAGTCTTTATCACCTACTGACTCCAATTAGGATAATGGGATCAACACCTTTGACCCCATGCTGGGTATAATGACCTCTGACCCCATGCTGGGTATAATTACCAGATGTTGATTCAGTTACATATTTATTCCCAGAGAATTCTTGTACAGTCACTCAGAATTGAGAAAGCTCGTTGGAAGAACGAGTGAAACGTTTTCAAGAAATCTACAGTACGTCCAGTTGCCTTGATTTATTCTTTACAGATATTACTGTAATATATTAAGCAATCTGATCCATGACAATGAAAAACAATGCAACGATCTCTTATTGTTTGACTAGAATGAGTGACTCATAAGAATCAGCTGTATATAAAAAAGCAAAGAAGAAAAATACAAATCTGTGGCCTGTGAAGAATTTTTCATCATGCATCTAATCTGCTGGAAAACAGACGTTTTCCCATTGCCCAAGGCCAACTGGCTGCAATGTCCACAACACGTCTGAGCAGAGGGCTAATATGTATTAAAGGCACACAACAATATAACTTATGTTAATAGGTTTCTTTTGTGCTGTACCGAGCCTTCCAAGATTGGATTTTCAGTACACTGACTGCTCTTTCTTTAGAGTCTAATTGATTTCCTTGACATCTCTTTTCGTCTGGCAAAACGCCCGTCTAAGTACTTTGTCTGACCTCTAGGCCCAGCGCCAGATATCGATTCAGTATCTACAATAGCTACGTTGTATCTTCTCTTCAATCTTTGATAATCTGCCAACTAGAGAGAGACAGGAAGTCAATGGTTTGCAAATGTTCTATTAGTGTCAGTAGATCCGTATTTCCTTATGGGAGTAATGTAATTTGTATTGTTAAAATATCCAATGCAGAGAGAGGTATTTTTCATTGTAAAAAAAAAAAAAAATCTGTACACGCTAAAACATACTTAGATGCTTAAAATCAGGCTACAGGGTAGTTTAACCAAGGCCACCTTTGAACCCTATTTACAGTTTACATACAGCATCTACAATCTATTAAAATGTGCTTAGTATTGAAGATGTGTTGCTTAGTTATCCTTTAAACCTGAGATTAAAGCCTGTTTTATATCCTGTTTCTCATGTGCTGTATTTCTTACACGTTCACATTGTCCAGCATACCCTGCTGGTTCAGTGTCTGCATAGATTTCCTGCCTGTGCCTTGCATGGAGACTGCTTTGGTGATTTGCAATCTTGGAATTATTGTCTTTATAGCTTATACCAGAGGTGGCCAACCTGTGGCAGTCCAGCTTTTGTGAAACTCCCAGCATGCATACTTGCTCTGCCCTTGTCGGTACTCTCATAGAAATAAATGAAGCATGCTGGGAATTGCAGTGTCACAGGTTGCCCACCCCTGGTTTGTACCAATCATTGTATCAAAATGAAGATTCATGGTGGACCAATGCCTAGATCCAAGCCCTCCTCACGGCGCAGGCCTGGAACATAACAATCTGACGCTACCAGCATTTAATTAAGGGAGGCATGGGAGCTAATGAATACTTAGGCCTTATGCACACAGCCGTTCCATGCACTGGGGACCGCAATTGCCCAATTGCGGGCAACATCCGTGCAGCGGGTCGGACCCATTCAGCTTTTTTGCGGTGCGGAACCACGGAAAGAAACACCATGGAAGCACTCCGTAGTGCTTCCGGTGTTCCGTTCCGTGACTCCGTTCCGCATCTCCGGAATTGCGGACCCATTCAAGTGTATGGGTCCGCATCCGTGATGCGGAGTGCACACGGCTGGTGGCCGTGGATTGCCGACCCGCCGTTTGCGGGCCGCAATACGGCCACGGCCGCCCAATGGCCGTGTGCATGAGGCCTTGCTGTCAGAATCCTGGTGGATTTTGTCAGGATATAAGCACAAAGTCTACACCAAAATCCTAACAACAATCCTGAATGTGTGAACAGCATTTATTCTTCCAGGTTGCAGTGCAACTAGGGCCAGGCTGAGGCATTTTGGACACACTAGAGGAAATGCATTTGTCAAAAGTTGTGATTTTCAAAGGGCTGTCCCTCGAACCAGAACCAAAAAAATGGGTGGAGTTTACTTTCCATAGAAATGGGGGTAACTGAGGCCTTCCTCGAAGAAAGAAGTCAATGTAGGACCCATAAAAGAGCACTGAAACATAACTAGCTGTACAAAAACTGGCTACAGATGGGTGTTTGGTTTGGCTAATATCCCTACAAAAACTGGCTACAGATGGGTGTTTGGTTTGGCTAATATCCCTATCCATGCTACATGGCTCTTTTATGGGTCAGACATTGAGGGTAGTTACTTATAGGTGGTACTGGAGGAAAACAAATCTGCATATTTTTTTCCCATTGTGCATTGTCTGTCAGACTCCTTGAATCAGCTAGATCTCCTCAATGAGAAGCAGTAATGAGGTGACATAAAACAAAACAAGTGATAGCCCCCATCAGGTAGAGACTCACTTTACTATCAGATTTATTAAGGGATTGTCCACTGCCGGCCCTCATAGGCCTGCTTATCATGTAATAGCTTGGTTCTGTTGACAAGCTTGATGATTGGCTCAAGGTAAACTGGTATCATGATCATATCATTGATATGAGGTTATACATTTGTGGAAAGATGAAGATATAGATACAGATTAACCAAAGTATATATATATATATATATATATATATATATATATAGTAAATCCAAAAAACGAGGCAGCACTCCGACTTCAGGTGAAAGGTTGATGACCCAATTTATTTCCCAGGCAACGTTTCGGCCTACTCAATGAGGCCTTTGTCAAGCAAAGCAATAGTGTCACAAGTGAGTATATATATATACCCATAATTCCAAAGTGAAAATCAATCACATGATACATACTAAGTGGATAATTTGACACATGATACACACATCACGTACACAATTAATCACATGATATCCAAGACTATTAGAAAGTAATCAAACTAAAACAGTGCATAAATGTGATAAAAACCATACAATTCATAATACAGAATCTCCATAATTGTAGTGAATACATAATAAATATGACACATAATAAAAAAATTTACTCGTGAGCCTGTGCATTAGTGCTGAAGTGGAAGTGCACAGTATCTAAAGCGTTAAAGTGACATCAGCTGATTCAAATACAGCTGTATTACCGTGATATATATATAGAGAGAGAGAGAGAGAGAGAGAACATTGCCACATTAATATATCAAATCTGCTTGTAATGATCAACGTTTAACTCCACTTTAAAAGGAAATTCCTATATTCATTATAACTGAAATGCCTGTAGAACTTACCTTTCCACTTTTAAAATGATTTCCATATTTTTGGTGGCAGAATAATTTGGACCAAAAGCTGCTCCCTTAAATTCATGTCATACCCCAAAACTGCCAAAATGCCCCATACACAATGCCACAGGAGCTAGTGAGCGCCCATAAATCGTATCCTTATAAACAGCGTAAGTGTTCACCATATTCAATTACAGAACACTTCATAAAAAGATCCATAGTGCCCCATAAAGCATGACAGAGTGCCCACATAAAGTGCCCCTATAATCAGCATCATAGTGCCTCATATACAATACCAGATCATAGACATTGCCAGCTGAAAACAGACCCACACCCATATATACTATGCCAGACTGCCCTATAATAAAATTCCAGTGTACTCTATAAGCAGAGGAGATCTGAGTATTCCCATAGTGTCAAATGCCCCATAAGCAGTTTTCTCCTATAAACAGTGTACCCACTTGCAGTCGAGCTGTAGCATCATTGTTAATTTCGATTATCTTCAAATCTGCTTGTCCATCAACAATGAAACTAAAGAATCACTATACTTTCACACAACTTTGTATAAATCAATAGTACGAGCAACCACAAGAAACTTTGTAATATGTTTTATCAGTTCTCTTGTTATCAACTCCCCACCCCCTTGCCAATTGCTTTCCACGTTCAAAAATCCCTTGAATTACGATGGAGAAGCTCCATAGAAGGATTATATTACACATGTCAATAAAAGTCTATGGAGAGGGAGGAGAAGTGAGCAGCAGCATGAGTGAGAAGGGACTCAACGAGAGACACTAAAGACAGTTATATAGGAGATTTATCTCAGCACAAGTACATACACAACCAATAGAGGGCACTACCTTTCTGTAATGTCCTTCATGATCCTGTGACAAACTTCTGAGTGACAAAGAGAAGCTTAGGAAGCAGCTTCTCCTCTACTTTCCGGGTGCAGTGGATGTCAGCTAGTCTGCAGAGCTGCAAACAAAATGCTCAATGTACAAAGGAAAACTGCAAAAAAATGCCAGACAAGTGATATAGTGGCCAGAAATAGTGTTATGCCTCATGTACACACTGTACTACTAATGCAGAATTTGTTCAAAGGTAAAGTCCACTTGATTTCAAAACAGTGCCAATCTGAATGTTGGTATGGCTTCGGTCACATTGCGGACATATTGTGCACATACTTCAGTCACAATGCAACCTCAGAGTGTGAGCGTAGCCTAAAAATGCTGATTTACCTTCTCTGTAAGGTACAGTCACACAGTCAGGAAGCCAATGTACTTAGTGCATCGTAAAAGGAAAGAAAGTATAGAGGACTTTTTGCAGAAACTTGACCATGTGGCCGTACCCTAAGGTCACATGCACACGGCTGTACAGTTTATGCGGATTTCCTACACTTTTTTGTGTGGATTTTGATGCATTTCCGCACTAAAATTCTCATGTGTTACTTGTGGAATTTGTCATGCATTTTGACACAGATTTGCCCCAGATCTGACCTTTTGCATTGCAAAATCTGCACCTACACGGGAAATTTCCACCCTGTGTACTTAACATTTTGAAAATCTACTTAGCTGATACAGTATCACAGTTGTTGTAGAAAAATTAATAGTTGTAATCAGCGCGCATCAAAGTTTGTGTAAGGAAAAAGGTAAATCCCCCTTCCCTCAGCCGCAGTCAGAGACAGACCCAGTTGTTACCATCTTGCTTGAAATTCTGAGCAACCCCTCCCCTCCCTGCTCAACCTGTTCCTTTTATTTACTCACAAAAGGTGTAAAAGGGGCTGGCCCAAGACAAGGATACAGGAAGTGATAACATACAGGAAGTGATGACATGTCAAAGGACAGGAAGGGACAATCAATGTGGCTGGGCAGACAATGCACACACCCCATCCCTGTATAAGGAAGGATGAGTCATGTCCATTGTCTGACCAGCCAGGTGGCCGCCCACCCATCATCACTGTCAGCATGGACCTCATTCAATACTGCTCAAAAGTGATCAGTATCTAATAAAGATCATTCTACTGGTTCTTATAGGTTTGAGATTATCTGCGAGACATTGCTACGGCTATTGTCAGTATACGGTACGAGTATACCGACAAGGCAGATATGCATGTCTTAAAAGCAGATATGTATCCAGAAAGGGATAGCGAAGCCACAGCAGAGGTATAATATGTATCTCTCGTTATGCAGACTTTACTTCTCTAATGTGTATAGACATTTGAAGGGAAGAAGCCCAGCGCATTGCACTCAGTGCTCACAAACCGGCAAACGCCCCCCTACACACTGAGAACACGTCTCCGAGCCCATGAGAAGGTTTTCATACTGACGGTTTTACCACTGGTCCCGATTCAGCCAAAGTACTCTCTGCTAGAGCGTTCTTTGGCTGAATCCGACACAGGGAGACAGATGACAATCTATAAAAACACACACACATTCTAAAATAAAATGTCTGCATAATAAAATTTCCACAACACAGTGCAGATTTTCCACATGAAAAGCCGCACTGTGTGCATATGACCTGAGGCTGGGTTCTCGCGTTGCGGCCACACCATGGCTGAGGTGCGGCCACATTGCAGACGAAACCTTACAGACATGTGGAACCTCTCGCTATTCAAACTGTTTTCAATATTTTGCTACCTGATTTTTTATTTTATTTATTTTTTTACTAAACAACCTCATCAGGTTTGCAGGTCGTCAGCTCTATCGCTCATGCGCAGTTTGCAGACGGAGTCATTTCAGTGGATATCACACCTTCTATAAGAAGTCAGTGCCATTTCATCTAAGTGCAGCGATGGAAGCAGAATAGGGTGACTCCCCTCTATCCATTTGGAGCCGGCCCAGCTCAGCATGACAGCTGAACGATCAGCAAGATAGCTGTGATTTAAATTAGCACTGTCTCCCGGTGTCATTGCATGCAGATACGCAGAACTGACAGTGAAACCTGAAGAGGTTAATAGGATCAGCAGTCAGCAATTCATTTTGCAGGCAGCGAGCAGTGTAGTGTACTGACCCCCACCCGTTACTCCAACCCCTGAATCTGTTATTGTCGTGTTACATGTTAAGAGGTTCGCCCTGTCTATTCTTCACCAAGGCCTGACAAAAATAAAGCTTTTCCATCTTTGGGACCTCTATATATAATGTTTGAGTTAATGGAGGAGCAATGTGCATTCCTTGCGGTAAGGCTTTATACCTGATCTTTCAGCCGTCACCCGTTATAAAGCTTTTTTTACACCCCCGGTTGGTATTAATGTCCATGAAGCCCTGACTGATGCCATTAAGCAAATATGACTGTATACACGGAGATGCAGTAAGGATCTTTCACAAAAGCAGAAAACGCTTTTAAAGGGAAAGACTCGCGTGTCTGATTCAAGTGACAGTAACTAGATGCAAATCTGTAGAAGAGGAATAATCTGTATGGCCAATGGTGTAGCTGTTTATGTTTTACTTTTAAAAACTTCTCTAGGGTGGCCATGGTGGAAACATACCCTTCCTTCTCATATTGGCCTTGTGTAGTGTGCAAGCTTTATATTCATTATGACATGAAAGGGAGTCAATCAATAGAGAAACTTCATAGACTCCGGGGAGTGATGGAGTACAGTGGCCTCACCACCCAGAGAACAGGGAGTAACACGAGAGAGTCTTAGGCCTGTTTCACATCTGCCTTTAAGCACATCTGGCTGGGAACAGCCTGTCGGATCCGAACCTACTGGGCACAACCACGCGCTGCCGGAATTCCAACCAGCAGTATTTGTCCAGCCAGCCGCTCCTCGGTATATTTTCTGTGTTGCGACCGGATCTCTGCCGGTCCCCATTGTAATTGTGCCCAGCAGGGACGAATCCGGCAGGCTGTTCCTGGCCGAAACAGCCTGCCGTATCTGCTCGACGCAGATGTGAAACCAGCCTTATCTGTGTGCGTAATATTGCTTTTCTACCTTATCTAGATTTTGAGCAGTACAAGAGAGCTATCATTAAATGGGGTACTCCAGCCTGAAGCAGATTGGTGCGGGTTTGACCTCTCAAACCCAAATCGATCACCAAAATGAGGGAACAGGTCAGGGGTGGAACGGGAACTTGAAGGAGTATTCCCATCATAATGATCACTGTTAAATCTCTTAATGATTTGACAGTGATCATTTTTTGTAAATATATTTGATTAACCAATTCCCACCGTTTAGGAGAAAATTCATCCCCACTTACCTCATTGTTGTCACTCGGTCTCCCCTGGTTACGGCCACCGCTCTTCTCCGGTGGCCGCTCGCTGTCCTGAACACGCACGCCGCCGCGCATGCACGATGGTGACTTCTTTCTGGCCAGAATAGTACAGAGCCATCAACGCGCACGCCGGTTCTGTACTATACTGGCCAGGAATAAGTCACCATGGCGCATGCGTGGTGGCGTGTGCGCATTCAGTCCAGCCGGGAAAAGACTTCAATCAAGATGAAGCCCGCCCCCAGCCGGAATCGAGGAAGTGAACGGCGCGCTGGCAGCAGGTAAGTATGAAAATGCGAAGTGGGATAACCCCTTTAAAGAGGCCCTG
This sequence comes from Bufo gargarizans, assembly GCF_014858855.1. Lineage (NCBI taxonomy): Eukaryota > Metazoa > Chordata > Amphibia > Anura > Bufonidae > Bufo > Bufo gargarizans. The sequence continues at coordinate 4,315,764 of NC_058087.1, read as the reverse complement.
GGGAAAAAACCAATAGTGGCCCCATGTTGTAGGCAGCTCAAATTGACGCCATGATGGGCCAACATAGGCATGCAGGGATAACGTAAGCGATATCACAGTGCAGCAAAAGATCTCGTCCCCTGCAGAACCAAATACTACAGCACAGCACAAAATGCTGTCTCACAGAATCAAATATCACAGTACAGCCCATAATGCTGCCACCCTCGCAAAGGTATTCAACTGTATCGCTCTAAGGCAGTAGGCCTCCTGCGTCTGCTCGCCAAGTGCATAAGTACCTGATGCTCCTAACGTGAATTATTGCTGAGAGCATCAGATTGTTATGTACCCAGCTGGCCACCATGCAGAGGCCTTGGGAGGCCCCCTGGGCATTGGCCCACCTGGAAATTTCCCTGTACGGTCTATGGCCAGTCCGCCCATGGAACAGGTTTTAAGACTCCCAATCATCAGATGGCAGCTTGTTGGCATCTGAGTGGAGTGCCCTGCCGCTCCATTCTAAAGGTGGCCATACACGTGAGATCTATGTCATCTATGTCAACGGAAACCGCCAATTTCATGGCTGACCGTCTAATGTGTAGAGGCCTCCCAATGGCTGGTGTTAGGGGAGATAAGGATCTGGCAAGTAGGATTTCAACAGTACATCATTTAGTTCTCATAGAGATAAGTCACTGCCAGAGGTGTCAGGTAGCAGCCTTGTCCCCTCTCTCTATTCATTAAATATCCATTCTGGGCCAAGCCTGAGGATCTAGAGAGATAGCTGTCAGTCATATGATCTTATGTGTATGCCCAACTTAAGACTAGGATGCTGATGGAAACAGCTGAGCACAGCACTTTCCATTATTGTCAGTCCAGTTCATACTGAACTGCTGCTTCATGTCTATTCCTCCTAGGAGATAAAGGTGAGTAGGGCACCTATGATCATTGATGGACTTTGGCACAATAATCGCAAGCTATGGTCATCTCCGAACTGTTCACTGAGAACATAAAACAGTCACTTTTTGCCAAATTTAGGATTTGCCAGTATATGAGGGGCGCAGGTGTTTTAACATTACAAACAAGTAAAGTGGGGGGGGGGGCAATGGCTGTCCACCGTCCGATATTCAGGAGCACTAGCTGTTAGGTACATGGCTTCCCCCTGCTCACTGCCTGGTTGATCTTGCTTATATTTGTCAGGGTTGAGAGTATTCACAGAGGCAAGCTTTACCTCTATGCCTTCATCTTCACCGCTAACCTCACACAGCCTTCTCCTGGAAGGCTCCTGAAGCACCCTAAAGCACTCCACCCGGTGGCATACTTAACATGGAGGAAGACCGCGCAACTGCTATGGGGTCTCAGGTGAGAGGGGACTCAGCACTGAACCCCTTCTTCTGTTCCAGACCTAAATCTATGGCAGTCACCACTAGGAAGAGTTCAGTGTACAGAGATATTTGCAACTTCGGTTAATTTCAATGGGAACTTTATATTTATATATAAATTCCTATACACTGAGCTCCCCCTAGTGGTGACTGCAGGCAGCCAGTTTTATCACGTACTGCAGGAAAGCAGGAGAAATGTGGAGTTCAGAATGAACGTCATATTTATAAAGCACCTGTTCCACTTTTTAAGACATAGAAGCCTGGCAAAGTAGGTGAAGTGGAGCGTCAACCATTTGTTTTTTATAACAAAAATTTCTTACACTAGTAAATTTGGCAGAAATCTCCCTAGGGAGGGGAGGCCATACTAAGATTTGCTATTGGGCCCTCTGAGATCTGTGTATGCCCCTGTCTCTCTCTCTCTCATATTCACTGACTTACAGCAGGTAAAAACACTGACTATATACACTACCAAGCAAGGCACCACCCTGATGAGGAAGATGGCACTTTGCATCTGCATACTTCCACATGGTATGGGTGCTCACTAGAGTTGAGCGAGCATGCTCGGCCGAATACCATTTTGACTTGAGCATCGCCATGCTTAGCACTCCGCGTGTGCTTCGAGCGCAATGCTCAAGTCTCCTCCACCTATAGCATACAATAGACAACATACACTCACCTAAAGAATTATTAGGAATACCTGTTCTATTTCTCATTAATGCGATTATCTAGTCAACCAATCACATGGCAGTGGCTTCAATGCATGTAGGGTTGTGGTCCTGGTCCAGACAATCTCCTGAACTCCAAACTGAATGTCAGAATGGGAAAGAAAGATGGGCTACAACAGCAGAAGACCCCACCGGGTACCACTCATCTCCACTACAAATAGGCAAAAAGAGGCTACAATTTGCACGAGCTCACCAAAATTGGACTGTTGAAGACTGGAAAAATGTTGCCTAGCTCTGATGAGTCTCGATTTCTGCTGAGACATTCAAATGGTAGAGTCCGAATTTGGCGTCAACAGAATGAGAACATGTGTCCATCATGCCTTGTTACCACTGTGCAGGCTGGCGGTGGTGGTGTAATGGTGCGGGGGATGTTTTCTGGGCACACTTTAGGCCCCTTAGTGCCAATTGGCCATCGTTTAAATGCCACAGGCTACCTGGGCATTGTTTCTGACCATGTCCATCCCTTCATGACCACCATGTACCCATCCTCTGATGGCTACTTCCAGCAGGATAATGCACCATGTCACAAAGCTCGAATCATTTCAAATTGGTTTCTTGAACATGAGTTCACTGTAGTAAAATGGCCCCACAGTCACCAGATCTCAACCCAATAGAGCGTCTTTGGGATGTGGTGGAACGGGAGCTTCGTGCCCTGGATGTGCATCCCTCAAATCTCCATCAACTGCAAGATGCTATCCTATCAATATGGGCCAACATTTCTAAAGAATGCTATCAGCACCATGTTGAATCAATGCCACGTAGAATTAAGGCAGTTCTGAAGGCAAAAGGGGGTCCTACACCGTATTAGTATGGTGTTCCTAATAATTCTTTAGGTGAGTATATAACCACACAAAGCCAGGTATGTGCAAGCCAACAATCTATCCATAAGATAGGTAGTCAGCATGCCTTACCATGGCAGTCTTGTGTGCAATGAGACATTCAAGCCCATCTCTCCTCTGACTGAGAGCTTGTAAGCCTCAAAGTTGCCTTATCTGAGTTGGATAGCTCGGGGGACCTGCATACCTAGACCATTATGATTATGGTGCCTAAAATGTAAAAAAAAATTGGGATGCCAGCTAACTCTTCTCTCACTACTTAGGAGGGCTGCATAATAAATCTAAGTTATGACCATTCTATACTGATTTGTCATGTAAACTCATTTTCATAAACATGGTCATATTGGAAAGACATGCCAATAATGTTTCAGCTGAAAAACTGATTCTGCTAATTTGCATGTCTTTCCCATATATGTATACAAGCTGAAGGACCCGGCTTCACACGGGTATATTCCATCTATGTAATTTAATGTTTGTGTGTGTCGGTAAAAGATATCGACAGTATTGACTATAACAGTGACATCTACAGTACCCCACCCCCTTAACACTGACCCCCCCACAGTGCTGCGTCTCTTTAAAATGGGACGTCCACAGCAGCCCACCCCCTTAACTTTGACGTTCACAGCAGCCTGCTTCTTTAACAGTGAGTTCCACAGCACCTCACCCCCTTGACAGTGACCTCCACAGGAGCCCCCCCCCTTAACAGTGACCGCTAAAGCACCCACCCCTTAACACTGACCATAGGTTACATTCCCTTAACTGTGACCTCCACCATTCCCAACCCCCTTAACAGAGACCTCCACAGTGACTGCCCCTTTAACAGTGACATCACAGTACCCCGCTGCCTTCACAGTGACCTCACAGTACCCCGCTGCCCCTTTAATAGTGGCCTCCACAGTACACTCCTCCCTTAACAGTGACCCACACAGTGCCCGCCCTTTTAACTTTGACCTCCACAGCGGCCTGCCCCCTTAACAGTAACATCCACAGCGCCCTCCCCTTTAACAGTGACCTCCACAGTGCCCAAGGCCGCCATCATGCTGGGAGCAGGGAAAAGGGGGGCAGAGTTATGGCTTGAATATGATGTAGGAGAGGTGGGTGGACACATTGTGGCAGGAGGCGGGCCTGGGCTCCTTCCTCTGGGCACCTTACTGGCTCATTTGCATACCAAATAAACTGGATTTTCAGAGGATAAAAAACATCTATTGCTGGAACAAAGGCACATCTGGAAATAAGGTACTAAGTGCTTTTAGGCCATGGCTTTACTTCCTGGTGACAGATTTCCTTTAAAGCTGACCTACAGCAGTGAAGAAAAATGTCTGGGTTGTTATGGAAACCTGGTGTAGAACTGTGTGTATGTGGAGACTAAGGGCCTGCGAGCTTCTATTGGCTGATAACGGTCATGTGACCAGGCTTCTATTGGCTAATGCATTTTTTGGGGAATATCTCAGGAATGGTAAATCCTAGAGAGCTGAGACCCGGTCTAAAAGCTTCCCGGACACCTGATGTAACTGTGTGCCAAATTTCGTGATTGTAAATGCGACGGTGCGATCCTTTCTCAGGGCTCTATTGTAAAGATGAAATACTGCGACCACATTGGTGAATAAAGAAATAATTTTTATACAAGAGTGCTGCCGTTTTTCTACTTCATATTTGGGATTGTTTGCCAGATCCATTGGCTTGCACCATTGCACCATTGCACCATTGGCTTGCCTTCATATCCATTTTTTGCTGTGCTGCCATTTTTTATTTGAGAGATGGAGAGAAAAATGCAGCACCCCAATATTTCAGTGAAAATATGTGGACATCTTTATTCACCCATACTTCTACAACATTTCAGCTCAACTCAATGGAGCCTTTGTCAATATATTATACTGTATATATACATATATATACACACACAGTGAAGTACTACTGACAAACACTGGGTGGTAGTACACAGACATTACATTAGAAGTCTATTGCTTCTATAAAATGTAATTTGGTAACATTCTGGACAGTGGTATATACACTGTACTACAAGTGAAACTCCAAAAATTTGAATATCGTACAAAAGTCCATTTATTTCAGTAATGCAAATTAAAAGGAATTGCATTAATGCAGCTTAATATTAGAATTTTGTGAAAAGGTTCCATATTCTAGGCTCAAAGTGTCACACTCTAGTCAGATAATTAATCCATACCCCCTGAGCAAAGGGGACCTGAGATTGTGACTTTGGGGTTTCATAAGCTGTAAGCCATAATCATCCAAATTATAACAAATAAAGGCTTGAAATATCTCGCTTTGCCTGTAATGAGTCTCATATATTAGTTTCATCTTTAGAGTTGCATTACTGAAATAAAGAAACTTTGCACGATATTCTAATTTTTCGAGTTTCACCTGTATAACTTTCCATTATAAAATGCATTACAAGTTTAATGTAAAAAACATTGGGAGGACTGGATCACTAATTAAAGTCTAAAAATTGCAAGACCGGGAAAAAACGTGCCATTTACTTCTGCAACACAGAGAATAGTCTTGGTTGTTTCACTGAGACATCAGGGTAATAGCGAATACTGAAGATGAGAATATGTACAGACGTGGACAAAATTGTTGGTACCCTTTGGTCAATGAAAGAAAAAGTCACAATGGTCACAGAAATAACTTTAATCTGACAAAAGTAATAATAAATTAAAATTCTATAAATGTTAACCAATGAAAGTCAGACATTGTTTTTCAACCATGCTTCAACAGAATTATGTAAAAAAATAAACTCATGAAACAGGCATGGACAAAAATGATGGTACCCCTAACTTAATATTTTGTTGCGCAACCTTTTGAGGCAATCACTGCAATCAAACGCTTCCTGTAACTGTCAATGAGACATCTGCACCTCTCAGCAGGTATTTTGGCCCACTCCTCATGAGCAAACTGCTCCAGTTGTGTCCGGTTTGAAGGGTGCCTTTTCCAGACTGCATGTTTCAGCTCCTTCCAAAGATGCTCAATAGGATTGAGGTCAGGGCTCATAGAAGGCCACTTTAGAATAGTCCAATTTTTTCCTCTTAGCCATTCTTGGGTGTTTTTAGCGGTGTGTTTTGGGTCATTGTCCTGTTGCAAGACCCATGACCTGCGACTGAGACCAAGCTTTCTGACACTGGCTAGTACATTTCTCTCTAGAATTCCTTGATAGTCTTGAGATTTCATTGTACCCTGCACAGATTCAAGACACCCTGTGCCAGACGCAGCAAAGCAGCCCCAGAACATAACAGAGCCTCCTCCATGTTTCACAGTAGGGACAGTGTTCTTTTCTTGATATGCTTCATTTTTTCGTCTGTGAACATACAGCTGATGTGCCTTGGCAAAAACTTCGATTTTTGTCTCATCTGTCCACAGGACATTCTCCCAGAAGCTTTGTGGCTTGTCAACATGTAGTTTGGCATATTCCAGTCTTGCTTTTTTATGATTCGTTTTCAACAATGGTGTCCTCCTTGGTCGTCTCCCATGTAGTCCACTTTGGCTCAAACAACGACGGATGGTGCGATCTGACACTGATGTTCCTTGAGCATGAAGTTCACCTTGAATCTCTTTAGAAGTCTTTCTAGGCTCTTTTGTTACCATTCGGATTATCCGTCTCTTAGATTTGTCATCAATTTTCCTTCTGCGGCCACGTCCAGGGAGGTTGGCTACAGTCCCATGGATCTTAAACTTATGAATAATATGTGCAACTGTACTCACAGGAACATCTAGTTGCTTGGAGATGGTCTTATAGCCTTTACCTTTAACATGCTTGTCTATAATTTTCTTTCTGATCTCTTGAGACAGCTCTTTCCTTTGCTTCCTCTGGTCCATGTCGAGTGTGGTACACACCATATCACCAAACAACACAGTGATTACCTGGAGCCATATATATAGGCCCAATGGCTGATTACAAGGTTGTAGACACCTGTGATGCTAATTAGTGGACACACCTTGAATTAACATGTCCCTTTGGTCACATTATGTTCTGTGTTTTCTAGGGGTACCATCATTTTTGTCCATGCCTGTTTCATGAGTTTATTTTTTTTACATAATTCTGTTGAAGCATGGTTGAAAAACAATGTCTGACTTTCATTGGTTAACATTTATAGAATTTTAATTTATTATTACTTTTGTCAGATTAAAGTTATTTCTGTGACCATTGTGACTTTTTCTTTCATTGACCAAAGGGTACCAACAATTTTGTCCACGTCTGTACATGTGGAAATTTCTTTATAGTCCTTGTGGAGGGTCTCATGTATTGAGCAGGTAAAAATTTTCGAAAAATATGCCTGTAATTGAAAAATGGAGGCGAGTCATAAGTGGAATGTTTTGGACACCATTAAGATACAGTAATATCATCATTATAATAAAGCAAAGGGAAACTAATAATAACTAGTAGTAATAATAGGAAATATCTAATTAATAACTAATAATTAACTAAAATGAATACAGCCCTAACAGAAGGACGGCATACTGTTGGCTGATATTGTGGCAAAGTAAAGAGCAGGAAGCTTGCTCTGGGGCTACCACCAACCGTGAAGCAGGACCAGCTGGGGCCAGCCTCTCCAAGGTTCCTATAGAAACTCTAAGGACTTCTGCTGTCCATAGTTTGTAGGCCCTTGTTGCCAACAAACTACGATGGTGGTGGGTGTGTGATGGTGTCTGGGCGCTATGCCTTGTCATGACCTGGGAAAGTTGTCATAAACATGAATTATGTACCTAAAGAAACCTTAACGAGAATGTGTCACCAGAAAATGGTATATTGTTGAAATCACACGGCGACACTGGTCACAAGAAATCCAGCACGGCTGGATTTCTTGTGACTGCCGCGGCGATCCCATTCATATCTATGGGATCACCGCTGCTCAGCAATCCTGGCCGTGACAGGTGTCGCCATGTAGCCCTTGCCTAAGGGCTCATGCACACGAACGTATTTTCTTTCTGTGTACATTCCGTGGGTTTTTTTTGCTGACCATATGCGGAACCATTTACTTCAATGGGTCCACAAAAAAATGGAAATTACTCTGTGTGCATTCCGTTTCCGTATATCCGTATTTCTGTTCCGCAAAAAATAGAACATGTCCTATTATTGTCCGCATTACGGACAAGGATAGTACAGTTCTATAAAGGGCCAGCTGTTCCGTTCCGCAAAATACGGAATGCACACAGATGTCATCCGTGTTTTTTGCGGACCGCAAAATACATACGGTCGTGTGCATGAGCCCTTAGTCTTACCTTAGGCTGGCACACCGTTCACAATAGATGATGGACACAGCTCGCCTTCTCACCCTCCTCTGCACGGGTCACTGAGAATGTCCACAACGACACTCTCCCATAGACGTAATCTCCAGACTACAGGCTTCTATGGTTCACATGGCAGCTGTAACGCATATCCCATATGGCCGCACAGGATGGCTGCTCTCATAATTATGTACAGAGAATACAATAAAAATTCTACAATCAGAAAACAAAAACAGATGAAAAACAATGTTTCAGTGCCTGGTTTTAATTTGTAAAACCAATATATAAATTCCCATTAAGATGGTTTTCTACTTTCGACCGCCGCTGTCTATACAGGTTCCATATTTATAGGCTAGTTGAGGGGCGTTTACTAGTGTTCTATTTGTCTGGGTGACATCTGGAGGGGGCAGATACTTTTTCACATGGCTCTATATAAAAGAACTGCTATTATTGCAGCTTCCTAATAAAACCGTAGGGTTCCCAATTATTTTAAGGCTTTCCTAAAACTCAAACGGTCTCATGGATCAAAACTATTGCAGAAATGTTGAACATGAAAGCCACTGGGGTTGACGGTGATTACTATTATCCAATGTCTATAGGAAAACGCCAAGCTACCCCTTTATTTTGACCATGTCAGGTCTATGGGAGAGGTTTATATCATCCTGCTTTCTGTATCCCATATGCGTCTCTCTTCTCCATATTTTTGGCACTTTATTTCAGAATCACACATATTAATATTTTAGATTCTAACGCCTTTTGAACTAATTATAGCACCGGCTGCTAATTAATTGGTGATGAGTACACACAATTTGAAATTCCTCTAAGACCTTCGGCTCTGTGATATGAATACAGAACAGTTACATAAATGAAACTAAAATAGCTTTCATCTGGAATCACATAATCCCCACGGAGGGTCCAGCGCTAACAAACTGATTAATGTAATTCACTGAGTTTAGATTTTCAAGGTATATTTGATTTTCTATTATTAGAGGTCTGCCGGCTTTCATGCACCGTGCGCTTCCATGGGCTATATGTTGCTTTATTAAAAACTGAGATTGTGCACCCCCTCCCCCGCCTCTTCCAGTCATAAATGATTGCACACAGCTGCTGCACTAATAACAACCCAAAATACTAAAGTTTGGGAACACACATCTGTCCTGGCAACTCAAACCTTCGCCCTAAGTACTGTCAGAGGCCAGATATCGCTGCAGCCATGAAAATGTGTCTCACTAGAAACTGGAGAGGTAGTTTTACAGCCTGGAGCCGGTAACAACATTCACACTGGATTAATTCAGCTCTAGAATTTATGGTGTAGCAATATTTCGATAAATAAAAGATAGATAGATAAAGATAGATAGATAGATAGATAGATAAAGATAGATAGATAGATAGATATACATAGACTGGAAAGATAGATAGATAGATAGATAGATAGATAGATAGATAGATAGATAGATAGATAGATAAATAGATAGACTGGAAAGATAGATAGATAGATAGATAGATAGATAGATAGATAGATAGATAGAGAAAGCTAGATAGATAGATAGATAGATAGATAGATATACATAGACTGGAAAGATAGATAGATAGATAAATAGATAGACTGGAAAGATAGATAGACAGACAGTCAGGGATATTTAAAATGAAACAAACAAACTAAAATATATATAAATAGATACTTTTTGAAAAAGTGCCTTTTTTCACTCCACCCTCCCCACTTTTCTTTTTAAAGGGGTTTTCTCATCTCAGACAATGGGGGCATATCGCTAGAATATGCCCCCATTGTCTTACAGGTGCGGGTCCCTCCACTGGGACCCGCACCTATATAAAAAACGGAGCCCCGAAAGTAAAGGAGAGCGCACTGCGCATACGCAGCCACCCTCCATTCATTTCTATGGGGCTGCCGAAAATAGCCGAGCCTCTGCCCCATAGAAATGAATGGGAGCATGGGGCGCGCATGCGCGGCACGCTCCCATTCACATCTATGGGAGAGGCGGGGATTAGCGCTTGGTGGTGGACGGACCCCTGGGAAAACTGGGGTCCTCCAGCCACAGCACTCCCCGCTCCTTTCTTGATATAGGTGGGACCCGCACCTATAAGACAATGGGGGCATATTCTAGCGATATGCCCCCATTATCTGAGATGGGAATACCCCTTTAAGAAGTCATAGGAGCTAGCTGATTAATTTGGCATACAGCTAATTAACATAGCTAACCACACCCACTTTTCAGGCACACTTTTAAAATCTTTATGGTGTAAAGGGAACCATAGATCTCCCCCCCCCCCCCCCCCCCCCCCCACACACACACAGGGTTCATTTTGGCTTATAACACACCATGACTGTCACCAGAGGAGTCTGATAGCCACTTACTCTTCATTCCTGCCCCCTCCTACCCAAAAAGCTTCTTGATGGTGGACATCAGGCCTGAGGCCCCTTTCACACGGGCGAGTATTCCGCGCGGATGCGATGCGTGAGTTGAACGCATTGCACCCGCACTGAATCCCGACCCATTCATTTCTATGAGGCTGTTCACATGAGCGGTGATTTTCACGCATCACTTGTGCGTTGCGTGAAAATCGCAGCATGCTCTATTTTGTGCGTTTTTCACGTAACGCAGGCCCCATAGAAATGAATGGGGTTGCGTGAAAATCGCAAGCATCCGCAAGCAAATGCAGATGCGGTGCAATTTTCACGCACGGTTGCTAGGAGACGATCGGGATGGAGACCCGATCATTATTATTTTCCCTTATAACATGGTTATAAGGGAAAATAATAGCATTCTGAATACAGAATGCATAGTAAAATAGCGCTGGAGGGGTTAAAAAAATATAAAAAAATATTTAACTCACCTTAATCCACTTGATCGCGCAGCCCAGCTTCTCTTCTGTCTTCATTTTAGCTGTGTGCAGGAACAGAACCTGTGGTGATGTCACTCCGGTCATCACATGATCCATCACATGATCTTTTACCATGGTGATGAATCATGTGATGGACCATGTGATGACCGGAGTGACGTCACCACAGGTCCTGTTCCTGCACAAAGCAAAGAAAGAAGCCAGAAGAGATGCCGGCTGCACGATCAAGTGGATTAAAGTGAGTTAAATATTTTTAAAAAAATTTTAACCCCTCCAGCGCTATTTTACTATGCATTCTGTATTCAGAATGCTATTACAGGGAGTGCAGAATTATTAGGCAAATGAGTATTTTGACCACATCATCCTCTTTATGCATGTTGTCTTACTCCAAGCTGTATAGGCTCGAAAGCCTACTACCAATTAAGCATATTAGGTGATGTGCATCTCTGTAATGAGAAGGGGTGTGGTCTAATGACATCAACACCCTATATCAGGTGTGCATAATTATTAGGCAACTTCCTTTCCTTTGGCAAAATGGGTCAAAAGAAGGACTTGACAGGCGCAGAAAAGTCAAAAATAGTGAGCTATCTTGCAGAGGGATGCAGCACTCTTAGAATTGCAAAGCTTCTGAAGTGTGATCATCGAACAATCAAGCGTTTCATTCAAAATAGTCAACAGGGTCGCAAGAAGCGTGTGGAAACCAAGGCGCAAAATAACTGCCCATGAACTGAGAAAAGTCAAGCGTGCAGCTGCCAAGATGCCACTTGCCACCAGTTTGGCCATATTTCAGAGCTGCAACATCACTGGAGTGCCCAAAAGCACAAGGTGTGCAATACTCAGAGACATGGCCAAGGTAAGAAAGGCTGAAAGACGACCACCACTGAACAAGACACACAAGCTGAAACGTCAAGACTGGGCCAAGAAATATCTCAAGACTGATTTTTCTAAGGTTTTATGGACTGATGAAATGAGAGTGAGTCTTGATGGGCCAGATGGATGGGCCCATGGCTGGATTGGTAAAGGGCAGAGAGCTCCAGTCCGACTCAGACGCCAGCAAGGTGGAGGTGGAGTACTGGTTTGGGCTGGTATCATCAAAGATGAGCTTGTGGGGCCTTTTCGGGTTGAGGATGGAGTCAAGCTCAACTCCCAGTCCTACTGCCAGTTTCTGGAAGACACCTTCTTCAAGCAGTGGTACAGGAAGAAGTCTGCATCCTTCAAGAAAAACATGATTTTCATGCAGGACAATGCTCCATCACACGCGTCCAAGTACTCCACAGCGTGGCTAGCAAGAAAGGGTATAAAAGAAGAAAATCTAATGACATGGCCTCCTTGTTCACCTGATCTGAACCCCATTGAGAACCTGTGGTCCATCATCAAATGTGAGATTTACAAGGAGGGAAAACAGTCCACCTCTCTGAACAGTGTCTGGGAGGCTGTGGTTGCTGCTGCACGCAGTGTTGATGGTGAACAGATCAAAACACTGACAGAATCCATGGATGGCAGGCTTTTGAGTGTCCTTGCAAAGAAAGGTGGCTATATTGGTCACTGACTTTTTTTGTTTTGTTTTTGAATGTCAGAAATGTATATTTGTGAATGTTGAGATGTTATATTGGTTTCACTGGTAAAAATAAATAATTGAAATGGGTATATATTAGTTTTTTGTTAAGTTGCCTAATAATTATGCACAGTAATAGTCACCTGCACACACAGATATCCCCCTAAAATAGCTAAAACTAAAAACAAACTAAAAACTACTTCCAAAAATATTCAGCTTTGATATTAATGAGTTTTTTGGGTTCATTGAGAACATGGTTGTTGTTCAATAATAAAATTAATCCTCAAAAATACAACTTGCCTAATAATTCTGCACTCCCTGTATTTTCCCTTATAACCATGTTATAAGGGAAAATAATACAAACTACAGAACACAGATCCCAAGCCCGAACCGAATCTCACGCGAGTGCAAAACGCATTACAATGTTTTGCACTCGCGCGGAAAAATCGTGCATGTTTCCGCAACGCACCCGCACCTTTTCCCGCAACGCCTGTCTGAAAGAGGCCTGATAAATGAACACAAACGTCTTTCACCTAACAGCTGTCCCATGTCTATGATCACAGTCTGGTAGTACAGTAGGTGGCCAGGTAGGACCATTAATAAAAGAGATGAGTGCCTCCTTCAACCTTACAGAGGAGCCATCACCTCTCCTGAAATGTATGTTTTAATAACTACTTGTATTTCTTGTGTAATAACAATTTTGGAGCATCTATTCTTATGACTGTATGTTATGCCATTGCTCTATTATTTCTACTAGAAGTTATGGATAAATTGCTAGGAGTTTGCAATGTAGGTCTAGATGGGTGTAACCAGTTTTTGGGGAAAGGGGGTGGGTTGTCCCTGCACTTATTGGGTAGTGTCAGACTGTGCAGGGACACACCCCCAGTTGATAACACCCAGCTGTACCTTCATTGCAAATTGCAGGCAATTCATTCATCACTTCTAGAAGGAATAATAAAGGGATAGCACAATGTAGAGTCATAAGAAGAGATGTTCCAGAACAGTCATTACATGGGGAATGCAAGTAGTTACAGACAAGTCAGGAGAGGTGACAGCTCCTCTTTAACCTTGCGTAGCCCGCTATTCAAAAGAAGGACCATTACATGCAACTTCCAAAAACAGGTTTGTGAAACCTGGACACGGCCCTTGAAATTAGGGACAGTTGGCATCCCCGAGACAAATTGTTCCCATACTTGTCTGCCTTTGATTAGGCAACCCATTAAGAATCATATGACATTCTGGTGGCTTCATACATAAAGTACTGCAGCCCAGGTCATTGGATAGCGGCTCGCTGCTTTCAAAGCATTCATCAGATATCGGATGACACGCGGCACAATAACCCAGCAGCCGGGCTTCACCGGCTTAAATCACTATATATTCCCACAGAAAGTAAGTAGCAGAGTGTTTATGGCAGGCAAGGAAAACATGGCATGAATGCTGGGAGCTGGCGGGCACACAGCTGGCACCGGGGTCGCACGTATTTTTATGCGATGTCTGGGTTGTTTCGTTTTGCCCCGGCCATGACATCATGCTGTTAATTTACTGGAGCTGCCACCATAATGAACAGAGGCAGGCTTTTAAATAGCGACCAATCACAGCGCAGCTTTCATTTTTCAAGGGCAGAATACAAAATGAAAGCTGCGCTGTGATTGGTTGCTATGGGCAACAGTCAGGTTTTTCTCCTTTTAGACAGTTGTATAATGGACGCTCCTGTGCTTCAAATTACATGGACTTTTAGACAAATAGATGGGGGGGTCATTACTAGCAACTGGTATAGTCAAAGGGGTAGCGGCATAATGTTATTTGGTGTTATAAAGAGTATAATTACTGAGAATCCAGCACCAGATCATCCAGAAATGACAGTAATCTGGCCTGCAACAAAAATAGTCCATTGCCGGATTACATGGCGCATACCTGATAATCCGGCATTGATGCCATGCAATGGACAGCAGAATGTTGGAAGTAATTGTCCTGTGTGGGCCTCACTAGATACATGCCTAGCTATATTTACAGGTCCCATGCCGCTCCATTACTTCTACGGACCCAATAGTGGTGTAGGCTGGGTGCTGGAGTCAGTGGTCTTCATGGGGATTGGCCCGGTAATCAATAAAAAAAAAAAGGAACTGACATAGCTTTCATGACTACGATGCTAAATAGGAGCCACAATGCTAATGTGAACATAACCTTAGCACTAGATAGAGCACTATTCATCTGATGGGTGCGGGAAGTGACCCATCCTAAAAGTGGTACCCAATAGACCACTCTAAGGCCTCATGCACACGACCGTTTTTCGGGTCCACATCCGAGCTGCAGTTTTTGCGGCTCGGGTGCGGACCCATTCACCTCAATGGGGCCGCAAAAGATGCAGACAGCACTCCGTGTGCTGTCCGCATTCGTTGCACCGTTCCGTGGCCCCGTAAAAAAAAATATAGCATGTCCTATTCTTTTCTGTTTTGTGGACAAGAATAGGCATGTCTACAATGGGCCACCCGTTACGTTACGTAAATTGCGGAAGGCACACGGGCGGCTTCAGTTTTTTGCGGATCCGCGGTTGGCAGACCGCAAAAAACGGCACGGTCGTGTGCATGTAGCCTAAGGGCCAGTTAACACTGAGTTTTTTGGGTGCTAATTTGGAGCATTTCAGCCTCAAAATCAGCTCCAAAAAATGCCTCAAAACAGCCTCCCTCCATTTCAAATGAGAAACAGCAGTTGCTTTTTTTCCACGTGGAAAAACTAAGCAGCATGCCCTATCTTGGGGCAGAATCTGCTCTGAATCTCGCATTGAAATGAATGCTCCAAAAACCTTGAGCTGAAAATGCAGTTTTGTAGTGAAGTGAACACCTATTTGTTAAAAAAAAAAGATGCGTAAAAAAATGCGCTGAAAAAAACATGCGTGGTTTCCACGCTGATTGTTTCAGCGCATTTTCAAAATCTGTCATGTGAACAACCCGTAAGGGTATGTTCACATAGCAGAGTTTGAAAATCTGTCTACAAAATTCAGCATGGAATTCATACGTGTTTTTTCTGCGCATTTTTTTTTTTTTAACCAATGGATTTTCAGCTTGAGGTTTTTGCACGGATCCACGCCAAAACGTCACGGAAAAGGCACAAAAAATGCATGGACACGTACTGATCTATTATTTTTGCTTCCCATTCATTGCAGATTCTTCCCCACGATAGGGCACGCTGCTTCTTTTTTCCATGTGTAAAAAAATAAATAAATGGGAGGCTGTTTTGAGATAGAAATGCCCCAAAATCAGCACTCAAAAAACTGTGTGTGAACTGGTGCTATGTCTGCTCCATCTTAGATGCATTGTGGATAAACTCAGTGGTGGACTTTACTACCAAACAAGTCAAGCAAATGCTTGGAGCCCCAGAGATCAGGGACACCATTCTGTCCGCAAAAGGTTAGTGGCACCATTAAATGGAGCTAATCCAAATGCGGACCCGTGGTAGTTCAGACTGCAAATCGGCAGCAGAAATTGAGTCAGCCATATGTCATGTGAACATACCTTTAACGCATACCTGAGTTTAAAAAAAAAGCATAATGACTTTGCTTCTTTGTACAGTCATAACTGTAAAGAAACAGGTCTTTTTAGGCTTTCCAAAAGTTTTTTTCAGCCATATTATTCCCTGTTACAGCTGCACAGCTAGATGCATTTCACTCAGAAGCAGAGGGCGTATCCCTTCTGTGAAATCTGCCAGCACTGTACTGTTGTGATGTCCTTTCCTTTACTTTTCGCTAGGTTTGTTTTCAGCTCTGGAGCTCACAGAACAGATTAGGAGGGGAACATCCCACTTACAGACAAACAATGCTCCTATAATCTTTAAAAGCAGTGCAGAGCAGTTCTTTGATCAGGCTCATGATCTCAGCTAGCTCTGACACGCCCCGATTCCCTGTGATCCATCTTCTGAGTCTCTCTCACAAGGGACGGATCTTGCCAGACCACAGGCAGCGGACTGCAAAGTAAGTAGAAGTAAGACCCCTAGTGGCTATGACTTCAGGTTTTTTTTCAGGTGGATGTAGGCATATTTTTTTAAATAAGTTATTTAGAAATTTGCTAATTACACCATTCTCTATTAAATTAAATAAACTTGTGTGAAAGTACAGTGACTCTTTAAGAGTCTATTGAGTTTGGGTCCTGAGAATAATTTTACTCTGGGGAGTCCAAGGGAACCCAGTCCGACCCTAAGAAAAGTAGTGCTCTTTCTGTTGGGAAATTTTATATTTTTTTCCCACTGTCATACAACCCGTCTCCTCCCCTTTAAGCTACTTCTATTCCTGTTTATTACTGTGTCATAGTAATGAAGCACATCATGGTCATAACAAGATTGCACCAATGTCAGAACAGCATAAATCAAAGTTTGTGCTCTACTAACTTAAAACTGGTAGGGAAACATGTAGGCGCAGATATGTTAAATAGCTGGAGTGTTTTCTGAAATACCAACTGTCATCAGCGAGCGGTACGAGCCAATAAACAACTGGCAGACAAAATCACCGCAGACAGTAGACAAGTAAGCGCGGAGTATTGAATGATTTCGTACATTGCAAAAATATAGACACAGAGACAGAAATCTGGCTTCTTGTGTGGAGCCAACAGGCTGACTTTATACGGTGGATTTACTTAAAGGGGTACTCCCATCTAATAAAGTTATACTCTACCGCAAAGATATTACATCACTATATAATCCTAAGGGTCTGACATCTGGAAACCTCCACCTGTCTGGAGTATGAAGGGGCCGCAGAACTTTTTTACCTGCAAAGCAGCACCCTGGCTACCTGTAGGGAAGTGCGGCATGGTCCCAGCTCTTCTGTGCAGGGGAGGTGGGACTTATCAGATAGCGACGTGCCTTTAAAAGCAAATGGGAGTGGACTACGATGCACCATTTTGTTCTAAATATGCGCAAAAATTGTAGCGTAAAGTTTTCTCTCAAAGTACGGCAACTAAAAGTTGGTATAGAGTCAGAGAAAAGTATCTATCCCTACCATCCAGCCTGGGCCCCTGTAATAAATCTGGTGCCAGTCTAGACAGCCTGTCTAAGCTTGCGCAGTCTATAAGATTAGTAAATCTTTTGTACTCTGGTTCTCCTCCTTCTATCTGCCACATCTAGTGTTGATAGGGTAGCAAGTAGACATGAGTTCACCTTTGATGAATTGGTTTGCTTCAGGTTCGCAGAATTTTTGGAAAGAGAGACTAGGAATATTGACTAGCCTACAACAGTCATCACATATATCATGTATAAAGTATTAACTGGTCTTCATAATAAAATAGTACCCACCCAGAGGTCCACCCAAGGCCTCTTAAATAGAAAAGCTGATTCTATCTAAGAGTAGTGATGAGCGGCAGGGGCAATATTCGAATTCACAATATTTAGCGAATATTTTGTAGAATATTCGTCATATATTCGAGAATTCGCTGTTACTTTCTTGATTGCGAAAATCGGCAATGTAATATTCGCGCAAACCGTGCGCAATACAGGCGTGGGTCACTTTTGCTACATTTTCCAAGCTGCTAGAAGTTTCCTGAGACTGGAGAAAATGGTTGGCACGGCAGAACATTAAAAATGGCTTTATATGCAGATAGGGTGCTCCAATATATTTGCGATTGCGCTAATCGACACTAATGATGCGAATATTTTGGCGCAATACGTGAAACTTCACATTTTAGCAGGTCTGCATGTATGTATGGACAGCAGAACCTATCACACTACCTAATACCCCGCACCGCAACAGCTACACTATATCAGGATATAACCTACACTGACTATCTGTATTATATGTATAAGCTATCTATCTAATGTAGTGTGGAAAGCGCAGAGCACAGCAATAACACTGTTGTCTCTCTCAGAACTCTAAAAAAAACTGTGAAAAATGGCTGCTGGGGAGGTTCTTATATAGTAAGGGGTCGGCAACTTTCCTATTGGTTGCTAGGGATGTTGCTAAGCTCAGACAAAGACTTTGCAGTCTTCTCATTGGCCAACAAGCAAGAAACAGGGAGGGATCATGGGTTCAGAAAAAAAATAACTAGAATATTCGAAAATACGAATATATATCACTATATTCTAAATATTCGCGAATTCTCGAAGTGCCGATATTTGCGATTAATATTCGCGTCCAACACTAATAAAGAGCTCTTTTTCCTGAAAGAGCTAGTTGTAGATATGAGGCTGGCTTAGCTATTTTTCTAGTTTTGCAACATAAGTGTGATTAAAAGGCTAAACAATGACTGGAAGGATATAGTATAGTTGCTAAACTCTCTACTTACCATTTTGATACTATTTTATCTCTCTCTCTGCAATTCAGCTGAAACGAATCACAAAAAATTGGGTTCTTACGCCTCTTTCACACGGGCGTCCTGGATTTGCTCCGGGTGCGTCGCGTGTGCATTGCGGGAAACCCGCGCGAGTGCGCACTCAATTTCAGTCAGTTTTGACTGCGATTTTGTTGCGTTGTTCAGTTTTTATCGCGCGGGTGCAATGCGTTTTGCCCACGCATTGCACCCGCAATGGTTATAAGGGAAAATAATAGCATTCTGAATACAGAATGTTTAGTAAAATGTGGCTTGAGGGGTTACAAAATATATTTTAAAAAATTAACTCACCTCATCCTCTTGTTCGCACAGCCTCCATCTTTTTCTTTTTTCTTCTTTCAGGACCTGCAAAAGGACCTTTGACGTAATCACGCTCATCACGTGGCGAGCTCGGTGATGTCAGCGCAGGTCCTGCTGAATAAAGACAGAAGATCAAAGGTCCTTTTGCAGGTCCTGAAAAAAGAAGAAAGAAGAAGATGTCGGCTGCGCAAACAAGTGGATGAGGTGAGTTAATTTTTTTATTATTTTTTTAACCCCTCAAGCCACATTTTAGTAAGCATTCTGTATTAAGAATGCTATTATTTTCCCTGAAAATCACACTGCATCCGTACTTGCTTGCGGATGTTTGCGATTTTCACGCAACCCGATTCATTTCTATGGGGCCTGTGTTGCGTGAAAAACGCAGAATATAGAACATGCTGTGATTTTCACGCAACGCACAAGTGATGCGTGAAAATCACCGCTCATCTGCACTGCTCCATAGAAATGAATGGGTCTGGATTCAGTGCGGGTGCAAAGCGTTCACCTCACTCATTGCACCCACGCTGAAAACTCGCCCGTGTGAAAGGGGCCTTAGAATCAGAACTCTTTGGGAAATTCAGGACGAATTCTGAACTGGTAGAATCGATTCTCTCATCCTCAGTAGGAAGGATTGGGAAGATGGAGTATATTATCCCATTACGGCAGACTGAGATTACACACAGGGCTTCTTTATAGTCTGTAACCGTGTAGACCAGGCATGCTCAACCTGCGGCCCTCCAGCTGTTGTAAAACTACAACTCCCACAATGCCCTGCTGTAGGCTGATAGCTGGGAGTTGTAGTTTTGCAACAGCTGGAGGGCCGCAGGTTGAGCATGCCTGGTGTAGACACACAAGTCTGCAAAAGAGATGTAGACACAAAGCGGTAAAATATTTTAATCAGACTTATTAGTAAAAGTTCATTTGTCTTCGTTGGAGCAATAAAAAAGCTTTAAAAGAGAAAAATTCCAATTGGGCACAATACTGAATGTGACCACAAGATGGGAGTAACATTTCTTCTTGTTTATGCATTGTGAACTATTTTAGAGTAGCATGGGTATACACTCTTACAATGTGTGTGTGGTTTTTATTTTGACATTTGTATATTTGTTGAAAAATATGACTTCCCCTGGGGCAAATGTCCTTGCCAGGGCAACCTTGAGCCAATAGATTGACATCTGATTTTTGGCCACCCGTCTCAAGTCATAAGAGTTAAAAGCACCCACAACAGTTTCGTACAAGAAAATAATTTTTTGCGAGTTATCATTCACGTTTAGAACAATGAAGGAAAAACATTTCATACCCTGTACATGGAGAAGTCACAAGTTCACGCTGTCCTTAGAGGCATTATCCTGCGGCAAACTGAAAATTTCCATACACATAACACAATGACTGACTATGTATCAGTACTTTATAAATGTATCACTGACAGGTGTGCCCTGCAGGGGATGGTGATGACATCCTGTGATCTACCGACGCCCCCTTAGTAGTGGATATGAACTTATTGCCAGTGATCATTCATTCCAGTGCATTGTCTCAGCAACCACAGACATTCCAGTATGAATGAGATGATACGAGCAGCTATGTGCTTCTTGTTATCCTTTTATTTTATAGTACACTGTATTACTAATACATAATAGAAATAATAATAACACAAATCATAATGCACTGAAATTACTATAGACTGTCATCCAACAATCTAAAAGGTTGGATAATCCAGCATACAATCGTGATACAATACCACATTTGGACCTAGTGCTGAATAAGAGCCGGGAGAGAGGAAAGTAAGTATGCAGTCTGATCAGGGGTCTGAATATTCTTTTGTCTGATCAGGGGTCTGAAATTATTTAGGATTTTGTTCTGGGGTCTGATATAATATATGAGATCTTAATATATTTAGCCATACCCCTCAGAAGGACCACCCCTGTTTTGCTACTGCTCAAGTATAGGCTCCTTCAGGTTAACCCTTTATTAATATTTTTTAAAATTTGTCTTTGAAAATTCTCTTTTGTGTTTACATTGCATTCACCCTTCTCATCAGAGGTACAGTACAGACCAAAAGTTTGGACACACCTTCTCATTCTAAGAGTTTTCTTTATTTTCATGACTATGAAAATTGTAGATTCACACTAAAGGCATAAAAACTATGAATTAACACATGTGGAATTATATACATAACAAAAAGTGTGAAACAACTGAAAATATGTCATATTCTAAGGTTCTTTAAAGTAGCCACCTTTTGCTTTGATTACTGCTTTGCACACTCTTGGCATTCTCTTGATGAGCTTCAAGAGGTAGTCACCTGAAATGGTCTTCCAACAGTCTTGAAGGAGTTCCCAGAGATGCTTAGCACTTGTTGGCCCTTTTGCCTTCACTCTGCGGTCCAGCTCACCCCAAACCATCTCGATTGGGTTCAGGTCCGGTGACTGTGGAGGCCAGGTCATCTGGCGCAGCACCCCATCACTCTCCTTCATGGTATGGTCAAATAGCCCTTACACAGCCTGGGGTCGTTTGGGGTCATTGTCCTGTTGAAAAATAAATGATGGTCCAACTAAGCGCAAACCGGATGGAATAGCATGCCGCTGCAAGATGCTGTGGTAGCCATGCTGGTTCAATGTGCCTTTAATTTTGAATAAATCCCCAACAGTGTCACCAGCAAAGCACCCCCACACCATCACACCTCCTCCTCCATGCTTCACGGTGGGAACCAGGCATGTAGAGTCCATCCGTTCACCTTTTCTGCGTCGCACAAAGACATGGTGGTTGGAACCAAAGATCTCAAATCTGGACTCATCAGACCAAAGCACAGATTTCCACTGGTCTAATGTCCATTCCTTGTGTTCTTTAGCCCAAACAAGTCTCTCTATGTGACTAAAGTGTTCAAGGGAATTTCTCTCCAATTGACAAAATAATCCGACATGATGAGATCCATCATGCCCAATCCCTCCTACCCTCAATGACCAGCTGCCATGCACTTCAATCAGGCCACTATTGGCGGGTTCGGCCAGCATTAATCTAATGTATGTGCAGGGTGTAGACCATGGGAAAATGCCAAATGCTCATCTATTAGTTGAATTTCTTACAATGTATCCTCGACCCCCAGTCTATCAGTCATAGACGGCCCATTCTCTATCTACGTGTGCTGTCACTGTCTGTGTGTTCTTTCTCTCCCTAAAAGCTTCTTTGGTCAGCTTCCTCCGCTGCATTGATATAACTGCCTGGGCGGCTGCCGGCGTTATTTATTGACTCTGGATGTTTATTGGATGATACCATAAAAACAGCAATTTAACTATAATGAGGCTCAATGGCTTCCTCTCTCACGCTTCTCAGACGCCTCCTCTTAGGTGTAGCCACCCCTGAAACATCGTATTGATCTGTTTTTGGGCTATCTAATAGCTTTTAAATCTGTAATTGACTTTGTCCTCTGCAGGACAGAGATCATGAGTGGACATAGAAGCTTATCATGAATTAAGCATTTCAATCAGTACAATCTCTCCTACTCATTCTTCTTCTATGGCTTGCAATGCAAGTCCGTGGGCATTTTAGATATTTGGATACAGCAAGTGTTGGACTGGGGATCCTAGGGGCCACCAGAGAACATGATTCGGAGGGCTTACTCCCCACATATACACTCACCTAAAGAATTATTAGGAACACCATACTAATACGGTGTTGGACCCCCTTTGGCCTTCAGAACTGCCTTAATTCTACGTGGCATTAATTCAACAAGGTGCTGATAGCATTCTTTAGAAATGTTGGCCCATATTGATAGCATAGCATCTTGCAGTTGATGGAGATTTGAGGGATGCACATCCAGGGCACGAAGCTCCCGTTCCACCACATCCCAAAGATGCTCTATTGGGTTGAGATCTGGTGACTGTGGGGGCCATTTTAGTACAGTGAACTCATTGTCATGTTCAAGAAACCAATTTGAAATGGTTCGAGCTTTGTGACATGGTGCATTATCCTGCTGGAAGTAGCCATCAGAGGATGGGTACATGGTGGTCATGAAGGGATGGACATGGTCAGAAACAATGCTCAGGTAGCCCGTGGCATTTAAACGATGGCCAATTGGCACTAAGGGGACTAAAATGTGCCCAAAAAACATCCCCCACACCATTACACCACCACCGCCAGCCTGCACAGTGGTAACAAGGCATGATGGATACATGTTCTCATTCTGTTTACGCCAAATTCGGACTCTACCATTTAAATGTCTCAACAGAAATCGAGACTCATCAGACCAGGTAACATTTTTCCAGTCTTCAACAGTCCAATTTTGGTGAGCTCGTGCAAATTGTAGCCTCTTTTCCCTATTTGTAGTGGAGATAAATGGTACCCGGTGGGGTCTTCTGCTGTTGTAGCCCATCCGCCTCAAGGTTGTGCGTGTTGTGGCTTCACAAATGCTTTGCTGCATACCTCGGGTGTAACGAGTGGTTATTTCAGCCAACGTTGCTCTTCTATCAGCTTGAATCAGTCGGCCCATTCTTCTCTGACCTCTAGCATCAACAAGGCATTCTCGCCCACAGGACGGCCGCATACTGGATGTTTTTCCCTTTTCACACCATTCTTTGTAAACCCTAGAAATGGTTGTGCGTGAAAATCCCAGTAACTGAGCAGATTGTGAAATACTCAGACCGGCCCGTCTGGCACCAACAACCATGCCACGCTCAAAATTGCTTAAATCACCTTTCTTTCCCATTCTGACATTCAGTTTGGAGTTCAGGAGATTGTCTTGACCAGGACCACAACCCGACATGCATCAAAGCCACTGCCATGTGATTGGTGGACTAGATAATCGCATTAATGAGAAACAGAACAGGTGTTCCTAATAATTCTTTAGGTGAGTGTATATAGAACATGTGTATTCTCACTTGTAATTGCATTACAACCTTTGTTGCTATTATTGCACACAATAAGGTATAATAGGTTGCGAAATAAATAAATTATGGTGACAAGTGATTAGCTCCAAAATCACCTCAGAAAGGGTCTGCCTTCTGCTGAACCTTTGGGGTCCATTATTATTTTTAAAGAGACAGAGAATTCCAGAAGATGTATTGGGGTGGACTGGCGCGGCCATGGGCACACATGGTTATGATAACATGCAATGATACTGCATAGCAACCTTAGTGACAGATAGGGGTGCTGGTTTATCTCTTGTCCAAATTTAGGAATTTATTTCTCCCTTTGACTTTCCTTGCTCAGCCATCTTCTTATTTCTTAGCCATTTACATTCTTCTCTTTTTGAAGAGTTTCTTCATCAGCTGTGTCTGTACTATTTTGCCATGAAAAAGAAAAATGTTTCCCCCGGACTCATGTCCCCTAATGCTGCCTATTGGTGAAACGGAATGACGTATAAAATTTAAACAAAATTGAATATACTACGGTATATTTTAATCACCGCGGCATTTAAAGAACACATTTACCCAGCTCACTCGTTAAACCTATGTGAAAGGTTAAATCCCCCAAAAGAAACACAACATAAAAATTCATGAAGAATAAAAAAAAAAATTCTAACAATACTGTCCTTATTTTTCTTTTTTCCTTTAATTCTACTTTGTACCATATTAGAATCAAAAGTGAGCGATGAATAAAGAAGTCTGTATGTGCAGGAGAAGATCACTTTCTTCCTTTTCATTCTCACCATCCTGTGTCTGGCTGTAAGACAACGGGCTGCAGCAGGAGACTCTCCGCACTGTTCTGTCTGAAATAACAAAGAATGGAAAACCTTATCTCTTACTTGTCTGCCATGCAAAAATGGAAGAGGTCATGAGGATGTCAACTCTGCTAGTTTGGTACAAATTGTGTCTCCACTAAACCGTGGCCACTTTTGAGAATAAAACAAATCCCTGGCGAGTATGGTGTACAAAGTCATTCCTTTTGGTGTCAATTTCTAAAAATATTTAAAAAGAATAGTACATTACCCTTATGTCAGGATTGCTTTTTTATTTGCATCAACCTACCCAAAAAATGCTAAAAGTTAAACACTAGTCTTTATAGGATAGTACTATAATGAAAAAGCACCATCAACGCCCATTTCATATTTCCAAGAAGAAACACCTGGAGTCATTTGCAATAATCTTCAATGGACAGCTGAGACAAGAATGGACATCCTTGTACAATACAGTGTTGTAATTCAGAAAAGCCCTTGATCTTCAGCCATTTCACATTTTATAGGTTTCATGTCAGCTTTGATAAGGGTCCTTCAACATCATATTTAAATATACCTATTATAGAGCCCTCTATCAGGGCAGCTTTATCAGGAGTAGCACATCTGCCTAGTAACGCTGTTATATTGGGGATATATTTCAGTCAGGAGTCAATTCAAGAGACTGCTTCAAACAGTATCTGGAGGCCCAAAAAGTTTAGAAATTAATAAAAAGTAATGGAAAAAGAAGCAAAATATTATAGAATATAAAAATATTATTAAAGGGAACCTGTCATCAACTTTGGGCTGCCCATACTAATGACAGCATAAAGTAGACACAGGTGAGTTGATTTCAGCGGTCTGTCATTTAAAAGTTAAAAGTAAGTGGTTGCCGAGAACCAAATCTCACAATCATTGCAGACTGGGCCTGGAGAAGAGTCCCGGCCACCTGAGAAGAGTCCTGGTTATTCATGATCTCCTGCTCTCCCTCCCACCTGCTGGTGACTGACAGTCTTCTACAGAGTTTTCTCCCTTTCTCTCTAGGAGAGAACTGCCAATCATCAGCAGATGGGAGGGAGAGCAGGAGATTAGGAATAACCAGGACTCTTCTCAGGTAGACTTGACTCTTTTCCAGGCCTGGGCTGCAATGATTATGATGCTGGTTCTCGGCAACCACTTACCTTTAGCTGATGAGTGACACACCACTGAGATCAGCTTTCTGTCACTAATTTATACTATCCTCAGTGAGGTCAGCATAGAGTGGATGACAGGCTCTCTTTAAAAATTATTTCTCAAAAGTTTCTTTTTTTCTATACAGTATAACCAGATGTTTTTGAAACTGTTGCAAGCGCAGATACATTCATAGGACCCACCTCTGAAATGGACGAATCAACCTGGAAACGTTTGTAAATGACAAATACATTTATATTTCGTCTGCCACAATGAAACAGTTATAGAAGAGATAGTAAAATGCGGTATAATTATATCTGAAGATTTATTCATGAAGTAAATTCCAAAATTATGAAATCGTGTCCTGGAATATATCATATCTGAAAGTGTGAGCAATTTTATCTGGGGAATCCCCGAGTCACCTTGCTCATCGGCTAGATATCACCAGAAATTCGTCGCGCCGTTACCATAAATATTCCTTGACTCATTGTTAGTCACTGAATGAAAAATGTTTAGAAACATTAAATGTATCTGCAAGTGAGCAATAATATTAATCAGAACGTAAATTATTCTTAAATGAACACAAACCCTAGAAAGACAGGATAAAAGAAAATAGGAGGTAAAAATCCCCACCGTTTGTTAGTCTGATAGAGTTTCTGAAACAAACAGTCTTGTAGAATTATGGTAGAGAACAGCAGGGTTAATTTCACCCTGATCTTTTCCATTTTTTGATGATAAATGAATTGGAGGTGCGGCTTAACCAAGGGTAGGGCTTAACATTCCCCACCTGCTGAACAGTGGAGGAGGTGTTGCACTGCAGCCAGCTGTCCCACAGCCAGGCACAAGATTATGAGGAGGAACAGACGCACATAGAAGACTTTATTTATTTCTCAGTATTAATTGCAATATAAGGCAAATGGGAAGAAAGGAAAGGAGGAGATTAAGGGAGAATTGCAGTTTTTTTTTTCTTTTTGAATAATGGTTTATGTTAAGTGTTCTCAATTCTCAACACTGCTGTAAACAGCACCATAAGTCAGGACCACTAATGGAGGAGCACGTGACCAGTCTCATCCGTCAGCAGCCTCCACTGAATAACCCTACGCTCAGCACTGTGTATACGAGTTTCTAATTTGACTTTCCATAAGTGGCCATTGGGTCAGTGATGAAACTGTACTGAAACATGGAGGAGGGATTCTACATAGGAGGACATTGAGGCAGATTCCCTTATATTCCCATTTATATGCTATATGATTAATGTTTACAGCACTTTTTTAAATATTATGATAAAGTGTCCAACCCTTTAAGGTGGAGGGAAGGCAAAGAGCGAAGGGGAAATAAAGGTAAAGGAAAGAAAAGAGGGAAGGAAGGGAGAGAGGGTGAAGAGAAGCAAGGCAAGAAGGCAGGGATAGAGGTTAAATAAAAGTGAAGAAAGCAAGGGAAAAGGATGCGAACAAAGTAAAAGGAAGAGAAGGGAAGAATGAAGAAGTGAAGATAGAAGGAAGGAAGAAAGGAAGGAAGGGAGAAAGGTAAAAAAGGAAGTGAATGATGGAATGGTAAGGATGGGAATAAACTAAAAGGGAAAGGGAAGAAAGGAGAGAAGGAAGGAGGAAAAGAGAAGCAAAAAAGAAAGGAAGGAAGGGGAAAAAGGAGAAGGGAGGAAGAGAGGAAGGAATGAAGGAATGGAGAGAGGAAGGAAGAAACAAATAAAGGAAAGTGAAGGAGGAAAAAAAGAAAGTGCGGTGAGAAGGAAGGGAAGAACAAAGAATGGAGGGAAAAGGGAGGAAAACATGAAAGGTGGGAAGGAGAAGTACATAAAAGAAGAAAGAAATAGTGAAGGTATCCCTCTAATTGTTACAAATGTTCTGGCTCTCTATCTATGAAACTCAGTGAATTGACACCATTTCTGGAGCATTTTCCTGACGTCAGTGGCCATAGTCACAGAACTGGTTAGTTTAGGTCCCGAGCGTGTTCTTTTGAGAGTGAGATTTAATCCTGTGTTGCCTGACACTTGACATACATCACACATGTACACGAAGCATTGTTCACTTGTCACACAACTATTCGCCAGATGAAGGAAAGAGCAACGCTGTATTCTTCCTGAGTGACAGGGCTTTCGGCAAAAATAACTGAGAAGTGTTTTCATGGCAACTGCTTCTTTCTCCACATCCTAAGTCTGCCCTAAAGCTCTTGTTTTTAATGAACTGGGTCGAATACCTGAGCTTTGAGTCAGTGTTGATAACAAATATTCCACGTAAGTATTCCCAGAACTGTTATTTTTAATTCACCCGTCCCCTTAGGCTTCACAGTTGACTTCTTAATTATAGAGAGTAAAGTTTTATATTACTGATAAGGAATTACGGGGATATACATTTGAGGGATGACCTTCCTATTTCAGACACAACTAGTTCAGAAAAGCAGGAATATTGTGATTTACCATTTATTTTTGGCACTTATAAAGGGTTAACATTCTGCAGGAACTGTCCTCAGTCCCTTGGGTGCACAGTGTAATTTCGAAATCATATAAACCTTAATTAACATCAGTATGTGTGTAATATATGGAATGAAACCCATGAAAACACAGGAAGATGATACAAGCTCTATGTAGATATTGCTCCTGGTTGGATTCAAACCCCGAACCCCAGTGCTGAAGAGCAACAGTGCTAACCACCCAGTCACCATACATGATGGATACATAGCTTCAAATAAGGGCACTTTAACACTTGTGTTGTTGGATTCCGGCAGGCAGTTCAGTCGCCGGAACTGCCTGCCGGATCTGGCAATCTGTATGCAAACAGATACCATTTGTAGACGGATCCGGATGCGGATCCATCTCGCAAATGCATTGCAAAACCGGATCCGTCTCTCCGGTTTGTTATCCGGAGAAAACAGATCCAGTATTTATCTTTTTCATGCGCAGACCGCAAAACTGGATCAGTTTTTCTGGAACACTTGGGGAAAATAATGCCGGCAAGTGTTCCGGAATTTTGGACGGAGAAAATACTGCAGCATGCTGCGGTATTTTCTCAGTCCAAAAACAAACTGAAGACATTTTGATGCATCCTGAACGGATTGCTCTCCATTCAGAATGCATTAGGATAAAACTAGGACGGAACTCAATACCGGAAAAGTTTAACACAAGTGTGAAAGTACCCTTAGCTATAAAAAAGAAAGTGTGACTATGGAATTAAAGAGGATGGGGTCATTTATTAAGCTGAAATACGCCTATATTAGGCGTATTTCAGGCGCAGATTGCGGCGCAACAGCTACTTGCACTGCAATCTGCGACTTCTTCCCGCTCATGCCAGGTCTAAGTAAGTAGATGTGGCTTGGGCAGGGAAGGGGATGGCCAAGCAGACCCGTCTCATTTATAATTTTCTATGCCTGTTATAAGCATAGAAAAAGGTCTAAATGTCTTACATTTAGAACTGGTGCAGGATCTTCCAAAGTTATGAGGAGACCGGCGCCTCGTCATAACTTTCGCGGAACCACCGCCAGCTTTATTAAGATCGTTGTCTAAAAAGACGGTCTTAATAAATGTGCCCCTGTGTCAGTTTCCCTCATGTACTGTAAATATTTATTTTTACTATAAAATAACAATTTTGCAGCATAAGTTCATAGAACTCGTCATTGCGCCATTCCTCTGTTATTCCTCCTGGAAAGCAAGGTGAAGGAGATAAAATCAAAGGAGCATGTCCCTCCTAGACACACTGATTAATTAGTGATGATGGTTTCAGACTCAGCAGGGACACACCCTATTGACAAGGGGACTGATAAGGGTACGGCCACACGGTCAGATTTCTGCATGCATTTTTTTAAGCTAAAATCAAGAGGGGGTCCTAAAAGGTGAGGAAGTATAAAGGACAGACTTGTCCACTTTTTTGAATTCACTCCTAGTTTTGGCTTCCAAAACTGCATGTAGAGATCTGATCACGTGGCCGTACCCTAACACTCTATGAATACATTTCCAGGAGAAATAACACAGAAGCAGCACAACACAGAGTTTTAGGAAATGATCCCCCAGCTTAGGTTTTTCATTATAAATGCTAGTATTTAGAAGAGATGCCCGATGCCCTTTAGTGCACCATGCAGCGGACAAGTCCTATTTTCAAGTTTATGTTTCTCTTTTAAAATTATTTTCACACATAGTCAATCTATGCTAACGGTTGGATAACTAATCTTGCACCGATCCTGGGTTGCAGCAAGTATTATAATCCAGAGCTGCATTCACAATTCTGCTAGTTGCTTTTGGAATTAGTCAACCCTCTATCTGCAGAGATATCCCCCTCACAGCTTAGTCTGAGCCATGATAATTTAATACTCTGTGATTGTTATGATATAAATGCTTTAATACCTGTTCAGACACTGAACCAACAGGGGTTGCTAAGAGATCAGTGCAAAGCAGTATCCTGAGTGTAGGACCGCATAAGGATTAGCTGCAATACCAGTACAAGATGAGTAAAATGAGTACTTTCAGATTTACTGTACTTTGTATACAGATCATATATGTCATCTTTGGGCTTTGACCACCGGCGTAGCTAAAAGGTCATGGGCCCTGGTGCAAGAGTTCATCCTGGGCCCCTT
Source organism: Bufo gargarizans (assembly GCF_014858855.1). Taxonomy (NCBI): domain Eukaryota; kingdom Metazoa; phylum Chordata; class Amphibia; order Anura; family Bufonidae; genus Bufo; species Bufo gargarizans. The sequence continues at coordinate 4,285,193 of NC_058087.1, read as the reverse complement.
CCCTCAGTGCTTTGTGGCCAGGGGCAGGGAAGCCTTCCTGTTGCCTGAGGCAAAAATTGAAACGGCAACCCTCCCCATGCCAAATTCTTGACCTAACTAATTTCCTCCAGCCAGAGGTGTAACTTGACCAGCATGCGCTTTCTATAATACTGGTATCTTCTTATGTGGCACAAGGGTCTTTGGGGCCCCCAGGGCCGATCCTAGGGTCACAGGCGCCTGGGTGCAGAAATATTTCTGGCGCCCCCACATGGGCGTGATTATCTTACTAACTCCTCCTCTTTACAATGTTTCTATGGCAACAACTTCAGCCCCACGAATCGGTGGCTCGGCTTAAAAAAAAAAAAAAGTAAAAAAAAAAAAAGTCCCGGCGGCTCGCTCGGCCAGGGCCGGACTGGGGATAAAAACCAGCCCTGGAAAAAGTTGCACACCAGCCCCACAGCATTGCGTCATTATTTACTTGTTTATAATAGGAGAAAGCATTCATTTTAAAACACGTGTGTAAACACGAATATGAACTATGCCCCATGATAGCTCTTTTGTAGAACCCCCATAAAAACTTACAGTTACTTGACTTGGCCCTTGGGGATCTCGGACGCCACTTCAACACTTTGGCCGGGGGCTCGGCGGAGCTGATGTTGTGTTTTATCCTAATGAGAAAGATTTCATAATAAGGATTTGGAGAAGGGGCAGAGGGATAGCAGAGCAGGGAGAGGCTGGTGCTGCTACTAGGGGGTCATACCATGGGGGAGTAATAAAGCCCACCATAATGCCCCCCCAGTAGTAATAATTCTCCTTATAATATTCAAAACATTTGTAATGCCCCCAGTTGAGCTAATGTTCCCATAATGTGCCAATATAAAATACCCCTTCTCAGTGCCCCCGTAGATGACCCCCATAGTGCCCCCCCCCTTCCCCATAGTACCCACCATAATGTGCCCCAGTATAAAATGCCCCTATACAGAGCCCCCATATAAAATATCTTCTTTTTTAGCCTCAGTAGATGCCCCTATAGTGCCCCCCAATAATCTGCAGTAAGATGTGCCCCCATAGATGCCCCCAATCATGTGCCAGTAATAAGAGCCCCCCCACCATCATGTGCCAGTAGCCAGAGCCCCCCCATATCATGTCAGTAGCCAGAGCCCCCCCATATCATGTGTCAGTAGCCAGAGCCCCCCATATCATGTGCCAGTAGCCAGAGTGCCCCCAATCATGTGCCAGAAATAAGAGCCCCCCCACCATCATGTGCCAGTAGCCAGAGCCCCCCATATCATATGCCAGTAGCCAGAGCCCCCCCATATCATGTGCCAGTAGCCCCCCTTATCATGTGCCAGCCCAGTAGTCCCCCCTTATCATGTGCCAGCCCAGTAGCCCCCCTTATCATGTGCCAGCCCAGCCCAGTAGTCCCCCCTTATGTGCCAGCCCAGTAGCCCCCCTTATGTGCCAGCCCAGTAGCCCCCCTTATCATGTGCCAGCCCAGTATTGTACCTATATAAAAAAATATAAAAAAATAATACACTTATACTTACCTCCAGCAATGCGATGCGATGCAGGCCGCCTCTTCCGTCTGTGTCCCTCGCTATACGGCTCAGGCGACGCAATGACGTCATCGCGCCGCCTGCACCGGCCTGAGCTCTGATAGGCTGCCAGCACTAAGCCGGCAGCCTATCAGAGGAACAGGAGGGGACACACCTCTCCCTCCTCTGCCGCAGCACAGGCATCTGTATTGCCGTCCTGAGGACGGCAATACAGATGACTATGGAGATGAGCGCTTCCGCAATGGAGGCGCTCATCTCCTGCTCTGCCCTGCCGCCGGCCGCGGCCGCCCTCACTTGTCACCAGGGCCGCGGCCTTGCGGCACTCAGGCTTGCCGGCCCACCGGGAAATTTCCCGCTATCCCGGCAGGCCAGTCCGGCCCTGCGCTCGGCGCCTTTCGGGTGACAGCGCTGGGGTGCGGGGCACCCACTGCACCCCGTGTAGGATCGGCCCTGGGGGCCCCCTCAGGCTCCTGGGCCCGGTAGCGACTGCTACCTCTGCACCCCCTATAGCTACGCCCCTGGCTTTGACTTTTTATGACCCAGCGTTGGTGCCTTTGTTTCTCTAACGTAGTAAATTGCTATAGTATGAATAGGATAAGAATGTATACACGCGTGCTCACCCCGGACACTGCAACCGTAACAAATTGGGCCAATCTATCTCACTACATAACATATCATAAATTATGCATCACTATTATTTTAACCGGCTGCCTTTTAAGTATTCTGCATCTTAGGCCACAAGATGAATAACCATTAGTGGCTTAATGCATTGTTACTGTGTAAATTACCTAATTTTACTTGTGGTGGAATCAGGTTAATCGATTAGCAATGCAGGCAGAGAACTGAATTACCATACTCTTATCCGAGCTCTACAAAGTGACTGTATGCTTTATTACTGGAAATTTTGAAAGATGATAGAATAGATAGATATTAGATAGATATTAGATAGATATTAGATAGATAGAGAGATAGATAGAGAGATAGATAGATAGATAGATAGATAGATAGATAGAGCGATAAGAAAAAGAAATGTAATGGATTGGACATCACCACAGTATTAAGGTAATAACGGAGTGCCAGCGGCTGAAGAGGCGATCCACCAACTAAATAAAGTAGAAAATGAAAAAAACTCCACGGCACTTCCAAAAAAAAACCGTGCATTTATTCACCAGCTTTCTGGTGAATAAACACGCGTTTTGTTTTTTGTAATTGCCGTGGAGTTTTTTATTTTCCACTTTAGATAGATAGATACAAAATACCAAAATTAGGTGGCACTCCAAATGTAGTGAATGAGTGGTGGACCCGTTTATTCCCAAGGCAATGTATGCAACGATTGCACCCAAGTATCACCTATAGACTGTGCCGCTGTTCCTTTTTCTTGATAGATAATATGAGATAGATAGATAGATAGATAGATAGATAGATAGATAGATGAGAGATCTATAGATATTAAGTAGATAGATATGAGATAGATAGATATTAGGTAGATAGAAACGTCGCAGGATACCGGGTGAATAAACATACATTCACGGAAGTGCCGCAGAGTTTCTTTATTTTTGGGCTTGAGGGATCGCCCTTCAGCCGCTGGCACTCCAGCATTTGCTTGTTTAACAGCGGTGCTCCCTGATTTATTTATTCTTAGATATTAGATAGAGAGATAGATAGATACAGAAGAGCATACAAAGGTTCCATTATACAATTTTGTGCCCGCTTTAGAGCTATGTGACCTAAGTGGGTGCTCAGCGTACATTACTTTTCACTACTGTAAAGGGCACCACTGGCGTTGATGACCTGGACGCTCAGGGTGTGAATTACTGATGGAATTAAACACTTTTAAACGCCACCACACATGATATATGGGAATACCCCAAAGCTAGCATTCTGCTGTATAACATATGCACGGGCATTAATAAAGCAGGAAATGAATTGGGTGGAATCGTTGGATTGTGGGTTAAACATAAATAAATGTGGATTATAGATAATTGGGGATAATACATGAGCCATTAGCACCACAGTCGGGTCCTGTTCTACACGTCCATGCTTCTAGAATGTGGTTCAATAAGGTTTTTCATCACTTCTTAACACAGGTGGACTCCAGAGGTGCACCAGGGGCGAATTGTCTAAGTGCATATGGAATCTTCCTGGCTTACATAATGTAGAATAGGGGACCACAGGAATGCAGACAGATATCAGTATAAACCAGGTAGAGCCTAAGATCCTACAGGTCTGTAATACGCCATACACCGTCCATGTCCCTGGTTTTACAGGGCTAAAAATACCACTAGAGAGACAGTTTCCTTAATTTTTGGGTAAAAGCTCATTTGCATACTTTTCCGAGGAAGCATTGCCGGTAAGACCACCCCCCATCCTTGCCACCCTACATGATCCAAGCTAATTAAAAAAGCACAAACTGTTTATACAAATTTGGTTTTCGTTATATGGAAAAATGGAAAAGTCCTCTTCAAAAAGGGGGTCAGAGGTAGCAACGATGAACTATTATTCTTGCTTATCTGCCGAGCCAGGTGTTTGTTGGTCTCTGGTCCCTTCTCCCCCAGGCCAAGTCATCTACTTCATATAAAATTGGGCTCAGTGCACATTACTATGCATGGCAACATGGCTTGAGACTGTTTTATATTCACAACTGTTTAGGAGTTTTGGCTCAAAATATCATGAACATGTCATACCCCCTTACATAAAACCGGTTTTCATTAAAATACAGTAGGTCATTGATACTTTTTGTATTGAAAATATTTGTAACACATTTAAAGTAAAAGCAAAAAAAAAAAAAAAAAATTCAGGGGACTCGTCCAGTATAACCCGAGTCCATGTGGAACAGTGGATAGTCATAGAAAAAAGGAGCAGTGAAATTAATCCAAATTTTTACAAATGGCGGTTTCATTTCACTTGGAGGAAATGAGACGTTGTAGGTTGAGTGTGGAGTTTGTTGATAGAATTAGTCATCTTATACCAGGAGGGCGCACCCAATGTAACCGGTCCAAAATTGTGTAAAAGAAGAGTTGTGTGGGAGACGTCTCTGTGGTGGTATGTGGGGGATCTGGTTCTCGTACACAGGGTTTTGACATAAAAATTGAACGACACATTTTAAAACTAAAAGTGAAAGATTTATGTAGACACAAGTTTTTTTTTTTTGTTTTTTTTTAAAGAGCTCCGACTCCTGTTTAACCACAGTCCCTTCCTTGACAGTCCACAAATGGAAAGTCTTCGTAGACAGGACAACTTTCAGGCGAGTAGAATACTGTTGTTAGCTCAGCTGAAAGTAATAATACCTTTCACTTATTCATCCATTGCTTCATTCTGGAGATTTTTTATTTTATTTTAATCCATATGCAAAAGAGCAGTCAAGTGCACCAAGGGTGGGCCCAAGCCACTCTGTACACCCTTGCTCCTCCCACTTCCTTTGCCAAACCCTCCCACTACTTCTTGACTGACCGGTCCTGGTCAGATGACTATGCAGGAACCTGATTATTCAATCAGGAAGGAGAGGGAGGCGCTGGCAGAGGAAGCAAGAGGAGCGAGGGTGCATAGAATGGCTTGGGCCCGCCCTCAGTGCACTTAACTGCTGATTAAAAATACTTTTTGCCCAGAATGAAGCAACAGATCACTAAGTGAAAGGTATCATTACATAGCCATAGTAGCCATAGCATGGCTATGGGGCCTAGAGGTTGGGGGGGGGGGGGATTTCAGGTGTAAAATCGTTGTGGGGAATAGCAATATGTTGTTGTTGTTTTTTTTACTATAATGTGTGTTTTCTGATATACATACTTTTTAATTATTGCTACTTATGCTGCTATTTTTTTGCACTAAGTGGTGTAGGCCCTATCTTATTTTGCTATGGGGCCCTATGAATTATAGTTACACCTCTGATTCAGTTGAGCTAGCCCTTCGAGGCAGCGTGCCTGATTTACTAGTGAATTTCCTGGTCGTAGATTCCCTTGGGTTGTGGAGTTGGGTAAGGTTTTATTTCACATTGGCTGCTGATATAGGGGGCCCATTGGGCTTCTTTTAAGGAAATGATTGTGTTTGTAATTGTTTACTTCATGACAATTAATCTTTTAGTTTATAGAATACTTTGTCATTTTTTTAAATATAGGCGCCCCGATCAAAGGGGAAAAACAAAACAAAAACTTTACGTTGTTTATTGCAGTTAATGACTGCGTCTCTGCTCGGCACATGTCCTTTGGCTATCTTTGCTACGTTTCATCACCAAACAATGTAATATTAACAAAGCAAGAACACATCGGTTTTCTTCCGTTCACAGACGGTTACAGAATAAATTCAGGGTTTTGCTTATTCAGAATAATTACAGAATGAGGCTTGAGTTTTTTTACACAATGTTTTTCATTAAAAGCAGAAAGGATGTTTCATCAGGACAGACGAGAATGAGAAAGTAGAGTCTCCAAACCACCTGCAGCTCATTAAACAATCTTTGGAGAACCTCATAACTGAACACGTTGTGCATATCGGTATGTTCCTGGCTGAGCGGGTTCAGTTTTTTTTTTCAGCATTAATGGGAAGTTTTTTTCCTGTTACAGTTAATGATGACTTCCCTACTATGATAATCATTTCTAATATATTATACTTAAAGGGATGACCAACTATGGCAGGGATCAGCAACCTTCGACCACTTCTGTAGGAGTTTTAAGAATAGCCGAGCCTGTTTGCATGCTGGGAGTTGTAGTTTCACAGCAGCTGGAGTGCCGAAGGTTGCTGACTCCTGCACTATAGAATAGATGTGCCATCAATGTCTGACAGGTTGGGTGTTCCCAGTGGTTAGACCTACACTGATGCCTAGAGTGAAATGGTCATTGTGTATTCTATTTTTTACAAAATTGTGCCACTTAAACGAGAGATGGAGTGATGGGCTGATTTTAGACATCGTGTAGGAATCCAATAGTCAGGCCCCCAATGATCAAATGTTGGTGTATCTAAATGACTTGCTCATGGTGGAAACATATTTTTCAAATGAAAGCAGGAATGTCCCAGAGTACCAGATTTTTCGCTCTATAAGATGAAAAAGTGGGGGAATAACGGCAGTGCATCTTATTAAGCGAATACCAATGAGCGATTCCATCATGGAAGCGCTCAATGGTACACAGGAGGTGCAAGGAGAGTGAGTGTGGCGTAACATAGTGTAGTGGTACTACTCACTGCTCCTTAGTCTTCTGCCAGTCACCAAGCTGTGTCCTGACAGCGTACAGCATCAGAACGTACTGCACGTAATTATGACCTCATGCTGTGCGATGTCTGGTCACAGTGCAGCACTACAAGAAGAGCGTGTTGGTCCTCCAGAGTGGTGGCGCCATCTGCACAGCTTTCCTAGGTAGAGATTGTCAATCTTATATGCACAGGAAATTCAGGTCTGATGATGATTGCGAGCCTCATGAAGATTGGCAGTCTGATCTGAGGTCTGATGAAGATTGGCGATCTGATCTGAGGTCTGATAAAGATTGGTAGTCTGGTCTCATGTTTGATGAAGATTGGTGATCTGAGGTCTGATGAAGATTGGGGGTCTGATCTGAAGTCTTATGGTCAGGTGACCAGGGGAGTTGCTAGGGTCTGAAAACATCCGGGGCACAAGTCCACTGTATTTGAAATTGCACATTAAAGGTATGCTTAAAGGGGTGTTCTGGTTTATGCAAATGAAGTGCAGTACTGCAGACTGCAGCCATTATATAATACAACATTCGGTAACTTTCAAAAATCTGTTATGTTTCATTTCCTCACCACTGCAGAAATATTTGCTTGGGCCCTTTAATATTGATGGGAGTGGACCCTGGGCAACTCCACAGATCATCCCCCCACCCCCCTTGTACTTGTTCCGCTGATCCTCTACTTGCGAGCTGCGCGGGCATGAGATCAGTCACTTTGGTGCGCAATCCCATCCTGCGGCGCGTGATCCCGCAAGACCCGTGACCTCCAAGGGCCCTGGAGTAGCCAAATAAAAAAAAAATGCTACCAGCCTAACATTCAGGGCACTGGACAAAACATCCGGGGCTCAAGCACCGAATGTTTTGACCTAACGACGCCCCTGGGTGAATCTTATAAAGCGAAAAATACATTTATTATTTCTTATGAATGCATTTAAAGGGATCATCCAGTCAATAACACTTATATAAAAATGGGTCAGAATGGCATAAAGAAAAAAGAAGTTATACTCAACTCATCAACCTACGCCATTCCCCATTCCAGCTCTTACCAGTTCCTGCTGGGCTCTATTTCCTGGTCCCTTTTGACACACACAGGGGCGTAGCATGGGGGGGGGGCGGAGGGGCCGTTGCCCCGGGCGCCAAATTGCAGGGGGCGCCAGGCATCCGAAATTTCAATGAGGGCTACAGGAGCCTATGGCTCCCGTCCCCTCCGTTATGCCCCATAGGCTTCAGGCCTAGTGGCATGAAGCCTATAAGGCAGTAGAGCGATGCAGGACTCGGTCACGATAACCTCACTGTGAGCTCCTGCGTCGGGTCTCGCGAGATGACGCGATGATGCGGCGCAGGAAGGCACAGTGGGGCGTTCGTGACCGCCTGCGGCGGGAACAAGCGGGGATGGAGATAGTTAAGTATTTTTTTTTTATGTTACCTTACCTAATTGCAGAGGCTCTGGGGGCAGTATGGGGGGTGGGAGAGGAGAGGACTGGAGCAGAAAGACTATCCTATTCAATGGCATTGGCACAGTAATAAGAGGGGGCGATTATATTAGCAAAGAGGGGGGCCAGTACATTAATAACAAAGAGGGGGACATTACATTATTAATAAAAAGGGGGCCATTACATTAATAATAAAGAGGGGGCCAGTACACTATTATTATTAATGTAATGACCCCCTCTTCATTATTAATGTAATGACCCCCTCTTTATTATTAATATAATGACCCCCTCTTTGTTATGAATGTAATGACACCCTCTTTGCTATTAATGTAATGGCCCCTCTTTATTATTAATGTAATGGCCCCCTCTTTATTATTAATGTACTGGCCCCTCTTTGTTATTAATATAATGGCCCCCTCTTTATTATTAATGTAATGGCCCCCTCTTTATTATTAATGTACTGGCCCCTTCTTTGCTAATATAATGGCCCCCTCTTTGTTATTAAAGAGGGGGCCAGTACATTAATAATAAAGAGGGGGCCATTATAATATACAGGGGGAATAATATTATGGGGAATGAAAGCTATCTGTCTGGCTCTAGCTCAGTATTGGGGGGCAGCAGGATGACAGTGTTGAGACACCAGGAAGGAGAGCATGATAGTAAAGTGAGGAACCTAAATTTTTTTCGGTGAAACTCTGCAGAGACGAGAAGCGGCTGAAAGAAGTTATCATGGTGGTCTTATCTCTGAATGAAGACGTCGAGGAGAGTCTACATCACAGGAGACGTCACTGCCGGATGTAACAGGTATGGTGCGGTATTCTACTGTAATAATAATGTCCATCCACATATCTGTTTCATGGTAGGGTTGGGGGAGAAGATTGAGAATTTGGCCCATACTGCCGCATTCTGGCCCCAGACTTCAGGTCACACTGTGTTCTGAATTCTGGGTCCTCACACCCATCCACTACATTATCTGTACTCAGAGAGTTATCTCTGTGTTATCTGAGGTGTTACATAGGACTGCTAGTGATCTACTACAGTATCTGTTAAAAGTGGCGTGCCTGGGGTAGGCGCGGGGGGGGGCGCACAATTTTTGGCTTGCCCCGGGTGCTGGCAACCCACGCTACGCCACTGGACACACATGACTGCTCAGCCAATCACTTGCCATAACAGTGACCCACCTTTAACCAGTGATTGGCTGAGCGGTCATTTCTTATGTGTCAAGAGGGACCAGTAAGTAGCAACCAGTAGAAACCAGGGAAGCACTGGAACAGGAGCAAGACAGGATCACTTAGGTATAAGCTTTTTTTTTTAAATAAATAAAATACTAGCTGGATAACCTTTTCAAGCTGACCATACAGCTGATTCTACCTTAAACATGCATGATCGGCCATGCACATATATTTATTTCAATGAAGAGAAGGGATTAAGGCTACTTTCACACTAGCATTTTCAAAAGTTGCAGTACCTGCAGAATAAAAGATTTTAGCACACATTGGCAAAACACACAAGTACAACATAAATGTCCAGTTAATGCTACTTTCACATCTGCGATTTCCCTTTCCGCTATTGAGACCCGTCATAGGATCTCAATAGTGGATGAAAACGCTTCAGTTTTGTCCCCATTCATTGTCAATGGGGACAAACTAACTGAACGAAACGGAATGCTCCAAAAGGGTTTGCAGAGTGCTGTTGCATTGTATATTTTTTTGGGCTTTGTGCTTTTAGCCATGGCAACGCGCACCTGCGCACTGGATGTGCTGACTGATCCCCAATATTTATTTGCAGTTTGTATTGGAGGTGTGGCTGACTGTTGGTCGTGCACTCCTGATTAACGTGTCTGCCCTATAGGCTGATTTTAATTAGTATAGCTATAAAGCTGTAGCCTGCTCTCCCTGTATGTATTGGAGGCCATTTGGCACCAGGTAAGGTGGAATACAGAGTGGGCTCAGCATGCTAGTGGAACCTGCATTCCTTGAACAAAATGGAGGCGGTCACCAAAGAGATATTATATAGTGTGGGATCGGCATGCATGAGGAGCCTGCATCCCCTGAATATAATGGAGGCCATTTTGGCACTGTAAGAGGCATAATATAATATGTGCTTGGCATGCATGTGGAACCTGCATTCCCTGAATGTAATGGAGGCCAGTATGGCACCAGTTAATGTGGTAATTAGTGTTAGGTTCCCGTCTTACTGAGATCGCCTTGACGTTTGGCAGACGGGCCCAAATAATTTTGTACAAAATGATTTGCCAAGCATCTCAAATTTATTAGTGTAGCATTTGCACCAGAATACTTTCTATTATTTTGGCATTATTGGACTTTATTTGGTTTGCAGAGTGCTGTTGCATTGTATATATTTGTGCTTTCAGCCATGGCAACGCGCACCTGCGCACTGGATGTGCTGACTGAACCCCAATTTTATTTTGGAGTGCACCAAAATGCATTCTATTCCGTTTGGTTGCGCTCCCATCACAGACACAATACTGCTGCAAGCAGCGTTTTTCTGTCCACGATGTGGTGCGGAGCAGGACAGATCCGTCATGACACATAATATAAGTCAGTGGGGACTGATCCGTCGCATAGAGTTGATCCGGTTGTTGATTGTGGCCTATGTAATGTTGGTCCACTCCTCTCCAATAGCTGTGAGAAGTTGCAGAATATTGGCAGGAACTGGAGCACGCTGTGGTATACGCCGATCCAGAGCATCCCAAACATGCTGAATGGGTGACATGTCCGGTGAGTATGCTGGCCATGCAAGAACTGGGATGTTTTCAGCTTCCAGGAATTGTGTCCAGATCCTTGCAATATGGGGCCGTGCATTATCAAGGTGCAACATGAGGTGATGGTCGTGGATGAATGGCACAACAATGGGCCTCAGGATCTCGTCACGGTGTCTCTGTGCATTTAAAATGCCATCAATAAAATGCACCTGTGTTCATTGTCCATAACATACACCTGCCCATACCATAACCCCCACCGCCACCATGGGCCACTTTATCCACAACGTTGACCTTAGCAAACCGCTCACCCCCAAGACGCCGCACACGCTGTCTGCCATAGCCCTGAGCAGTGAAAACCGGGACTCATCCGTGAACAGAATGCCTCTCCAATGTGCCAGATGCCATCAAATATGAGCATTTGCCCACTTAAGTAAGTTTGTGCCGAAATTCTTTAGTTATGCAAACCAATTGTTGCCGCAGCTGTCCTGGTAGCTGGTCTCAGATGATCATGGAGGTGAACATGCTGGATGTAGAGGTCCTGGGCTGGTGTGGTTACACGTGGTCTATGGTTGTGAGGCCGGTTGGATGTACTGCCAAACTTTCTGAAATGCCTTTGGAGACGGCTTATGGTAGAGAAATGAACATTCATTGCACAGGAAACAGCTCTGGTAGACATTCCTGCAGTCAGCATGCCAATTGCACGCTCCCTTACACGTTGCAACATCTGTGGCATTGTGCTGTGTGATCAAACTGCACATTTCAGAGTGGATTTTTATTGTGGGAGTCTAAGGCACACCTGTGCAATATTCATGCTGTCTAATCAGTACCTTGATATGCCACACCTGTGAGGTGGGAGGGATTATCTCGGCAAAGAAGAAGTGCTCACTAACACAGATTTAGACAGATTTGTGAACAATATTTGAGAGTAATGGGTCTTTTGTGTATGTAGAAAATGTTTCAGATCTTTGAGTTCAGCTCATACAAAATGGGAGCAAAACCAGAAGTGTTGCGTTTATATTTTTGCTCAGTGTATATATATATATATATATATATACAGTCATGTGAAAAAATTAGGACACCCTTTGAAAGCATGTGGTTTTTTGTAAAATTTTTAATAAAAGGTTATTTCATCTCCGTTTCAACAATACAGAGAGATTAAAGTAATCCAACTAAACAAAGAAAACTGAAGAAAAGTCTTTTCAAGATCTTCTGTAAATGTCATTCTACAAAAATGCCTATTCTAACTGAGGAAAAAGATAGGACACCCTCACATGTATTCCCTCTTAAATTGGCTCAGATCTCACACAGGTATATCACACCAGGTGCACATAATTAGTAGATCGTTACTCTGCATGTTGAATGAGGCTTGCCCTATTTAAACCTCAGACATTTAGTTTGGTGTGCTCCTGACTGTTGAAGTGAGAGTGAGCACCATGGTGAGAGCAAAATAGCTGTCAGAGGACTTCAGAAAAAAGATTGTAGCAGCCTATGAGTCTGGGAAGGGATTTAAAAAGATCTCAAAAGATTTTGAAATCAGCCATTCCACTGTCCGGAAGATAGTCTACAAGTGGAGGGCTTTCAAAACAACTGCCAACATGCCCAGGACTGGTCGCCCCAGCAAGTTCACCCCAAGAGCAGACCGCAAGATGCTAAAAGAGGTCTCCAAAAACCCTAAAGTGTCATCTCGAGAACTACAGCAGGCTCTGGCTACTGTTGATGTAGAAGTACATGCCTCTACAATCAGAAAGAGACTGTACAAGTTTAACTTGCATGGGAGGTGTGCAAGGAGGAAACCTTTGCTTTCCAAGAGAAACATCGAGGCCAGACTGACATTTGCCAGAGATAAAGTTGACAAAGACCAGGACTTCTGGAATAATGTTCTTTGGACAGATGAGTCCAAAATTGAATTATTTGGACACAACAGCAGAGGACATGTTTGGCGTAAACCAAACACAGCATTCCAAGAAAAGAACCTCATACCAACTGTGAAGCATGGAGGTGGAAGTGTCATGGTTTGGGGCTGCTTTGCTGCAGCAGGACCTGGTCAGCTCACCATCATAGAATCCACGATGAATTCTACTGTGTATCAGAAGGTGCTTGAAGAACATGTGAGACCATCAGTTAGAAAATTAAAGCTGAAGCGGAACTGGACCATGCAACATGACAATGACCCAAAACATACTAGTAAATCAACCAAAGATTGGCTGAAAAAGAAGAAATGGAGAGTCCTGGAATGGCCAAGTCAAAGTCCAGATTTGAATCCCATTGAGATGCTGTGGGGTGACTTGAAAAGGGCTGTACGTGCAAGAAACCCCTCAAACATCTCACAGCTGAAAAAGTTCTGCATTGAGGAGTGGGGTAAAATTTCCTCAGACCGATGTCGAAGACTGGTAGATGGCTACAAGAACCGTCTCACTGCAGTTATTTCAGCCAAAGGAGGTAACACTCGCTATTAGGGGCAAGGGTGTCCTATCTTTTTCCTCAGTTAGAATAGGCATTTTTGTAGAATGACATTTACAGAAGATCTTGAAAAGACTTTTCTTCAGTTTTCTTTGTTTAGTCGGATTACTTTAATCTCTCTGTATTGTTGAAACGGAGATGAAATAACCTTTTATTAAAAATGTTACAAAAAACCACATGCTTTCAAAGGGTGTCCTAATTTTTTCACATGACTGTATATATATCATATTTTTTGCCCCATAAGACGTGCTTTTCCCCCAAGGTGAGGGGGGAATGTCCCTGTGTCTTATGGGGCGAATACTAATGATCGCTTCAATTATGGAAGCGCTCATTAGTACCGGAGGACCGGGAAGCAGTGAAGGCTCTGTATTCACCGCTTTCTGGTCTTCGGCTGTCGACTGTGCTATGGCTGCGCACAGCATGAGGACGCTCTATGACCTCACGCTGTGCGCGTCGGGTCACAGCACAGCCACAGCAGGAAGAAGACAGAGCACACTGGAGCTGATGAGCGGTGGCATCCAGAGCAGGAGAGGTAAGTTGATTTTTTTAATTTATTTGCTCTGAGGCTGGGGGATGACATGAGGCTGATGTCTTGGGGCTGACATGAGGCTGATGTCTTGGGGCTGACATGAGGCTGATGGCTTGGGGATGACATGAGGCTGATGGCTTGGGGATGACATGAGGCTGATGGCTTGGGGATGACATGAGGCTGATGGCTTGGGGATGACATGAGGCTGATGGCTTGGGGATGACATGAGGCTGATGGCTTGGGGCTGACATGAGGCTGATGGCTTGGGGCTGATGGCTGACATGAGGCTGATGGCTGGGGGCTGGCATGAGGCTGTTGGCTTGGGGCTGACATGAGGCTGATGGCTGACATGAGGCTGATGGCTGACATGAGGCTGATAGCTGGGGCTGATTGATGGCTGTTATATGGCTGAAGGTTAGGGGCTGATAGATGGCTGATTAAAGGGGGCTGATCTGAGGCATGGGGAGGGTCTAATTTATATTGGGGCTATTAGATGAGGTCTGATTAGGGGTCATTCACATTGGGGACTGACGTCTGATTGTGGGTCTGGCCTGAGGTCGTATTGGGGTCTGAATAACATTGGGGGTCTGATGTGAAGTTTAATGGAAAATATTTTTTTCTTATTGTTCTTCTCTAAAACCTAGGGGCATCTTATGGGCCGGTGCGTCATATAGGGCAAAAATTGTAGATTCACACTGAAGGCATCAAAACTATGAATTAACACATGTGGAATTATATACACAACAAAAAAGTGTGAAACAACTGAAAATATCTCATATTCTAGGTTCTTCAAAGTAGCCACCTTTTCCTTTGATTACTGCTTTGCACACTCTTGGCATTCTCTTGATGAGCTTCAAGAGGTAGTCACCTGAAATGGTCTTCCAACAGTCTTGAAGGAGTTCCCAGAGATGCTTAGCACTTGTTGGCCCTTTTGCCTTCACTATGCGGTCCAGCTCACCCCAAACCATCTCGATTGGGTTCAGGTCCGGTGACTGTGGAGGCCAAGTCATCTGGCGCAGCACCCCATCACTCTCCTTTATGGTCAAATAGCCCTTACACAGCCTGGAGGTGTGTTTGGGGTCATTGTCCTGTTGAAAAATCATGGTCCAACTAAACGCAAACCGGATGGAATAGCATGCCGCTGCAAGATGCTGTGGTAGCCATGCTGGTTCAGGATGCCTTCAATTTTGAATAAATCTCCAACAGTGTCACCAGCAAAGCACCCCCACACCATCACACCTCCTCCTCCATGCTTCACGGTGGGAACCAGGCATGTAGAGTCCATCCGTTCACCTTTTCTGCGTCACACAAAGACACGGTGGTTGGAACCAAAGATCTCAAATTTGGACTCATCAGACCAAAGCACAGATTTCCACTGGTCTAATGTCCATTCGTTGTGTTCTTTAGCCCAAACAAGTCTCTTCTGCTTGTTGTCTGTCCTTAGCAGTGGTTTCCTAGCAGATCTTCTACCACGAAGGCCTGATTCACACAGTCTCCTCTTAACAGTTGTTCTACAGATGTGTCTGCTGCTAGAACTCTGTGTGGCATTGACCTGGTCTCTAATCTGAGCTGCTGTTAACCTGCGATTTCTGAGGCTGGTGACTCGGATGAACTTATCCTCCGCAGCAGAGGTGACTCTTGGTCTTCCTTTCCTGGGGCGGTCCGCATGTGAGCCAGTTTCTTTGTAGCACTTGATGGTTTTTGTGACTGCACTTGGGGACACTTTCAAAGTTTTCCCAATTTTTCGGACTGACTGACCTTCATTTCCTAAAGTAATGATGGCCACTCGTTTTTCTTTACTTAGCTGCTTTTTTCTTGCCATAATACAAATTCTAACAGTCTATTCAGTAGGACTATCAGCTGTGTTTCCACCTGACTTCTCCACAACGCAACTGATGGTCCCAACCCCATTTATAAGGCAAGAAATCCCACTTATTAAACCTGACAGGGCACACCTGTGAAGTGAAGACCATTTCAGGTGACCACCTCTTGAAGCTCATCAAGAGAATGCCAAGAGTGTGCAAAGCAGTAATCAAAGCAAAAGGTGGCTACTTTGAAGAACCTAGAATATGACATATTTTCAGTTGTTTCACACTTTTTTGTTATGTATATAATTCCACATGTGATAATTCATAGTTTTCAGTGTGAATCTACAATTGTCATAGTCATGAAAATAAAGAAAACTCTTTGAATGAGAAGGTGTGTCCAAACTTTTGGTCTGTACTGTATATTACCTAATTCCTTACCTGCTACCCAATTATTACAATCCAACACATGGTTTAATATGGATTTAATGGAATATCCATATCGATGAAATCATATATGCAGGTAAGGATATATTGCCAATCCACGAGTATTGATCTGTGTACTTTATTCATGTACATATCCGATTTACTTTCTATTGTATTGTCGAATTTTAGTTTATTTGATTTTAGTTTGTTTTATCTGCACTATACCTTTATCACTACCTGTATATTTATTTTATCAGCATTTGTATCCTTAAAGTACCTTTATTATTGTCCACCATCAGCAAACTACCCTACAATACTAACTGCAGACTTAGCTAATTATGTAAAGCACACCTGTGTCCCTCTGCTCCCCTCCTCCCCACTCCTCAATCAGCCTACCAAAAATTTGCCTTTTTAAATCTTCCGTGGGCATGTCCTACCATTACTGTCCTGATGAAGGGGACGCCTTGTTCCAGAAACGCCTTGACAACCCTGTGAATAAAGATTATCGTGACTCTACCGCATCGCTCCTGATGTTCCTTTAATCAATATCCTGGCAGCGCCTACAGTGGTCCGAAAATAATTTTTCCCCAGTTACCTTATACCAGTATAACAGACCACTCAAGTGGAGACCGTCTCTATGTCCCTCTTCTCTATCAGTTTTTTTTATCTGAAGTATAGATTTGTATTATTTCATTTACAATATTGATCCAGAAAGTGTTTGTCTGCTTCCTATCTGTATATTAGACCCCACCTTGTATATTATCTTATTATTTGATGCAATTTAGATTTTTGACATTTCTATATTCAGATAATTTTTCTGCTATTGTCTGCTAAGAAAACTATTAAAGTGTATAAATACGCAGGAAAAATTGACTTTTACACAATGAACCATAAGTGTCCCTATTTGACCGTCCAAAAAGTTGGGAGGTAAATTGCGGGCCGTAGCACGACCATGGGGCGCACACGTTCGTATGCAGGAGGCCTAATAGTGAAGGTTGTGCCCCTGTCAGCTGCCGCATTATTCCATACCTCCCAACTTTTTGGACGGTCAAATAGGAACACTTATGGTTCATTGTTTAAAAGTCAATTTTTCCAGCGTATTTATACACTTTAATAGTTTTCTTAGTGCACAATAGCAGAAATGCACGAACACCAACTGTAGGGCAGCCGCAGCAGATCTCGGACCCATTAAATTTAATGGGTCCGTGAGCCGCCCGTTCCGCAAAAAGATAGGACATGTTCTATCTTTTTGCGGAACGGAAGTACGGGACGAAACCCCACGGAAGCACTCCTTAGTGCTTCCATAGGGTTCCGTTCCGTGCTTTCGTTCCGCACCATTCCGCATCTCTGGATTTGCGGACCCATTGAAATGAATGAGTCCGCATGTGTGATGCGGAATGGCCATGGAACGGCGCCCGTGTATTGTGGATCTGCAAATGCGGTCTGCAATACGTCAAAAGGCAGCACATGTTCGTGTGCAGGAGGCCTAATGCTGCAGCACACAAGGGCACAACCCTCAGTATAATGCTTCAGCATGCAGGGGCACAACCCTCAGTATAAGGCCTCATGCACACGACAGTATTTTTTCACTGTCCGCAAAACTGTGTTCCGTTGGTCCGTGATCCGTGACCGTTTTTTCGTCCGTGGGTCTTCCTTGATTTTTGGAGGATCCACGGACATGAAAAAAAGTCGTTTTGGTGTCCGCCTGGCCGTGCGGAGCCAAACGGATCCGTCCTGAATTACAATGCAAGTCAATGGGGACGGATCTGTTTGACATTGACACAATATGGTGCAATTGCAAACGGATCCGTCCCCATTGACTTTCAATGTAAAGTCAGGAGTCCCTTTTATACCATCGGATCAGAGTTTTCTCCAATCCGATGGTATTTTTTAACTTGAAGCGTCCCCATCACCATGGGAACGCCTCTATGTTAGAATATACTGTTGGATATGAGTTACATCGTGAAAACTCATATCCGACAGTATATTCTAACACAGAGGCGTTCCCATGGTGATGGGGACGCTTCTAGTTAGAATATACTAAAAACTGTGTACATGACTGCCCCCTGCTGCCTGGCAGCACCCGATCTCTTACAGGGGGCCGTGATCAGCACAATTAACCCCTCAGGTGCTGCACTTGAAGGGGTTAATTGTGCGTATCATAGCCCCCTGTAAGAGATCAGGGCTGCCAGGCAGCAGGGGGCAGACCCCCCCCCCCCAGTTTGAATATCATTGGTGGCCAGTGCGGCCCCCCCTCCCTCCCTCTATTGTAATAAGAATATTGGTGGCCAGTGTGTGGCCTCCCCCGGCCCCCCTCCCTCCCTCTATTGTAATAAGAACATTGGTGGCCAGTGTGTGGCCTCCCCCGGCCCCCCTCCCTCCCTCTATTGTAATAAGAACATTGGTGGCCAGTGTGGGGCCTCCCCCGGCCCCCCCTCCCTGCTCCCTCTATTTTATTAAGAACATTGGTGGCAGTGTGCGGCCTCCTCTGGGGCCCCCCCCCCCCCCGGTAAGTGACAGGTCTGTGCGGCGCATTGCTAAATGAACTGTCACTTACCAGTAGGAGGAGCTCCCGGCCAGACACAGACATCGCAGCAGCCAGCAGGTAAGTATGATGCTTCTACTATTGCTAAGTAACCATGGCAACCAGGACTACAGTAGCGTCCTGGTTGCCATGGTTACCGATCAGAGCCCCAGCGATTAAACTGGGACTCCGATCGGAACTCCGCTGCCACCAATGATCGGGGGGGGGGGCAGGGGAGGCCGCATACTGCCACCAATGTTCTTATTACAATAGAGGGAGGGAGGGGGGCCGGGGGGGGGGGCTGTAAGCGATCGGGTGCTGCCAGGCAGCAGGGGGCAGTCATGTACACAGTTCGTAGTATATTCTAACTAGAAGCGTCCCCATCACTATGGGAACGCCTCTGTGTTAGAATATACTGTCGGATCTGAGTTTTCACGAAGTGAAAACTCAGCTCTGAAAAAGCTTTTATGCAGACGGATCTTCGGATCCGTCTGTATGAAAGTAACCTACAGCCACGGATCACGGATGCCAATCTTGTGTGCATCCGTGTTCTTTCACGGACCCATTGACTTGAATGGGTCCGTGAACCGTTGTCCGTCAAAAAAATAGGACAGGTCTTATTTTTTTGACGGACAGGATACACGGATTACGGACGCGGATGAACAACGGTGCATTTTCCGAGTTTTCAACGGACCCATTGAAAGTCAATGGGTCCGCAGAAAATCACGGAAAACGGCACAATAGACACGGATGCAACGGTCGTGTGCATGAGGCCTAAGACTGCACCTAGCAGGGGCATAACCCTCACCATGACCCTGCAGCAGGCAGAGGCACAACTATTGCTACTGGACCCAAAGGGGTAGGTGGCCAGGGCTCGCGTCACTAACCTGCACATTCAGTTGGGCGAAGGAACAGCTGTAAATGGCTGAGAGCATAAAGCACAGCTCTCTAGCTCCGCAGCAGGAAAATGCCATCTACTCATCATACTGTAGAAAGAAAAGAAAAATGCCATGGTATCTGACATCAGAGGGTATTTGCTGGGGGGACAAGTAAAAAAAAAAATTCAATCAGATGGAACATACAGGACAACAGCAAGAAAAAGAGAGAAGATCTCATCGCCGTAACAGCCTCTTATGCAGTCAGTTGCAAGGTTTATACCAGGCACAGCCAACCTTGAATGTTTGCCAAAGTCAGGATTTCCAAATTGTTTTCAAAAAGGTCATCTAATTCCATAACGCAATAAAAAAACAGACATTGATTAGTCATGAGAAGCAGGACATCCTCTTTTACCGGTGTCCAAGATAGGCATGTGTTGCAATGCATGACTGTATGAAATATGTTGTCTTTACGCGAAGGATGAATAAAATGGTGCCAATATTCAAAAAGAGGTCAAAAACTGAGCCCGTAAACTATAGGCCAGTAAGTTTAACATCTGTTGTGGGTAAACTGTTTTTTAAAAGGTGCTATCCTGGAGTATCTCAATTAATATAAGTGTATAACGCCGTTTCAGCATGGCTTCATGAGGGATCGGTCATGTCAAACTAATCTAATCAGTTTCTATGAGGAGATAAGTTCTTGACTGGGCCAGGGTGAGTCAATGGATGTCGTATATCTGGATTTCTCCAAAGCATTTGACACTGTGCCACATAAAAGGTTAGTATATAAAATGAGAATGCTCGGACTGGGAGAAAACGTCTGTAAGTGGGTAAGTAACTGGCTCAGTGATAGAAAACAGAGGGTGGGTATTACCGGTACACACTCAGATCGGGTCACTGTCGCTATATTCTCTTCAATATATTTATTAATGATCTTGTAGAAAGTCTGCATGATAAAATATAAATTTTTGCAGATGATACTGAACTGTGTAAAATAGTTAAAGGGAATCTCTCACCAATATTTGGCCTATATAAGTAATGCTACAGTGCTGTTGTGCACTCAAAGATGGACGTTTCCAAGCCTCCAAAGAGCCCAAGCCCCCCTATTTAATGTGCCCATGTCAACTATTCAGAGAGCCCAGTAACTCCTCTATGTGCTCCCTGCAACATCACCCATGCCCTTCCCTCTCTGCCTGTGAAGTCGACTCTCCGCTCTCTGCATGGGCCTGCACACCACAGACCATAGTAAGTTCATCGGCCTCACTTTATGTACTGCACTCTGCCAGACCATGGTGGTCCAACAGTGATGGGGCCAGCAGGGCTCATTGACTAGGGGGCTTGAGCTTTTTAGAAGTTTGGAAACGCCCTGCTGGGCACTTTATACCTAATTTACATGCAAACTAAACATTATTTTCTGCAAATGCATGAAAGAATACCAAAGGTATGTTTTAAACCATGTTTTAGTACACAACAGCACCGTAACAGATTTTCTTTAGCACAGAAGAGGTCAGTATACTGTACATATATACTACAGAGGTCAGTATACTGTACATATATACTACAGAGGTCAGTATACTGTATGTAACGGATCTCCTGGCACCCCGACCGGGTACCTCCGTAGATAAATGCTCCTAGTGCTTTCCGAGGACTCCAAGCACTCCACTTGACACCGTACGCCCTGCAGACCCCACGAACCGCCGATGCTTGGTTGAGGTCTCACCGTCTCCTACCCACCCTGGACCTACGACAAGGCTCCAGGCTCCAGTGGGTGAACCTCTCCTACATCCAGAGAGCAGGGACAGCTCTTACAAGAGCTAGTAGTTATGGCAGGGGAGTATAGCAAATCTTCAGCGTATAGCAATCCCCCAGTGTCGATCAGTTACCCAAACACCAGCCTCAACTTGGTAAAGGGTAAAACAGGAACTCTTTATTTAAACACACAGCATTGATTTATACACATCTTCCAACAAGGTTACCACCCACAGGGTTTTGTAAAAACAGCCAATCACATGCATTTACAGTATTGACACCTTCCCAGCAATTGTACACAAAACCCCCTTCCCTCTGTCTGTAACGCAATCAACAAAATACAATGAGCATTGTCTGTGACGCAATTAACTAACACACTGGCATTGTCTGAGACGCAATCAACAAAATACAATTACCAAACGTAAAGGGCTAACTTATTCCCTCACAGACAGAAACCACACATTTTTCCCAAAACACAGAGAACACCTCAAAACCCCACATATCCCCATAATGTATACATCCATGGATAGCTCTGAAACATAGTGAACAACATATCCAAAAATCACCCAGATCCGAGCAGAGGTTCCCGAATTCCATGGAAGTCACATTTGGCCGGCCGCAAGCATGGCTTTCCTGCCCAAAACAGTTCCACAGATTTAAGCTGTGCGACCGGTCCGTCTTCTCCTTCAAAGTTAGTATATGGGCCATAATCCTGAGGCAAGAGGCTGGCAAACAGGCCCCTCCAAAACCCAGTGGCGAGGTTGGTTTCGTCACACTGTACATATACTACAGAGGACAGTATACTGTACATATATGCTACAGAGGTCAGTATACTGTACATATACTACAGAGGACAGTATACTGTACATATACTACAGAGGACAGTATACTGTACATATATGCTACAGAGGTCAGTATACTGTACATATATGCTACAGAGGTCAGTATACTGTACATATACTACAGAGGACAGTATACTGTACATATACTACAGAGGACAGTATACTGTACATATATGCTACAGAGGTCAGTATACTGTACATATACTACAGAGGACAGTATACTGTACATATATGCTACAGAGGTCAGTATACTGTACATATACTACAGAGCAGCGGTCCCCAACCGCCGGGCCGCGGCCCAGGACCGGGCCCTGGGAGATATGTTGCCGGGCCGCAGAGGAGAGAGGAGCGCAGACGCCAGGCGCATGCGCGGCCGACGCGTTCATCTTGCCAACATTAGTGGAGACGGAGGGAGGGACGGAGAGAGGGAATCCCTCCCTCCCATGATGCGGCCGCTGCAGAGCCCAATACAATGAGTGGGCTCTGAGGCGCCGCACCACTGCCCCCAATGAATATGTCTCTAATATTAAAGTAGGAGGCGGGACGGGGGAGGGTTTACCGCTGCACCGTCTCAGCTAGTGCGCTCGGCAAACGGCAGCAGCGGCAGCCTCCTCCTCCCCCTGACACTTGTGTTCTCAGACCAGTCCCCAGCCATTAGTGATCCGGAAAGCACAGGTACCCACACACTGTCCCACAGATGGGGGTCACCTATTATTAATCTGAGGTACATGGTGCTATTACATTAGTACCCCATGTACCTCAGATTAAAAGTATGTGGCCCCCAAGCACATCATCAAATAATGGGCAACATTGGGTTAACCATTAATCTGAGGTACACATAATGAGGTTTCTTACTATTAATGTGAGGCACATGCAGGTCCAAATTGATAAAACAATGTGCCTCATATTAACAGCATCTACCTGATGCCATTAACCCCATGTTGTCCATTATGTTAAGCGTGGTACTTGACGAGGTTGCTATTAATATGTGGCACATGGTTTCATCAATTTAGAATCCATGTGCCTCACATTAATAGCCAGTAACCTTATCATACTGTGGTACCCAACACCAGCCTACACATTAACCCCATGCTGCTCGATGTCCATTATGTCAGGAAGTACTTGCTGGTGTTACTAGTAATATGAGGCACAAGGCTTTATCAATTTAGACTTTGCTTCACATTAATAGCAAGTGACCCCATCAAGTACCTCCTCACATAATGGGCAATTGATACTTTGCAAAAATTAAAAAATACTCACACGTTAACCCCATGCAACATGTGGTTAACGTGTGAGTATTTTTTTTCTTCATGGTATCGAATTGGAGTTGCAATACTTTTTTTTGGAGTCACATTTAAATAATAAATGTAATCGTTATATAGTGTTATATATCTTAATATGCACCTTGTGTTTTGTCGTGCGCGTGAATCAGTCAGCGCTGACCAGCACCCCCATAAACCCCGCCCACCCCCTAAGCCCCGCCCCAGAACACCCCCCCCCCCCCCCCCCCCGCTCCACCCGGTCCCTGGAAAAATTGTCCTACATGAAACTGATCCTTGGTGCAAAAAAGGTTGGGGACCACTGCTACAGAGGACAGTATACTGTACATATACTACAGAGGACAGTATACTATACATATACTACAGAGGACCGTATACTGTACATATATACTACAGAAGACAGTATAATGTACATACATATATTATAGAGGATGGTATAGTGTACATATATATATACAGTACAGACCAAAAGTTTGGACACACCTCATTCAAAGAGTTTTCTTTATTTTCATGACTATGAAAATTGTAGATTCACACTGAAGGCATCAAAACTATGAATTATCACATGTGGAATTATATACATAACAAAAAAGTGTGAAACAACTGAAAATATGTCATATTCTAGGTTCCTCAAAGTAGCCACCTTTTGCTTTGATTACTGCTTTGCACACTCTTGGCATTCTCTTGATGAGCTTCAAGAGGTAGTCATCTGAAATGGTTTTCACTTCACAGGTGTGCCCTGTCAGGTTTAATAAGTGGGATTTCTTGCCTTATAAATGGGGTTGGGACCATCAGTTGCGTTGTGGAGTAGTCAGGTGGATACACAGCTGATAGTCCTACTGAATAGACTGTTAGAATTTGTATTATGGCAAGAAAAAAGCAGCTAAGTAAAGAAAAACGAGTGGCCATCATTACTTTAGGAAATGAAAGTCAGTCAGTCCGAAAAATTGGTAAAACTTTGAAAGTGTCCCCAAGTGCAGTCACAAAAACCATCAAGCGCTACAAAGAAACTGGCTCACATGCGGACCGCCCCAGGAAAGGAAGACCAAGAGTCACCTCTGCTGCGGAGGATAAGTTCATCCGAGTCACCAGCCTCAGAAATCGCAGGTTAACAGCAGCTCAGATTAGAGACCAGGTCAATGCCACACAGAGTTCTAGCAGCAGACACATCTCTAGAACAACTGTTAAGAGGAGACTGTGTGAATCAGGCCTTCATGGTAGAATATCTGCTAGGAAACCACTGCTAAGGACAGGCAACAAGCAGAAGAGACTTGTTTGGGCTAAAGAACACAAGGAATGGACATTAGACCAGTGGAAATCTGTGCTTTGGTCTGATGAGTCCAAATTTGAGATCTTTGGTTCCAACCAACGTGTCTTTGTGCGACGCAGAAAAGGTGAACGGATGGACTCTACATGCCTGGTTCCCACCGTGAAGCATGGAGGAGGAGGTGTGATGGTGTGGGGGTGCTTTGCTGGTGACACTGTTGGGGATTTATTCAGAATTGAAGGCATACTGAACCAGCATGGCTACCACAGCATCTTGCAGCGGCATGCTATTCCATCCGGTTTGCGTTTAGTTGGACCATCATTTATTTTTCAACAGGACAATGACCCCAAACACACCTCCAGGCTGTGTAAGGGCTATTTGACCATGAAGGAGAGTGATGAGGTGCTGCGCCAGATGACCTGGCCTCCACAGTTACTGGACCTGAACCCAATCGAGATGGTTTGGGGTGAGCTGGACCGCAGAGTGAAGGCAAAAGGGCCATCCAAGTGCTAAGCATCTCTGGGAACTCCTTCAAGACTGTTGGAAGACAATTTCAGGTGACTACCTCTTGAAGCTCATCAAGAGAATGCCAAGAGTGTGCAAAGCAGTAATCAAAGCAAAAGGTGACTACTTTGAAGTACCTAGAATATGACTTATTTTCAGT
The DNA here is from genome assembly GCF_014858855.1 of Bufo gargarizans. Lineage (NCBI taxonomy): Eukaryota > Metazoa > Chordata > Amphibia > Anura > Bufonidae > Bufo > Bufo gargarizans. Next base: position 4,259,908 of record NC_058087.1, on the reverse strand, counting down.
TGTTTCACACTTTTTTGTTATGTATATAATTCCACATGTGTTAATTCATATATATACACATACGGTCAGTGCCCATGCATTGCGGACCACAGTGTATATACACATATAAATATATTAAACACGTGTGTTATATTTTGTGTATAAATAAATATGTATATATATACACATAAAATCCCAGTAACTGAGCAGATTGTGAAATACTCACACGGGCCCGTCTGGCACCAACAACCATGCCACACTCAAAATTGCTTAAATAACCTTTCTTTCCCATTCTGACATTCAGTTTGGAGTTCAGAAGATTGTCTTGACCAGGACCACAACCCTACATGCATTGAAGCAACTGCCATGTGATTAGTTGACTAGATAATCGCATTAATGAGTAATAGAACAGGTGTTCCTAATAATTCTTTAGGTGAGCGTATATACATATATATATATATATATATATATATACACAGTACAGACCAAAGGTTTGGACGCACCTTCTCATTCAAAGAGTTTTCTTTATTTTCATGACTATGAAAATTGTAGATTCACAATGAAGGCATCAACACTATGAATTAACACATGTGGAATTATATACATAACAAAAAAGTGTGAAACAACTGAAAATATGTCATATTCTAGGTTCTTCAAAGTAGCCACCTTTTGCTTTGATTACTGCTTTGCACACTCTTGGCATTGTCTTGATGAGCTTCAAGAGGTAGTCACCTGAAATGGTTTTCACTTCACAGGTGTGCCCTGTTAGGTTTAATAAGTGGGATTTCTTGCCTTATAAATGGGGTTGGGACCATCAGTTGCGTTGTGGAGAAGTCAGGTGGATACACAGCTGATAGTCCTACTGAATAAACTGTTAGAATTTGTTTTTTGCGCATGCTCCCTCCTTCACTTGTGAGAGTCCGGTCTCGATATAGGTGCGGGTCCCAGCAGTGGGACCAGCACCTATGAGACAATGGGGGAATATCCTAGCAATATGCGCCCATTGTCCATGATGGGACAACCTCTTTAAAGGTTTTCTTTGGGTGTAAATACAAACCGGATTCCCAAAAAGTTGGGACACTAAACAAATTGTGAATAAAAACTGAATGCAATGATGTGGAGATGGCAACTGTCAATATTTTTTTTGTAATAGAACGTAGATGACAGATCAAACGTTTAATCCGAGTAAATGTATCATTTTAAAGGAAAAATACGTTGATTCAAATTTTCACGGTGTCAACAAATCCCCAAAAAGTTGGGACAAGTAGCAATAAGAGGCTGGAAAATGTAAATTTTAGCATAACGAAGAGCTGGAAGACCAATTAACACTAATTAGGTCAATTGGCAACATGATTGGGTATAAAAAGAGCTTCTCAGAGTGGCAGTGTCTCTCAGAAGCCAAGATGGGTAGAGGATCACCAATTCCCACAATGTTGCGCAGAAAGATAGTGGAGCAATATCAGAAAGGTGTTACCCAGCGAAAAATTGCAAAGACTTTGCATCTATCATCATCAACTGTGCATAACATCATCCGAAGATTCAGAGAATCTGGAACAATCTCTGTGTGTAAGGGTCAAGGCCGTAAAACCATACTGGATGCCGTGATCTCCGGGCCCTTAAACGACACTGCACCACAAACAGGAATGCTACTGTAAAGGATTTACAGAATGGGCTCAGGAATACTTCCAGAAACCATTGTCAGTACACACAATCCACCGTGCCATCCGCCGTTGCCAGCTGAAACTCTACAGTGCAAAGAAGAAGCCATTTCTAAGCAAGATCCACAAGCTCAGGCGTTTTCACTGGGCCAGGGATCATTTAAAATGGAGTGTGGCAAAATGGAAGACTGTTCTGTGGTCAGACGAGTCACGATTCGAAGTTCTTTTTGGAAATCTGGGACGCCATGTCATCCGGACCAAAGAGGACAAGGACAACCCAAGTTGTTATCAACGCTCAGTTCAGAAGCCTGCATCTCTGATGGTATGGGGTTGCATGAGTGCGTGTGGCATGGGCAGCTTGCATGTCTGGAAAGGCACCATCAATGCAGGAAAATATATTCAGGTTCTAGAACAACATCTGCTCCCATCCAGACGTCATCTCTTTCAGGGAAGACCCTGCATTTTTCAACAAGATAATGCCAGACCACATTCTGCATCAATCACAACATCATGGCTGCGTAGGAGAAGGATCCGGGTACTGAAATGGCCGGTCTGCAGTCCAGATCTTTCACCTATAGAGAACATTTGGCGCATCATAAAGAGGAAGGTGCAACAAAGAAGGCCCAAGACGATTGAACAGTTAGAGGCCTGTATTAGACAAGAATGGGAGAGCATTCCTATTTCTAAACTTGAGAAACCGGTCTCCTCGGTCCCCAGACGTCTGTTGAGTGTTGTAAGAAGAAGGGGAGATGCCACACAGTGGTGAAAATGGCCTTGTCCCAACTTTTTTGGGATTTGTTGACACCATGAAATTCTGATTCAATATATTTTTCCCTTAAAATGGTACATTTTCTCAGTTTAAACTTTTGTTCCGTGATTTATGTTCTATTCTGAATAAAATATTAGAAGTTGGCACCTCCAGATCATTGCATTCAGTTTTTATTCACGATTTGTATAGTGTCCCAACTTTTTTGGAATCCGGTTTGTATAAATAAAATAAAAATTACAAATCTGGCCCAAAATATGTGTCAAACTAAAATAGAAATGATCACCTGTCCACTTTTCTAGTTATCATCTATCCACAGGATCGGGGATAACTAAGTGATCCATGGATGTCTGAATGCTGGAGCCCCCACTGATCCCCCTTCTTGATTGAGTGGCAGGTCGGGCATATGCTCTGCCTTGCCATCCATTCTCTATGAGGTCACTGGCGATGGCAGAGTACAGTGCTGGATATTTCCAGTGGTCCAAAAGAGAATAAATGGAGCAGCAGGGAGTATGTGTGGCCTGCCACACCATCAAAAAGGGGGAACAGGACCCGTCCCTGGGATCAGTGGGGGCCGCAGAATCGGACCCCACTAATCATATAGTTATGCCCTATGGTGTGGAGAGGATAACTTGAAAACCTGGACAACCCCTTTAAATCATCCACCACTCCACCACCAGTATCTCTTTACAGGCAGCAGTGATGCCTATAACTACGGAATATCATCACTACCGCCATGTAAACCATATGTGTCAATGCTGGAGAATATGCCACACTGTGCAGAATTTTTCAGTCATAAGTCCAACCACCTTTGCAGGTCACAACCTTTAACAAAGCCCAAGCAAAGGTGTTAGGGGAGCAACGTGCGCAAAGGGCACAAATGGAGGGTCATAACTGAAACAGAGGCACAAGGGTCACCTGAGGCAGGGTACTAGTGGGGATCCTGGAGCAGGGGTAACTGGAGAAGAGGCAATGTTAGCAGTGCATTTAGAGTGGGGGCATCTAGAGCTGGGGCATTTATGGGGGTGCACCTAAAGCAGAGGCATTGGGGTCACCTGAGGCAGGGTAATAGTGGTGATCCTGGAGCAGAGGTATTAGGGGGCAACTGGAGGAGGCAATATTAGGGGTGCATTTAGAATGGGGGCATTGGGGGATATCTGGAGCTGTGGCACTAATGGGGGTGCACCTAAAGCAGAGGCATTGGGGGGACCTAGGGCAGAGTCTTTCCAATGCCACTCTGAACTCTGCAGAGAGCAGCACACATGCACTGATCTGAGTCTACTATAAACAAATCCCCTATTTCCCCCTTACAGTCTCCTACAGCTCACTACTGTCACACACCTGAGAAATCAGCCCAGCACTGCAGAGGAGTCCTTCTCTTCAGCAACCACAGTTTTCTGACAGCATGGAGGGCAGGAGGATGGCCAGACATGTTCTCTCCTCCTTCACTGCCAGCAGCCCGGGAAGCTTAGAAGATACTGCGGGGCCTCCTGTACAATTTACACCAGTAGGAGGCTGCATCACTGTGCGATACTGCCACCTAGTGGCTACAATAATTATCTCTCCTGAGAAACAAGAGAAATAATTACTCCACCGTATTATCTCTGGGCGCAGGAGACTGGGGGCCTACTGAGGAATGCCCTACCTCCCCGGTGGGCCAGTCCGAGCCTGGAGACAGGGATGTAACATTGCCACTATACAAAGCGTTGGTTTGGCCTTAACTTGAATACGCGTTTAGTTCTGGGCACTACTTCATAAAAAGGATGCCCTGGAGGTAGAAAAAGTGCAAAGGAGAGCAACTAAATCCATAAAGGTCCTGGAAGATCTTAGCTATGAGCAAAGATTCAAAGAACTGAATTTGTTTAATCTTGAAAAAATACATATAAGGGGGGACATGATTAACCTGTACAAATATATAAACAGACCACACAAAAAATATCGAGAGAAGCTATTCCGTGTTAAACCTTCTAAAAAAAAACAAGGGGCCACTCGCTACGCCAGTGGTGCTCAGGGTCCCCCAAATAAATAAATCAGCGGGGCTTCAGGTCTCCCCCAAAGAAATAAATCAGCGGTGCTCAGGGTACCCCCAAATAAATAAATCAGTGGTGCATCAGGTTTCCCCCAAATAAATAAATCAGTGGTGCATCAGGTTTCCCCCAAATAAATAAATCAATGGTGCTCAGGGTCCCCCAAATAAATAAGTCAGAAGTGCTCAGGGTCCCCCAAATAAATAAATCAGTGGTGCTTCAGGCCCCCCCCCCCCCCCAATAAATAAATCAGAAGTGATCAGGGTCCCCCAAATAAATAAATCAATGGTGCTCAGGGTCCCCCAAATAAATAAATCAGAAGTGCTCAGGGTCCCCCAAATAAATAAATCAGCGGTGCTTCAGGTCCCCCCAAATAAATAAATCAATGGTGCTCAGGGTCCCCCAAATAAATAAATCAGCGGTGCTTCAGGTCCCCCCAAATAAATTAAGCCTTGCTCAGCCAAATAATTAAAATAAAATTAGCCAGGCTCAATTAAATCATTGGTGGCAGTGGTGCTCAGCGGCGGTGTCATTAACGAAAAAACTCGGACCTCAGCAGACAGGTGGCCCGACTTACCCGTCCAGACGTCAGGCTCCTTCAAGCACAGGCAGTGATAGGACATCACTTCCTGTGCGCGAGGATAAGGGGCCGCTGCCGTTGTGCAGGCGACCCACAATGGGAAGCCTCAGGCGACCCCCCGGAAAGGGCCTATCGACCCCCAAAGGGGTCGCGACCCCTAGGTTGAGAACCGCTGCTCTAGGGTATGTAGACATAAAAAATGGGTGCTCTGTAGACCCAAAAACAGCAGCTTTACTGAGTTAAGGAGATACAAGTTGATTTTTTTGATCAAATTGGGAAAATCAATGAGACCAATCTGAGGACTTGTATAAAAGACTCCATATTTCATCTTCATGGACTGCTGTGAGTGCTATATAGATGGAGTGAAAAATTGGGATCAACAGAACTCATGTCTGATTTGTTAGGATTTTCATGAAGTATAATTGTCACATCTGTGACAGGTGGTAGAAGATCTAAAAGACTTGCTGCACATGAGTGATCTGACAGCTTCTTTTGGTTTCACTTTGTTTATGTGTTGCTGGTATGTCCACACCTTCTTTTCAGGTATGGATCATGTGACCATTACTACTCCCTACTAAGTCTGGCTTTACCCATCACTCCTTGCGGTTGATAGCTCATTCTGGTTGTGGATCGTTTGGTGTCTGGATCTCGGCTGAGTTCCTGCTTTCCATTTACCCGGAGTTAAGTGTCTTTCCTTTTTGTATTGTGTTTATTTCCCTGTCTCTTGGTACCAGACCTGAGGCAGACTCTTGTTCCTTCAGCTGGGAAGGAACAGGTCGTCTGTGGCCCTATCACTATCTTCAGGGCCTTCTAGGGTGAGCCAGACTTAGGTTACTGCGGATGAACAGTCCTACAATCGGGGTCTGTTCATTCTGTTAGCAGTCAGGGTTTAGGTTGGGGTTTTATTAGGTGGTGACCTTTCCCTTTTTCCTAGTTTGCAGGCCTGGTACCTTCTCCCTCCCTCTTGTGTTTGGTGTGGAGTTCCCCTCCCACACCACATCAAGTCAATAATATAAATGAATATAATATTCATATAAATAATAGTCTAATAGCACATAATAAGAATAGGTTAGTGATATCAAATTATTATCAATAACTTACGGATGTGCATAGGGACCTTAGAGAACTAATATGAAATGTCAGTAAATTACAGTAAAAATATGAAAATAATGAAAAAAGTGGACAAATCCTCTGATCAAATATATCCAGACATCTATAAATACTGCGCTGCTAAAACCTGGTTAGACCTTTGAGCTCTTCTTTGCCTTTAACTCACTGACATAAAAGCTTGCTGGCGCACATTTTAGGAGAATCAGAAGGTGGATCCTGAGATATACCTTTATTATTGACTATCTGTTAATGGAGTTATCTGAGTTAGCCTCATATACCATGTGGATTGTATATCTTGATTTATTGACGTCCTAACTATACATACGCACAGCATCTTAAGAACTAGACGTTCTTCTACCACTGCCAACATTTCTGTCTAGATATAAATCATGGTGTAAATGCTTTGATAGCAAGCTCAGGTCCTGCACGGAGCAGAAAACACGTAAGCAAGGTTTACCTGGCGCTTTAATTTGCTGGTCAATAGATAGATAGATAGATAGATAGATGTTCATATACAGTGGTCCCTCAGGATACAATATTTTCAGTCTTTTCTGACTCATCGTAAGTTGAAACCAGATTCAACATAGAATGCCTCAGACTTAGATCCAACCAATGAAGGCCACTTCTCTGGTAAAAATAGCTGTATTAGTTGCTCCACATGCCACTGATGTGAGAGGTGGACATCGGCTACGAAGGTGCGCAAGGGTGGACCATCACGCTACAGTGGAGCAGCTCACCACCAAAATGAACCAGGAGGCTACCAGATGTGTGTCTAAACCAACAGATCAGCAAACCATACTGAATATGGGGCTCTGGAACATACGGTTGGTCACTGCTCTTCTGCTAATAGAGTTGCATTGGCAGAAAAGGCTTACATTTTTTGTGGCAGTATCCAAATTGGACCTCCGCTAATAAGTCACATTTTCTTCTTCGTGGAATGGATCGACTTTGGTATGTCAGGCGGGAAACATCAGAGAACAAACACCCTGCAACCATTGCTGGAAGAACACAAGCTTGAGGTGGCAGCGTTATGGTCTGGGGAATGTTTTTGTGGCATTCTCTGGGCCCACTCTTGTATATGCAAGGCAGTCTTAGCTGATTTAGGTTTGAATCCATCCTTGCAGATCACGTACACCCATGATTGTCTTCCCTGGGGCGGATGGGATCTTCCAACTAGAAACTTCTGACATTGGTTGGAAGAGCATGACCAAGACTTCCAAGTAGTACTCTGACCCCCTAATTCCCGAGACATGAACCCAATTGAGCATTGACATGTTCAATTGACATGTTTGCACTATTGACCCACCCCCACACCCCCTCCAGCAGCTGTGGGATATACTGCAGGCAGCATGGCTCCAGCTACTCTTCAGGGCTAAGGAGACTATAAATAGTGGGTCTGTAGGGTAAGTAGACACCAAAAATGGGTGTCTTCAGGAGACCCAAGAACAGCCACTCTACTGAGTTAAGGAGATACAACCTACCAGGACCTTTACTCCCAGCCCATTTAGCTGCTGTCCATGCTGCACATGGCAGTTACTCTGGATATTAGTTGGTGGTCAAAATAATGGGAGGCGACTGTGTTTTTTCTTGTCATATCTGTTTACTTTAAAACTGTCACATAATTTTTTCAGCATCTTGCTCCTGCACAAGAAAGATCTGTATATGCAAAGAAACTCTAGGACACAATGCAGGCAGGAGATTACAAAGCCAGGCAAGAGTAGGATAAAACTCTAGTGCACCAAGGGGCCAAGGTCTGCCTTATGTGCTCTATTTTTAAAAAGTGCTTTTTATGCTAAATGTTGCCACAGATTTCACAGAAAATGTGACTTAAACATGTCTGCGCAGGTCCTAAAACCAGAGCGCAGAGCATCAATGACACTCCATAGAGATGCTGTGTAAGTGTCTGAAATCAGTTTTAGAGGGTCTGGGGTCAGAATTATTGTGGGCATCAATTCTGGGTCTGTAATTAGGATGTCAGTTCTGGGGTCTATATGTATTTATGGGATCATGAGTCTGTTGTGGGGTCTGTGTTTGTTTATCAGATCTAGTCTAGATTCACTAAGACATAACATAGAGAAATTGGCCCCTTGCAAAAGCTGTACCATATGAATGGTAAATACTGTAAGTCTGGAAGTGATAGCAAAAATCATAGCAAAGATGGATGTCAGTAAGTATCTTAAGGAAAACCTGTTTCTTCCAGAGATTTGAGACCAGGATGGATGTTCACCATCAAGCAGGGCGATGACCCTAAACATACTATTAAATCTACACTGGGGAGGTTCAAGGGGAGCCCTCAGTCTAATTGAGAATCTTCACCTCATCCCTCAAAAAATTTAATCCTACCTAAGACAATCACCCCCCCAAAAAATATATGGCTCTCAGAATATGGAGACACTAAAACATCTCTTTTTTTGTTTAAAAAATGCTGTTATTGTGTAAAACGTAAGTAAATTTAAAAAAGTATACATATTAGGTATTGCCGCGTCCGTAACAACCTGCTCTATAAAAATACCACATGACCTAACCCCTCTGGTGAAAAAAAAAGAAACTGTGTCAAAAAGCAATTTTTTGTCACCTTATATCACAAAAAGTGTAATAGCAAGTGATCAAAAAGTCTTAGCACCCCAAAATAGTACTAATCAAACCGTCATATCATCCCGCAAAAATGATACCCTACCTAAGACAATTGCCCAAAACTTGAAAAAAACTATGGCTCTCAAAATATGGATTCACTAAAACATGATTTTTTTTTGTTGTTTAAAAAATGATATAATTGTGTAAAACTTAAAACTTTATTAAATTAAAAAAAGGATACATATTAGGTATTGCCACATCCATAATGACCTGCTCTATGAAAATACCACATGACCTAACCCCATGAATATCGTAAAAAAAAAAGTGTTAAAAGCCATTTTTTGTCACCTTACATCACAAAAATAGCAACTAGTAATAGTAATAGCAAATAGTGTAATAGCAAGCGATCAAAAAGTCATATGCACCCCAAAATAGTACAAATCTAACCGTCACCTTATGCCGCAAAAAATTATACCCTACCTAAGACAATCTCCTAAAACATAAAAAAAAACTATGGCTCTCAGAATATGGAGACACTAAAACATGTTTTTTTTGTTTCCAAAATATTATTGTGTAAAACTTAAATAAATAATAAAAAGTATATATATTAGGTATTACCACGTCCGTAACGATAGGCTCTATAAAAATATCACATGACCTAACACCTCAGGTGAACACTGTCAAAAAATTAAATAAAAACTGCTAAATAAAACTTTTTTTTGTCCCCTTACATCACTGAAAGTGCAACACTAAGTGATCAAAAAGGCATATGCCCCCTAAAATAGTACCAATCTAACCACCACCTCATCCCTCAAAAAATAAGACCCTACCTAAGACAATCACCCAAAAAATAAAAATAAACTATGGCTCTTAAAGTATGTAGACACTAAAACATAATATCATTGTGTAAAACTTACATAAATAAAAAAGTTGACATATTAAGTATTGTCACGTCCGTAAGAACCTGCTCTATAAAAATATCACATGACCTAACCCCTCAGGTAAATACCATAAAAAATAAATTTAAAAAAACTGTCAAAAAAGCCATTTTTTTGTCACCTTACATCACAAAAAATGTAAAAGCTCTCAGACTATGGAGACACTAAAACATTTTTTTTGTTTAAAAAATGATATCATTGTCTAAAACTTACATAAATAAAAAAGTAGACATATTAGGTATCGCCACGTCCGTAAGAACCTGCTCTATAAAAATATCACATGACCTAATACGTCAGGTGAACACCATGAAAAAAATAAAAATGGTGTAAAAAAAACTTTTTTTCTTACCTTACATCACAAAAAGTGTAATAGCAAGCGATCAAAAAGTTGTATGCACCCTAAAATAGTACCAATCAAACCATCATCTCATACAGAAAGAAATGAGCCCCTTCACAATAAAAAAAATGCTTTATTATTTCAAAAATGCTTTATTATGTAGAACTGAAACAAACAACCAAAAAAAGTCATATTTGGTATTGTCGCGTCCGTAACAACCTGCTCTAAAAAATACTATATGACATAACCTGTCACATGAATGTTGTAAATAGCAAAAAGTAAAAATGGTGCCAAAACAGCAATTTTTTACCTTGCCTCACAAAAAGTGTAATATAGAGCAACCAAAAATCATATGTACCCTAAAATAGTACAACAAAATTTCCACCATATTCCATAGTTTCCAAAATGGGGTCCGTTTTTGGAGTTTCTACTCTAGGGGTGACATTGCAGCTTAAAATGCAGGGGTGACATGGCAGCTTAAAATTATCCCAATGAAATCTGCTTTCCAAAAACCATATGGCATTCCTTTCCTTCTGCGCAATGCCGTGTGCCCATACAGCAGTTTACGAACACATACTGGGTGTTTCTGTAAACTACAGAATCAGGTCCATAAATATTGAGTTTTGTTTGGCTGTTAACCCTTGCTTTGTAACTGGAAAAGATGGATTAAAATGGGAAATCTGCCCAAAAAGTTAAATTCTGAAATTTTATCTCCATTTCCATTAATGTTTGTGGAACAGCTAAAGGGTTAACAAAGTTTGTAAAATAAGTTTTGATCCACAATGGGACTTCTCTTTTTTTTGAAACACCACAGCAAGTGTTAGATTGGATGGAGCAGAGGGGTATTTGAAATTGCGCAACACTATGATTGAAGCGTTGGGGGGGGGGGATGGACCGGGGGAGGGGGAGAATGGCCTGAGGTTAGAGGTTCGCTGATTGGGCAGATCAATAGAGAGGGGGGGATGGGAGGGAAGGGGGGGGACCCACCTTGCAGCTATGGGGGTATGTTTTTTTTTGTTTTTTTTTTGTTGTTGTTGTTGTTGTTTTTGTTTTGTTTTGTTTTTTTGTTTTTCTTCCGTTGCAGTGAAGGATGTCCACTAGAATTGTAACTTGGAATATCAGAGGGCTTGGGGAAAGGGTCAAAAGACAAGCTATTATGGATGCCTTAAAGAGATACCTCCCAGCAATTATTTGCATGGTAGAAACTCATCTCACTAAAGAAACCGTGTTCCGCCTGACAACGGGATGGTATTCCCAATCTTATCACTCCACTTTCAGTAGTTCCTCTAGGGGTGTTTCAGTTCTGATTCATAATTCTGTGGACTTTACCCTCATAAAATCTTATATAGATGACCAGGGTAGGTTTATCTTTTTGCATGGTAAGCTGCATGGTTGCAGCTACATCCTCGCTTTCTTTTATATACCTCCGCCTTTCTCAATGTATCCACTGATCCAGCTAAAACGTTTTTCTGAAGGGAGATCAGAATGCCGGCTAGTTCTGATGGGGGACTTTAATGCGGTCATGGACCCCAATAAAGATAGATTCACACTAGATGCAGAACGGGTGAGGAATGTATGTAATTCCCCGCTGTCACAGTTCTGTTCGGAGGTTGGACTGGTGGATATATGGGATTATCTTGGCGGAGGAAAGAGAGTATACTCTTGTGTTAGCAGGGGTGGTAGAGCAATGTCTAGGATCGATTTAGCATTTACCAATGAGAGTAATTTGAGTAATATCCGAAAGATACGATATGGGATAAGAACAGTTTCGGACCATTCACCCGTACTGGTTGAGGTTTGCACTGGGAAGAATAATGATAATAGGGGGTTAGGATTTAGGCTGAATCCATACTGGCTTACTATTATGGATAACCTTCAGTCCATTAAATCCCTGATGTCCTCCTTTTGGGAAGTGAATCTTCCCTCTGCTAACATCAATGTAGTATGGGATGCCTTGAAAGCATATCTGAGGGGGGTCTTTATAAGCGAGATTGCTGCAGCAAAGAGAACATTTAAAAAAAAAGAGGAGGAACTGGCCAAGGCTGCTGCAGATACAACTGAGCGATTTACCAGTCAACCTACTGAGTATAACAGGGAAGAGATGCAGAAGGCCAGCTGTTCCTTGAAGAACTATATAATAGAGAAAGCAAATCATAGAGTATTCTTTAAGGGCCTAAAATATTTTTGGGAATCTGGACGTCCTGGTAGGCTTTTAGCTAGGATAATCACACAACAAGACAAGAAAAATCAATCTATTGTCTCGATTCGCAATATAGTGGGAAAAATTATAACAGACCCAGAAGGAATTAGGGACACCTTTTTACAATACTTTACTCAGATATATAGTTCCTCCTCTGGCTTGTCACCCGACCTGGCGGCGCGGTTCCTGGAGGGGATTCCACTTTCTACCTTAAATGAAACCCAAATAGAATATCTGGAAGAGGAGCTATCTCTTTCAGAGCTCCAGGAGGCTTTGGGATCTGTCTCGGGGAATTCGTCGCCAGGGATGGATGGCCTTCCATATAAGGTCTATCGTAAGTATAGTGATGTGATTCTTCCTCAGCTGTTAGAGGTTTTTTCCCAGGCAATACAGGGAGGGAGCCTACCTTGTTCTATGATGGAGGCTCTTATTGTTCTAATTCCTAAAAAGGACAAAGACCCGATAGAAATTAGTTCTTATAGACCAATTTTGTTATTAAATACAGACGCTAAGTTACTATCAAAAGTTTTGGCTAGGAGGCTTTCACGGGTTATATCCACTATTATCCACCCAGACCAAAATGGCTTTATGCCAAAAAGGGGTACCCATCATAACCTGCATAGGCTATTTATGAATATTCAGTCTCCGGGATGTGGTTCCCGCTCCATACTGTCGTTGGACGCCACTAAAGCCTTCGACAGGGTGGAGTGGACCTTTCTTTGGGAGGTGATGAAAAAAATGGGCTTTGGCCCTAGATTTATGGCGATGGTTCAGTTATTATATAGCTCCCCAGTTGCTAGGATTAGGATTAATGATACGATCACAGAGAGCTTCACTTTAGGAAGAGGTACCCGTCAAGGCTGTCCTCTTTCCCCTCTCTTATTTAATATCTACATTGAACCCTTAGCAGCTAGCATAAGGCAGGATCTGCAGGTGGCCGGTTTTGGCATAATGGGGAAGCATGACCGTGTATCCCTCTATGCAGATGATATCTTGGTTTTTGTTCATCATACAGAAACCACTCTCCCTCGCATAATGGATTTGGTTGGTTCCTTTTCTGTGCCGTCTGGTTTGGAGATCAATTGGGAGAAGACTGTTCTCCTTCCTATAGACGAGCTGCGAGGTGACTGGGATAACCAGCTAACAGTTTCTGATTCAATAAAGTACCTGGGGATTTCAGTTTCTGCCAAACCTCAGGAATATTTACAACTTAATTTGATTCCCCTGCTGACAAAACTGAGGGCCAAAATTAAGATATGGCAAAAAAAATTATATGCAAGAGCGGACAGAATCTCTTTAATAAAAATGGTAGTGCTGCCCCAGGTCCTTTATGTCCTGCGTAACTCGCCTGTATGGATCACAGATAAGTATTTTAGATTGATAGAGCGGATGCTTAACGACCTACTATGGGGGAGGAAGCGCATGAGATTGAAGGCGCTCTATTTCTCCATGCCCTACAACCAGGGAGGTCTTAATCTCCCCTATTTTAAGGGATACTTTATGGCCTCTCAACTTTGCTTTTTTAATGACTGGGAAAATAGCCACTTCTGCAACAGGGTGGTGAAAGACTCAGGTTTCACTGACTTTTTTACTGTATTGGAGTCCGATTACTTACTGAACATACAGACTGGGTATACACTTTTTTGCAGAATGGCTATAAAGACCTGGCTGGTTATTAGGAGTTGGTGTGGAGTTAAGGCATCACTTATCTGCACCCCATTGTGGCATAATCCAAAGCTTTTGAATTTAAGGGATCTGAACTGTTGCCAGTACTGGAGGACTAAGAATGTTCAGTACCTACATCAGGTGGTTAGTGGTGGACAAATTTTGCCCCCGATGGAGCTAGGGCAGAGGGCAGATTTGGGCGAGGTGGCTTGGTATGCATATTTTCAATTGAGGTCAGCACTCTCTAGCACTCTGAATAGTCACCTTCTTCTTATAGATACTCCTGAATTCTTACATGATTTAATTACTAAGAAAGCTGTCACGAAAATTAAAATATCACATTGTTATAGACACTTAATGAAAAAAAATTTTATGGGTCTTCTTTCTCCAGGACAGAAATCTTGGTCCTCGATATTCCCAGAGGTGGGTCCTCCAGAATGGGAGGACATAGGGGAAAGCTTAAAACTTGTTTCACAGAATTTTAATCACACTGTTGTACAATTCAATATTCTGCACAAAATATATGTGACACCTATGTGGTTATATAGGAGAGGACTTAGAGCCTCCTCTGACTGCCCACGCTGTGGCGACTCCGAGGCAGATCATTTACATCTGTTTTGGGACTGCCCAATGGTGGGCAGCTATTGGAGATCGGTCCAAACTACCCTGGCTCGTAAACTTAATATTGTTGTCCCTTTGTCTCCCAGGATATGGGTTCTGGGAGACCTATCGGAGGTTAACCACCAGCCCATAAAACGCCAACTATTGATTAAGGTTATGTTCTTGGCCAGGCTTCTGGTCTCTAGGCTATGGTTTTGCTCTTCCGCTCCAGATTGTAGTAACTGGTTGGCCCTGGTCGAGAAAGTGAAAAGTTATGAGAGGATTTTGTATAAACAAAGAGGATCTTATTCAAAGTGGGGTAAACTCTGGGAAGATTGGGACATGGTTAATTAATCAATCTGGAACTGCCCTTTTTTATCAGATATCCTTTTTATTTTTTATTTATTCATTTATTTTTATTTATTTTCTTTTTTTCTATTTATTTATTTTTATATATATATAATTTATTTATTTTTTATTTATTTTTTTGCAAGGTTGGGGGGGTTGGGGGGGGGGGGGTGGGCTGGGGATGATCTTATTAGTCCGGTATTTCTGTATGCATTGTAATTGGCGAAGGATGTGAAGTTACTCCAGGAACGCTGGAGGATAGCGGGACTCGCCGGCACTGAACAATGGCCAAAGTTCTTTGTTAAATCAGGGCACTGTGCGCTCTGTGGGCGGGGACCCGGGGCTCGGGACCCTGGGCGGCCCGGGGGCGGGGTGCGACCCGAAACGCGGTTCTCTCTGTTGATATGCGGTTTGACTGTAGGCAGTGATACGATACATGTTGTATGGGTGCTATTAGGGGACAGGGCCGGTCTCTGGTGGTGTTTCTGTCCACATTCCTTTTAAAATGCCGGTGATTGCCGAGTGATACTCGACCTGAGTCCCCTTGCACCTGAGATACTGATGTGATTGTATGCAAGATACGGTTAAGCTGGGCATTAACTTTCAATCTTAACTATCTGGGGATGAGGCACCAAAATATGCATGTGGGTTTTTTTTCTTTCTCCACTGCGGTAGAAGACTGCTGGACCCCTTAGGTTGCCTCAAGAAATGTTTTCGATCAAAGATCGTTGTAAGCCCGCTATGCATGGTTAATGTGAGCACCAGGTGAATGGATCTAAGATTGTTAATCCTGTCCTTCTTCACCCATATTTGGGAGGGGACGTGTGGGGTGTGCGCTCGTTCCCTGGTGGCCACCCGGGCCGTGGGCCCCCGATCTCTGCCCTTTATAGACACTAACATGCTAAGTTAGATGCTGTATGTGCTTGCCCGATTGGGCTGCCGATGTCGGGGGAGCCCTGCTCTCCTCTTAGCAAGTGAGATCTCCATTCGACCTGTATTATCCCCATAAGTATGGGTAACTGAATGAAATTATTATTAACTATGTTTATAAATCAGAAACTTACGGACTTCAGGATCTTATAATAGCATAAATGTCATATGGATATGTATTTTTGTATTACAAATAAAATATCTAAATAAAAAAAAATAAAAAAAAGTTTGTAAAATAAGTTTTGAATACCTTGAGGGGTGTTGTGGCAAGCGCAGCACCATGACATTAGAAGAATTTTAATATCTCTGACTTTTAGTCTAACCAGACTGTCTATTACTCTGTAATTCCTCTAGCGTGTCTTTGGAAACAGTAGGTTTAAAGAGCACACCAAATGCTTCAAATAACTTCTTTATTAACTGCAACTATTCTTCATATATAACACTGCCGCCTCCGCAGCAGATAGTCCATGTACAAAACACGTGTTGAAAAGATATCACAAAATGGAAGTATGCAGTTAGCAGTAACTATTTGCAGATTGGTTGAGTATGATCTGGTATGATTGTATGCAATTTGGATTGCAATATGTTTGTATGGTATTTGTAGTAGTTCACAGTTTGCAACTGTATCTTGCAATTTGCAATTTGTATTTGTACTTTGCAATTGGTGGAACTGTAAGTAAACACACATATAACTGGTTCAATATACAGTTCTAATCACAATACTATCAACAGGAACATTATATAACCTTTTTAAATACCTATTTTGGCCTCTCCTGCTTCCATAAAAACACAGCTTTCAGTGAAGTGAATGTCTCTTCAGCTCCTGTCTGGTGAATAATGATTCTAGCAGCTCCTGCTAGGGGAATTCCCAGACAGACTGTGTGTGAGGCTGGCTGTGATTTGTGAAAACTCTTACTGTGTAAGAAACTGGCTGTGATTGGTCTAGACTTCTGCCCAGCAACAACAGATTAACACTATGCTTTCTGTTGTTTCTGCTGTGTCACTGAGCTTACCTTACACTATAAATAAATCTTAAAGGCACTATAAATTAATCTTTTCTCCTATCTTATAACAGTTATATGACATCCAAAACATGATGTAACAGTAAAAAAACTCTGCTTTTGTCTTTAACACATAAACATAGGAACTGTATTTAGGTTATTGTCAGGTCTGGCTATATACACATATAAGCTATATTATCAACCTAGGACAGGTCTTAGCTGGCCAGCTACACTCCCACCAAAATTACCTATAATTCTATGTTCTTAGTGGTAGGACTTGAATAGGAATTTGAGAAATTTTCCATCAGGTTCTCAACTTCCAAGTGTCTTTTATCACTCTCAAGTAGAACAACTAACTTCTGTATAGGACGTTCCAACTTGAGTGGAGTAGTGAGACGTTTTCTTTTTTTGTCAAGTTTTGAGTCTCCTATTTGTAACAACACTCTTCTTACTAGTTTGTTTTCATCCTTTTAAACTTCTAGAACTTTGGCCAATTTCCATTGACTTCTAGGTAAATCTTCTTCTTTCACTAACACTATGTAACCAACTTGGACATTTCTTCTGGGTGTTTGCCATTTACATCTTAGCATAAGATTGGCTAAGTACTCTTTCCTCCATCTATTCCAAAACTGTTCTGTTAGATATTGAACTCTTCGCCATCTCTTTTTAGCATATAAATCCTCTTTGGTGAACTTGCCAGGCGGTGGCTGTATGTAATCTAACTTAAGGTGAAGTAGATAGTTGGGAGTTAAAGGGTCCAAACTTGTTGGATCGTTGATGTTATTAACTGTAAGTGGACGACCGTTAACAATAGACATTACTTTATAGAATAGGGTCCTAAGTGAAGCATCATCTATTCTTCCGGCGTTCTTTTTCAACACTGAACTTAACACATTTCTCACAGTTCTGATTTGTCTTTCCCAAACTCCTCCTGTATGGCTTGCATGTGGAGCATTCATATGAAAATCACACCGTTTCTCTAACAAATACTCTTTTTCTTTATCAATCTCTTTTAGAGATTTCTTCAATTCATTCTTTGCGCTGACAAAATTAGATTCTTGGTCAGATCTAAGCTCTCTGACGGTACCTCTAATGGCTATGAAACATCTTAAGGCGTTGATGAATGCGTCAGTTGACATATCCTCTAACATTTCCAGGTGAATTGCTCTGGAGCTCAGACATGTAAATATTAGTCCATATCTCTTGTACTCCTTGTGGTTTTGTTTGGTGAAGAATAGCCCAAAACAATCCATTCCGCTATAAAGAAATGGTGGTGATGGATTTACACGATCTGCCGGTAAATCTGCCATTCTTTGCTCTTCGGTAGGTCTACGTGTCTTTCTGCAGACTACACATTTACTTATATACTTTGCTATAACTTTGCTTCCTTTCACAATCCAGTAACCACCCTCTCTCAAACAGCTTTGGGTAAAGCTTCTTCCTTGATGCAAGGATATGTTGTGGTAGTGATCAATAATCAATCTTGTTAAAGTCGAATTTTTAGGTAGAATTGCTGGACGCTTCACTCTGCTAGGTAACAATGCATTTTCCAGTCTCCCTCCAAACTGCAGTATACCATCCTGCAGAACAAGATTAAGCCTCTACAATGGGTGGTTGTTGGGAAGCCTTTTAGGTTCTTGTCTAAGTCTCTTCAACTCTTCACTGTAGAATCTCTGTTGAATGAGTCTTATGACTGTTTCTTCAGCTTTCATTCTTTCTTCTACATTTGACAATTCCTTCTTTCTGATTCCCTTTGCCAATTCGAGCTACTACGTTTATGACTGTATTCCATTTTGAACATCTGGCTAGTCTTTCAAGTACCGTATTTTTCACCCTATAAGACACACTTTTTCCCCCCCCAAAAGTGGCTGGGGCCGGCATCTAGTTCTGTAATGGCAGCGGGGCCCGGTGCAGTCACTGTATTCTACTACACCGGGCCCTGCTCACTGTAGTATAATCATATCTAACTTGTGGGTATTGTTAAAGTATTCAAATCATCTGAAATCCAGCGCTTGTACTATTTACTACTAACTTCTTGGCAGTCAGGAGGATGGGCGGGAGCTCGCAGCGTAGCTCACTACGTCACGCGCCTGCTCCGCCCATTTGGCCCGCCCGGCCTTGACTTAGTCAAGAACCAGTCTTAGTATTGTCTGAATACTGGTAGGTGCAACTCTGGCCTTCTCCATAACCAGGGAACAGTGCATCTTTTCTTCTCCTATTACTCTGATGTAGGAGCACTGACCCTAGCCATAACTACTGGCATCTGAAAAGTGATGAAGTTCAATTTTCTAGTACGTTCAGAAATCATGAGGTACAAAACATCTGGGTTTTCTTACTTCTCTCAAGTTTTGCAAGTCTGTTATCCAACTCTCCCACCTTGGCCTCAAATTTTCAGGTATGGGCTCATCCCATCCCAACTTCTGTCTGCATAATTCTTGCAGTATTTCTTTTGCTCTGAGGATTACTGGGGCCAAGAATCCCAATGGATCAAATATAGAAGCCACTGTGGAAAGAATGGTTCGTCTAGTTGCAACTTTCTCTTCAATAGATACTTCAAAGAAGAACTTGTCGTTCTCTACATTCCATCCCAATCCAAGTACGTTCTGAACTGGAAGATGATCATAATTGAGATCTACAATCTTCATTGTTGCTGCACGTTCAGAGTCACTGATGGATTTCAGTACCTCTCTGTTGTTTGAGGTGAATTTGCGCATAACTCTTGGCTTTCTTTCACTTGTTTGATTGCAGATTCTGTGAACTCTAGACTTTTGAGACCATCATCTACATAAAAGTTTTCCTTCAGAAAATTTGCTGCTGATGGGCAATCCTTTTCATTCTGATTGGCCAGGTACTTAATATCATAATTGGCACAACCTGGAGACGATACTGCTCCAAATAAGTGTACTTTCATTCTGTATTCTGCTGGCTCTGAATCTGTATCTCCGTTCTCATTTTTCACATGAAACTGGTGGAACATCTTTTCCACGTCACACATGACCGCTACAGGATACTTTCTGAATCTACAAAGTATTCCAGACAGAGTGTTTGTAAGACCCGGTCCGTTTAGTAGACGATCATTCAATGCAACACCATTGTACTTTTCTGAGCAATCAAATACTACTCTAATCTTATCTGGTCCTTGATGTGGGATGTACCACACTTCTCCTTCTATAGGTTGGCTATTAACTTTCTCTGCATGTCCTTCTTCAAGGATGCCTTCCATGAATTTCAAATAATCCTGCTTGAATTTGGGATCTCTTCCCATCTTTTTCTTCAAACATTTTAATCTTGCTATGGCAAGATTTCTGTTATTTGGCAGGCGAGGTTGTTCTCTAAAAGGTAAGGGCATTTCAAGATGACCTTGTTGATTTTGCTGAATACTTTCTTCTAGAGTGTGTACGAACTTCATGTCTTCTTGGGATACACTCTTTTCTTTAGAACTTATGTGCACAAAGTCAGATTCAAGGATATTGATTACTTTCGCTGGACTTACAATTGGTAACTCTTGGACAGATATACAATGACACAATCCTATCAACTGTCTTGAGTTTGCGATCTGCTGTTTTCCTCCAACAACACCCCATCCTAGATCAGTTTGAACAGTGTAGGGTTCACCCTTTCCTCTTGTGATTACCTTTCGTGGTACCAAGGCTTTGGGACAATTGTAACCATCAACAGTCCAACACCAAACTCCTTCAGCGGGGACATTTCATGAGATATGACAGATAGGTGCTCCCATTCATTGGCTGTTTCACAGGTAGGTATGCAATCTCGATCTAGAGGTATATCGTCTTTTGTATAAGCTGGAGGTAGATCTAATGTGCAGTTTGAATTAAGTCCTCTAACTCTCAGTCCTTTGACCCTTTGACTGCTCACTAATGTGTCTCTCCCCGTCATTGTGGTGAGTTTGTGAGTCACTGGTTTTGTAGCCACTTTTAATTTCTTGCAGATTTCTTGATCAATGAAGGTGACATCACTCTGGGCAGTAGCGCATAGGCGTATACCATCTTGTTCCTCCTTTTAGGATTTAATATGCACACTAGTACAACCATTGATGTGCCATTGCTTTCTCCTTCCCTCACTCTGCAAGAGAACACCAATACTTTTTTTCCTTCCTCAGTATCTTAAGGTATTGAGGATTTATTTTTCTTTGGACGTTCTTCATGCAGTGGTGTAGGATGGCGTCCTTTGCAAACGCTGCATGTAGACTTTTTCTTACACTCCTTAGTAACATTGCCTTTTCTTAGGCATCCAAAACACAGTTGGTTATCCAGCACCAATTCTTTTCTTTTCGTCTGGGGACTTCTCCTTCAATTGTTGGCACTTACAGTGGGGCGAAAAAGTATTTAGTCAGCCACCAATTGTGCAAGTTCTCCCACTTTAAAAGATGAGAGAGGCCTGTAATTTTCATCATAGGTATACCTCAAGTATGAGAGACATAATTAGAAAAAAAAATATCCAGAAAATGACATTGTCTGATTATTACCAAATTATGGTGGAAAATAAGTATTTGGTCAATAACAAAATTTCATCTCAATACTTTGTTATATACCCTTTGTTGGCAATGACAGAGGTCAAACGTTTTCTGTAAGTCTTTAAAAGGTTTTCACACACTGTTGCTGGTATTTTGGCCCATTCCTCCATGCAGATCTCCTCTAGAGCAGTGATGTTTTGGGGCTGTCAGTGGGCAACACGGACTTTCAACTCCCTCCAAAGGTTTTCTATGGGGTTGAGATCTGGAGACTGGATAGGCCACTCCAGGACCTTGAAATACTTCTTACGAAGCCACTCCTTCGTTGCCCGGGTGGTGTGTTTGGGATCATTGTCATGCTGAAAGACCCAGCCACGTTTCATCTTCACTGTCCTTGCTGATGGAAGGAGGTTTTCACTCAAAATCTCACGATACATGGCCCCATTCATTCTTTCCTTTACACGGATCAGTCCTCCTGGTCCCTTTGCAGAAAAACAACCCCAAAGCATGATGTTTCCACCCCCATGCTTCACAGTGGGTGTGGTGTTCTATGGATGCAACTCATCATTCTTTTTCCTCCAAACACGACGAGTTGAGTTTTTACCAAAAAGTTCTACTTTGGTTTCATCTGACCATATGACATTCTCCCAATCCTCTTCTGGATCATCCAAATGCTCTCTAGCAAACTTCAGACGGGACCGGACATGTATTGGCTTAAGCAGGGGGACACGTCTGGCACTGAAGGATTTGAGTCCCTGGCTGCGTAGTGTATTACTGATGGTAGCCTTTGTTACTTTAGTCCCAGCTCTCTGCAGGTCATTCACTAGGTCCCCCCGTGTGGTTCTGGGATTTTTGCTCACCGTTCTTGTGATCATTTTGACCCCACGGGGTGAGATCTTGCGTGGAGCCCCTGATCGAGGGAGATTATCAGTGGTCTTGTATGTCTTTCATTTTCTAATAATTGCTCCCACAGTTGATTTCTTCACACCAAGCTGCTTGCCTATTGCAGATTCAGTCTTCTCAGCCTGGTGCAGGTCTACAATTTTGTTTCTGGTGTCCTTCGACAGCTCTTTGGTCTTGACCATAGTGCAGTTTGGAGTGTGACTGTTTGAGGTTGTGGACAGGTGTCTTTTATACTGATAACAAGTTCAAACAGGTTCCGTTAATACAGGTAACAAGTGGAGGACAGAGGAGCCTCTTAAAGAAGAAGTTACAGGTCTGTGAGAGCCAGAAATCTTGCTTGTATGTAGGTGACCAAATACTTATTTTACTGAGGAATTTACTAATTAATTCATTAGAAATCCTACAATCTGAGTTTCTGTATTCTTTTCCCCTATTCTGTCTCTCATAGTTGAAGTGTACATATGATGAAAATTAAAGGCCTCTCTCATCTTTTTAAGTGGGAGAACTTGCACAATTGGTGGCTGACTAAATACTTTTTTGCTCCACTGTATGTACTGAGTGGTTCTCTCCACAGAACATACACCTGAAGGTAGTCTGAAGATTTGTCGGTTCTGTCTCTCTACTGATCCCAGTAGTTACATTGAACTTGCTCTCGTAGGTATCTGGACCTTTAGCTGCTGTGTTGGTTGCAAAGCTAGTTGTTCTTGCACGTCTTATCTCTCTTTCTTCTAAGGATATTAAGACATAAGATGATGTTACTGGATTACATGCTATCCGTGCTTCCTTATTGACAAACTCAGAGAACTCTTAAAAACTTGGGAAGTTCTTACCTAGATCTAACTGTTTAGTAACATAGCGATTCCATCTAGAAGCCACTTCTTCAGGTTGCTTAGTTAGCATCCTGTGGTTTTCTAGATAGTCGTTTAGTACTTCCAGTCCTTAAACATGTGGGATGGCATTGCTGCATGCTTGCAGGAGGTCACCATACTTTTGGAGTCTGAAGTGTTCTTTAGGACCTATTTTAGGCCAGTTATTCAGTTTCTCTCTAACGGCTCTTTGTACTAAGAAAGGATGACCATATCTTGTATAAAATTTTTCCCAAGCTTGTTTGTAGGCTTCTTCGTCTTTTCTATAGAAGTTACCTTCAAAAACTTCCTTGGCTTCTCCACCAACATATCTCTGAAGGTAGAATAACTTGTCAACTGGACTGAAGCAATTATGCTCAATGATCATTTCAAAACTTGCCTTCCACTCTATAAACTTCAGTACGTCTTCTGAAAATACAGTGGGTTCCGGAACGGGAAGTCTAGCTAGGACTGTTATCTGTGGTCTTGCTGGGACAATAGTTGTAACAGTCTCCTGAGCATTGCCGTGGCATCTAGGAATAGAATCATCCGGTTCTATTTTCTCACTTACTTCTGAATTAGATGAGTCCTTTTCTTCCTTTTTTCCGGTAGAGATAGAGGGTAAATTCACACACCTCTTTCCTAACACTGGACTAGGCCTCTGTTTTTCTAAACAGGGATCGAAGGACAATAACTTATTTCTTCACTAAGTGCTGGAGATTTCCTTTCATTCTCTTGAGCGTGCAAAGTAAAATAGGAGTCTTTTTCTTCACTTAGTACTGATTTGAACCTATGACTACTCTGACTCATATCCTCCTAGTGTACTCTGAGTCTGGCTTCTATGATCTTAAATTCTTTCTGCCTTTACAGACTTTTCATCTGTTGGCGCTGTGCTTCAATTTCAGCTTCCATTTTATGGTGCTGTGCCTCCATTTCAGCTTCTATCTGATGGCGTTGTGCATCCATTTGATATCGCTGTGCATCTTTTTCAGCTATCAGTTTGCGCTGCGCGCTTCGATAGCAGCTTCCATCTAAATTTCTGTTCTCTTGACAGCAAGTTGTTCAGCTAATTCCTTTCTTTTGCCTGTAGTATTTGAGGACTCTGATATATAGGTGGCACTTCTGCTAGCGAAGGAAGTTACACTTGAGATTGTGGTTCCACCTAAGGACCTAGCACAGTCTCTCATAAATAGCTCGCTCATTCTACTTCTTGCTTCAACTTCATCATAGTTTGCTGCAGATGATAGTTCTCTCATGAGCTTTACTAAATCTTTAGTGACTGCAGTACATGTGTCTATGTTCCTTACAATATCGTGGGAAGGTGTCGTAGTTTGACATATGCTGCCATAAGCTCTGATTCAGATTCTTCTACCATCTCTACCATATCACTCAAGTTCCTTTTTATACTTTCTTGCTTTAGCTTTCTATGAATGTCTTTAATGTATGATTTCCACTTCTCATACATTCTGGCAAACTTTTTTCCTTTTAATGCTGCTTCTTGCTCCAAATTTTCCAGCATCTTTGGGGTCGGTTTTCTGGCACGTAATGAACGTCCTAGTTCATCTGCTTGGGCTATATTTGTTTGAGGCAAGACTAATGCTGCAAAAGATTCTTCTACCTGAGACAGGTTCCCTTGCTCTTCAATTTCTACTCTATCTATCTTTGCATCCTCTAACAGTGGCATGGTAATACTAGGCTCAGAGATTTTACTTTCAATGCTATCACAATCAATACGAATAATAAGATGCCTTTCACTTTAAATGCAATATTGACAAATGCAGAAACAAATGACTTTCACCTTAATGTAACAGTGATAAATACAGGCAATAACTTTCACTTTAAATGCAATAGAGTCCGTGTATTACAAACTGTTCTTTGTTTTTATTTAAAGTCTCTTATTTCTGAACACAAAAAAAATGTCTCTTTATGCCAAAACCTATATGCAATGATAAGTAATAGAAGGAAAGCTCTGACCTTATTCTGAAGAGCAGAAACAAATGTCAGTCTTAAGGGAGACGTGTTTTTTTAATATGATGCGATGCTTGCGCTGACTTGCGATGCGCTGTGATGACTTTCGATGCTCTGTGCAGACTTGCGATGCACTGGCTTGGATACTCTGCTGTAAGCTTTGGGCCTAGTGGCGGGAAACTAACTGGCTGCAGGACGTGGTCTCTCCGTGGATAGCGATGCAGGCACTCTAGCTCTGGACTTTGGCCTCCCACCATGCGTCTCTTTCTCACTCTAGGGATTGCAGGAGGGTTGGCGCTCTTTCTCTGACTATTTTGCCTTTGCCGTTCAGTTGACTAATGCACACGTTCTATGGCCTCTATGGTAGCTCCGCTGAGATGTCTTTTCTTGCTCACTCAGGGAACAGTTGCTGCGCGGCGGTATATGCTGGCGCTCCGCTGATCTAATGAGCTCTTTACTGTGCAAGTTCAGGGTAATAGTTCCACTGTGGCAGGCGCAGCACTATGAAGTGCCTTTTGCGCTGTTTCATTAGAAGAATTTTGATATCTCTAACTTTTAGTCTAACCAGACGGTCTATTACTCTGTAATTCCTCTAGCGCCGTTCTATGGAAACAGTAGTTTTAAAGAGTACACCAAATGCTTCAAATAACTTATTTATTAACTTCAACTTTTCTTCATAAATAACACAGCCGGCTCCGCAGCAGATAGTCCATGTACAAAACACGTGTTGAAAAGATATCGCAAAATAGCGGTATGCAGTTAGCAGTATTTATTTGCAGATTGGTTGAGTATGATCTGGTATGGTTGTATGCAATTTGGATTGCAATATGTTTGTATGGTATTTGTAGTAGTTCACAGTTTGCAACTGTAGCTTGCAATTTGCAATTTGTATTTGTACTTTGCAATTTGTGGAACTGTAAGTAAACACACATATAACTGGTTCAATATACAGTTCCAATCACAATACTAACAACAGGAACATTATATAACTGTTTTACATACCTATTTTGGCCTCTCCTGCTTCCATAAAAACACAGCTCTCAGTGAAGTGAATGTCTCTTCAGCTCCTGTCTGTGGTGAATAATGCTTCTAGCAGCTCCTGCTAGAGGAATTCCCAGACAGACTGTGTGTGAGGCTGGCTGTGATTGGTGAAAACTCTTGCTTTGTGAGAAGCTGGCTGTGATTGGTCTAGACTTCTGCCCATCAACAACAGATTAACACTATGCTTTCTGTTGTTTCTGCTGTGTCACTGAGCTAACCTTACACTATAAATGATTCTTAAAGGCATATTATCTTTTCTGCTTCTGTGAACACAAAATATGACAGTTATATGACATCCAAAACATGAAGTCACAGTAAATAACTCTGCTTTTGTCTTTAACACATAAACATAGGAACTGTATTTAGGTTATTGGCAGGTCTAGCTATACACACATATTAGCTATATTAGCAACCTAAGACAGGTCTTAGCTGGCCAGCTACAGGTGTAGTTTTTAAAATGGGGTCATTTTTGGGTGGTTTATATTATGTAGGCCTCACAAAGTGACTTCAGACCTGAACTAGTCCTTAAAAAGTGGGTTTTGGAAATGTTCTTAAAAGTTTCAAGATTTGCTTCTAAACTTCTAAGCCTTCTAACGTCCCCAAAAAATAAAATGGCATTGACAAAATGATCCAAACATGAAGTAGACATATGGGGGATGTAAAGTAATAACTATTTTTGGAGGTATTACTATCTATTATAAAAGTAGAGAAATTTAAATTTGGAAATTTGCTAATTTTTCAAAATTTTAGGTAAATTTGGTATTTTTTTATAAATAAAAATGAAGTACAATATGTGACGAGAAAGTAAAAGCGTTTTAACGTTATCACCACATAAAGTGACACGTCAGATTTGCAAAAAATGGCCTGGTCCTTAAGTTGAAATATGGCAGGGTCCTAAAGGGGTTAAAGATCTTTGTTTTAATTATTATTTTTACAGTGGCCAGGTTTGGGGTGGTCCCAACACTGCGCTGGGTCCCCAGACACTGACGAGGTATCAACACGTGTTGTTGCTCTCCAGGAGGGATGGCAAGGTATGGTGCACCCCAATGGGAAATCAGTCCAGAGCGTCAGTCTGCAGTAAACCAGTGTGCTTTTTTTTTACCAGAGGAACTTAAGTGCTAAACAATATAGAGTGCTGCCCATAATTATTCATACCCCTGGAAAATTTTGACTTAAAGTTACTTTTATTCAACCAGCAAGTAATTTTTTTATAGGAAATGACATAGGTGTCTCCCAAAAGATAATAAGACGATGTACAAAAGGCATTATTGTGGGAAAAAACATTTCTCAGCTTTTATTTACATTTGAGCAAAAAGTGTCCAGTCCAAAATTATTCATACCCTTCTCAATAATCAATAGAAAAGCCTTTATTGGCTATTACAGCAATCAAACGCTTCCTATAATTGCAGACCAGCTTTTTCCAAGTCTCCACCGGTATTTTTACCCATTCATCTTTAGCAATGAGCGCCAAATCTTTCAGGTTGGAGGGTCTTCTTGCCATCACCCTGATCTTTAGCTCCCTCCACAGATTTTCAATTGGATTCAAGTCTGGACTCTGGCTGGGCCACTCCAAAACATTAATGTTGTTGTCTGCTAACCATTTCTTCACCACTTTTGCTGTGTGTTTTGGGTCATTGTCATTCTGAAATGTCCACTGGTGCCCAAGGCCAAGTTTCTCTGCAGACTGCCTGATGTTGTCGTTGAGAATCCTCATGTATTGCTCTTTTTTCATGGTGCCGTTTACTGTGATTAGGTTCCCTGGTCCATTGGCTGAAAAACACCCCCAAAGCATTAGGTTCCCACCACCATGTTTGACAGTGGGGATGGTGTTCTTTGGGTTGAAGGCTTCTCCTTTTTTACGCCAAATGAAGGAAACATCATTGTGACCAAACAATTCAATTTTTGTTTAATTTGACCATAACACTGAAGACCAGAAGTCTTCTTCTTTGTCCAGATGAGCTTTTGCAAAGGCCAAGCGAGCTTTTGTGTGCCTTATCTGGAGAAGTGGCGTCCTCCTTGGTCTGCATCTGTGGAACCCAGCAGTGTGCAATGTCCGTTGGATTGTCTGCCTTGAGACATTGCCACCAGCAGAGCCCAGATTCACCAGAATGGCCTTGGTGGTGATCCTTGGATTCTATTTCACCTCTCTAACTATCCTCCTGGCCAGCACAGGTGTCACTTTTGGCTTCCGACCATGTCCTCTCAGATTTTCCACAGTGCGGAACATCTTGTATTTTTTGCTCAAATGTAAATAAAAGCTGAGAAATGTTTTTTTTGCCCACAATAATGCCTCTTGTACATTGTCTTATTATCTTTTGGGAGACACCCATGTCCTTTCCCGTCAAAAAATGACGTCAAAATGGGGTATGAATAATTATGGGCAGCACGGTAGGCAAGGCACTGAGCTGGCTTCTCTAGTCTCCTCCTGGGCACAAGAAGGTGGGAGAAGGGGTGGAGTGGAGATTCACAGTCTAAATAGAAACAATGTTACAATTTCAGTTTGTCATAGACTTATATAGAGTTTCAATACAAGTCTATGTGAATGACTAAGCAGTTTTTCAAGACATAAACAAGTCTTCAGATGTAAACAACAGCGCTAAACCAGACATTCAAAAGGAAAGTGTGTCTGTCCTTTTTTCCTCCAAAACTTTGCATTGTCCCCTATAGATTTCTAACTTTGCAGTGTATAGATAGCAAGTCCCAAAGTCTTATATTATTGGCTGGCTGTGCATTAAGCCTTTCCGCTGTACAGTGCAGCTATAGTGTAATAACAGTGTAAATTAACAGGATATATCTCATTAAAATGCAGTTCAACAATATAAAACAGTATAAGTGTAAACAAAATCATAAATCACAGTGCAAGTTAACCCTTCCACAGGCACTAAAGTAGTGAGTTGATGGATTTGCGTAGTAGCAATAGGGGCAAATGTCTATAAACGCCTATAGTCTAAAGTACCTTTGCTCCAGTGCACTCCATTTGTGTCATAGTAAAATATATTTTGCGCCTTTTTTAGTGGTAGACATGTTGTGTAAATCAAATGATGCAAACCCTGCAAAAATCCAGTTTATTTCCAGGCTATAAAGCAACAAAACAAGGAGGGTGAATACTTTCTCAACGCACTTGTCATCTTATGCACTTAAGAACGTAGATTAAACTGTTAAGCAGCGAGCAATGTGTTTACCATTCACCCCAGATAAATATCTAAATGAAGCTGCGCAGCTTTTAGCAGCTGTCATGTGAATGTGTATTTATATGACCAGTTTAACGAGAACTTTGGGCTAAAAATAATAATTTCTCATGTAAGATCTGCCATATCACAGTTATAATAAGATGTGGCGTGCATGGAGTCTGTAGTACCATAATATTCCTGGCACAGACTTGCGGTTCCAGTTCAAATACAAACCGAGACATCTTTAAAAGAGGCCTTGACTTCTTCAGGATTTTTAAAGGGGAATTGCACCTACAAGTGAGTGATTTCTACGTCTTTCTAAAGGAACATTGGATAACAAGGCTGTGGGCTTCAGCAGTCAGTGAGAGGAACCTAGACATAATGTACTGCAGCCAGCTGTATAGTCCTTCACTATATCGTGATGACCTCTGTCTACTAGTCCTTTTGTTTTAGTAAATGACAGACATCCAACTTGACGGTCACCAAGCAAACATTAAGGGCAAATTCTAAGGTCACGCACCAAGGGTAATTCTATGGTCAAGCACCAAATGACCCTGAAATCCCACTTACAGCAGCGGCACAGCTGTAGTTGGTAGAAGGTGCGGGTATACAAAGGCCATGCTGTGAAATAGGTTTAGACAGGGCCAGGGAGGAGTCCTTGATAGTTTGCAGCCCATTCTACAGTGCTTAGCTGTTTAGAGAGGTAATTGTGACCCCCAAGTTCAGCATTGACAGAGTATCTGTGACCCCAAGTTCAGCATAAACAGATTATCAGTAAAATATCCCAATCTAAAGTGAACCTATCCAGTATCAACTAGTATCATTAATCAAACCCTACCATATACCACTTTTGGTTGAGCTGGTAGATTTATAACCCATTGGTTGGACACGAGCACAAGAGGGTCGATGCATGGTCCTGTAGCTCAGCAGAGGGCTATGAGTGATCCTGTAGCTCAGCAGAGGGCTATGCATGGTCCTGTGGCTCAGCAGAGGGCTATGCATGGTCCTGTGGCTCAGCAGAGGGCTATGCATGGTCCTGTGGCTCAGCAGAGGGCTATTCATGGTTCTGTGGCTCAGCAGAGGGCTATGTATGGTCCTGTGGCTCAGCAGAGGGCTATGCATGGTCCTGTGGCTCAGCAGAGGGCTATGCATGGTCCTGTGGCTCAGCAGTGGGCTATGCATGATCCTGTGACTCATCAGAAGACTATGCATGGTCCTGTGGCTCCTAGCTTTACCTATAAATAAGACCAGTGCAATGAACATGCATCATCTTTGTATGGGATTCTTAAACAAGACCATATATAGTAGAGAAGCTTCATTGTGATAGATACCCCAAGGGTGATGGGTGACCTTGCTTTGTTAGACCCACAGCTATTCTCCTTGATGCCTCCATACACATGCCCACTTGATTGAGCACATATTTGCTCTCAATGGGGAGAGGGGAACAAGCCAATATCAGTCACTTCTGGTGGTGGCTTCGGATTGCCATTGAAAAAAAAAGGATCAGAGATGGTAAAATCCAACAATCAGGTCTATATCTGCCTGATGTCGGAGGAAAGTCCCCTACAAACATTTGATGATGGGCTGGTCCTGAAGATATTGCTGGGTTTGTTCATTATTTGTCTAATGTGTATGGTCACATTTGCATTGCCTCTTCAGTGATTTGTTTTGCACAATGCAAATTACATTGGGGATAAGGTTCTGCTTCGGCTCAATCTAACCAGATATGTCGAAAGGTCTACCAAGGCAAAGTGCTCTGAGCCAACATAGTCTACTGTAATGACGTTTGTGATGGATTCAGTTCCCAATTACTGCATTCATGTCCAATGCCCGATCCCTCTAACATCATTTTCCTAAATGAGTTACTGCACATAAACATGCTGATAGCGTTTAGGATTTGAAGCTTAGGCACATGCACCATATGGGTTCCACAATTCACTTTCTTCATGTCTGTTTTTTTCTTCTACAGACCAGGAGACTGAAATCTAATACTTTTGTCTGCATCTGCTCCTAAAAGGTTTTTCTCCCCAGCCGTCCCACAAATCCCTTGAGGCTCATTAAGCACATTTACATTCTCTCTTAAAATCCTAAACAGTCCATTTCACGCCTCGAAATTGTGTATTGATAAAAGGAGAATGAAAAAAAGACTTAGTTTAGAAAGCTTTGGAGACTTACAAACATCTCTGGATTATTTACTCTTAGTGTTTTTCTCCATTGCTTGGAAGGCGGTCAGCCGATAGATGGCCGCACCTTTTATACAGAATTAGACTGTAGAAGACACAAATGCTAAATGTATAGTTGGGGTATATTACCGAAACACGTATGATGAGGCTTTCTTGGTCAACAAGGTTATTTTATACCATATTAGTTGTAAATCCCTAGAAATATGGTCCTCAACACACCTCTTACTATGTTTGTGGATAGAGATGAGTGAATCGAAGCTGACGAAGTGGAATTTGATCCGAATTTCAGGAAAAATTTGATTCGCACGAAAGCCAAATTTCCTCGCAATTCGTGGTAACGAATCGCATGTTTTCCTACAATGGCTGCTGCACGTGTGAGGACATGGAGAAAGGAACTCTGGGAAGGCGGGAACACCCATAATTCCATACATGCAGCAAATCAGCAGCCAGCCAGCCCTGTGATGTCACAGCCCTATAAACAGTGGCAGCCATCTTGGATTCTGCCATTTTTCAGTGTACTTAGTGCAGGGAGAGACGTCAGCAGGCGCTAGGGACAGTGCTAGAAAAAACTTCATTGTACTAAAAAAAACTATTTACCAGTTCAGGGAAAGATTATTCAAGGTGTAGGGAAAGGATAGTGTCACGAGGGTGTCAAGAGCCACGTCTGACTCCGTTATACCCGGGGTCAGGAAGTCGCAGCGGGTGGCTGCGCGCTCTATGCCTAAAGATCACGGTGTTTCTTAGTGTTTGTTTTCTGTGTTTGCCTTGCTATCCTTTTTGTCTCACTCAGGGATCCGTAGCTTCTCCTCCTCAGCTGTTTCTTGTCTGCCACTCCCAAACTCCTTATATTCTCCTCTCACACTTCTCTTGTTGCCAGTTATAGAGCTTCCTGCCTGGACATCTATACTGACCCACTGGAGCTGTGAATCCTGGTTGTTGTTCCAGAGTGCTACCCTCCGGATCCCTGGTGGGCTTTTGTTGTCTCCTGTTGTTGCCCACCTGGGATTATATGTTTAGTTTGTATTGTCTGTCCTCCCCTTGGTGTTTTCCTCTAGAGCTAGTGGTGCGGACTAGTGTTCCCACCGCCCTGTTCACTATCTAGGGCTCATCCTAGGGAAAGCCAGGGTTTTAGGCACGTGATCGGCGTACGGGTGAGGAACCCGTCTAGGGACGACAGGGCAGCCAGGTGCCAGACGCAAGGTGAGTCAGGGGTCACCACCTTCCCTCTCACTAGGGCAGGGCCTCCCTCTGTTCCTCCCTCCGTGTCACGTATGTGACAGTTACGCCGATCGTGATATTATAACTGGCCCTTATTTTTTGAGAAAAAAAAAAAAAAAAAAAAATTATTTAATTTTTTTTTCTCTACTTAGAATCCAATATGGATCCTATTGCTGCTTTGGCAAAACAGCTTCAAGGCCTGTCTTTGGAGGTGGCAGGATTGAAGGCGTCTGTCCTCCAACAGCAGCAGCAAATGCAGCAGACCGTAAGCCCAGCGGTTGCTATGGGTAACCAGGTTGTTACAGAACCCAAGGTTGTTCTTCCTGACAGATTCTCTGGGGGAAGGGACAAATTTGTGTTGTTCCGTGAGGCCTGCAAATTATATTTTAAGCTGCGCCCTTACTCCTCAGGTAATGAAGAACAGCGGGTGGGGATTGTTATTTCCCTGCTTCAGGGGGACCCGCAATCCTGGGCGTTCTCGTTACCCCCTGGTTCCCAGGCTCTCCGGTCAGTGGAGGGATTTTTTGGGGCTTTGGGTCTCATATATGATGACCCTGACCGTGTCGCCCTGGCTGAGTCGAAGTTACGGAGACTCCTACAAGGAGATCGGCCAGCAGAGGAATATTGCTCAGAGTTCCGCAGGTGGGCTACGGATACTCAGTGGAACGACCCGGCTCTCAGGAGTCAGTTCTGCTCTGGGTTATCTGAAAGGGTTAAGGATGCGCTGGCGCTGTATGAGACCCCCCTTTCCCTTGATGCTGTTATGTCCCTCTCTATCAGGATAGATAGACGTCTTAGGGAGAGATCGAAAATTCCTGAGCAATCGGTAACCCCTCCCAAGCAGCAGTTAGTCTGTACGGACTTGGATGAGCCTATGCAGCTAGGAGGAACTTCTCGTCAGGTCCGTCCTCCTGAGGTTCGCCGTAGGTGGGGGGCTTGTTTTTTCTGTGGGGGGAAGGGTCATTTCATTAATGTCTGTCCCTCCTTTCCCAAAAACAAAAGACCGTCGGAACTACTAACCCCAGGCTGTGCGGAGGATGTCAGCCGGGGGGTATACGTTTCCTCCATACGAACATCTCAATTTGTGTTGCCAGCGGTTATTGTTTTTGGTGTTAAGACGGAGTCTATTTCTTTTTTTCTAGACAGTGGTGCAGGGGTAAATTTGATAGATGCCCATTTTGCCCGCACTATGGGTTTGTCTCTCTGTACGCTGCAGAGACCCATTCCCATATTCGCTATTGACTCTGCTCCTCTGTCTCAGAGAAACCTCACTCACGTTGTCCATAACTTACATCTTCGGGTAGGGGACCACCATAAGGAGCGTCTTTCATGTTACGTTCTGGAGGGCCTTCCCTCTCCTGTGGTATTGGGTCTTCCCTGGTTGGTAGCGCACAATCCAGTGGTGGATTGGCAGGCCAGGGAGATATTGGAGTGGAGTGAGCATTGCAGAGAGAATTGCTTAAATAACAATTGCTTAATCGCCTCCATAGCTTCCCTACCTACATTTATTTCGGACTTTGAGGACGTTTTTTCTGAAAAGGGTTGTCAGAAGCTACCACCTCATCGTCCTTATGATTGCCCGGTTAACCTGATTCCCGGTGCAAAATTACCCAAGTCCAGGTTGTATAATCTTTCGGGTCCCGAGAGACAAGCCATGAAAGATTATATCTCCGAGAGTCTGGCCAAGGGACACATCAGACCCTCTTCTTCACCCGTGGCTGCAGGGTTTTTCTTTGTTAAAAAGAAAGATGGGGGCCTGCGTCCTTGCCTAGATTTCCGTGAGCTAAACCGGATAACCGTCCGAGACCCATACCCTCTTCCTCTCATTCCTGACCTTTTTAATCAGATTGCGGGTGCTAGGTGGTTCTCCAAACTTGATCTTAGGGGGGCCTACAATCTGATTCGTATCAAGGAAGGGGATGAGTGGAAGACAGCTTTTAACACCCCTGAGGGGCATTACGAAAATTTAGTCATGCCTTTCGGTCTGACCAATGCCCCTGCTGTCTTCCAACATTTCGTTAATGATATTTTTAGTCATCTCATCGGCAGGTTTGTAGTCATATACCTAGATGATATCTTAATTTATTCGGCTGATCTGAAAACACATGAAGTACATGTCAGGCAAGTACTGCAGGTCCTACGGACGAATAAATTATATGCGAAAATTGAAAAATGTGTCTTCGCCGTTCAGGAAATACAATTCCTGGGATATCTATTATCTGCTTCAGGTTTCCGTATGGATCCTGGGAAGGTCCAGGCAATTTTAGATTGGGATCTTCCTGAGAACCTTAAAGCTCTACAACGGTTTTTGGGTTTCGCAAATTTCTACAGAAAGTTTATTAAAAATTATTCAGTGATCGTTAAACCCCTTACTGACATGACTAGGAAGGGGACTGATTTTTCTAAATGGTCTGACGCCGCTAAAATTGCATTTTCCTCTCTAAAAGAGAGATTTACCTCGGCACCTGTTCTAATTCAACCTGATGTCTCCCAGCCTTTTATTGTTGAAGTTGATGCGTCGGAGGTGGGAGTGGGGGCTGTATTGTCTCAGGGTCCGTCTCCTGGCAAATGGCGTCCTTGCGCTTTCTTTTCCAAAAAATTATCTGCAGCAGAAAAGAACTATGATATTGGAAATAGGGAACTGTTGGCGATTAAACTGGCGTTTGAAGAGTGGCGTCACTTCTTAGAGGGAGCAATCCACCCCGTCACGGTAATTACGGATCACAAAAACCTTCTGTACCTAGAATCGGCTAAGCGTCTCACCCCTAGACAAGCTAGGTGGTCGCTATTCTTTACCAGATTTAACTTTGTAATCACCTATCGTCCTGGGGCAAAAAATACCAAGGCAGACGCATTGTCTCGTAGTTTCCCTGGAGGGGGTAATGTTAGTGATCCGGTACCTATTTTACAAAGAGGAGTGGTTGTCTCGGCTGTACACTCTGTTCTAGAGGGAAAGGTGTTAGAGGCCCAGGGGGACGCCCCGGCCTCTTGCCCCTCAGAGAAATTGTTTGTACCGTTAAACCTGCGTCTTGAGTTATTGAAGGAACATCATAATTCGGCACTTGCTGGGCACCCAGGTAGTAAAGCAACCTTGGAGCTATTGTCTCGTCGTTTTTGGTGGCCAAGGTTGCGTCAGGATGTAATAGATTTCGTGTCTACTTGTTCTACTTGTGCACGCGCGAAAGTCTCTCATACACGTCCAGCAGGGTCTTTATTGCCACTTTTCATCCCCAATAGACCATGGACACATCTATCAATGGATTTCATCACTGACTTACCTTTGTCTGCGGGTAAAACAGTTATCTTGGTAGTAGTAGACAGGTTTAGCAAAATGGTACACTTTATTGCGCTACCCGCACTTCCTAATGCTAAGACTCTTGCTCAGGTGTTTATCAGTGAAATCGTGAAGCTTCACGGGGTCCCTTCCGATGTGGTTTCGGATCGGGGAACCCAGTTTATTTCTAAGTTTTGGAAAGCTTTTTGTACCCGTTTAGGGGTACACTTATCCTTTTCCTCAGCTTTCCATCCTCAGTCGAATGGAGAGACTGAGCGTACCAACCAAAACCTAGAAACATATTTAAGGTGTTTTGCGTCTGAAAACCAAGAGGTGTGGTCATCATATTTACCGTTAGCCGAGTTTGCCATAAATAATCGCCGTCAGGAATCCACTGGCAAGTCACCATTTCTTGGTGCATACGGTTTTCATCCCCAATTTTGTACTTTCAAAGAGGGGGGGTCTTCTGGGGTTCCCGAAGAGGAACGTTTTTTTTCATCTCTTTCATCGGTATGGCAGAAGGTGCAAGCTAACTTGAAAAATATGAGTGGTAAATACAAATGCATGGCCGATAAGAAACGGTCGCCAGGTCCGGACCTAGGAGTGAATGACTATGTGTGGTTGTCTACTAGGAATATTAAGTTGAAGGTTCCCTCTTGGAAACTGGGTCCTAGGTTCATTGGTCCTTATAAAATTGTAGCCGTCATTAACCCTGTGGCTTTTCGCCTGGAGCTACCTCAGACTTTTAAGATCCATAACGTCTTCCATAAGTCGTTGCTCAAGAAGTATGTTCCACCTCTAGAACCATCACCGCTGCCACCTCCTCCTGTTGTTGTGGATGGTAATCTGGAGTTTCAAATATCCAGAATTGTTGATTCTCGTCGGGTCCGCCGCTCTCTTCAGTATCTGGTGCATTGGAGGGGTTACGGTCCCGAGGAAAGAATGTGGGTTCCAGCGTCAGAGGTAAACGCCAACAGGTTGATTCAGGCTTTCCATGTCTCTCATCCGGAGAGACCTGGTCCTGAGTGTCCGGAGGCCCCTCGTGAAAGGGGGGGTACTGTCACGAGGGTGTCAAGAGCCACGTCTGACTCCGTTATACCCGGGGTCAGGAAGTCGCAGCGGGTGGCTGCGCGCTCTATGCCTAAAGATCACGGTGTTTCTTAGTGTTTGTTTTCTGTGTTTGCCTTGCTATCCTTTTTGTCTCACTCAGGGATCCGTAGCTTCTCCTCCTCAGCTGTTTCTTGTCTGCCACTCCCAAACTCCTTATATTCTCCTCTCACACTTCTCTTGTTGCCAGTTATAGAGCTTCCTGCCTGGACATCTATACTGACCCACTGGAGCTGTGAATCCTGGTTGTTGTTCCAGAGTGCTACCCTCCGGATCCCTGGTGGGCTTTTGTTGTCTCCTGTTGTTGCCCACCTGGGATTATATGTTTAGTTTGTATTGTCTGTCCTCCCCTTGGTGTTTTCCTCTAGAGCTAGTGGTGCGGACTAGTGTTCCCACCGCCCTGTTCACTATCTAGGGCTCATCCTAGGGAAAGCCAGGGTTTTAGGCACGTGATCGGCGTACGGGTGAGGAACCCGTCTAGGGACGACAGGGCAGCCAGGTGCCAGACGCAAGGTGAGTCAGGGGTCACCACCTTCCCTCTCACTAGGGCAGGGCCTCCCTCTGTTCCTCCCTCCGTGTCACGTATGTGACAGTTACGCCGATCGTGATAGATAGGGAGGAATTATTCCACAGCATTTATGTTGAACAGGGTTCAGTAGGGGAAGTTACAGCCTGGGTAATAGGAACATTCCTATTACACCTTGCTGCACTGGGGTTGCTGGTGAGCCGGGTATCACAGGTGTCTTGATGACACCTTGTTGCACCGACTGGGAATCCAAATTGCCATTATACAGCTCTGTAATTCCAGCAAACCGTTGTTGTTATTGGGGTACAAGTGCTGTTTGATACAGCCATTAACAGGGTTTATTGAAAGGAAATATTTATATGTCTTATTTGCCCTTGTGCGGTGCAGTTATATGCTCTAAAGCATTTTTTGGCTTGTATTAATGTGGAAAAAAAGGGCTTATTAGCTGTTGTCTGGTGAAGTGAGAAAATGACAGCACTTTTTGTCGTGTATTAGTGCAGTGGCATAACTAGAGTGTTATGGGCCCCAGTGCAAACTTTGGACCCCCCATTTTTACAAAGAGGCGTCAGATTTTCTTTACACTAAGGGTAATCCGCTGCGTGAAAGAGAGCCAAGCCCCATTCCAGACAGCAGAGACACGGAGCATTGACATGATTAATATGCTCTTTGCCTCTCTGTGATCTTTTTACTACAAAATCACAGTGAGATAAAGTTGTCACTGTGATTTTGTAGTAAAAAGATCACAGAGAGGCACGTTGTTCCTGTCACAGTAGTTATGCCTACTTTTGTGACCCTTCACAGTAGTTATGCCCAAATATGTGCCCCCTCACAGTAGTTATAGCCAGATATGTGCCTCCCTCACAGAAGTTATGCCAGATATGTTCCCCTCACAGTGGTTATGCCCAGATATATGCCCCCTCACATTAGTTATAGCCAGATATGTGCCCCCTCATAGTTGTTATGCCAGATATGTGCCCCCTCATAGTAGTTATGCCAGATATGTGCCCCTCACAGTGGTTATGCCCAGATATATGCCTCCTCACATTAGTTATATAAAGATATGTGACCCCTCACAGTAGTTATAGCCAGATATGTTCCCCTCACAGTGGTTATGCCCAGATATATGCCCCCTCACATTAGTTATAGCCAGATATGTGCCCCCTCATAGTAGTTATGCCAGATATGTGCCCCTCACAGTGGTTATGCCCAGATATATGCCCCCTCACAGTAGTTATAGCCAGATATGTGCCCCCTCGCAGTAGTTATAGCCAGATATGTGCCCTCTCACAGTAGTTATAGCCAGATATGTGTCCCCTCACAGTAGTTATGGCCAGATATGTGCCCTCTCACAGTAGTTATGCCCAGTTATGTGCCCACTTACAGTGGTTATGGCCAGATATGTGCCTCCCTCACAATAGTTATGCCAGATATGTGCCCTCTCACAGTAGTTATGCCAGATATGTGCCCCCTCACAGTAGTTATGCCCAGATATGTGCCCCTCACAGTAGTTATAGCCATATATTTACCTCCCTCACAGTTGTTATTCCAGATTAGGCCGCCCCCTCAGTAAAGATGGACACTTTTGTGCCCCGCCCCCCCCCCCCCCTTTTGCCTCCAGTCTGCAGCTCTATGGTGGAAAAAAAACAACACATACTTACCTTCTTCCCTGATGATGCGCTCCCAACTCACATCGCGCTGCTGGCTATGCTGGAGGCTGATTCCTGGGCTTTCAGCGCTTCTCCCACAGCCAGCAGCGCCATGTGCAGGGGGAGCGCCGGAGCTCAGAAGAACAGTGAAGCAGGGAGCGGAGAGGTCTCCCTGCTTCACTGTGAAAACAAACAGCCCGACAGTTACAAGAACTTCCGGGTGAGTGCGCCCTCCCCCTTCCTTGCCTCTGCTCTTCCCTTGCCTCTTGCGCCCCCTCATGTTTGAAAAGCACTCTGAAGGGGCCCGGAATTCTCACTGTACTTCATGCCGGGCCCCGTCAGAGCGCTTCCATTACATGTGAGTGCAGTAGGCCCCCTCCCCCGCCGGGCACCCTCTGCGACCGTGATCGTTACGCCCCTGCATCCAGCCATGTCTCAGTTATTCCCACTATGTCATAGTCCTCCTCACACATCACTAATTCCAGTTCCCCAATTTTATTAGTCCGTCTTCTGGTATGCTTTAGTATGGTAGGAAAAAGTAAGTTTAAAGGTTTAAAGTTTAAATCACATATTAGCCAACAGGTGAATGGTTTTCTGGATATAATTTTTGGAAGTCACTCCATGTAATCTACTTCCTGTCCTGGCTCTTTAACTTATTTTTTGTTCCCCCTGTAGTGACTCCATTAGAGCATCACACATTACGCTGATCAATGCTATGCTCTTCTGTGGACATTGTATCTAGTCCTATCAACAGAATAGCACAACTGTCATACCAATTCTACACCTATTATTATTATGATGATCACCCTTCAGATAACATCTTCCCCACAATAAACAGTAAACTGACAATAGAGGAGGTTCCTATTCTGACCTGTGCCTGCTGTTTTCACCCCCCCCCCCCATCATGTCTTGTGGTATGCTTTGACTTTTATTAGTAGTTATTTGCTGTGCTCCTCTATATCCTTTATTATAAGGTTCTGTGCATTAGTATCTTTTGAGGGTCTAACCTCTCCCTCTATTGCTAGATTCTAGCGTCTGTTCTATTTTTCCTTAACTGTACTTTGAGTTGAGCTTTGTCTGGTGGTTATGTACCAGGGTGAGTGTGACGAACTGCAACCGCCGCGGCCACAATACGTCACGAAACCGTCACAGCGCCCCTAGTGGTCAATCCGCAAACAGGCCTCCCAGCCAATAATCTTCATTCTGCTCCATGGATAACTCCGCAAACGCGTCCAGCGCTTTGTAGCGCAACAGGGGTGTCAGGTGTCTGGCCCACTGCTCTTGGGGCAGACGATACTGACGGCAGGCTTTCTCAAAGGATCGCAAAAACAAGTCTATGTCAGTGTCCTTTTCAATGGGAGCAAATTTAAATTTTGCACTCACGTGTGATGCTGCTTCTTCCGCAGGAAAGTTGGGTGATGAGCTTCGGCTGGGTTGATGTATTCTGGCCATGCTCAGTTCATGCCGACGTTGGCTTTCTTCGCGCTCAGCCATGTACTGTCGGTACTTTACTGGGTCAGTGTCCATTAGTTTTTGGAGGGCCTGCTGCATCATAGGGTCCGTACAAATAGATAGTCCGGTACTGGCCGCTTCCGGGCGAGTACTTAAAGAAAAATTAGGATCCGTACTGAAATACTGCGCTGGGGGGCCAACAGGGCCCGCAGGATGTTCCCCCTCCGAGTAGTCAGGATTCTCTGTCTGCGGTTCCTCAGGACTTGAGTCAGATGGGCCGGTGTCTCCCGCAGTAGACACATCCAACAGCCGCAGTTGTTGGTTATCCCATCGGAACAAGTCTTTTATCAGGTCGGTCTTCGTCTTGCGACCGACTTCAATGCCCCGTTCTTGGCACAGATTTTCCAGATCTGCCAAAGCCATTTTCTTGTATTGAAGGAATCAAATTGGTGGTGGCTGCTCTCTATGTAGCTATATGATGTGGTGCTGCAAATCCAAAGAGAGGACACCCTACCTCTCAAAAGTGGATAGAATTTTCAAAAAAGAATGTGAGGACGAGCACTCTCACAATTGGCATACATTTATTGAAAACCTAATATAATTGATTAGCTAAAATAAATAAAACAATAATACAATAATACAATAAAATAATGTACATCCATTCAATTGACCACAGTGGGATGCTCAATGATATCAAACAATTTGACAGTCTCTATCCGTCCTGTGGAAAATAATAATGATAGAAAAACCTGTTTGGCCTGATATCCACAAAAGTTCAAGCAAGAGATGACACTCTTAGAGGTGTAGCTCCACAAGTTTTGCTGTTGTACCAATGTGGTAGGTAATGACAGATGATAGTCCCGTCACATATGATGTTATTGTTGACAGAAAACTTATCAGCTTTACAATTGTCGGCTTACAGCCGCTTACCTCCCCTTCGTATACCCCTTCAGTCCTGCGGATCGCTTCAGACTGAGTAAACGGGGCTCGTCGGATACGGCTTGTTCCGTTGTTGTATTTGGTGGCCGGATTTACCGACTGCCGATCGCTTACCTCCAAGATCTATAGTATGGAGCGAGCGTGAGAAGCCTCCGGCTGGTAAGAGGCTGGCGTCTCACGTGGTTCTATTTGGTATCCGGGTTTGATACTTGCGGAGTACGATTTACGTCACTTCCTGTGACGTGTTCTCTCTAGTACATCCGATACTTCCAAATTGAGATTTTCGGATATCAGAAGGTATAGTACCAAAGTTCGATTTGCATGGCCATGCAGTAGAAGAAATGCCGACAGGTATACAGCGCAATTTCAGACGCGTTTCGGGAGTTATCACACTCCCTTCCTCAGTGGTTGCGCCATACCTGTCTCGGACCAACTTTTATACCTCCCCAGGTCACCTTCAAAACCTGGACCGGAGTTCTGGATATCATTGTTACGTTCCTATGCACTTTAATATTAGGGCTTCTGGTTTTCATACTCCGGTATTTATTCGCTGAGTCTTTCGTTGACAACATTCGATTTTAGATGTCGGTGAAGGTATACTATCCTTTCAATTCTTTAAGCATAATATACACTATCTCACTATAATAAATATGAGACTAATGTCACATCACTGAAAGCATCCCATTTGAAGCCATAAGTAATAATGGAAACTTGTGCTACCCACTTCGTTTCCTACATTAGATACAATGTATAAAATATAAAGTATAAAATATATAATATAAAAAATAAAATAAAAAATAGATGATATCTATAAAATGTATCCATAAAATATATCAATAATGTCGATATAACAATGATACACATATAAATGGTGGATGTTTAATATGATATGATTTTATATAACGATGGCGGACACATATTCGCCACAATTTGGCAACACTTATAAAAGATCTCCAGTTCTAGGAAGGCCACTAGTCACAAGATGGTTTAACCCATTGTCAACCAACAAATGAGGATACCCTTACAAAAAAGGATGCCCTTACAAAAAACCAAAGAGTTCCAACTCTGAGTTTAGGCCTGATGGTAGCAGACTGCCAAACTCATATATTTTCCGAGACTCCCTCCTAGACATTTGCTTAATATAATTGCCTCCTCTCCAGTGTGGGTCTACCTTTTCCAGTGCCGTAAAGACGAGACTGGCCGGATCGCTGTTATGGGCCTCCTTATAATGTTTAGACAAAGAATGTTTGTCATAGCCCTTCTTGATGTTGGATATATGCTCGGCCAGTCTCGTCTTTAATAACCGTTTTGTTCTACCTATATATTGTCTGTTACACGGGCACTGGACCAGGTAGACCACACCGGTAGAGTTGCATGTGAGGCAATCTTTAATGTCCCAAACAAATGTATTCTGTGTAGAGGGGACATTTTCTTGTATTCCCCGGACATTTTCACACCAAATAAAAGATAGATAAAGAAAACAAGATTTCGGGGAGGGTACTGGACTACACAGTCTCTCTGTACACACAGATAAATGTATTGCACTCAGCCACACCACCACCAAATTGGTTTGGTTCTGACAGAGGCAAATTAGTTAATCTCTGTTCAGATGTTCTAAACACATGCAAAAAGGAATCCCAGTAGCTGCCTACCAAATGTGACGAACTGCGACCGCCGCGGCCACAATACGTCACAAAACCGTCACAGCGCCCCTAGTGGTCAATCCGCAAACAGGCCTCCCAGCCACTTTCAGCACACCGACAGTCTAACTTGAGTCCGTACAGTCGATAGGCTGAAAGCGCAGGGAGTGGACTGCCGATTGACCGCCAGTAAGCGTGCGATGAACTGGACCGGAACTACACACAGGGTAGTTTAACTGCCACCACCTCACAATTTATGGGAGCGAGGAACCCACTATCTAGATAACACAACCGAGTAGCTTTCCCTTCGGAGAGACTAGGGTAAGTTTTTGCAGTGTTTGAAAACAGGCATATGGCTAGAGAAATGACTTGGAGGTCATTTATTATATATCTATATACAATACAAATTATCACGATGCACAGTAATTATTAACACAATAATCAAGGAAAGTATAGTCCAATAAACAAAAGGGAGAAAAGAAAGAAAATACTTAGTTTCCGCAGAAAAGATGTCTGTTGGTGAAATAGTCCGTTGCAGGGGTAAAGTCCAAGAAGCCCTTG
Organism: Bufo gargarizans; assembly: GCF_014858855.1. Taxonomy (NCBI): domain Eukaryota; kingdom Metazoa; phylum Chordata; class Amphibia; order Anura; family Bufonidae; genus Bufo; species Bufo gargarizans. The sequence goes on along the minus strand of NC_058087.1, from coordinate 4,216,251 downwards.
TCCAGTGTAATATGCCTACAGCCCACAGGTTCTCTGGCTGAGGCCCTCTTTAGGTGTTGTTAAAAGTGGAGAACTCCTTTAGCAGATCCTAGGTCTGTGTTATAAAGGGTCCTAGAATCAAGGCGGGGAATTGAGAGTCCGCCTGCTGGGCAGGCTGTATTCCTGAGGTGAATGTCAGTTCTGAAATATGGCATGTGCCATATCGCGGGATGTCTCCGCTGTACACAAGTAACAAGCACATATTCACATTCCCCACAAAATATGGAGTTCAGGGATACCAAATATTACTATTATAACTGGTTCTATGATGGGGTAACACCATAACTTTACCTGGGTACATCTTAGAGTTATGTTTGTCCTATGTAAACGACCAGTGAATTCTGAGTGACACGATGATGTAATTTTTACGTCCGTAAGATGCATGGTCTCTCTTAAAAAGGTAAAAATCATATCTCAGATTCATGTGTCAATCTGGGAACCTTGGTGCCGGCCGTCTGAATCAAGTTATCTTACAGACCCTTATGGCAGCGACACCAATCGGCTCCCCCCAGGTGCCGTCTTCACACCTAGCTGTGATATCTCTTCAGACAGGGAAGTTCTTTTGTCAACCTGAGGAAGCCAGCTGTAATTGCGTTATCTGCTGGGCATCTATTGACTGACTTGAACAAAAGGACTATGTTGTTCTCTGGGTACAACATAAGGACAGAAGGAGACGCTCTGAATAATCAAATTGTAGGTTCTGGGGCCTAGGGAAATAATTACTGTTTAATAAGGCAGAGTAATATTGATAATATTGGGAGGACGGTTCAATATTCTCGCGGATCATCCGTGACAGTGATGACTATATGTTTTTTACTCAGCAGTAGCAGCATCATTAGTGCTACTTCATGTGAAATCACCTTGATATACACCATCGGCATACCTGACATGTCTTCCATCTTTTGGTGGGTAACAGCGGCATAGGCCAGTGGATTGCGGCATCCGTTTTTCTGCTGGTTCTTCATTTTTTGTTATTTCTAGTATTTTATAAATAATGATATGTTTAATACAATTAAATTATATTTTTGAAATATTTTAGGCATTCTTTTGCTGTTTGCTCTCTAACAACATTGTAGGTTTATATGGTTTCTAATCCCTTGCCCTGACTTATAGTTTGTACATTGAGGCGTTCTTTTTGGTTCTATACTATGATAATAGAGGAGGTCTTATCATTTGTTCAGACTGCAACAGAAAGACAATAGCTTGTATTTAATTTTCAATGGTATAATACTGCCAAAATGAAAAAATAAAAAAATAGCCCAAAAAAATAAAAATTACATTAAAAATACCCATTTATGGCGGAGGTATCTCTTTGAAGGGTTTCTGTGAGCAGGAAAATGGTTATTAACCTGGCTGACATTAGTGATGTACTGTCAGCTGAACATAAGTATATTAGTGCCACCTCACTGCGTGCCGCCGTTATTGAGAAAAATGTACTTTTATAATATGCAAACGAGCCTCTAGGAGCCGCGGGGGAGTTGATCCTGCTCCTAGAGGCTCCGTTCTCCCACCTCTGGCCGCATCCTGCTACACTTGATTGATTGACTGTCTCCTATGGAAATCTCGCGCCTGCGCCGTCCCGTTCAGTATTCGGCGCAGGCGCAGTAGGTGAAAGACGCTCGCCGGCTGATTCAGTGCGGGTGCAATGCTTTCAACTCACGCATTGCACCCGCGCGGAAAACTCGCCCGTGTGAAAGGGGCCTTACATGTACGTACAGATCAAGGAATCCAGTTTTTTTTTATTGAGGTGTGCCAGTAGACAAATCAAAAGGGAGAAACCCATGGGTAGAACATACAAATTTATGTAGATATTGCACCCTGGTTGACCTCATATCCAGGACCCCAGTGTTTTATTGAGGTGTGCAATGGAGAAACCCATGAGTAGAACAAACACCATGTAGATACGGTCTTCTTGATCCACCTTATATCCAAGATCCCAGTGATTTTGTTGCCCATATCCATGTTCTGATGGACCTCATTGGATATTATGTACTAGCTCTTGTATCCACAAATAGGGATGAGCAAATTGTTTACAAATTCGATTCGACGGTTCACCAAATTTTTGGGGAAAATTCGGTTCGATCTGAATTTGATTGCGGTGAATTGCGTAAAAATTGGCTATTTCCTGGCTGCAGAGAGCCTTTATAGTGGTGTAGAACACTGTCTTGCAGTAACATGCATAGTCTGCTGTGGTAGTGAAATAACACTGTGAGTCCGTATGACATGCAGATGTCTGGCGTTGCTCTTCGAATCACTGCACACTTCACTTATTAGGGCAGTCACTGGGCCAAAACTGACCAAATAACTAAAGTATGAACTCAGCCTTACAGGTCGATGTTAGCGCCAAGAAGAATCACACTCCTTTTACATCGTCGTCAGCTGATTCCACGTAGATGTCTACAGCACCTGTTCTATTAAACGCTTATACAAGTAGAGCCCCCGACAGAGTGGATATGTTGTCAGCAGTAAGGTTGTGTTGACTTCAATGATTATTTTGCCCTTCCTCTGATCCTTTAGAACAATAACCCCCAAAACACTGATCCTGTCTGTTGAGCATCCGCCTTCACTCGGTCAGGATTTGGTGAGTAATCCATCAGTATTGCTAATGCCAAAAAAACAACAGTCTATCCAAAAAAGATGACCGAGTCAACCGATCAAGAACCGCTGATTTGCTGGTCAAGACGCGACCGCTAGATGACACCGGGAGGTCAGGCCTCTCGCTGCAACTCCTGCTACCACATCCCTTACTCTGCTGTGACCTGTGCCAGAAACATTTAGGACTCTGCCACTCCCCTGTGCAGGGCCTGGCGCTTCTCTGTCTGACATACTGAAAGTTTAGATAAATAACTAAAAAGAAAATAAAAATTTGGTAATTTTCTCACTTCACCACATGTGACGAATACCACCCCTCGTGCCTGCTTGACGTCACCTACGTCAAGCTTACAAGACGTGGTATGGTCACTGGTTACCAAAGTGTGACAATACGCCCTCCAGAGGAGGATGTAAGGTCAGCTTGTTACAGTTTACAAACACACCTCCTGTCCACGTGGGCACAGCGAGGCAACAAGCTGAGAGAGCCTTTTCACTGCCGCAATGAAACAGCGCTTTCTCAGCTCGGGTAAATCTTCCACCAGCTTCTCGTTTGATATAAGCCCGGTCCGCTAACAGGATTTTATATGGTGAGAAACCAACCCGCGGTAGCTTATAACTAGGCAGAAAAACACGGACGTGGGGATTCGTGATCGAGATACAAGATAGCACAAGATTAAATTATATATTTAATCGCCTTAAGGGCACACTAGATGTAACACAATATACACAGAGAATATATACAGTGGTATGAGGTTACAGATACAGGTGATATAGGTACAACAGGGTTAAGCAGAGCAAAAGTCAGTTACCGGGTAAGATGAAAGTTCCTTTGGGTATAATGGTGGAATAGTTCTTGGCTGCAGTCACGTGGAGGCAGTGATGTCAGCTGGTTCCCTGTCTCTCCAAACACATTGGCACAACGTGACCCCCTTCAGAAAAGACACCGGCCGCTGGCTTACATGGGCTTATGACCTGTAGCCCGTCACTCCCCTCCCTGCCTATGGGTAGGGTCCACCCCTCCTTCTCTGGTGCTGGCAGCAAATGACCCATAAAACCCATAAGGGCTCATAGCCGCAGACCAGAATGTCGCAGGAAGATGGTTCTGGGCCCAATTGATCTGTGTGGGTTCTGGCTACAACTAGAGTCCAAACATGGTGCCGCTATGTGGTTTCTGTAGGGACACATGTATATCTCCCCTCCCGGGCATCCTAGCTTTAAGCCAGGACCACGCGGATGTTCAGCTTTACCCCAGGATCGCAAAAAGATAACCGAATTATGCCTGGGATGGACGGACGATTCATAATTTCCTATGAAATGTAGATGCCAACATGCATGGGAGGTATCATTGATCCTGGGCAAGAGCTGAGACCTCCTGCTGAGGGTTTTCCTGCAGGATTAGCTTGCCACCAACCTGGCTGATTGAGGTGTGACTTTATCCACCTAGGGCCTTATTGAAGCCTGGACCCCTGGGGCTTCCTACGTTGCAATCTGACATCAGATGGCTGGGGGTTGAGAACTTATTTTGCTAGTACACTGACTGTGTACATGCCAAAAGGTGAATCAAATGACAATCAGGGCTGCCAATAAATGATAATCCATATTCCTCACACGACACAACGGCAAATACTTTTTTGTACCACTTATACATGCCGCAAAAGGCTTTAGAACAGATAACTGCACCGCTGATCGGCAAATATATTTAACTTTTGCCACTAATAAAGGGTGCGGGGGTAGGGGGCCCGCTGCACTCACATGTAATGGGAGAACTCTCACAGGGCCCGGCATGAAGTACAGTGAGAATGCTGGGCCCCGTCAGAGCGCTCTTCAAACATGAGGGGTGCAGGAGGCAGGGGGAGCGCAGAGGCAAGGAAGGAGGGGGGTGCACTCACTCAGGCAGTTCTTGTCACTGCCGGGCTGTTCGTTTTCAGAGTGAAGCAGGGCGACCGCTCCGCTCCCTGCTTCACTGTTCTTCTGAGCTCCGGCGCTCCCCTTTGCTGGCCGCACATCGCGCTTCTGGCTGTGGGAGGAGCGCTGAAATCTTTACTGAAGGGGCGGCCTAATCTGGAATAACTACTGTGAGGGAGCACATATCTGGCATAACTACTGTGAGATGGCACATATATGGGCATAACTATTGTGAGGGGGCACATATCTTGCCATAACTACTGTGATGGGGCACATATCTGGCAAAACCACTGTGAGGGGCACATATCTGGGCATAACTACAGTGAGGGGGCACAAAAGTAGGCATAACTACTGTGTCAGGAAAAAAGTTGGGCATAACTACTGCAAGGGGGCATATATCTGGCATAACTACTGTGAGGGGGCACATATCTGGCCACAACTACTGTAAGGGGGCACATATCTGTCCATAACCACTGCGAGGGGCACATATCTGGCTATAACTACTGTGAAGGGCACATGATCTCTCATAACTACCGTGAGGAGTCAAATATCTGGGCATAACTGCTGTGAGGGGCCAGAAGGAAGACATGACTATTTTGAAGGCCCACAAGGTGGGCTTAATTAGTGTGAGGGTCCACAAGGTGGGCATTGGTACTGTGAGGGGCCACAATGTGGGCATTAGTACTGTGTGGTAGCAATGAGGGGAAATGTCCTAGATTACCCTGCTATACATTGGCATGGCTCAGTCTTACAGGCCAGCACAGCGCCCCCTGCTTGTGATTTCACTGGGGCAGTCACCATCCCTTCCTTATGTGATTATTCTTTTTTTCTCTATCACCACAGGGACCTTGTTCTGGATCCAGTGGACATCACGCCGATGCCAGCAACACTCTGGATGAGGTAGGACCAGATTTTATTAGGACTGGGTGAGTGTAGCCATGCATTGGGCTGAGAGCACTTTAACACAAGCAGATCCTGTCTGGGTAATCCGTTGCGTTAAAGCGAGCCTAGCCCCGTTCTAGACAGCAGAGACATGGAGCATTAACATGATTGATAATGCTCCGTGCCTCTCTGTGATCTTCACGGTGACAACTTTATCTCACTGTGATTTTGTAGTAGAAAGATTACAGAGAGGCACGGAGCATTATCAGTCATGTTAATGCTCCGTGTCTCTGCTGACCGGAGCGGAGCTTGGCTCTCTTTCACGCAGAGAATTACCCGCACGGCATCCGCTCCTGTGAAAAAGCCCTTAGTGTACAGAAAATCTGCAGCCTCTTTGTAAAAATGTGAGGGGGGGGGGGCGTTCCAAAGTTTGCACTGGGAACCCATAACACTCTAGTTACGCCACTGGCTGGATGATAGCTATGACTGGGCGGTTAATGTACAGGGTTACAGTCTGTTTAGAAAGCATCGCCAAAACCGGAGAGGGGGGGGGGGTCTGCCTTTATGTAAAGTCCTGTCTAAAGCCCACACTCCGAGAAGATATAAGTGAGGGACATGAACATGTGGAGTCACTGTGGGTAGAGATACATGGAGGGAAAAGCAATAATAAAATACTAATATGAGTTTATTATAAACCACCTAATATACCAGAGTCGACAGAAAATCTACTACTAAACGAGATAGACGAGGCGGCAAATCATAATGAGGTGGTTATTATGGGGGACTTCAACTATCCAGATATAGACTGGGAAACTGAAACCTGTATATCTCATAAAAGAAACTGGTTCTTGTCAATAACCAAAGACAATTACCTTTCCCAACTGGTTCAGGACCCAACTAGAGGGACGGCCATACTGGACTTAGTATTAACTAATAGACCTGGCAGAACAACAGACGTGCAGGTTGGGGGACACCTGGGAAATAGTGACCACAAAGTAATAACCTTCCAATTATCCTTCAAAAGAGCGTTTCATTAGGGAGGAACAAAAATACCAAACTTCAAAAAAGCTCAATTTAGCCAACTAAGAGAGGCCATAGGCCTAACTAACTGGGACAAAGTCCTCTAAAATAAAAATACAGCCACAAAATGAGATTTTTTAAAACATCCTAAAATCTTATTGTGAGAGGTACATACCTTATAGGAATAAAATGTTAAGGAACAAGAAAAAAAACAATGTGGATAAATAGAACTGTAAAGAAAGCAATAAATGACAAAAAGAAACCATTTAAATCACTAAAACAGGAGGGTAGCGAGGAAGCACTGAAAAACTATAATGAAAAAAATAGAATATGTAAAAAACAAATAAAAGCAGCCAAACTAGAGAACGAGAGATTTATTGCCAAAGAGAGCAAAACTAACCCTAAAATGTTCTTCAATTATATAAATGGTAAAAAGTAAATCTGAAGGTGTCGGCCCTCTACAGAGCAATGAGGGGGGAGTTGCAGAGAGCGACGAAGAGAAAGCAAAGCTGTTAAATATTTTTTTCTCCACTGTATTCACTGAAGAAAATAAACTGTCAGATGAAATGCAGAATGTAAAAGTAAATTCCCCATTAAAAGTGCCCTGTCTGACCCAGGAAGAAGTACAGCGGCGTCTTAAAAAGATTAAAATAGACAAATCGCCAGGACCAGATGGCATACACCCCCGTATCCTAAGAGAATTAAGTAACATCATAGCCAGACCCTTATTTCTGATATTTAAGGACTCTATACTGACAGGGAGTGTTCCACAGGATTGGCGCAGAGCAAATGTAGTGCGTATATTCAAAAAGGGTCCAAAAACAGACCCCGGAAACCATAGGCCGGTAAGTTTAACATCTGTCGTGGGTAAACTGTTTAAAGGTTTTCTAAGAGATGCTATCTTGGAGCACCTCAATAAAAATAAGCAAATAACACCATATCAGCATGGCTTCATTAGGGATCGGTTATGTCAAACTAATTCAATCAGTTTCTATGAGGAGGTAAGATCTAGACTTGACAGCGGTGAATCAATGGATGTCGTATATCTGGACTTCTCCAAAGCATTTGACACTGTACCACATAAAAGGTTAGTATATAAATGAGAATGCTCGGACTGGGAGAAAATGTCTGTATGTGGGTAAGTACTTGACTCAGTGATAGAAAAAAGAGGGTGGTTATTAACGGTACACACTCAGATTGGGTCACTGTCGCTAGTGGGGTACCTCAGGGGTCAGTATTGGGCCCTATTCTCTTCAATATATTTATTAATGATCTTGTAGAAGGCTTGCACAGTAAAATATCAATTTTTGCAGATGACACTAAACTGTGTAAAGTAATTGACACGGAAGAGGACAGTATACGGCTGCAGATGGTTCTGGATAGATTGAAGGCTTGGGCCGAGAAGTGACAGATGAGGTTTAACACTGACAAATGTAAGGTTATGCACATGGGAAGGAATAATGCAAGTCACCCATACATACTAAATGGTAAAAGACTGGGTAACACTGACATGGAAAAGGACCTAGGAATTTTAGTGAACAGCAAACTATGCTGTAAAAAAACAGATATTAGGCAGCTGCTGCCAAGGCCAATAAGATAATGGGTTGCATCAAAAGGGGCATAGATGCCCGTGATGAGAACATAGTCCTACCACTTTAAAAATCACTAGTCAGACCACACATGGAGTACTGTGTACAGTTCTGGGCTCCTGTGAACAAGGCAGACATAGCTGAGCTGGAGAGGGTTCAGAGGAGGGCAACTAAAATAATAACTGGAATGGGGCAACTACAGTCCCTGAAAGATTATTAGGGTTATTGACTTTAGAAAAAAGACGACTGAGGGGATAAATATATCAGGGGTCAGTACAGAGATCTCTCCCATCATCTATTTATCCTTAAGTGGGGGAAATTGACTTCTACCTCACAGTTGTTTTTTTTGCCTTCCTCTAGATCAACTTGCAGGATAACAAGCCGAACTGGATGGACAAATGTCTTTTTTCGGCCTTATGTACTATGTTACTATGTATGCTTATAGGCTATTTGTCTTACTAAGAAATGGACCCTAGTGTCTGTGAGATATGGGGACTGTGGCATTAGACCGTGAATGCTACCACCGAAGGTCTGAAAGTGCTTGTGTTCTGAAAGGGGAGACTGGAGTGCCAGACTCCGTTGGTGGCTTATCTCCCCTGAGAACAAAAGGAGTGAGCATCCTGAAATCTATCCTGGCTGATCCTTCTTTCCCCAAACATCTGCCATCAGGGGAAACTCACGACAATACCATACAAATTGGGTGGTCCTGCCAAAACCAGCAAGTGTGTCCGACATCTAATGCGTATGGTTGGCCAACGTAAGCCAATGGGGCCCTATCAACCAAAGGACATTCAAGCCTATAGTAAAACCAGATCCTTTTGAATTGTATTTTTTTTATTGTTATGCATGATGAGATCCAAAAGAAACTTTATGTCTTCTCTATCCTGATAATACTTTGGCTTATATGGCTGTAGACTAAAATGTGTGCCTGAACCCTTGGCTGATGGTCATTGAAGAGAAGCTTGTTGGACCCCCAGACCTCGGACTTGATGAAATAGAGTTTGATACCACAAGCACATCAGGCTCACAACTAGCTGCTTATTCAATAAAAGACATTTTCTTATTCTCCAGCTATTAACCAAACTACAACTCCCATTATTATTATTATTTATTATTAAAGACCCATTCATTCCATAGCGCTGAACATAGGATAAGCGGTGCAAATACATAATACAGACAATTGCAATAAGCATAAACCAGACGAGTTATAAACTGGTACATAAGGGGAGAGGACCCTGCCCGTGAGGGCTTACAATCTACAAGGTATGGAGGAAGGACACAGTAGGTGCGGGTGAAGTTGGTCATGGCGGTATAGCAGCAGGGTCACTGGTTGTAGGCTTGTCTGAAGAGGTGGGCTTTCTTTTGAAGGATTCCACTGTAGGTGAGAGTCTGATATGTTGGGGTAGCGAGTTCCAGAGAATGGGGGATGCACGGGAGAAATCTGGAGGCGGTTGTGGGAAGAGGTGATAAGAGGAGAGAAGAGAAGGAGGTCTTGTGAGGATCGGAGGTTATGTAGGGGGATGTATCAGGAAAGTAGCTCAGAGATGTATGGAGGGGACAGGTTGTGGACGGCTTTATACGTATCCCATTATGCCTGGACAGGCCATGGGATCCTCAGCAATGTACTAGCTTCCTACAAGGCTCACAGGCAACCCATCCTCAGGAGCTACGTCTGGAATGCGATTTCCTGGCTTCCGTGCTAGGTTGGTCATTAGCAAAAATAATCATCTATCATTAATGCGCCTTAGGTAATCACGCCATGACATCAAAAGGTTGCTGTGCAAAGCATACATTAATTTCCAGATTTATCCATCACATAGGGCAAGTCTCTTCATGACCGATAACCTGTTGAAAAGTCTTCTTTTTAAGTAAAAAAACAAGCAGATCTTTTACTCCCACATCCTCATGTAAAATCAGGCGATGCCTGGGCTTTGCTTTCCTTATAGGAGGAGAAGAAAAGGCTGTTTCAGTGCAAACATCCATTCTTCAGGCACACGCTGACAGATCGCCGCGGTCTATGATATCGGTCAACAGAACAAACTCTCACTGTCCCGATGATAAACAAACTCGCAAAGAAAAGTTACTGCGCGGTGCGCACTCTGCAAACACGTGAAGTTCATGAAGAATCCTAGTCAAATAAAAATACATGGTGATGGATTTTTTTTTTTTTACAAATAAAAACTTTTGAAAAGTAGCCAAAATGTCATGAATTCATTATTGCCAATTGAAAATCAACTTTCTGTGTTTCAAATCCTTGCCATTTTCAAGATCTCTGCTTCCTGTCGGTGAATGTAAGAAACTAAAGGGGGCGCCTGAGGCAGCCACTGAAGAGATCACCTGTGACAGGTATGGAAGCATGAAGCTGGCAATTAAAAGGGCACCTGTGACAAAAGGGGGAAATCTGTGACAGGTATTTAAGAGAGCACCTATAGGCTAGGCCAAGTGTGTGGCTATAGCGGGTGAAGCGGTAGCAGTCATACCCAGGCCTGAACAAGTGTAGAGTATCGTATCTTCCCGGGAGGCAGACCACGCATTTGCTATGGGGGCAAGGAAGGGGCCGGCACTGCATTTCCATGGACCCATCACTAGGGGGAGCAAAGAGCTTTTTACAGATTTCCTTGCAGTCCATGGTAACTGTATAAATTCCTATGCACTGAGCTCCACCTAGCGGTGGCTTCGGGCAGACAATTTTCTAATTCACGGTAGGAGGCAGACACAGAATTTGCATGGGGAGATTTATCAATGTATTTATGCCTTTTGTGCACTGTAAATTAATTGAGAATTTTTGTATGGGTTTCATAATGAGCACCATTTTTATGAAATGCCAATTGCATAGAAGTCCAATAAATTGGACTTAATATCTTCCATTAATTTAATCATAAATCTGAGGCTATGAACTTTGCATTGCACCTTACCTGCAAGTGCTTGACACAAGTGTACTGGGTGGGAAACTGGTGGAGCAAGGGGTTCCATACTAAGTTTAGCTATGAGACCATATTAGATTTCTGTACACCGCGGCAAGCATTATGAGTGGCACAGTGAGAGACCTTATTACACCTTCTGAGTCTTCCCACAAACTGTGCCTCCAAATACCTCACACCGACACTATGGGGAACATCATGGGTTCAGATGGTGACAATGGGGTCACAGGCTCAAGTCAAGAAACTGCAAAATAAACAGCAGGTAAGTATTTCAGCTGCACCTGTGTCAACTGGTTCACAGCTTCCACAATGAAACGCGTTGAGCACCGGAGACGCTGCCACCTCACATTTCTGCTTCAAAAAAAATACTTCATGACCGTCAGCAGAGCTGGAATATTTCTTTGTGTATCTGCAATGTACCATAGAGAGCAAAGCACAGGCAAATATTAGTTTGTGCCATATGCAGAATTTGAAGAAATGTACACTATTCTTAGAAACCATCTAAAATATTTAACAACAGACTTTTTTGGAAGCTGCACCATAATGCCAGTGGTATTCCAGTCACTTAAAAGTACATCTGTCCCCATATAGGAGGTCATTAGTGCAAACCTGGATTAGTGCTGCAAAGGCACTTGATTCGTCCCTGTGTGCCATGTTTTATGCCACAGAGGGCACAAATGTTTTCATCGAGGCTGGAGTTCCCTGTTGATGGGGACTACAAGTATGGTTTGACATAGTACTTTAATAAACTTTTGCAACCATGGCTTCCTGTTGAAGGAACGTTAGCCAGGTTTAACTTGACTTTTCCTCCTGAGCGGAGACTGGACCATGCCATTATATAAAAAATTCAATCACACTAGAGGTGACTCTGGAAACTCAGTGGACTGGTGTCCCACAGTTACAGTGGCAGCTGCTCCACTTACCCTGCCCAGCAGCCCAGACCCGTCTCCTGCTGTTATCATCCCAGCATGTCTGTCTGTACCCCCGAGCAAGCTGTGGCCTTCTTGTGGCAAGTCCTCCCCTCCTCTGCCTATAGGGCCTACTTGCACTCCCTCCGGCTCAAGGCTAGCATGCATGCACCCTCATCTTTACCAGCCAATGGCTAGCTAGCCCTGGAGTACTTAAAGGGGTTGTCCGGGATCAAACTTTTTTTTTTAAACATCTTACTCACCTTTAGTAGCCAAGTCTATGTTCCCAAGGAGGTTTGAGGTGTCTTTTACACTGGAGCATGGCTCCTACAGCCCTGAACACATTGTTTACATATCTGTTTATCTGTTTCTTCACTTCCTGCCGCACTGCATTGTGGGTCTCAGTGCAGGGCAGCATCTGCTGATTTCTCCTGTCTAACATCGTGTCCCTGCACCCGCCCCCCTCATACATATTCATGAATCCTGCACAGCCTCCACTCCTCCTTCAATCCGCCCCCTTCATACATATTCATCCTCTTGCCTCATATTCCTCCCCCATATGTACACCCATAAACTTCTCCTTACTCTATCTCTGGAATCTGTCATGTGCTCAGTGTTTGCAGCGCTTAGAGACAATCGGACACCGTCACACTGTAAGGGGCACGCTCCCACATGCATCCATAAACATACCAGACACCGTCACTGTAAGGGGCACGCTCCCACGCGCATCCATAAACATACCGAACACCGTCACTGTAAGGGGCACACTTCCACTTGCATCCATAAACATACCGAACACCGTCACTGTAAGGGGCACGCTCCCACATGCATCCATAAACATACCGGACACCGTCACACTGTAAGGGGCACACTTCCACATGCATCCATAAACATACCGGACACCGTCACACTGTAAGGGGCACGCTCCCACATGTATCCATAAACATACCAAACACCGTCACTGTAAGGGGCACGCTCCCACATGCATCCATAAACATACCGGACACGGTCACACTGTAAGGGGCACGCTCCCACATGCATCCATAAACATACCAGACACCGTCACACTGTAAGGGGCACGCTCCCACGCGCATCCATAAACATACCGAACACCGTCACTGTAAGGGGCACACTTCCACATGCATCCATAAACATACCGAACACCGTCACTGTAAGGGGCACGCTCCCACATGCATCCATAAACATACCGGACACCGTCACACTGTAAGGGGCACACTTCCACATGCATCCATAAACATACCAAACACCGTCACTGTAAGGGGCACGCTCCCACATGCATCCATAAATATACCGGACACCGTCACACTGTAAGGGGCACGCTCCCACATGCATCCATAAATATACCGGACACCAGTCACTGTAAGGGGCACGCTCCCACATGCATCCATAAATATACCGGACACCGTCACACTGTAAGGAGCACGCTCCCACATGCATCCATAAATATACCGGACACCGTCACACTGTAAGGGGCACACTTCCATCTATATATATATATCAAGGTAAACCTTATATACTGACCAGTTGAAACCGATGTATAACCACAGGAAAGGGAAATGCACGCACTGCAGCTCCACTAATATTACCTTTTCTTTCAACTGAGCCATTGTTTTATAATCTTTTTTTTTTTTTACCCAATCAACATGCCATTGTCTAAATGCAATATATGCAATTAGCATGTCCATGTCATCCTGTGGTGAAAGGAATTCCTCCTTTCTAAAGGCTTCTGCCCCATTAGCTAGTAATTCTGATGGGAGGAGTTTTCTATGCTAACAAGCATAGTAATCCTCCTCCATTCATTGTAATGCTGAAGGCCCGGTGACGTCACCGACTGGGGGCGGGGCTTAGCGCGATGCCGGCCGGACAAGTTACCGCCCCTCCAACCTCTCTGCATTATCATCTAGACTGCCAGTGACGTCACCGGGCTCCGTGAGCAGAGGAAGAGGAAGCTTTGCTCGCCTGCCAGGGACCCGGTACGTCACTGAAGATAAGAAAATACTCACTTCCGGCCATGAATTGAAAGCAGGAAAACAGGGCTTCAGCAATATGCTCTAAAGCAGAGGTGCACAACCTTTTCTGGTTGGGGGCCACATTGTCAGCCTGAACCAATTCAAAGGGCCGAAAATAAAACTTAAAGGGGTATTACCAACTGAAATACTATATTTATGGCATATTGAACATGCAGTATATATCGTTAATGTCTCGTTACACTTCTAGTACTCTCATCCAATGGGGGAATACATGAAAGATACATGTGAGCAGCCACAAAACATGGACATACATGTGTTGCCACATGGTTGGGGGCCGCACAGAATGGTATCGAGGGCCGCATGTGGCCCCCGGACTGTAGGTTGTGCACCCCTGCTCTAAAGGTACCACATGCATGTTTGTAATGTTTATGTTATTAGATTACTAATAGACAAATGTCCCCAATCCCAGACAACCCCTTTAAGCCACCTTCCCCTGTAGGAAGGTGCCTGAGCAATAGGTTCATTAGCTAGCCAAGTTCCTGTTAGATTTGCCATATTTCTATGTTCTACCCGTGTACTTACCTCTGCTTACTTACTGTATTCTGACCCTCCATTGCCTGACCTGTGCCTCTCCTCCATTATGACCCTCCACTGCAAGCCCTTATCTTGGACCATATACCATATTGCACAGACTCTGCCTGCCCTGACCTCAAATAACCTACATAGAAAAAAATAAGCCCACAACGTACCCATAAAATATAATGAAGCTTTATTATGTATACAATTTAGGATATGAAAAAAAAAGTCCTATTCAAAATCACATGATGCAGGGACAGGTGGCAGAAAAAACCTCATCCATAGACCACATAATCACAAATGGGGATAAATATGATAACGTACAAGAATAATAAATACTGGCTGAACTACATCCACTGGGCATTGCCCTGTAAGCAGCATGACTGTGAGTAAACCAGAATGAAAATAACTATGTCCAAACCAAAAATAAAAAGAATACCACCAATATTCAGAACCCATTTGTAAGTGTGGTCAGTGGTAGACGCAACCCCAACGTGCGTTTCAGAGTGCCTTCGTCTGGGGGTCTGCCCTAACCTCAGCCTATCTCATTATCTCTGACCCCAGTGGGTCAGCTGTCAACCACACAGAGACTACTCAAGGATATAGCGGCCTGGTGGCTCCTGTGCAGAAAAGTCCAGAACCCTGTATAGGGTTCAAAGGTTGAATACCAGGGGACTGCCAGGATAATGCTCTTAGGATTAGCCCAAAGTCAAGTCTGTTGGTTGGCACACTGGGTCTACACCCACTGCTGTAATATCAACTTATCAATGTCAATTGTCAAGATACCTAATGTCAGACTGAGGTTCCTTGTGCCCAACTTACGTCCATATTACCCTTGTACAGTATACATCATCAATAATGTCTAATAGGATATGGGTGATCAACCCTTAAGAAATAATCCATAGTGACAAGTGATGGACTATAAGTTCACCTCCATGAGGTTGTCTTCTGTGTTCTGCTGGAATTTTGAGGTATATTATGTCAGTGCCCAAGCCCAAGACCCTCTGGCACTCTGGTGGGTCAGTCCCATCCTGAAGAAACTTCCTTATGTATCAGTAGACACTTTCGGCAGATATACATGTAGGATAGCACTTGGTTGAAAGAAATGCCAACATTTGTATAAAAGGTAGTAGAACTGGTCAGACCTATGATACCTGTTCATACCCGGCCAAGCCTAGCTGCTTACAGTCATAAGAACAAAGCTGGGTTTACACTTTAGTCACCACTTTGGTTTTAGACTATACTGTGTACTATATGGATGTTACCACCTACTAGTAGCACTTTACCTAACATTTAATTATCCACAACAATTATTAACTACATTGTCTACTTGGAGTTTAAAGTGCAACTTCTACAGATACTCAGGTAATGCTGAATCATTACACATTGAAATCAATGGCCTGCCCATCAAATGCAAAGCCAAGAAGGGTGCTCCAGAAGAAGAGACACATTTTGAATCAGCTCTGGCTAATAAGGAGGAGTCACAAAAACCGTCTCTATTACATTCATATGACCTATCAGGTCTAAGGGCCCTATTACACTGCCCGACATCCATCGACACTCATTTGCACTGGCTTGATTACACAGGCTGAAACTGAATGTTGCTCCGGCAATCGTTCCTCCCTCATTCTGTTCTGTCAGTTATCAGCAGCACACCCCTGACTCCACGAGGAGATGTGCTGCCCACTGAGGAAAGATGCCCATAAGCTGACGAATAAGTCTTTGTACATTTATCATCTGCTTGATAATACGGGCCAATTATCGGGAACGAACATTCCTGTGGACGCTTGCGCCCGTTAATTGGTCCGAAATAGGGGCGGTCTAATAGGGCCTGAGACATTCAACCCTGTTAAGGATTTATTCATACATCACTATAGTGTAAAAAAAAAATTCCCAGTACATACTGCCTCCATCTCCTCCTTCCTTTGAGCCTATTTCTATCTCATATTACATTTAAAACTAAGGAATATATAAATAAATCTTCTCTACTCTTAATGCCCCCAATAGTTCAGCTATGTCCTCCCTCCTCCTCCTCCCTGTCCTGTGTCTGACAATAAGACAGCTGGCTGCAGCAGGAGCCTCCCCCCTCTGCCCTGTCTGCAGTAGGACAAAAGGCTTGTTAAGCCCCACCCCTTCAGCCACCGAAGTCCTTACATCCAGTTCCTATTGTTAATGAGAACAACAAAATATCAATTAATAAATCGCTGATTCTGTGAATAGGTGATAAGTTTTGGTTGTGGGACAACCCAGGGGCATAGCAATAGGGGAAGCAGCTGCTTTAGGATCCAAACCCACAAGGGGCTCCCTCTGGAGTAGAGTTGAGCGAACACCTGGATGTTCGGGTTCGAGAAGTTCGGCCGAACATCCCGGAAATGTTCGG
Organism: Bufo gargarizans; assembly: GCF_014858855.1. Taxonomy (NCBI): domain Eukaryota; kingdom Metazoa; phylum Chordata; class Amphibia; order Anura; family Bufonidae; genus Bufo; species Bufo gargarizans. Next base: position 4,199,448 of record NC_058087.1, on the reverse strand, counting down.
GTTCGGGATCCGAACCCGATCCGAACTTCGTCCCGAACCCGAACCCCATTGAAGTCAATGGGGACCCGAACTTTTCGGCACTAAAAAGGCTGTAAAACAGCCCAGGAAAGAGCTAGAGGGCTGCAAAAGGCAGCAACATGTAGGTAAATCCCCTGCAAACAAATGTGGATAGGGAAATGAATTAAAATAAAAATTAAATAAATAAAAATTAACCAAAATCAATTGGAGAGAGGTTCCATAGCAGAGAATCTGGCTTCCCGTCACCCACCACTGGAACAGTCCATTCTCAGATATTTAGGCCCCGGCACCCAGGCAGAGGAGAGAGGTCCCGTAACAGAGAATCTGTCTTCATGTCAGCAGAGAATTAGTCTGCATGTCATAGCAGAGAATGAGGCTTCACGTCAGCCACCACTGCAACAGTCCATTGGCATATATTTAGGCCCAGCACCCAGGCAGAGGAGGGAGGTCCCGTAACAGAGAATCTGTCTTCATGTCAGCAGAGAATTAGTCTGCATGTCATAGCAGAGAATGAGGCTTCACGTCAGCCACCACTGCAACAGTCCATTGGCATATATTTAGGCCCAGCACACACACAGGCAGAGGAGAGAGGTCCCGTAACAGAGAATCTGTCTTCATGTCAGCAGAGAATTAGTCTGCATGTCATAGCAGAGAATGAGGCTTCACGTCAGCCACCACTGCAACAGTCCATTGGCATATATTTAGGCCCAGCACACACACAGGCAGAGGAGAGAGGTCCCGTAACAGAGAATCTGGCTTCATGTCAGCAGAGAATCAGTCTGCATGTCATAGCAGAGAATGAGGCTTCACGTCAGCCACCACTGCAACAGTCCATTGGCATATATTTAGGCCCAGCACACACACAGGCAGAGGAGAGAGGTCCCGTAACAGAGGATCTGGCTTCATGTCAGCAGAGAATCAGTCTGCATGTCATAGCAGAGAATCAGGCTTCACGTCAGCCACCACTGCAACAGTCCATTGGCATATATTTAGGCCCAGCACCCAGGCAGAGGAGAGAGGTCCCGTAACAGACAATCTGGCTTCATGTCAGCAGAGAATTAGTCTGCATGTCATAGCAGAGAATGAGGCTTCACGTCAGCCACCACTGCAACAGTCCATTGGCATATATTTAGGCCTAGCACACAGGCAGAGGAGAGAGGTCCCGTAACAGACAATCTGGCTTCATGTCAGCAGAGAATCAGTCTGCATGTCATAGCAGAGAATGAGGCTTCACGTCACCCACCACTGCAACAGTCCATTGGCATATATTTAGGCCTAGCACACAGGCAGAGCAGAGAGGTCCCGTAACAGACAATCTGGCTTCATGACAGCAGAGAATCAGTCTGCATGTCATAGCAGAGAATGAGGCTTCACGTCACCCACCACTGCAACAGTCCATTGGCATATATTTAGGCCTAGCACACAGGCAGAGCAGAGAGGTCCCGTAACAGACAATCTGGCTTCATGTCAGCAGAGAATCAGTCTGCATGTCATAGCAGAGAATGAGGCTTCACGTCAGCCACCACTGCAACAGTCCATTGTCATAAATTTAGGCCCAGCACCCAGGCAGAGGAGAGAGGTCCCGTAACAGACAATCTGGCTTCATGTCAGCAGAGAATTAGTCTGCATGTCATAGCAGAGAATCAGGCTTCACGTCAGCCACCACTGCAACAGTCCATTGTCATAAATTTAGGCCCAGCACCCAGGCAGAGGAGAGAGGTCCCGTAACAGACAATCTGGCTTCATGTCAGCAGAGAATTAGTCTGCATGTCATAGCAGAGAATCAGGCTTCATGTCAGCCACCACTGCAACAGTCCATTGGCATATATTTAGGCCTAGCACACAGGCAGAGGAGAGGTTCATTCAACTTTGGGTAGCCTCGCAATATAATGGTAAAATGAAAATAAAAATAGGATTGAATGAGGAAGTGCCCTGGAGTCCAATAATATATGGTTATGGGGAGGTAGTTAATGTCTAATCTGGACAAGGGACGGACAGGTCCTGTGGGATCCATGCCTGGTTCATTTTTATGAACGTCAGCTTGTCCACATTGGCTGTAGACAGGCGGCTGCGTTTGTCTGTAATGACGCCCCCTGCCGTGCTGAATACACGTTCAGACAAAACGCTGGCTGCCGGGCAGGCCAGCACCTCCAAGGCATAAAAGGCTAGCTCTGGCCACGTGGACAATTTAGAGACCCAGAAGTTGAATGGGGCCGAACCATCAGTCAGTACGTGGATTGGTGTGCACACGTACTGTTCCACCATGTTAGTGAAATGTTGCCTCCTGCTAACACGTTGCGTATCAGGTGGTGGTGCAGTTAGCTGTGGCGTGTTGACAAAAGTTTTCCACATCTCTGCCATGCTAACCCTGCCCTCAGAGGAGCTGGCCGTGACACAGCTGCCTTGGCGACCTCTTGCTCCTCCTCTGCCTTGGCCTTGGGCTTCCACTTGTTCCCCTGTGACATTTGGGAATGCTCTCAGTAGCGCGTCTACCAACGTGCGCTTGTACTCGCGCATCTTCCTATCACGCTCCAGTGCAGGAAGTAAGGTGGGCACATTGTCTTTGTAGCGTGGATCCAGCAGGGTGGCAACCCAGTAGTCCGCACAGGTTAAAATGTGGGCAACTCTGCTGTCGTTGCGCAGGCACTGCAGCATGTAGTCGCTCATGTGTGCCAGGCTGCCCAGGGGTAAGGACAAGCTGTCCTCTGTGGGAGGCGTATCGTCATCGTCCTGCCTTTCCCCCCAGCCACGCACCAGTGATGGACCCGAGCTGCGTTGGGTGCCACCCCGCTGTGACCATGCTTCATCCTCATCCTCCTCCACCTCCTCCTCATCCTCGTCCTCCTCGTCCTCCAGTAGTGGGCCCTGGCTGGCCACATTTGTACCTGGCCTCTGCTGTTGCCAAAAGCCTCCCTCTGAGTCACTTCGAAGAGACTGGCCTGAAAGTGCTAAAAATGACCCCTCTTCCTCCTCCTCCTCCTCCTCCTGGGCCACCTCCTCTTCCATCATCGCCCTAAGTGTTTTCTCAAGGAGACATAGAAGTGGTATTGTAACGCTGATAACGGTGTCATCGCCACTGGCCATGTTGGTGGAGTACTCGAAACAGCGCAACAGGGCACACAGGTCTCGCATGGAGGCCCAGTCATTGGTGGTGAAGTGGTGCTGTTCTGTAGTGCGACTGACCCGTGCGTGCTGCAGCTGAAACTCCACTATGGCCTGCTGCTGCTCGCACAGTCTGTCCAGCATGTGCAAGGTGGAGTTCCACCTGGTGGGCACGTCGCATATGAGGCGGTGAGCGGGAAGGCCGAAGTTACGCTGTAGCGCAGACAGGCGAGCAGCAGCATGATGTGAACGCCGGAAGCGCGAACAGACGGCCCGCACTTTATGCAGCAGCTCTGACATGTCGGGGTAGTTGTGAATGAACTTCTGCACCACCAAATTCAGCACATGCGCCAAGCAAGGGATGTGCGTCAAATTGGCTAGTCCCAGAGCTGCAACGAGATTTCGCCCATTATCACACACCACCAGGCCGGGCTTGAGGCTCACCGGCAGCAACCACTCGTCGGTCTGTTGTTCAATACCCCGCCACAACTCCTGTGCGGTGTGGGGCCTGTCCCCCAAACATATGAGTTTCAGAATGGCCTGCTGACGTTTACCCCGGGCTGTGCTGAAGTTGGTGGTGAAGGTGTGTGGCTGACTGGATGAGCAGGTGGAAGAAGAGGAGGAGGAAGCCGAGAAGGAGGAGGTGGCAACAGGAGGCAAAGAATGTTGCCCTGCGATCCTTGGCGGCGGAAGGACGTGCGCCAAACAGCTCTCCGCCTGGGGCCCAGCTGCCACTACATTTACCCAGTGTGCAGTTAGGGAGATATAGCGTCCCTGGCCGTGCTTACTGGTCCACGTATCTGTGGTTAGGTGGACCTTGCTATAGATGGCGTTGCGCAGTGCACACTTGATTTTATCGGATACTTGGTTGTGCAGGGAAGGCACGGCTCTCTTGGAGAAGTAGTGCCGGCTGGGAACAACATACTGTGGGACAGCAAGCGACATGAGCTGTTTGAAGCTGTCTGTGTCCACCAGCCTAAATGACAGCATTTCATAGGCCAGTAGTTTAGAAATGCTGGCATTCAGGGCCAGGGATCGAGGGTGGCTAGGTGGGAATTTACGCTTTCTATCAAATGTTTGTGAGATGGAGAGCTGAACGCTGGCGTGTGACATGGTTGAGACGCTTGGTGACGGAGGTGGTGGTGGTGGTGTTGGTGGTACATCCCCTGTTTGCTGGGCGGCAGGTGCCAACGTTCCTCCAGAGGCGGAGGAAGAGGCCGAGGCGGCAGCAGCAGAATAGGCCGAGGCGGCAGCAGCAGAAGAGGTAGCAGGGGGAGCCTGAGTGACTTCCTTGGTTTTAAGGTGTTTACTCCACTGCAGTTCATGCTTTGCATGCAGGTGCCTGGTCATGCAGGTTGTGCTCAGGTTCAGAACGTTAATGCCTCGCTTCAGGCTCTGATGGCACAGCGTGCAAACCACTCGGGTCTTGTCGTCAGCACATTGTTTGAAGAAGTGCCATGCCAGGGAACTCCTTGAAGCTGCCTTTGGGGTGCTCGGTCCCAGATGGCGGCGGTCAGTAGCAGGCGGAGTCTCTTGGCGGCGGGTGTTCTGCTTTTGCCCACTGCTCCCTCTTTTGCTACGCTGTTGGCTCGGTCTCACCACTGCCTCTTCCTCCGAACTGTGAAAGTCAGTGGCACGACCTTCATTCCATGTGGGGTCTAGGACCTCATCGTCCCCTGCATCGTCTTCCACCCAGTCTTGATCCCTGACCTCCTGTTCAGTCTGCACACTGCAGAAAGACGCAGCAGTTGGCACCTGTGTTTCGTCATCATCAGAGACATGCTGAGGTGGTATTCCCATGTCCTCATCATCAGGAAACATAAGTGGTTGTGCGTCAGTGCATTCTATGTCTTTCACCGCTGGGGAAGGGCTAGGTGGATGCCCTTGGGAAACCCTGCCAGCGGAGTCTTCAAACAGCATAAGAGACTGCTGCATAACTTGAGGCTGAGACAGTTTCCCTGGTATGCATGGGGGTGATGTGACAGACTGATGGGGTTGGTTTTCAGGCGCCATCTGTGCGCTTTCTGCAGAAGACTGGGTGGGAGATAATGTGAACGTGCTGGATCCACTGTCGGCCACCCAATTGACTAATGCCTGTACCTGCTCAGGCCTTACCATCCTTAGAACGGCATTGGGCCCCACCATATATCGCTGTAAATTCTGGCGGCTACTGGGACCTGAGGTAGTTGGTACTCTAGGACGTGTGGATGTGGCAGAACGGCCACGTCCTCTCCCAGCACCAGAGGGTCCACTAACACCACCACGACCATGTCCACGTCCGCGTCCCTTACTAGATGTTTTTCTCATTGTTATGGTTCACCACAACAACAAATATATTATTTGGCCCAATGTATTGTATTCAAATTCAGCGGGATATAAATTTGAGGCCTAGTATTTAGGCGCTGGGTGACCGGTATGGATTTAGTGACAGAATTAGACTTGGAAATGCACAGAAGCGTGTGTGTGTGAAGTTATTCTGAATGACCCAATGTGCACCTTGAATATTATATACCCTTTTAGGGATAGATTTCAAATAGCTCTGATATAGCAGAAACCACTAAATTATGAAATTGCTAAATTGGGAATTGTATTTCAACCCAGAACAAAAAATGTGCTTTGACGGACACTAAATAACTTTCCCAGCCACAACAGGACAGCGTTAACGAGAGATTTAGCAGGATATAAATTTGAGGCCTAGTATTTAGGCGCTGGGTGACCGGTATGGATTTAGTGACAGAATTAGACTTGGAAATGCACAGAAGCGTGTGTGTGTGAAGTTATTCTGAATGACCCTATGTGCACCTTGAATATTATATACCCTTTTAGGGATAGATTTCAAATAGCTCTGATATAGCAGAAACCACTAAATTATGAAATTGCTAAATTGGGAATTGTATTTCAACCCAGAACAAAAAATGTGCTTTGACGGACACTAAATAACTTTCCCAGCCACAACAGGACAGCGTTAACGAGAGATTTAGCAGGATATAAATTTGAGGCCTAGTATTTAGGCGCTGGGTGACAGGTATGGGTTTAGTGACAGAATTAGACTTAGAAATACACAGTAGCGGGTGTGTGTGAAGTTATTCTGAATGACCCAATGTGCACCTTGAATATTATATACCCTTTTAGGGATAGATTTCAAATAGCTCTGATATAGCAGAAACCACTAAATTATGAAATTGCTAAATTGGGAATTGTATTTCAACCCAGAACAAAAAATGTGCTTTGACGGACACTAAATAACTTTCCCAGCCACAACAGGACAGCGTTAACGAGAGATTTAGCAGGATATAAATTTGAGGCCTAGTATTTAGGCGCTGGGTGACAGGTATGGGTTTAGTGACAGAATTAGACTTGGAAATGCACAGTAGCGGGTGTGTGAAGTTATTCTGAATGACCCTATGTGCACCTTGAATATTATATACCCTTTTAGGGATAGATTTCAAATAGCTCTGATACAGCAGAAACCACTAAATTTTTAAATTGCTAAATTGGGAATTGTATTTCAACCCAGAACAAAAAATGTGCTTTGACGGACACTAAATAACTTTCCCAGCCACAACAGGACAGCGGTAACGAGAGATTTAGCGGGATATAAATTTGAGGCCTAGTATTTAGGCGCTGGGTGACCGGTATGGATTTAGTGACAGAATTAGACTTGGAAATGCACAGAAGCGTGTGTGTGTGAAGTTATTCTGAATGACCCAATGTGCACCTTGAATATTATATACCCTTTTAGGGATAGATTTCAAATAGCTCTGATATAGCAGAAACCACTAAATTATGAAATTGCTAAATTGGGAATTGTATTTCAACCCAGAACAAAAAATGTGCTTTGACGGACACTAAATTACTTTCCCAGCCACAACAGGACAGCGTTAACGAGAGATTTAGCAGGATATAAATTTGAGGCCTAGTATTTAGGCGCTGGGTGACAGGTATGGGTTTAGTGACAGAATTAGACTTGGAAATACACAGTAGCGGGTGTGTGTGAAGTTATTCTGAATGACCCAATGTGCACCTTGAATATTATATACCCTTTTAGGGATAGATTTCAAATAGCTCTGATATAGCAGAAACCACTAAATTATGAAATTGCTAAATTGGGAATTGTATTTCAACCCAGAACAAGAAATGTGCTTGAACGGACACTAAATAACTCGCCCAGCTACAGCACTAAGGACAGATTTAGCTGGATATAAATTTGAGGCCTAGTATTTAGGCGCTGGGTGACAGGTATGGGTTTAGTGACAGAATTAGACTTGGAAATGCACAGTAGCGGGTGTGTGAAGTTATTCTGAATGTCCCTATGTGCACCTTCAATATGATCTACCCTTTTAGGGATAGATTTCAAATAGCTCTGATATAGCAGAAACCACTAAATTATGAAATTGCTAAATTGGGAATTGTATTTCAACCCAGAACAAGAAATGTGCTTGAACGGACACTAAATAACTCGCCCAGCTACAGCACTAACGACAGATTTAGCTGGATATGAATTTGAGGCCTAGTATTTAGGCGCTGGGTGACAGGTATGGGTTTAGTGACAGAATTAGACTTGGAAATACACAGTAGCGGGTGTGTGTGAAGTTATTCTGAATGACCCAATGTGCACCTTGAATATTATATACCCTTTTAGGGATAGATTTCAAATAGCTCTGATATAGCAGAAACCACTAAATTATGAAATTGCTAAATTGGGAATTGTATTTCAACCCAGAACAAGAAATGTGCTTGAACGGACACTAAATAACTCGCCCAGCTACAGCACTAACGACAGATTTAGCTGGATATGAATTTGAGGCCTAGTATTTAGGCGCTGGGTGACAGGTATGGGTTTAGTGACAGAATTAGACTTGGAAATGCACAGTAGCGGGTGTGTGAAGTTATTCTGAATGACCCTATGTGCACCTTGAATATTATATACCCTTTTAGGGATAGATTTCAAATAGCTCTGATACAGCAGAAACCACTAAATTTTTAAATTGCTAAATTGGGAATTGTATTTCAACCCAGAACAAAAAATGTGCTTTGACGGACACTAAATAACTTTCCCAGCCACAACAGGACAGCGGTAACGAGAGATTTAGCGGGATATAAATTTGAGGCCTAGTATTTAGGCGCTGGGTGACCGGTATGGATTTAGTGACAGAATTAGACTGGGATATGGCCAAAAAATAACCACACTATTGCTGGTTAAATGCACTTGGTGATGGGCGCAGCTTGCCCCTGATGTAGTATATGGCCAAAAAATGAACAGACTATTGCTGGTTAAATGCACTTGGTGTCACAGCTTGACCAACCACACTACTGAGGGTTAAATGCACTTGGTGACGGGCGCAGCTTGCCCCTGATGTAGTATATGGCCAAAAAATGAACAGACTATTGCTGGTTAAATGCACTTGGTGACGGGCGCAGCTTGCCCCTGATTTAGTATATGGCCAAAAAATGAACAGACTATTGCTGGTTAAATGCACTTGGTGTGATAGCTTGACCAACCACACTACTGAGGGTTAAATGCACTTGGTGACGGGCGCAGCTTGCCCCTGATGTAGTATATGGCCAAAAAATAAACAGACTATTGCTGGTTAAATGCACTTGGTGTGACAGCTTCACCCTGATGTAGGCTTTAGCCAAAAAACAAACGCACCATTGAGGGTTAAATGCACTTGGTGACAGGCGCAGCTTGCCCCTGATGTAGTATATGGCCAAAAAATAAACAGACTATTGCTGGTTAAATGCACTTGGTGTGACAGCTTCACCCTGATGTAGGCTTTAGCCAAAAAACAACCACACCATTGAGGGTTAAATGCACTTGGTCGCAGCTTGTGCTGGCGCACCACAAGACACAAAATGGCCGCCGATCACCCCAGAAAAATGTGACTGACAAACGGTCTAGGCAGCCTAAAAACAGTGAGCAATGATCCACAGCTGCAGATCGATCAGTTAATCAAGTCCTTTGGAGGAGTTAATCTGCCTAATCTCGCCCTACTGTCGCAGCCGCAACCTCTCCCTACGCTAATCAGAGCAGAGTGACGGGCGGCGCTATGTGACTCCAGCTTAAATAGAGGCTGGGTCACATGGTGCTCTGGCCAATCACAGCCATGCCAATAGTAGGCATGGCTGTGATGGCCTCTTGGGGCAAGTAGTATGACGCTTGTTGATTGGCTGCTTTGCAGCCTTTCAAAAAGCGCCAAGAAAGCGTCACAAAAGCGCGAAGAAAGCGACGAACACCGAACCCGAACCCGGACTTTTACGAAAATGTCCGGGTTCGGGTCCGTGTCACGGACACCCCAAAATTCGGTACGAACCCGAACTATACAGTTCGAGTTCGCTCATCCCTACTCTGGAGTCTTTATTGTCAGGGCCGCCTGAACAGTATTATTTAATGACATTATATACAGTGACACTGTAGGAAACGGACGGAGCGGCCGGTCCGACAGCTCAATCTTGACTAGTTACAGGAGTGGGGGTTGCACGTGAGTTGGGGGCTGTAAAGAAGTTGCTGGGGGAGGGAGACATTCAAAAATTTGCTGTGGGGCCCAGTCAGTTGTAGTTACGCCACTGGGACAACCCTTTTAACCTCTTAGTGGCCACCCATACGTGTTTTTACGGCGGTCACTAAGGGGCCTTAGGCTGGGCCGCCGCGTTTTTACGGCGGCCCAGTCTAAGCGCTGCACGGCTCCCCCGTGCAGCAGGGAGCGCGGACCCGGCTCTCACATCAGAGCCGGGGCCCTGCTCTAACAGCTCTGACCGGCAGAAGTGCCGATCTGGGCTGTTTAACCCTTTACATGCCGAGCGCAATGGCGCCCGCTGCATGTATAGTGGTGACAGAGGGAGCGGACTCCCTCTGTCTCCCATCAGCACCCCGAAAATAAGATTGCGGGGTGCTGATGTGTTGGGAAGCTTACCTCGCTTCCGATCAGGGCCCCGAGCCTGTCTGGTCAATCTTTGAATAGCATTGCTATTGAAATGTGATGCCTCATAGAGATAATGCATTACATTTTAAAAGCAATCAAAATACTGTATATTATAGTCCCCTTGTGGGACTTTTAAGAAGTAAAAAAAATAGAAAAAAAATACACATTTATTAAATAAAAAAATTCCATAAAATAAAAAAATACACTTTTCAATGAAGAAAAAATTGCAAAAAGAGAATATCCCCCATATGTTTGGTATTGCCGCGTCCATAATGACCCGGACTACATAAATATTACATAAATTATCCCCTATGGTGAACGCCGTAAAAAAAAAAAAAAAAAAAAGACAGAATTTCTAATTTATTCTTAGTTTCCACCGAAAAAAAAACGTAATAACAAGCGATCAAAAAGCGGCATTTACTCCAAAATGATACCAATGATACCAAAAATACAACTTGTCCCTCAAAAATTAAGCCCTCACACAACTCCATAGAAAAAGAAAAAAAAAGTTATGGGTCTTGTGAAGTGGCAATGCAAAATCATTTTTTTGGTTAATAAAAGGGGTTTTATTGGAAAAAAGTAGTAAAACTTAAAAAAAAGTATTTAGTATCACTGTAATCATACTGACCCAGAGAATAAAGATATTATGTTATTTGTACCGAAAAATGAACGCCGTAAAATTTATAATGTAAAAACGCAGTGGCAGTATTGCTATTTTTCCCCATCTCCCTCCCAGAAAGAGTTAATAAAAGTTAATCAGAAAGTTATGTGTACCCCAAAATGGTGCCATTAAAAACTACAACTTGTCCCGTAAAAAGCAAGCCCTCATAAAGCTATAAAGACGAAAAAATAAAAAAGTTATAGCTCTTGGAACGAGACCATGAAAAAAGGAAGAAAAACGCTTGGTCATAAAGGCCCAAGCAGGCTTGGTCACTAAGGGGTTAACTGAGTATATCAAAACGGGGATTTGGAAATTGAAAAAATTTCAAGTTACATTTTCAGTACCTCATCATTAATAAAAAGTGTCATCGGGAAGTATTTGGACAGGTCATCAGTTACGAAAAATGGCAAGGGCTACTATATTCTCAGCAACTGGTGGGGGCATTTTTTGGGACTAGGGAAATCAACAAGTTAATTTGCTTTAGATCCATCCCGCACAAAAATAGATTTGAGGTTTCAAAGGGATTTATCTTCTTCTACAAATAAGACGCCAACGTTGTAGCTGACAGATATTAAATTACCAAGCATCATGTAATCCATTACAGAACTAATTTGTTGCTAACAGATGTGAATTACAAAACTGCACCTTCTGCAGACTAAAGCCAATAAATGACTGTCACACACCACCAGACACATTATTATTATTTTTATTCTTAAAACTTCTTTGGGTGTGGCGATATTGGAGGCGCACAAATCTTATCTTTATTGTCTGCCACCAGGGTGTATGCTTTAAGGCAGCTGCAATCATAGGGAGCTAATGTTTAATAAAAAGTGTCCATAAATTAATGCAGGATTTACATGGTCCTGGTGTCGGACCGATTATTGGAAACGAATGTTAGTACAAATGGTCATTCCTGATAATTGGCTCATGTAAAGGTGCGGCATTATAGGGTGAAATGATGGCTCGTGCGGACACCTCCAGTAAATCATGATTTCTGGGCAGCCGATTGTACTGTGTAAATGGTGATCTGCTGCCCAGAAACAATGAATCTGTATGAGGATGAGCGATCACAGTAGCCATCGCTCGCCCCTATACAGTGGAGATGATTGCTGCTTGTAAATGCAGTTCTTGGAAAGGAGCGGTTCCTTCCCAATAATTGCCTGCAAAATCGGGCAGCGTGACTACGCCTTTGGAGACTCTTGAAAATGCATGTAAGGAATGACAGGGGAGAGGCACACAGAGCCCCATCTGTGTGTATGGTGTTGATATCCTACCCTATGAATGCCTCCAGCAGTAGAATAGAGCTTTTTAAATCCCTTCCCTCTAATGATAGGGAGATGACACTGCTCACTCTGCCTCAATCTGCACAGCAAAGGTGAAACGTGATCCGCAGCTAATGTCTGTGCTGCAGTAGCCACTGTGAAATTCTTTCAGGATTTCTTCAAAAAATAAAAAATAACTAGTAACTGTTTAAAAGTAGATGCCTGGGACAAGAGGGTTACAACCCAGCCTCTCCTGTCACTCTGCATACATAGAAGCCTGTCAATTACTGTGAGGAGGGTCGGGGAGGTGGGGACAGATGGGAGAAGTGTTCTTGTCATGAATATGCCTAAGTGTCCGGTGTTTTCCAATGACAGATGTCAAGACAAGAAGTGGGCATGTTGGATTTCCACTGTCCAATCCTTTTGATCTCAGGGAGATCAGAAGTGTCTGGTAGCAACTTCTTCCCCTCTTCCTACTCAGAGCACATGCATGCTCAGCTAAGTGGAGAATGTGTGCATGAGGATCGGGAGCGATAATCTTGACTTTTTATTTTCTTCATTACTCCAGGGTTTGCCTTGTCAGTCTCGGTTGAATATATTTGATGTTCTTGTTAAACAACCTTCTTACTGATTCTAAGTCACATTACTCAACCGGATACAAAAAAATACAGGATGTGATTTCAGACTCTGATTATTACTGTACACGTGCAAGCTGTACTTGAGGAGAGCACAGACCCATGTGTAAGGACACATTGCTCATTATAGACCATCGTTATATCTCTCTAGGATGCTGATTTTACCTGCCTACTGGGCCTCTGTGTAGGAGGGGCGTGACAAAGGTGGGAGTACTAACAATGACTTTCAGGTTCACATCTCTGTTCTGTCCAGTTACTGTATTCAGTACAGCAGGACACTGCCGGCACCATTGGATCCCCATTCAATTTAAGGGGATGCAGCGGGCAGGGAATATATTAGAATTCGCGATATTTCACGAATATTTTGTAGAATATTTGTCATATATTCGTGAATTTCAAGAACGCGAGATTATTTTATTGAATATGAAAAATCGGCAATGTAAAAATCGCGTAATGCGAATTCGTAATGCGAAATACAGGGGTCACTTTGGCTACATTTTTCAAGCTGCTAGAAGTTTTATGAGTTTCTCTTGAGGAACCTATATATAGCCCAGAATAAAGTCCAGGGCCCACCCCTAACTATATCATGAAAACCAACCAAGAGGAGTGGGTCAATTGAGTGCAAAACCACCTATAATACTGAAATAATCAAAAAATAACATGATTTTATTTGAGAATCACAACAAGACATAATTGGCACAGATCACAAAAAACATTTAACACAGGTCACAATACATAAAAGTATTAAAAACCAAGAGGACCGATGGTGGACTGCTGGTATATATTTATAAAGTGCAAGTGCAATAATCCTGATCGGTCATTAGTAGAGAGGTATATTACACCAAACCACTATGACTCAAACTACATAATATAATAGACCCCATATACATATTTGTACAACAGATACCAAAATTGGGGGTGAAAATACACACCCCAACGGCTAACTGAGGCAATAGGGCAACTAAAAATGTAATAGGCACATAGAAAATACTGACCAACCAACCTAGTATACCACACAGGAGCACCATCGGTCCTCTTGGTTTTTAATACTTTTATGTATTGTGACCTGTGTTAACAGTTTTTTGTGATCTGTGCCAATTATGTCTTGTTGTGATTCTCAAATAAAATCATGTTATTTTTTGATTATTTCAGTATTATAAGTGGTTTTGCACTCAATTGACCCACTCCTCTTGGTTGGTTTTCATGTGTTTCTCTTGAGACTGGAGAAAATGGTTGGCGTGGCAGAACATTACAATAGCTTTATATGCAGATAGAGTCAAGTGCTCCAATATATTAGCGATTGCACTAATCGGCAGTGATTAGAATATTTTTCGCACTACGTGCATCTTCACATTTTAGCAGGTCTGGCTACAGATTACTGATTGGTGCACTAAGTCTTGTTGTGAACTTGACATTGCTTCCTTCTCATTGGCCCACAAGCAAGAAGCAGAGAGGAGTCATGTGTTCAGATGGAAAAAAATGCAGAATATTCGATATAACAATTATATAGCACTGTATTCTAAATATTTGCAAATTCTCGAAGTGGTAATATTCGCGATAAAAATTCGCTATTCGAATATTCAAGCTCAACACTAGCAGCAGGGTTACGGTATAAATGTTGGTTTTCTGCCTGCAGTGGCATTTTCCTAGCAGATTTATGCTGGAAACCAGGAGCAGAATAGCCATAGACCCTACAGGGAAAGTTCCTGGTTGGCCGATGCCAAAAGAACCTTGGCCAAAAGCCAGGTACAAAAAAATCTGATGCTCTCAGTATTAATTAATTTAGACAGTATTTTGTGCTGCACCGTGGTATCCAGGGCCACTTTTACTTCCCAGTTCGCCCCTGCTGGAAACCAGCAGTTTATGCCCGGCGGTGTTGGGCTATGCCCGATACGGTAACTCTGATCGTCTGTTCTTCTGCCGGAACAGACTACCGGATTTACCAAACGCCGACTAAGAAATGTACTGTAATGATATAAGAAATGAGGCCGGAAGACCAGACTGCAGCTCGGTCAGATTCCATGTTCGATTCACATTAGTTCTGAATGAACAGACATTGAAAAGTCTGCAAAACGTGGATCCTGAAGCTATGTGAAATTTTTATTTCTCGCTGGAAGTACGCTTCCATGTAATAATGCTGTAATTGTTTCCTTTCTGTTTGCAAAGCTTTCTGAATTACATTGAGTTACTCCTAAATGTAATAGCTATTGGGCTTATTATGACACAAGTTTCCCATCAAACCGCTTCCCCCCCCAAAGCGTAGATTTCAAAATTCATTGAGTAATAGTATTTTTTGGGCATATCAGAATCCATAGTGCAGTTTGTAGGACTACATGAAACCTAGAGCTCTTGAGGTCGCCAACAGTGGGGAGATTGGGGAGAGATTTGGCCAAGATAGGGCCAGGGGCTATCCATAGTATTCAGTATATTGGGCAGACTAGATGGGCCAAATGGTTCTTATCTGCCGACACTTTCTATGTTTCTAATATAGAATGTCATGAGAAGGAGAGAGGGTGGTATTGGGTTCCCCAGTCCGGGTGCCATGTTGAGTGTGTGTGTTTATGGGGAAGTCAGGAGATCTTTGGTCAATAGTTTAACGGCCCATTGTTGTGTATGCTTCCAAAACCGAGCGTCAGCTTTTGTGCTTACATTTAGAACTGGCGCTGAAAGCTCCCCGAAGTTATGGAGAGGCCTACGCCTTTTCATACCTCACCATCAGCTATGGGGCTTTATTAAGACCAGCGTCTAAAATGACGGTCTTAAAAAAATGTGCCCCAGAGTATCTATAATAAACCCAATACCAATGTAACTGAAAAGTAACTTAATGCTACTTTCAGGGCTAGGAGGTTAAACCAAAATTCAGTTTAAAGTCAATGTTTTCACTGGGGGTCTTATGTTAGTCAAACACACCCAGCTGAGCCCCCCAACCCCCTCTCGCCTGGCCTTTCTAACCAAGAGCACATGTTCTAACCACCTGCCTCGCTTCTCATTCTGTTCCCCATCAGTTGTCAAGTAAAAGCACATGTTTAAAGCGCATTTATTGGAAATACGAGCTCTTTTTTTTTTTAATACATTGACAGGATTCAATATACAAACTGCAAACACAATTTTCCATATTACACAGCTAATGCAGCTCTATAGGGACATCTGTGCACAGAGATTACGTTGGCGTGCAACCTGAACAAGCCATCTAAACACCTCCCGAAAAAAAAAAAAAACACACAAAGTTTTGCAGGTCTCTTTATTTATGTAGTAAGGGAATATATATATATACACGACGAGTGCGGGAACAGAAAGCCCGGCATTAAACACAAAAAATTTCTAAACAGCCCCGTCTAGGGAACATTATATACTTACAGGAGAGAATTAAACATACCAAGGTATTTTGCAGAATGGACTTTTTTTACAGTGGTAATTTTTTATGTAGCTTTTAAAAACTGTATTAAAGGGGCATGTTCAGGTGCAGAACATGTCTAAATACATGAAAAACTATAACCTACAAATATGTTCCACACAGGCTCGGACTGGCTCGCAGGGGTACAGGTGAATCGTCCAGTGGGCACCTGAGCAAGGTGGGCCCCTAGTCTCCCACCCCCTGCACAAGTGGCACATAACACAGTAGACTTACTGCACTACAAATAATTCAATGTACAGCGCCCCAACCAGCTTATGTTCATTATTATAGATACGATCAGAGCTAAGATGACTTCTAGGTATAGTGTCCAGTGTCCTCTTCTCCCCAGGACCTACCTTCTCAAAGTTGCTGCACGGACCCCCATATTCAATCATCTGGTAGCATCTTGCTGCTATGTGAACAGGGAATATTTGGATGTATCCGTACAGTGGGCTCCCAAAAGAAATTTTACTGGTGGGCCCTAGGCTCTTTAGTGGTAGGCCCAGTCCGACACTGGTTCTCTGGAACACAGAGAGACTATGCCCAATATAACATCACAAAAATATTAAATTTTATTAAATAAAGAAACAAAATTACATGATAAAAAAAAAAATAGGACAAACATCAAAAATGGGTAATAATGACCACAATTGCCATACCAAGTCACTGGCCATTTTGTCTCTTTATTTAAAAAAAAAAAAATATTTTTGTGATATTATATTGGGCATGGTGTCTCTGTGTTCCTTTGTGGAACATATTTGTAGGTTATAGTTTAACATATGGGCATGCCCTTGTTATTTGAATGAGGCCATGTGTAACCCCTTTAAACTCAAGGGTCCACTTACTTTTCTCCTTGCACTGTATCTATCTAGTTAATGTGCCCAATAATAGATATAGGGGGGAATTTATCATAAGGGGAAAATTTTAAGTCGGTTTTCCTTGAGTCTGCGTTGGAGTATTTTATGCCACATTTATCAAATGTCTCATGTTGTTTGATAAATTTGTCTTATCCTTCAACTTAACACTTTTGCCTAGAGAAGCTACTCCAGTTTACCTACACCACCCTCCTACTGGAGTGAGATTGTGACTTAAAAAAAAAAAATGATATTTGAAACTCATTAACATAGCTAACCACACCCACTTTTCCACCCACATTATAAAACTGGACTGAGTGGTGTGAAAATGCAAAAAGTTTCAAAGTTTTTGCATAAGCTAATGCCAAAAAAGTGGCAAAACCCCTATTTTTGCTACTTTTTGACGCCAGAATTCTGGAGTGAAGGCATGATAAATTAGGGCCATAAAATATAGAACAATTTCTGTGCTATATGTTTTGTTAGATGGTGTTATCCTATAATTGTGAATGCATTAAATCATACAAAAAGCCAGGAAAAATCAAAGGGTTAACTTACTTTTTTGAAGAAAAAAAAAATATATATATATACAGTTGCACGAAAAAGTATGTGAACCCTTTGGAATTATATGGATTTCTGCACAAATTGGTCATAAAATGTGATCTGATCTTCATCTAAGTCACACCAATAGACAATCGCAGTCTGCTTAAACTAATAACACAAAGAATTAAATGTTACCATGTTTTTATTGAACACACCATGTAAACATTCACAGTGCAGGTGGAAAAAGTATGTGAACCACTAGACTAATGACATCTCCAAGAGCTAATTGGAGTGAGGTGTCAGCCAACTGGAGTCCAATCAATGAGATGAGATTGGAGGTGTTGGTTACAGCTCCTCTGCCCTATAAAAAACACACACCAGTTCTGGGTTTGCTTTTCACAAGAAGCATTGCCTGATGTGAATGATGCCTCGCACAAAAGAGCTCTCAGAAGATCCACGATTAAGAATTGTTGACTTGCATAAAGATGGAAAGGGTTATAAAAGTATCTCCAAAAGCCTTGCTGTTCATCAGTCCACGGTAAGACAAATTGTCTATAAATGGAGACAGTTCAGCACTGCTGCTACTCTGCCTAGGAGCGGCCGTCCTGTAAAGATGACTGCAAGAGCACAGCGCAGACTGCTCAATGAGGTGAAGAAGAATCCTAGAGTGTCAGCTAAAGACTTACATAAGTCTCTGGCAGATGCTAACATCCCTGTTAGCGAACCTACGATACGTAAAACACTAAACAAGAATGAATTTCATGGGAGGATACCACAGAGGAAGCCACCGCTGTCCAAAAAGAACATTGCTGCACGTTTACAGTGCACAAGAGCCCCTGGATGTTCCACAGCAGTACTGGCAAAATATTCTGTGGACAGATGAAACCAAAGTTGAGTTGTTTGGAAGAAACACACAAAACTATGTGTGGAGAAAAAGAGGCACAGCACACCAACATCAAAACCTCATCCCAACTGTGAAGTATGGTGGTGGGGGCATCATGGTTTGGGGCTGCTTTGCTGCATCAGGGCCTGGACGGATTGCTATCATCGAAGGAAAAAAAGAATTCCCAAGTTTATCAAGACATTTTGCAGGAGAACTTAAGGCCATCTGTCCATCAGCTGAAGCTCAACAGAAGATGGGTGTTGCAACAGGACAACGACCCAAAGCATAGAAGTAAATCAACAACAGAATGGCTTAAACAGAAGAAAATCCACCTTCTGGAGTGGCCCAGACAGAGTCCTGACCTCAACCCCATTGAGATGCTGTGGCAGGACCTCAAGAAAGTGATTCACACCAGACATCCCAAGAATATTGCTGAACTGAAACAGTTCTGTAAAGAGGAATAGTCAAGAATTACTCCTGACCGTTGTGCACGTCTGATCTGCAACTACAGGAAACGTTTGGTTGAAGTTATTGCTGCCAAAGGAGGTTCAACCAGTTATTAAATCCAAGGGTTCACATACTTTTTCCACCTGCACTGTGAATGTTTACATGGTGTGTTCAATAAAAACATGGTAACATTTAACTCTTTGTGTGTTATTAGGTTAAGCAGACTGTGATTGTCTATTGTTGTGACTTAGATGAAGATCAGATCACATTTTATGACCAATTTGTACAGAAATCCATATCATTCCAAAGGGTTCACATACTTTTTCTTGCAACTGAATATATTTATCATCATTGCATAATATATGGAATCTGCATACATTATAATATGGCGGCATTTGAAGTCCACAGAGGGCCCATAAATCATGGATGCCCAAGCTACCCCTTTAATAGGGGACATATGGACACTTCTCTGGGACAATTCATTAAAAAAAAATTGTGAAGTTTTGGAAATAAGTTTATTGAAGGCTGTTTGCTGCTACAAGTATTGAAGTAAGTCAAGCTTAAGTTCAGCAGCTTTTAGAAATGTTATGAAATAGTCCCCTCGAGCTTCTCACAGAGCTGATCTGCTTTTCAGCACTTAAGCCCTTTCGCCATACTTCACAGTTATATTTTACAGAGATCAGTCTAGAAAATCTTCAAAGCATCTTGAATTTTTTTGGGGCAAAAGAAAGGGCACATGATCGATTAGCTAAGGCTCATGAGCAATCATTGTCCCGGGATGCCCCTTGGCTTGCAAGTAGTTTTTTTCATTCCAATTGCTGTCAAGTGCAGTCGGGGTGTTTATCGCTGGAAAGTCATCCATCTTCTCTTCTTGCCAGGACTTGCTTTGTATATTTTGATTAGCTTCCCTCCCTTTGTCGTCCAATTAAGTTACTTATTTTTGGAAGGGTGACTTAATAAGACAAGTAATTCAGTTACGACTCCTTTCACAGCTGCGAGCGGCATAAAAGCTAAAAATTCCTATCCACCCTCTATACAACTCTGTAGAAAAGAATGGACATTTCTTCTGCATTCTGATCTGCGCCCAGCACCCACACATGCGGGCACTTTAGTTGCTTCGGGCCATGCTAAAAGTAAAAAAAAAAATATCGCTTTTTGCCAAATTTTTACGGATTATGATTACTGTTTTTTTTGCAAAAACAAAACCATATCATGCTGCATAATATATCTATAGGCCATGTTTAGACTTTGTATCTAAATCCAGATGCTACATAAAAGCCGTCCGGATATTGAATGGAATTCTGATGTTCTTGTTATTTAATACCTTAGATGTTAATGGGAAAATTTCATGTATAATCTGCTACAATTTCCGGAAAAGTTGGATGACAACCAGTATTACAGCTCTTAAAGTGAGATAACACGACAACAAGTCTTCGGTTTCACAGAAGGTTGTCACCCAACATTCCCAGACTCTTAGGTTGCTTTCTATGGAAGGGCCATAGGAGGTAGAAAGCTGGACAACTGTCCAGAGCCCAGGGGCGTAACTACCATAGCGGCAGACTATGAGACTGCTATAGGGCCCAGGGCAAGAGAGGGCCCAGTTGAGATCATCCCCTCTTCTACTGGGGGGAAAACTTTTAGCAAATGAAGCAGTGGAAAAAAGGCCCAAGGGTCATTGAAAGGTATTTAGGCAGAAACCCTTCTGTCCTGTGTGGGGGGCCTGGTTTGATCTTTGCTATGGGGCCCATACTTCTCTATGTACGCCACTGCCAGAGCCCAGGCTTTCTAGGGACCCCCAAGAACTGGACATCCAGAGTGCAGCTTGTAGACCTTCACTGCCCTGGACCGTCAGGGACTTAAAGGGGTTGTCTGATTTCAACCCCTTTGCTGGCTTGATACAAGGTGGCAAGGACTGGACCTGCTGTGCATGCGTGCCTACGTGCGCTTTCACAGTACCAAACACCAGACAAGCCAGAGCTTTTTCCTATAGTGCACAAGCACGACCACCGCTGCTGGATTGCAGGGTGGTCGTTACCCCTGGATATGAGCAGTGTATAATGTGATGGAAAAATGAATCAAGCCATCAAATGATGCAATACAGACAATCACAATACATTAGTAAGTGCCTTGCATTAAAGGGGTTCTGCATTTTTTTAAAACTGATCATCTATCCTCTGGATAGATCATCAGCATCTGATCGGCGGGAGTCCGACACCCGGGACCCCCGCCAATCAGCTGTTTGGGGAGGCAGCGGCGCTCCAGCAGCGCCTCGGCCTTCTCACTGTTTACCGCAGGCCCAGTGACGTCACGACTAGTATCAACTGGCCTGGGCGCGGCTAAGCTCTGTTCACTTGAATGGTGTCGTCACTGGGCCAGCGGTAAACAGTGAGAAGGCTGCGGCGCTGCTGGAGCGCCGCTGCCTTCTCGAACAGCCGATCAGATGCTGATGATCTATCCAGAGGATAGAGCATCAGTTTAAACAAACTGCAGAACCCCTTTAACTTTCTCTACATGATAAATGCCATTTGATGAAGTGAGACAACCCCTTTAACCATTAACACTATTTAAATACTTTAAGGCGGTATTATTTGCACATTGAATGGCAGTATTGTGTTAGAAGTATTTGGACATGTTGTGTGGGCGCTATACAGGAGTATTATCTGGATATAGGATGGCGGTAGTGTGCACTGTAAGGCCATATATACTATAAGGTGGGGATTCTTAGCAATAGTGTGTGAGTAGTGTGTGGAAGTTTATACCAATAAAAAGACAGGCAAACAGTCTTAGGGCTCATTCACACGACCGCGTGCTGGCCGGGCCTGTGCTGCGGACCGCAAATTGCATTCATGGGGTCCGCGATCCGCATCCGACGGTCCGCACTGCATAAAAGTAGTGCATGTACTACTTATTTTGCGGTGCAGAGGCATGGACAGAAAACCAATGGAATCACTCTGTAGTGCTTCCGATCCGTGCTTCCGATCCGTGCCTCCGTTCCACACCGCATCTCCCGGATTGCAGGGTGCACACGGGGTGCACATGGGTCGCAATACGGCCATGGCTGGGCAACGCCCCGTGTGCATGAGCCCTTAAAGTGTAAGCGATTATAAGTAAAATGTTGAAAAATGTTTTCAAATTTACTTCTAAAACATTTTTTTTAAAACATAAGAAGTAACAAATATTTATGTTGTAAAAAATAAACAAATGGTAAAAAAAATACAATAAAATGTTTGACTGTAAAAGAAGAAATACTAAAATAAAATTGTATCCATGTTCTAAACATTTTTAATAATAAAGTCTCAATGGCCGCTGTGGTGAACAATGAACCAAAGAATGTGAAATCCCTGGACATGAGTGTCGGTGTCCGTCTTGGATACATATGGCATTAGGCAGATGGACCATTTTCTTCAGAATGAGTGCCTAACAAACAGGAGATTACAGAGAACTTAAGTCTTTAAAAAAAAAAAAAGGACCCTGTGTCTCCGGCTGAAGACGCGTCAGCAGTTTCTATAGACCGGGATTAGCCATCAGTGAAAAGCTGTTTGGAATATATATTAAAGAGACACCTCTTCCACGGTTCTCTCTTATCACCAGGAGCATGCTTATGTTATACCAGACCACGTCAATGGTTGAATGTGGAAAAAGGTTCTACTTTTAACCCCTTTAGGACCTTGCCATTTTCCGCTCTTGTGTTTTTGCTTTTTTACTCCCTGCCTTCCCGTAGCCGTAACTTTTCTATATTTACATAGCCGTATGAAGGCTTATTTGTGGGACTTTCTAAAGGCACCATTTACTATTGCATATAATGTAGTAGGAAGCTGGAAAAAAAAAAGTCAAATGGGGTGGAATTGGAAAAAATAATGCAATTCGCAATAGTTTTAGGTGGTTTGTTTTTTACAGAGCTGTCTGACCAGTGTCCTTCACTCTCTCTGGACCATTACAATAAAAACAAAACCATGTTTATATAGTTTTTGGAATGTTTTTTTTTTCTTTTCATTGTTATATTCTGATCCCCTTAACTTACGAAGGTGTGTGTGGGCTCATTTGTTGTGGGACAATATATAATTTTGATGGATACCATTTTGGAGTGTGTATGCTTTTTGTTAAAAAAAAAAACCTGAAGCAACTAAAAAAATAATTTGCGTGGGCCTTTTTTATATATATTTTTTCCATTATGCCATTCACTGTATAAATATTTTTACATTCTTAAAGTGCAGGCATTTTGGGATGCGGCGATGCCTATGATGTTTATTTTTTATTAGTTTTTATTCCTGGGAAAGGGGGATGATTTAAGTTTTTATATTTTTTAAAGCATTTTTTTAGGCCCCCCCCAAGACCCTAACATGCCATCATCAGAGTGCCATATCTATTTAGAATGGAATGAAATCCACTGCTATATAGAAAATGTTCTGTATAGTCCAATTTAGTGCTGCCATCTGCAGGTCTACATTGGAATATACCTGTGAAAGGCCTGATAGTCTCCAGCAGGCTCAGGCCTTTCATAACGAATGAATGGTTCCCCTCATCGCTGCATGGGGGGGCCATTCCAGACCCAGAAGTGCAGCTCCAGGTTTTTCAGCTCTAAGATGTTGTGGTCACATTTGAGCATGGCATTTGAGGGGATAAATGTCTGCAATCGTCGTTATCGAGGATCGGTGACATTAGCCCCAGGTGTTTGCTGTTTAAAAACAAGGGCAGAGGGCACCATTATATATGTATGTCGGAGGTCCGGAAAGGGTTAATTACCGGACCAAGTGTACAAAAGTGAGAGTTAAGCTGGCCAAACACATTAGATAAAGGGCATCGAGACCTGCCCATCATCCAATATGTCCGTTCCCTGATGACATGGAACAGGAGAGATAAGGAATGGGCAGTTGGCTTTCAACATGCCTGATTCTTTTGTCCTTCGGAAGTGGAGTCTGGTAGCAATTTCCTCTTCTCTTCCTATTGAGAACACTACACATTTATGCTCAGCTGAGTCAAGTAGACACGTATAAAGGGGTGGTGGGCGACTCATGGCATCCCCGCGGATAAGCTGTTTGACGGGACAGAGGCACTCTGTGAGCACTTAGGCCTCTTCCTAGGTCAGTGATGTTGCGTTCATGGGTCACATGGCCTAGGCGCAGCTCAGTCCCATTCAAGTGAATAGACCTGAGCTGCCATATTAAGCACAGCTACTATTCAGCAGACAGCCATGAGACCACTAGGTCATATGATTCTTGGGTAACACGCCGCTGCTGTGGCCAGTCATTGGCTGCAGCAGCAAGATGACCCCTGTCAAACTGGATGTTGACTTGAGGATCCCAAGAACTGTGGCACCTAAGGGGAAGCGATGGAGCCAAAACCCAGTGGAAGGAATCAGGTACGATTCCCATCACAAGTCTGGCCACATTGTGGGGTCTGCAGAAAAGGGCCCCAGGGGTGAACAATTTCTTTAACATGCAACAAAAAAATACATCCAAATTTTGGTGCACTATTATGGAGTAGAGTAAGCAAACTAATAGGCGTTGTAAAACGAGACGGTATAAAGATTTGCCAGATATAACTGGCGCAGTTTTAGTTTACACTATTAGTAAATCCGCCCCTAAATATTTATTATTCAAATTATTATCATTTATAATTTTAATAGTTTTAAATATGTTTATAATTTGAATTATTTCAATTTACAATAGTTTAGCCTTTTGTATGATACATTTATTATATTTCAGTTTACAATATTTTAGCCTTTTATCCGATTTCTTATACTTTAAGCTATCATTTAATTGATGTATTATTTATATTGCGTTAATGTATTATTTTCAGTGCTAAATTTATGACTCATATTATTTGCACCTAAAATTTTAAGTACTTTTCCTTACTTATTTTACATACGGTTTATCTTCTTTTATACATTTTCTAATGTTTTTATTTCATAGAAATCCTAATAGGTTATCCATGATTTACAACCTGTTGCTTGCAGCAGATCTCAGGACTGATATTTCGCAATTGCTTTAACACAGTCTTGTTGGTAAAAAAAAAAAAAAAAGATCATTAGCGAGCCTGGCTTACTTAAATGAGAACTAATGTCTGCATCATCGTATGTTATGGCTGAACACCTATAATACTACTTAAGAGCTTTTAATGTCTGATATTTTCTTAATGGGATTATTAGACAGACAGGGAGTTTTAGGCGTTGGGATGTGCATAATTCCAGCACCTGAGGCGCGGCGCAGAAACTCATACAGGACTGCTTAAGGCTCCAGTAATATCTCTAATCGGTCAACATGATAATCTTTTTCATTTTGCTGACTTGTAATGAATGGGTGAAGGAAAGGTGTGACCTTAGTAGACAAGAATAATTGGCCTGGTGGTCCGGTAGTAGGAGTTATCCTTATTAGGTGGTCATTTCTAAAGGTTATGGCACATTTACAAACACTGAAACGAGGGTAGACCACATAGCTGCTATGGGGCCCCTGGAGAGAAAATTTCTATGCCCCTTATATTTGCATGTCATCCGGAGCAGAAAGCAATGTCAGGGTGTAGCGAGCGCTGCATGCCCATACACTTTGCATAAAGCAGTGTTCAAAGTCCGAGATAGAACGCTGCACGCCTCTGATGACGGGCGCGCAGCAATAGTAATGCAAGCCTCCGGCACTATTCTGGCCGTGACGCGGCCGCGAAATGCTGCTATTTAAATAGGTCAAACCATGCCTACTGGGCAGAGCCAGCAAAGTGGGGAGCAGGTAACTCATGAGGAGAGCGTCCTCCCCGCCGCTAAAACAGCACGATATGCCCCAGTAGGTCAATTTTATTTTGGCATATTTTAGTTTATGCATTGCGGGGACTAAGAAGAGAAAGATAACCCCGATAATCCCGTATAGGTATTGATGTTATCTCATCAAAAGCATATGCATATTTCGGAATTTTAGGAAAAATTTGATTTGCACCGAATGCGAATTTCCTCGCGCTTCATGGTTGCGAATCACATTTTTTCCTAAAATGGCTGCTAGTACTGCTACACGTGTGAGGACATGGGGCAAGAAGCTCTGGGAAGGCGGGGTGACCCATAATGCCATGCATGCAGCCAATCAGCAGCCAGCCCTGTGATGTCACAGACCTATAAATAGCCTCAGTCATCTTGGATTCAGACATGGAAGGCGCGAGGGACAGTCATAGGAAAAACCTCATTGTGAAAAATAAGTGATTTACAAGTGCAGGGATACATTATTCTGCGTTCAGCGCTGCAGATATCTGTTCAAAAGTCTTTAGTGGCGTATATACGTGGAAAAAGAAAAATATATTCTGTGTTCAGCGCCGCAGTTACCTGTTGAAAAGCCTTTAGTGTTGTATATACGTGGAAAAAGAGAAATATATTCGGCGTTTAGCACCGCAGCTATACAGGTCCTTCTAAAAAAATTAACATTTTGTGATAAAGTTCATTATTTTCTGTAATGTACTGATAAACATTAGACTCATATATTTTAGATTCATTACACACAACTGAAGTAGTTCAAGCCTTTTATTGTTTTAATATTGATGATTTTGGCATACAGCTCATGAAAACCCAAAATTCCTATCTCAGAAAATTAGCATATCATGAAAAGGTTCTCTAAACGAGCTATTAACCTAATCATCTGAATCAACTAATTAACTCTAAACACCTGCAAAAGATTCCTGAGGCTTTTAAAAACTCCCAGCCGGGTTCATTACTCAAAACCGCAATCATGGGTAAGACTGCCGACCTGACTGCTGTCCAGAAGGCCATCATTGACACCTCAGGCAGGAGGGTAAGACACAGGAAGACATGTCTGAAGGAATAGGCTGTTCCCAGAGCGCTGTATCAAGGCACCTCAGTGGGAAGTCTGTGGGAAGGAAAAAGTGTGGCAGAAAACGCTGCACAACGAGAAGAGGTGACCGGACCCTGAGGAAGATTGTGGAGAAGGAGCGATTCCAGACCTTGGGGGACCTGCGGAAGCAGTGGACTGAGTCTGGAGTAGAAACATCCAGAGCCCCCGTGTACAGGCGTGTGCAGGAAATGGGCTACAGGTGCCGCATGCCCCAGAAACAGCGGCAGAAGCGCCTGACCTGGGCTACAGAGAAGCAGCACTGGACTGTTGCATGTCATTCGGAAATCAAGGTGCCAGAGTCTGGAGGAAGACTGGGGAGAGGGAAATGCCAAAATGCCTGAAGTCCAGTGTCAAGTACCCACAGTCAGTGATGGTCTGGGTTGCCATGTCAGCTGCTGGTGTTGGTCCACTGTGTTTTATCAAGGGCAGGGTCAATGCAGCCGCTATCAGGAGATTTTGGACCACTTCATGCTTCCATCAGCTGAAAAGCTTTATGGAGATGAAGATTTCATTTTTCAGCACGACCTGGCACCTGCTCACAGTGCCAAGACCACTGGTAAATGGTTTACTGACCATGGTATTACTGTGCTCAATTGGCCTGCCAACTCTCCTGACCTGAACCCCATAGAGAATCTGTGGGATATTGGGAAGAGAAAGTTGAGAGACGCAAGACCCAACACTCTGGATGAGCTTAAGGCCGCTATCGAAGCATCCTGGGCCTCCATAACACCTCAGCAGTGCCACAGGCTGATTGCCTCCATGCCACACCGCAGTGAAGCATCCTGGGCCTCCATAACACCTCCGCAGTGCCACAGGCTGATTGCCTCCATGCCACGCCGCATTGAAGCAGTGATTTCTGCAAAAGGATTCCCGACCAAGTATTGAGTGCATAACTGAACATAATTATTTGAAGGTTGACTTTTTTGGTATTAAAAACACTATTCTTTTATTGGTCGGATGAAATATGCTAATTTTTTTAGATAGGAAATTTGGGTTTTCATGAGCTGTAGCCAAAATCATCAATATTAAAACAATAAAAGGCTTGAACTACTTCAGTTGTGTGTAATGAATCTAAAATATATGAAAGTCTAATGTTTATCAGTACATTACAGAAAATAATGAACTTTATCACAATATGCAAATTTTTTGAGAAGGACCTGTATGTGTTAAAGTGTTTAGTGGCGTATTTTAGTAGACAAAGAAAAATATATTCAGTGTTCACTGTTGCAGTTATATCTGGTAAAGCCTTTAAGGGCGTATTGCAGTAGAAAAATAAATATACATTCGCCATTCTCTGGTGCACTTATATGTTGAAAAATCTTTAGTGACGTATATCAGTAGAAAAAGAAATATACATTCGCCATTCGCTGGTGCACTTATATCTTGAAAAACATTTATTTACGTATATAAGTAGAAAAAGAAATATACATTCGCTGGTGCAATTACATGTTAAAAACCTTTATTGACGTATATCAGTAGAAAAATAAAAATACATTTGACATTCGCTGCTGCACTTATATGTTAAAAAACCTTTATTGATGTATACCAGTAGAAAAATAAAAATATATTCCACGTTCAGCACCGCAGTTATATGTGTTAAAGCGTTTAGTGGCGTATTTCAGTAGAAAAATAAAAATATATTCGGCGTTCACTGTTGCAGTTATATCTGGTAAAGCCTTTACTGGCGTATTGCCGTAGAAAAATAAATATGCATTCGCCATTCGCTGGTGCATTTATATGTTGAAAAACCTTTATTGACGTATATCAGTAGAAAAATAAATATACATTTGCCATTCGTTGCTGCACTTATGTTAAAAAACCTTTATTGACGTATATAAGTAGAAAAATAAATATACATTCGCTGGTGCACTTTTATATGTTAAAAATCCTTTATTGACGTATATCAGTAGAAAAATAAAAATACATTCACCATTTGCTGCTGCACTTATATTTTGAAAAACATTTATTGACGTATATCAGTAGAAAAAGATAAATATATTCCGCGTTCAGCGCTGTAGTTATCTGTTCAAAAGCCTTTAGTGGCGTATATATATGTGGAAAAAGAAAAATATATTCTGTGTTCAGTGCTGCTGTTATCTGTTCAAAAGTCTTTAGTGGCGTATTTAAGTAGAACAAGAAAAATATATTTGGTGTTCAGCGCCGCAGTTACTTGTTGAAAAGCCTTTAGTGTCGTATATACGTGGAAAAAGAGAAATATATATTGGCGTTCAGCACCGTAGTTATCTGTTGAAGAGCCTTTAGTGTCGTATATACGTGGAAAAAGAAAAATATATTCAGCGTTTAGCACCGCAGCTATATGTGTTAAAGCGTTTAGTGGCGTATTTCAGTAGAAAAAGAAAAATATGTTCGGCATTAGGGGTGCTTTAACTTTCTTTTTATTTACTTATTTCAGCAAAAAGAATGTCAGACAGAGAAGTGCCAGGCCCTGCACAGGGAAGTGGCAGAGGCGTAAATGTTTCTGGCGCAGGCACAGGTCACAGCAGAGTAAGGGGGCGTGGCAGCAGGGGTCACTTCGAGAGGTCTGAGCTCCCAGTGTCAGCTAGCGGTCGTGTCTTCACCAGCAACCCAGCGGTCCTTGATGGGTTGACTCGATCTTCGACTTTGTCGCAAGTGACAGCAGCACCAGCAGCCTGGGTCTAGAGTCGCTGATGAACATAGTGAAGAAAGTACTCACCAGCAGGTAGACATGGAGCAGAACCTGAACCAGCAGGTGGTGGCATACTTGGAGTGCACCCTGCCAGCCATCATTGAAGATCCGCTGGACTACTGGGCAGCCAAACTGGATTTGTGGCTGAGTTTGCCCTGGAAAAGCTGTCCCACCCGGCCAGTAGTGTGGCATCAGAGCGGGTGTTTAGTACCCCAAGAAGAACTCGCCTGTCCACCCAAAATGTAGAAAGACTGACTTTTGTCAAGATGAATCAGGCATGGATCAGCCAGGATTTCCCCCCACCAATACCTGATGCATCAGACTAGATTATCCATGGTGACACACCAACACTTTGACAAAAGAGACCGGTTTCTTCTGGCTACTTGCCTCAGCTACTATTCTGATGCTGCCACCCGCCTGATGCCACACATCTGATGCCAAGTGCTCCTACTTTCACCCACCTTCGTCAGCGGGTACTGGTAGTGCCACCCACTTCCCCACTCTGTTACCGAGTCACTCTGTGGTACTCTGATGCTGCTGCCATCTCAACACTATGTCACCTTGCCACTCTGTGGTCTCCGCATGCTGCTTCCACTTCTCCACTATGTCATAAGACTACTCTGTGGCCTCCTGATACTGTCGCCATCTCCACACTCTGTCCACTATTTGCAGTTCAGCGGTTCAGTCATATGTGGTAAAGCTATGTGGTAAAGCAACTATGCCCCTCTCTCGATTTACAGCAAATACATTATTTTCATGTACAGATCCAAAAATTATGTTGGAGGCATGCCGTGTATGCAAGCCATGTACGACCCCTCTCATCACTCTCACAATCTCACAATCTCGTCTGAACTCAATTTATTGTTAAATTGAATACAGACCAAGCTTTCGCCAGGATAAAAGGGAACCATCAGGTATACCACCGGATCAAACTTGCAAAAAAAACAACAAGTATAGAAGTAGCATAATCCCATATTCATCTTTCTGTTGTAACCAAGCTCTGAGATATTTTGACACCCTCAAAATCACTTGTTCTTCTGTATCCACACCTACAGAATAGCCCTTGAGTAAAACTTTTTGGTTCTGGATTTGTGTGTATACCAGGGGGTGTTTGCTGTTAAGGTCCTTTATTGGTTGGGCATCAAACAGCACCCGCTCCATACTACCTGATAGAAGACCTCCTGAATTCATGTACTTGGTTATTCCTACATCTCAAAGAATATCTTGTTCCTTATGGTTTCAATTTCATGTTTCACTTCATTGTGCGCTGTTGCTTTGTATTCATCAGACTTTTCCATGCTGCTGCTGAGGGGCACTGTGAATTGTCCCTGCAGTGGAGGCTGAGGACATGGTGGAGGATGAGAAGGCAGAGGCGGACATTGTCCCAGGACCAACGGCGTGAGAGCGTGGAGGCAGAAGCGGAGTTAACTGGCCATGTTGCTGGTGTGGCTGGGCAGAAACATTTACCCAGTGGGCCGTAAAGGACATATATTGTCCTTGACCATAACTACATCTACTGACCAATTTTCCCAAAAAAAGCTGTTTCACATAAAAAATGTCACGACCACGTAATTCAGTCCATCCAGCAAAAGGAGGTCTACAATCACCCATTAATTCTTCCAAAAAAGGCTGTTTCAAATAAAACATTTCACCACATTCATGAACTGGAAGTGCGTTTGGTGTCTGCAGCAGGAAGCAACTTAAAAGCGTTAGCAGCCAAGATCGATATACTTAAAAATCTTAGGTGTGAAAATAACAGGACAATGGCTAATGATCTTCTGGAAGCTGTTAAGGTTGCTGGTCAGGGACATTTGTTTGCTCCATCTTCTTTAAATATTTTAAAGGAGAATTGAAAAGAATATAGCTTTGCCCAGGATCTCATTCAAGAATGTTCAGATGTGGTTGAATTAGACATGCTTATTGACAGAAGAAACAAAGTTAAAGAACAACTACGGTAAATTCATCCATCGATGACTTTTTGATTGAGGTTGGCCAGTTGCCTTTCGAATCAAGGCTCGGAATCTTCAGGTGCTACTAAATTCACTTCACTTCCCCGGCGATGGTGAAACAAAATTTACTGCTGATACTCTCTCCACTCGGGGGGGGGGGGGGGCTCTTCTTGTATAAGCGTTAAATAGAACAGGTTCTGTAGAGATCTATTTGGAATCAGCTGACGACGGTGTAAAAGAAGTGCGCTAACATCGACCTGTAAGGGTTCATACTTGAGTTATTTGGTCAGTTTTGGCCCCGTGACTGCCCAAAGAAGTGAAGTGTGCAGTGATTCTAGGAGCGACGCCTGTCATCTACATGTCATACAGACTCCAATATTATTTCACTACCAAAGGAGACTCCCTATGCGTGTCACTGGAAGGCACAGTGTTCTACACCACTATAAAGGCTCTCTGCAGCCAGGAAATAGCAGTTTTTGGACGCGATTCGCCACAAATAAATTCGGATGGAAGCAATTCTTTTTTTAAAATTTGGCAATACAGCCGAATCGAATATTTTAAATATTCGCTCATCTCTGATGTTGACAAACATGCTAGTGTGACACACATCACTTGGGCAGGTGTAGTGTAACCCAGTCCTGGTATCTTAGGCCATATACAGTGCTGCCCATAATTATTCATACCCCTGGCAAACTTTGACTTAAAGTTACTTTTATTCGACAAGTAAGCAATTTTTTGACGGGAAATGACATAGGTGTCTCCCAAAAGATAATAAGACGATGTACAAGAGGCAATATTGTGGAAGAAAAAAACTTTTCTCAGCTTTTATTTACATTTAAGCAAAAAGTGTCCAGTCCAAAATTATTCATGCCCTTCTCAATAATCAATAGAAAAGCCTTTTGTCACGGGTAGAGTCACGGGAATCAAGATAGATCGGAGGTGCATCCCCTGAGCTGCCACCCGGTCCCTGCCTACTTGCACCACCCGTCCTAGGTGACGGAGCGCAACTGGGCGACAGTCCCTAACCTACTAAGTGCAAGCAGAGAGAAAGAGACAGCAGGGAAGAGGACAGCCACTGAGAAGCTACAAAAAGGGGACAAGAGGTAAAACAAAAACAGAAGGTGAGGCGGGTCAACTGGCCGAGGTCAGTCCAGGAGGTCATGTCAGAACAAGGGAAGAGGCAAAGACAAATCCGTAAACAAGCCGAGGTCAAAATCCGAGAGGTAGCGTCAAGGTACAGGGAGAAGGCAGAAGACGTGTCAAGAGGCGGATCGAGGTTCAATTCCAGAGATAGCTTAATAACAATAAAGAACACAGCCTAAAGAATGAAAATCACAGGCAACCTGTAGCCAGCAGGCTGCCCGTATTTATAGTGGGGAGTGAGGGTCATGTGACGTGGCCAGCGTCACATGACCGACAGAGAAACAAGTCGAGCACCGAGTGATCAGCTCGACGCTCAAGGCAGACCTAGGAGCAGAGAGCCTCCCAGCTAGCAAAGGCGCCCTGGGAACGAAGCCGAACACAGATTCTCGCACCCGAAGGTCTGCGGCTGACGGGAGACCGAGTGCGCCTTCGGCGCCCCATTACACCTTTATTGGCTATTACAGCAATCAAACGCTTCCTATAATTGCAGACCAGCTTTTTGCAGGTCTCCACAGGTATTTTTGCCCATTCATCTTTAGCAATGAGCTCCAAATCTTTCAGGTTGGAGGGTCTTCTTGCCATCACCCTGATCTCCACAGATTCTCAATTGGATTCAAGTCTGGACTCTGGCTGGGCCACTCCAAAACATTAATGTTTTTGTCTGCTAACCATTTTTTCACCACTTTTGCTGTGTGTTCTGGGTCATTGTCATGCTGACATATCCACTGGTGCCCAAGGCCAAGTTTCTCTGCAGACTGCCTGATGTTGTCATTGAGAATCCTCATGTATTGCTCTTTTTTCATGGTGCCGTTTACTGTGATTAGGTTCATTGGCTGAAAAACACTCCCAAAGCATTAGGTTCCCACCACCATGTTTGACAGTGGGGATGGTGTTCTTTGGGTTGAAGGCTTCTCCTTTTTTACGCCAACAGGACACGTTTTGCTGAAATGTAAATAAAAGCTGAGAAATGTTTTTTCCCCACAATAATGCCTCTTGTACATCGTCTTATTATCTTTTGAGAGACACCGATGTCATTTCCCATCAAAAAATTACTTGCTGGTTCAATAAAAGTAACTTTAAGTCAAAATTTGCCAGGGGTATGAATAATTATGGGCAGCACTGTATAACCTGATTGTCATGATGATATAATGAAATTAGGGATATAAAGAATATTTGTCAGATATTGATTATTCAAGATCAGTGTGGCAAGATGGAATTACTGCCAACATTGAAAACCTTACACAGACCATTACATTCAATCCACCGATGACCTATATGGTGTCAGTATGGAATCAGAAAGTTATAGGTCCATATAGACATACTCAAAATGAAGTATATGCGTACAATCAAGAACCACTAAATAAAGCATGTGTACGATATAAAATCGTTGAGCCCAAATGGTTTTACTGTCTGCAGTGGAAACGTCCATTGTGCTTCCTTCCGCAGCAGCAGATTATCGCTATCTCCTCCTCTCGGGGAACCTCTCACATGTTCAATCCCTTGGAACGTAATACAATCCTTTATTCCAGAATGGAATTCCAGTATATGTTGTGCCAACGGGGTGTCATCCTACTTTTTAATACAGAGTAGATGTTCTCCTATCCGTCTTCTGAATTCTCTCTTTGTCTTGACTACATATTGTTTCTGACACTCACATGTAGCCAGGTACACCACCCCTATCGTTTTACAATTAACAAACAACCTGATATCATATTTCCGTCCAGTGGTAGTACTCGTAATTGTGTTGCCTTTGCCTTACAAGCAACATAGTTACCACATTTGAAAGTCCCCGGCGGTTTGCTTGTCAGCCAAATCGATTCCATTGGAAGAAGAAAGGGAAGTATTAAAAAAAAAAACACGTCAGAGCTCCAAGATTGTATAGAAGCAGCTAAATAATTATCTGCCGCAGCAGATTTCGGAAAAAAGGAACTAACATTACAACAAGCCGTAGAGAGATTTACAGTTTTTATTTTTGAAGGAAAGGAAACATTTCCAGTACATCAGAGATACCAAGGATTCTAAAGAGGGAAAAATATTTGATTTTGCTAAAAAAGATACTAGGGTCAATACTGAAAGTGAGATAGATCAGTCATCATCTGACTACGATACAGAATCAGATACACAAGTGAATAATAGCTCCTTTACTAGAAGCAGAGGGAGAGGACGAGGTAGATATCAGAGTCGGCGTCGTGGGCGTGGAGGTAGTGATAGAGGCAATAGAGTTTTTTTTTTTTTTTAGGAGTGACACCTCCAATATCAGATTATCAACTGAGACAAAGGAGGGGTACATAAGACAATCTGAAGTGATAGATGAACTACAGATTGTCAATATCTCAAAACGTCCCCTAAATCAATCAGAAATGAATTTATTATGTAAAGGCCTCTCATTTGTCCCGGACTGCCGCTTTACCCATTTAATTGGGTGAAGGACCTTAACCTCCTTATTAAGAAGCTAAAATAGTGCAAGTTCTTCCTTACAAATGATAAGGCAGAATGCCAGAAATTGGGCATTGAACCAGCAGAACTGCGCGATGTTAGGCCTCTAGCGGATCTCCTTGAAGAGGGGGAGAGACAAATAGGTGAAGGTCCCTATTCAAATCTAAGACCACCATCAAGAAAGAATCCCCCAATAAATGATTACTCCCCTCTGGATGCCTTCCTTGTAGCCACAAAAGAAAAAATTTGATTACTCCAGCTACACAAACCGCATGTGTCAAACATCACTACAGAGGAATTAGGGGATCTGGAAATCGTAAATAAGGATCCACCATAGTGATAAAATACTCAGATAAGGGGGTAATATAGTGATCCTAGATGACCCAAAATATGTGGAAATGTGTCTGAGATTACTGGAGGACAGAGGGTGCTATAGAAGTTTGGAGCACAATCTGATGGAACTATTCAAGAGTAAATTGACCAACATTCTGCATAAAGCAATGCAACAACATCTCATAGATAAAGGAGAGTTTGCCTTTCTGCTACCTGAACACCCGATACTAGCAGCATTTGAGCATTTAAAAGTCCCTCGAGGTTTGTTTGTCAGCCAAGTCGATTTCATTGGTGAACTGTACAAACTGTGTACCAATTTGTCCTTTAAATTGCTTCCCCTCCTGTAAGTGATCAGGGGGCGATTCCCCCACTAGATGTCCTACTATGGGATTTAAGGATCTCCCAGTGATGTTCCAATATATTGTGGACTTTCCTGTGCGACAAGTCATAGGTTTGTATGAATAGAACCTTAGTATCCTCCACAATATGTTTCTTTGGATGTAAGAGTTCATCCCTGTTGCTCATGGCTGCATGTTGGTAGGCTTTCTTAAGACATGGTTCCAGGTACCCCCTCTGTGAGAACCTCCTCTGTAGGTCATTTGCTGCTCGCTTGAAGTCTACCTATTCCGAGCAGTTGTGAAGCACCCTTAGGTATTGTCCCTTTGGTATTCCATTCTTCAGTTTCTCCGGATGAGCACTCTCCCATCTAAGTAAGCTATTAGTCACCGTAGGTTTTCGGAACACATTAGTTGTTATTTCACCAGAATTCCCAATGTTGATTGACAGATCCAGGAAAGTAAGATGGGTTTTACTGATTTCGCTGGTTAGGAAAAGGCCCAGTTTATTCTTATTTAGTTGCGAAACAAATTCTTTGAATGCCAACACCGTGTTATTCCACAAAAAATACATCGTCAATAAATCTTATCCAAAGGATAATTGAGGATGTCCATTGCTCCATCTCCTCACAAAATATTAATTTCCTTTCCCACCAGCCCAGGTAGAGATTGGCAAAAGTTGGGGCACATGGACTCCCCATTGCCATTCCCCTAAGCTGGTGGTATATTTTGCCATCAAAAGTAAAGATATTGTGGGTCAGTATGAATTCAAGCAGTTCCATCACAAAATGATTATATGCGGACATATGTGACCCCCTTTCCAATAGGAGCTCTCTAACTGCCTGACAGCCCTTATCGTGGGGTATTGAACTATAGATGGCTTCTACATCCCGGCTAGCTAAAAACGTACCTGTGTCACAATAAATATCACTAAGCTGTCGCAAGATATCCATTGAGTCCCTAACGTGTGATGGTAGGTTTACCACAAATGGCCTCAGTATTACATCCACATTTGTACTGATCATCTCCATGAAGCTGCCTATACCCGATACTATATACTAACCCTTTATGAATATTTGGAAGACTATAAAATACTGCTAGTATCGGGTGTTCAGGTAGCAGAAAGGCAAACTCTCCTTTATCTATGAGATGTTGTTGCATTGCTTTATGCAGAATGTTGGTCAATTTACTCTTGAATAGTTCCATCGGATTGTGCTCCAACCTTCTATAGCACCCTCTGTCCTCCAGTAATCTCATACACATTTCCACATATTTTGGGTCATCTAGGATCACTATATTACCCCCTTATCTGAGGGTTTTATCACTATGGTGGGATCCTTATTTACAATTTCCAGATCCCCTAATGCCTCTGTAGTGATGTTTGACACATGCGGTTTGTGTAGCTGGAGTGATCTAAATTATTTCTGTTGTGGCTACAAGGAAGGCATCCAGAGGGGAGTAATCATTTATTGGGGGATTCTTTCTTGATGGTGGTGATGATTGGATTTAAATAGGGACCTTCCCCTTTTTGTCTCTCTCCCTCTTTGAGGAGATCCGCTAGAAGCCTAACATCGCGCAGTTCTGCTGGTTCAATGCCCAATTGTGTAAGGAAGAACTTGCGCTGTTTTAGCTTCTTAAAAAGGGGGTTACGGTCCTTCACCCAATTAAATGGGTAAAGCGGCAGTCCGGGACAAATGAGAGGCCTTTACGTAATAAATTCATTTCTGATTGATTTAGGGGACGTTTTGAGATATTGACAATCTGTAGTTCATCTATCACTTCATATTGTCTTATGTACCCCTCCTTTGTCTCAGTTGATAATCCGATATTGGAGGTGTCACTCCTAAAAAAAAACTATATTGCCTCTATCACTACCTCCACACCCACAACCCCAACTCTAATATCTACCTCGTCCTCTCCCTCTGCTTCTAGTAAAGGAGCTATTATTCACTTGCGTATCTGATTCTGTTTCGTAGTCAGATGATGACTGATCTATCTCACTTTCAGTATTGACCCTAGTATCTTTTTTAGCAAAATCTAATATTTTTCCCTCTTTGAAATCCTTGGTATCTCTGATGTACTGGAAATGTTTCCTTTCCTTAAAAAAAAAAAAAAAACGGTAAATCTCTCTACGGCTTGTTGTAATGCTAGTTCCTTTTTTCCGAAATCTGCTGCGGCGGAGAATTTTTTAGCTGCTTCTATGCAATCTTGGAGCTCTGTCATGTTTTTTTTTCTAATACTTCCCTTTCTTCTTCCAATGAAATCGATTTTTCTGACAAGCAAACCGCCGGGGACTTTCAAATGTGGTAACTGTGTTGCTTGTAAGGCAAAGGCAACACAATTACGAGTACTACCACTGGACGGAAATATGATATCAGGTCATTTATTAATTGCAAAACGATAGGGGTGGTGTACCTGGCTACATGTGAGTGTCAGAAACAATATGTAGGCAAGACAAAGAGAGAATTCAGAAGACGGATAGGAGAACATCTACTCAGTAGGATGACACCCCGTTGGCACAACATATACTGGAATTCCATTCTGGAATAAAGGATTGTATTACGTTCCAAGGGATTGAACATGTGAGAGGTTCCCCGAGAGGAGGAGATAGCGATAATCTGCTGCTGCGGAAGGAAGCACAATGGACGTTTCCACTGCAGACAGTAAAACCATTTGGGCTCAACGATTTTATATCGTACAGATGTTTTATTAAGTGGTTCTTGATTGTACGCATATACTTCATTTTGAGTATGTCTATATGGACCTTTAACTTTCTGATTCCATACTGACACCATATGGGTCATCGGTGGATTGAATGTAATGGTCTGTGTAAGGTTTTCAATGTTGGCAGTAATTCCATCTTGCCACACTGATCTTGAATAATCAATATCTGACAAATGTTCTTTATATCCCTAATTTAATTATATCATCATGACAATCAGGATATATATGGCCTAAGATACCAGGACTGGGTTACACTACAGCTGCCCAAGCGATGTGTGTCACACTAGCATGCCTGTCAACATATATTTGTGGTAGGGGCTGAGGTGTACATTGGCGTGGAGTCGGGAGGGATGCCTATCACCCTCCAAGATCTATCTGGCTGAACTGTGCCTGGAGCCAGTGCGGGGTAGGCCTGAATAAGTGGGCCACCCAAGAGAGTGGAATGAAAGAAAGATGGGTCGGGAGGGTGGGGCATGGAGCAACCATCCTCAGGGTGAGGTCGCGTGAGGAGATATAGCCAGCAGCCCCGCCCACAAATACAGGCTGTAACCAGCCTTAATACTTGTGGTAGGGGCTGAGGTGTACATTGGCGTGGAGTCGGGAGGGATGCCTATCACCCGCCAAGATCTATCTGGCTGAACTGTGCCTGGAGCCAGTGCGGGGTAGGCCTGAATAAGTGGGCAAGAAGACTACCCACGCTGTAGGAGGGAAATTGTTAATTGAACCGAACGACACGGGAGGTAACAAGGGCCTGAGTGATTCAGGCCGGAGCTGGGCTGTTAAATGACCTGAGCGATTCGGGAAGGCACTGGGTAGTTAGTAACGTGACGGTCCAGATGACGGCGGAAGAGCAAGCTTGGGTGATCCAGGATGAGAGAGGCAACGTGGGCCTGGGCGATCCAGGATGAGAGAGGCAACGTGGGCC
Source organism: Bufo gargarizans (assembly GCF_014858855.1). NCBI lineage: Eukaryota > Metazoa > Chordata > Amphibia > Anura > Bufonidae > Bufo > Bufo gargarizans. The sequence continues at coordinate 4,160,393 of NC_058087.1, read as the reverse complement.
TGGGCGACCCAGGATGACTGAGGTAGAACAAGCCTGGGTGATCCAGGATGACGGAGGCAGAGCGAGCCTGGGTGATCCAGAATGACAGAGACAGAGCGAGCCTGGACAACCTAGAATAACCGAAACGGAGCGAGCCTGGGCGATCCAGGAAGACAGAGGCAGAGCGAGCCTGGGCGATCCAGGATGACCGAGGTAGGGCGAGCCTAGGAGATCCTAGATGACGGAGGCAGAGCGAGCCTGGGCGAACCAGGATGACAGAGGCAGAGTGAGCCTGGGTGATGCCGAATTACAGAGACAGGGCGAGCCTGAGCGATCCAGGATGACAGGAGCAGAGCGAGCCTGGGCGATCCAGGAAGACAGGAGCAGAGCGAGCCTGGGTGATCCAGGATGACAGGAGTAGAGTGAGCCTGGGCGAACCAGGATGACAGGAGCAGAGTGAGCCTGGGCGATCCAGGATGACAGGAGCAGAGCGAGCCTGGGCGATCCAGGATGACAGGAGCAGAGCGGGCCTGGGAGATCCAGGAAGACAGGAGCAGAGCGGGCCTGGGAGATCCAGGAAGACAGGAGCAGAGCGGGCCTGGGCAATCCAGGATGACAGGAGCAGAGCGAGCCTGGGCGATCCAGGATGGCAGGAGCAGAGCGAGCCTGGGCGGTCCAGGATGGCAGGAGCAGAGAGAGCCTGGGCAGTCCAGGATGACAGGCGTGGAGCGAGCCTGGGCGATCCAGGACGACAGAACGAGCCAGGGCGATCCTGGATGACAGGGGTAGAGCGAGCCTGGGCAAACCAGGATGATAGAGACAGAGCGAGAATTCGGGAAGCTGAAGAGCTACTTGGCTGATCGAGAGGACTGAATATCAGACAGCACTGCAGCCCTGTTTGTTTTAAGAAAAGATGCCCAAAATGGTACATTAGGAAACCGGAAAATAGCACGGCAACAAAACCCCACTACAAAAACAACATTCATGGAGTTAGCTACCCTAGAGGGGATAACTTGTGTTACATCTGGTAGCAGCAGTGGAAGGTGCAGTTTCTGGTTCCAGTCGAGGAGGCATAGAGCGATTGTGCAGCAATTGATAGGCACTTGTGGGTATAGGGGTCCACTGGAGGTTCCAACCTAAACTTAACCTGGGCCAGCGGTAGTATAGGCGATGGGAACCAGAACAGCAGTCCCAGACCCCGCAGCAGCGTCCGCAAGGCAGCACCTTACTGATCACACCGGTGTCTGGTCTCTCCGCTGCGTTCCTGAAGCTTCTTTTTTCTTTTCCCCTTTTTTTTTTCCATCCAGTTCGGCCTGTTATCCTGCAAGTTGATCCAGAGGAAGGCAAAAAAAAAAAACCCTGTGAGGTAGAAGCCAATTTTCCCCACTTTAGGGGAATAAAAAATTCCTTCCCGACTCCATTCAGGCATCAAAATAACTCCCTGGATCAACGACCCCTCTCTAGTAGCTATAGCCTGTAATATTATTACCCTCCAGAAATACATCCAGGCCCCTCTTGGACTCTTTTATTGTACTCACCATCACCACCTCCTCAGGCAGAGAGCTCCATAGTCTCACTGCTCTTACCGTAAAGAATCCTCTTCTATGTTTGTTTACAAACCTTCTTTCCTCCAGGCGCAGAGGATGTCCCCTCGTCACAGTCACAGTCCTGGAGATAAATAGATGATGGGAGTGATCTCTGTACTGACCCCTGATATATTTATACATATTAATTAGATCTCCTCTCAGTCGTCTTTTTTCTAAAGTGAATAACCCTAATGTTGATAATCTTTCAGGGTACTGTAGTTGCCCCATTCCTGATTTATTTAGGGGACGATTTGAGATATTGACAATCTGTAGTTCATCTATCACTTCATATTGTCTTATGTACCCCTCCTTTGTCTCAGTTGATAATCCGATATTGGAGGTGTCACTCCTAAAAAAAAAAAAACGATTGCCTCTATCACTACCTCCACGCCCACGACGCCGACTCTGATATCTACCTCGTCCTCTCCCTCTGCTTCTAGTAAAGGAGCTATTATTCACTTGCGTATCTGATTCTGTATCGTAGTCAGATGATGACTGATCTATCTCACTTTCAGTATTGACCCTAGTATCTTTTTGAGCAAAATCAAATATTTTTCCCTCTTTGAAATCCTTGGTATCTCTGATGTACTGGAAATGTTTCCTTTCCTTCAAAAAAACTGTAAATCTCTCTACGGCTTGTTGTAATGCTAGTTCCTTTTTTCCAAAATCTGCTGCGGCAGATAATTATTTAGCTGCTTCTATACAATCTTGGAGCTCTGTCGTGTTTTTTTTTCTAATACTTCCCTTTCTTCTTCCAATGAAATCGATTTGGTTGACAAGCAAACCGCCGGGGACTTTCAAATGTGGTAACTATGTTGCTTGTAAGGCAAAGGCAACACAATTACGAGTACTACCACTGGACGGAAATATGATATCAGGTCATTTATTAATTGCAAAAAGATAGGGGTGGTGTACCTGGCTACATGTGAGTGTCAGAAACAATATGTAGGCAAGACAAAGAGAGAATTCAGAAGACGGATAGGAGAACATCTACTCAGTATTAAAAAGCAGGATGACACCCCGTTGGCACAACATATACTGGAATTCCATTCTGGAATAAAGGATTGTATTACGTTCCAAGGGATTGAACATGTGAGAGGTTCCCCGAGAGGAGGAGATAGCGATAATCTGCTGCTGCGGAAGGAAGCACAATGGACGTTTCCACTGCAGACAGTAAAACCATTTGGGCTCAACGATTTTATATCGTACACATGCTTTATTTAGTGGTTCTTGATTGTACGCATATACTTCATTTTGAGTATGTCTATATGGACCTATAACTTTCTGATTCCATACTGACACCATATAGGTCATCGGTGGATTGAATGTAATGGTCTGTGTAAGGTTTTCAATGTTGGCAGTAATTCCATCTTGCCACACTGATCTTGAATAATCAATATCTGACAAATATTCTTTATATCCCTAATTTCATTATATGATCATGACAATCAGGATATATATGGCCTAAGATACCAGGACTGGGTTACACTACAGCTGCCCAAGCGATGTGCGTCACACTAGCATGTCTGTCACCATATATAAGTACAAAAAACACACATATGACATCATGTGATGTATGGAATTAAACAAGGACAGATAATTGATACATATGCTATTGGCGAGATAACATCAATACCTAGATGGGATTATCGGGGTTATTTTTCTCTTCTTAGTCCCCGCAATGCATAAACTATAATATGCCAAAATAACATTGACCTACTGGGGCATATCGCGCTGTATTAGCGGCGGGGAGGAGGGAGGACGCTCTCCTCACGAGTTACCTGCTCCCCACTTTGCTGGCTTTGCCCAGTAGATGTAGTTTAACCTATATAAAGAGCGGCATTTCGCGACTGCGTCACAGTGTTTAATAGAACAGGTTCTGTAGACATCTATGTGGAATCAGCTGACGACGGTGTAAAGGAGTGCGCTTCTTATTGGCGCTAACATCGACCTGTAAGGCTGAGTTCATACTTGAGTTATTGGGTCAGTTTTGGCCCCGTTACTGCCCAAATAAGTGAAGTGTGCAGTGATTCTAAGAGCGACGCCTGTCATCTGCATGTCATACGGACTCACAGTATTATTTCACTACCACAGCAGACTCCCTATGCGTGTTACTACAAGGCACAGTGTTCTACACCACTATACAGGCACAGTGTACTACACCGCTATACAGGCACAGTGTTCTACACCACTATACAGGCTTTCAGCAGCCAGGAAATAGCTGTTTTTTAACGCGAATTCGCCGCAAATAAATTCAGATCGAAGCAAATTTTTTCATAAAGTTCGGCAAACCGGCCGAATCAGATTTGTACAAAATTCGCTCATCTCTAAAGTTGACAGACATTCTAGTGTGACGCACATCGCTTGGGCAGGTGTAGTGTAACCCAGTCCTGGTATCTTAGGCCATATATGTCCTGATTGTCAGGATGATATAATGAAATTAGGGATATAAAGAACATTTGTCAGATATTGATTATTCAAGATCAGTGTGGCAAGATGGAATTACTGCCAACATTGAAAACCTTATACAGACCATTACATTCAATCCACCGATGACCTATATGGTGTCAGTATGGAATCAGAAAGTTATAGGTCCATATAGACATACTCTAAATGAAGTATATGCGTACAATCAAGAACCACTAAATAAAACATGTGTACGATATAAAATCGTTGAGCCCAAATGGTTTTACTGTCTGCAGTGGAAACGTCCATTGTGCTTCCTTCCGCAGCAGCAGATTATCGCTATCTCCTCCTCTCGGGGAACCTCTCACATGTTCAATCCCTTGGAACGTAAATACAATCCTTTATTCCAGAATGGAATTCCAGTATATGTTGTGCCAACGGGGTGTCATCCTGCTTTTTAATACTGAGTAGATGTTCTCCTATCCGTCTTCTGAATTCTCTCTTTGTCTTGCCTACATATTGTTTCTGACACTCACATGTAGCCAGGTACACCACCCCTATCGTTTTACAATTAACAAACAACCTGATATCATATTTCCGTCCAGTGGTAGTACTCGTAATTGTGTTGCCTTTGCCTTACAAGCAACATAGTTACCACATTTGAAAGTCCCCGGCGGTTTGCTTGTCAGCCAAATCGATTTCATTGGAAGAAGAAAGGGAAGTATTAGAAAAAAAACACGACAGAGCTCCAAGATTGTATAGAAGCAGCTAAATAATTATCTGCCACAGAAGATTTTGGAAAAAAGGAACTGACATTACAACAAGCCGTAGAGAGATTTACCTTTTTTTTATGGAAAGGAAACATTTCCAGTACATCAGAGATACCAAGGATTTCAAAGAGGGAAAAATATTTGATTTTGATAAAAAAGAGGCCAATACTGAAAGTGAGATAGATCAGTCATCATCTGACTACGATACAGAATCAGATACGCAAGTGAATAATAGCTCCTTTACTAGAAGCAGAGGGAGAGGGCGAAGTAGATATCAGAGTCGGAGTCGGGGTCGTGGGCGTAAAGGCCTTATTACGTAAAAGGCCTCTCATTTGTCCCGGACTGCCGCTATTACCCATTTAATTGGGTGAAGGACCTTAACCTCCTTATTAAGAAGCTAAAATAGTGCAAGTTCTTCCTTACAAATGATAAGGCAGAATGCCACAAATTGGGCATTGAACCAGCAGAACTGCGCGATGTTAGGCTTCTAGCGGATCTCCTTGAAGAGGGGGAGAGACAAATAGGTGAAGGTCCCTATTCAAATCTAAGACCACCATCAAGAAAGAATCCCCCAATAAATGATTACTCCCCTCTGGATGCCTTCCTTGTAGCCACAACAGAAAAAATTAGATCACCCCAGCTACACAAACCGCATGTGTCAAACATCACTACAGAGGCATTAGGGGCTCTGGAAATCGTAAATAAGGATCCCACCATAGTGATAAAACCCTCAGATAAGGGGTAATATAGTGATCCTAGATGACCCAAAATATGTGGAAATGTGTCTGAGATTACTGGAGGACAGAGGGTGCTATAGAAGCTTGGAGCACAATCTGATGGAACTATTGAAATGTAAATTGACCAACATTCTGCAATAAGCAACGCAACAACATCTCATAGATAAAGGAGAGTTTGCCTTTCTGCTACTTGAACACCCGATACTTGCAGCATTTTATAGTCTTCAAAATATTAAAGGGCAGACCTATAGTATCGGGTATAGGCAGCCTCACGGAGAAGAGCAGTACATACAGGTGAAACTCGCAAATTAGAATATCGTGAAAAAGTCCATTTATTTCAGTAATGCAAATTAAAAGGAATTGCATTAATGCAGCTTAAAATTAGAATTTTGTGAAAAGGTTCCATATTCTAGGCTCGAAGTGTCACCCTCTAGTCAGCTAATTAGTCCATTCCCCCTGAGCAAAGGGGACCTGAGATTGTGACTTTGGGGTTTCATAAGCTGTAAGCCATAATCATCCAAATTATAACAAATAAAGGCTTGAAATATCTCACTTTGCCTGTAATGAGACTCATGTGTTAGTTTCATCTGTTAAGTTGCATTAAGTTGAAATAAATTAACTTTGCACAATATTTACATTTTTCGAGTTTCACTTGTATGTGGATGTCATACTGAGGCCATTTGTGGTAAACCTACCATCACACGTTAGGGACTGCAACAACATCTCATAGATAAAGGAGAACACCCGATACTAGCAGCATTTTATAGTCTTCCAAATATTCATAAAGGGTTAGTATATAGTATCGGGTATAGGCAGCTTCATGGAGATGATCAGTACATATGTGGATGTAATACTGAGGCCATTTGTGGTAAACCTACCATCACACGTTAGGGACTCAATGGATATCTTGCGACAGCTTAGTGATATTTATTATGACACAGGTACGTTTTTAGCTAGCCTGGATGTAGAAGCCATCTATAGTTCAATACCCCACGATAAGGGCTGTCAGGCAGTTAGAGAGCTCCTATTGGAAAGGGGGTCACATACAGACGTGGACAAAATTGTTGGTACCCTTTGGTCAATGAAAGAAAAAGTCACAATGGTCACAGAAATAACTTTAATCTGACAAAAGTAATAATAAATTAAAATTCTATAAATGTTAACCAATGAAAGTCAGACATTGTTTTTCAACCATGCTTCAACAGAATTATGTAAAAAAATAAACTCATGAAACAGGCATGGACAAAAATGATGGTACCCCTAGAAAACACAGAACATAATGTGACCAAAGGGACATGTTAATTCAAGGTGTGTCCACTAATTAGCATCACAGGTGTCTACAACCTTGTAATCAGCCATTGGGCCTATATATATGGCTCCAGGTAATCACTGTGTTGTTTGGTGATATGGTGTGTACCACACTCGACATGGACCAGAGGAAGCAAAGGAAAGAGCTGTCTCAAGAGATCAGAAAGAAAATTATAGACAAGCATGTTAAAGGTAAAGGCTATAAGACCATCTCCAAGCAACTAGATGTTCCTGTGAGTACAGTTGCACATATTATTCATAAGTTTAAGATCCATGGGACTGTAGCCAACCTCCCTGGACGTGGCCGCAGGAGGAAAATTGATGACAAATCTAAGAGACGGATAATCCGAATGGTAACAAAAGAGCCTAGAAAGACTTCTAAAGAGATTCAAGGTGAACTTCATGCTCAAGGAACATCAGTGTCAGATCGCACCATCCGTCGTTGTTTGAGCCAAAGTGGACTACATGGGAGACGACCAAGGAGGACACCATTGTTGAAAACGAATCATAAAAAAGCAAGACTGGAATATGCCAAACTACATGTTGACAAGCCACAAAGCTTCTGGGAGAATGTCCTGTGGACAGATGAGACAAAAATCGAAGTTTTTGCCAAGGCACATCAGCTGTATGTTCACAGACGAAAAAATGAAGCATATCAAGAAAAGAACACTGTCCCTACTGTGAAACATGGAGGAGGCTCTGTTATGTTCTGGGGCTGCTTTGCTGCGTCTGGCACAGGGTGTCTTGAATCTGTGCAGGGTACAATGAAATCTCAAGACTATCAAGGAATTCTAGAGAGAAATGTACTAGCCAGTGTCAGAAAGCTTGGTCTCAGTCGCAGGTCATGGGTCTTGCAACAGGACAATGACCCAAAACACACCGCTAAAAACACCCAAGAATGGCTAAGAGGAAAAAATTGGACTATTCTAAAGTGGCCTTCTATGAGCCCTGACCTCAATCCTATTGAGCATCTTTGGAAGGAGCTGAAACATGCAGTCTGGAAAAGGCACCCTTCAAACCGGACACAACTGGAGCAGTTTGCTCATGAGGAGTGGGCCAAAATACCTGCTGAGAGGTGCAGATGTCTCATTGACAGTTACAGGAAGCGTTTGATTGCAGTGATTGCCTCAAAAGGTTGCGCAACAAAATATTAAGTTAGGGGTACCATCATTTTTGTCCATGCCTGTTTCATGAGTTTATTTTTTTACATAATTCTGTTGAAGCATGGTTGAAAAACAATGTCTGACTTTCATTGGTTAACATTTATAGAATTTTAATTTATTATTACTTTTGTCAGATTAAAGTTATTTCTGTGACCATTGTGACTTTTTCTTTCATTGACCAAAGGGTACCAACAATTTTGTCCACGTCTGTATGTCCGCATATAATCATTTTGTGATGGAACTGCTTGAATTCATACTGACCCACAATATCTTTACTTTTGATGGCAAAATATACCACCAGCTTATGGGAATGGCAATGGGGAGTCCATGTGCCCCAACTTTTGCCAATCTCTACCTGGGCTGGTGGGAAGGGAAATTTATATTTTGTGAGTAGATGGAGCAGTGGACATCCTCAATTATCCTTTGGATAAGATTTATTGACGATGTATTTATTTTGTGGAATAACACAGTGTTGGCATTCAAAGAATTTGTTTTCGCAATTTTTTCTGTTGTGGCTACAAGGAAGGCATCCAGAGGGGAGTAATCATTTATTGGGGGATTCCTTCTTGATGGTGGTCTTAGATTTGAATAGGGACTTTCACCTATTTGTCTCTCCCCCTCTTCAAGAAGATCCACTGGAAGCCTAACATCGCTCAGTTCTGCTGGTTCAATGCCCAATTTTGTAAGGAAGAACTTGCGCCATTTTAGCTCCTTCGCCCAATTAAATAGGTTAAAGAGTCATTCTGGGACAAATGAGAGGCCTTTACGTAATAAATTCATTTCTAGTAACATAGTACATAAGGCCGAAAAAAGACATTTGTCCATCCAGTTTGGCCTGTTATCCTGCAAGTTGATCCAGAGGAAGGCAAAAAAAAAAAACTGTGAAGTAGAAGCCAATTTTCCCCACTTTAGGGGAATAGAAAATCCCTTCCCGACTCCAATCAGGCATCAGAATAACTCCCTGGATCAGCGACCCCTCTCCAGTAGCTATAGCCTGTAATATTATTACGCTCCAGAAATACATCCAGGCCCCTCCTGAATTCCTTTATTGTACTCCCCATCACCACCTCCTCAGGCAGAGAGCTCCATAGTCTCACTGCTCTTACCGTAAGGAATCCTCTTCTATGTTTGTGTACAAACCTTCTTTCCTCCAGACGCAGAGGATGTCCCCTCGTCACAGTCACCGTCCTGGGAATGAATAGATGATGGGAGTGATCTCTGTACTGACCCCTGATATATTTATACATAGTAATTAGATCTCCCCTCAGTCGTCTTTTTTCTAAAGTGAATAACCCTAATGTTGATAATCTTTCAGGGTACTGTAGTTGTCCCATTCCTGATTTATTTAGGGGACGATTTGAGATATTGACAATCTGTAGTTCATCTATCGCTTCATATTGTCTTATGTACCCCTCCTTTGTTTAAGTTGATAATCTGATATTGGAGGTGTCACTCCTAAAAAAAAAAAATAACGATTGCCTCTATCACTACCTCCACGCCCACGACGCCGACTCTGATATCTACCTCGCCCTCTTCCTCTGCTTCTAGTAAAGGAGCTATTATTCACTTGCGTATCTGATTCTGTATCGTAGTCAGATGATGACTGATCTATCTCACTTTCAGTATTGACCCTAGTATCTTTTTTAGCAAAATCAAATATTTTTCCCTCTTTGAAATCCTTGGTATCTCTGATGTACTGGAAATGTTTCCTTTCCTTAAAAAAACGGTAAATCTCTCTACGGCTTGTTGTAATGCTAGTTCCTTTTTCCAAAATCTGCTGCGGCAGATAATTATTTAGCTGCTTCTATACAATCTTGGAGCTCTGTCGTGTTTTTTTTCTAATACTTCCCTTTCTTCTTCCAATGAAATCGATTTGGCTGACAAGCAAACCGCCGGGGACTTTCAAATGTGGTAACTGTGTTGCTTGTAAGGCAAAGGCAACACAATTACGAGTACTACCACTGGACGGAAATATGATATCAGGTGGTTTATTAATTGCAAAAAGATAGGGGTGGTGTACCTGGCTACATGTGAGTGTCAGAAACAATATGTAGGCAAGACAAAGAGAGAATTCAGACGACGGATAGGAGAACATCTACTCAGTAGGATGACACCCCGTTGGCACAACATATACTGGAATTCCATTCTGGAATAAAGGATTGTATTACGTTCCAAGGGATTGAACATGTGAGAGGTTCCCCGAGAGGAGGAGATAGCGATAATCTGCTGCTGCGGAAGGAAGCAGTAATTCCATCTTGCCACGTTGATCTTGAATAATCTATATCTGACAAATACTCTTTATATCCCTAATGTCATTATATGATCATGACAATCAGGATATATATGGCCTAAGATACTAGAACTGGGTTACACTACAGCTGCCCAAGCGATGTGCGTCACACTAGCATGTCTGTCACCATATATAAGTACAAAAAACACACATATGACATCATGTGATGTATGGAATTAAACAAGGACAGATAATTGATACATATGCTTTTGACAAGATAATATTAATACCTATATGGGATTATCGGGGTTATTTTTCTCTTCTTAGTCCCCGCAATGCATAAACTATTATATGCCTAAATAACATTGACCTACTGGGGCATATCGCACTGTATTAGCGGCGGGGAGGAGGGAGGACGCTCTCCTCACGCGTTACCTGCTCCCCACTATGCTGGCTCTGCCCAGTACATGTAGTTTAACCTATTCAAAGAGCAGCATTTTGCGGCCGTGTCACGGCCAAAATAGTGTCGGAGGCTTGCATTACTATTGCTGCGCGCCCGTCATCAGAGGCAGGCAGCGTTCTATCTCTGACTTTGAGCGCTGCTTTATGCCAAGTGTATGGGCATGCAGCGCTCGCTACACCCTGACATTGCTTTTTGCTCCTTATGACATGCAAATATAGGGGGCATAGAAACGTGTCGAGCAGACGCAATATACCTACCGGGGTCTGGATGCAAGTAAAGAAAAGTGTTACTCAGGAGTACTTGGGCTGTAAGATCTAGAGGTGCTGTAAGGTGTAATAACTGCTATATAAATAAAAGCACCCACAATCCAATGCAACATCCCAGGACAATACTCCTAGTTATCTCGTTACCCAAGTGTCAAACAGAGAGAGATGTGATATGTAGCGATACATAGTGTTTCATTACACAATATACAAAGAATATATGTCTCCACATATCTCCGATACTGGGGAATAACATTTCTATGTGAGTGAAGGAGGCTGAGGTCTATACAATCAATTGGACAACAGCCACCCTCCCACATTGATCCCGATCTAATACTATAGTGGTGAGCCACGTGGTTTTTAACAAGTTGATTTGATTAAAGAGTTTTTAAGCATTCTTTTTCAGGCAGTGAATCATTTTGGTTGATGGTGGTACCGCAAACCAGTGTATCATAAATTAGTGAATCTTCATCTGGTTGTGTAAATGAGCCCTAAAAGTTCAGTTCACTGATTTCACCCTGTATGCAATTACCCTGGCCCAACAAACATAGCTTATTGGCGCCCCCCCCCCCCCCCCCCCTTCCCTTGCAACCAGCTCCTGGGGCACACTCCCTGGTTACAACCATTTTACTCTTGGTTGTATGGGCTGAACCTATGCAAAACTGACCTCCCTAGAGGAACTGCATTGCTATGAAAAAAGGGGAGGACAAACACCAGGTCTTTTTTTTTTTTTGTGGTGACAAACCCAGCACCATTATGGGGGTCCAGTATGATAGTTGCCATGAGGCCCCCTCTTTTCTATATGTGCCATTACACAGAAATACCCATATGTACATTTACATATCACCCTGCCAGTAAAATTCTACACAAGTGGAAGATTTTTCAGGGGTTCCCCTATGGTAATAACGTTGGAAACCACTGCCCTAATCTAATAATATTATTGAAATGAATCATCTGGATATAGGATGGCGGTAGCGTGCACTGTATGGCCATATATACTATAAGGTGGGAGAGCGGTTGCACAGTGTTCTCTCGTTAACTTTGGACACTCTGTTCTAGAGATAAGTGTGGGTCTGAGAAGTAGGACCCGCACCTATCTGACACCTATCAGACATCCTAGTGATATGCCACCTATGTCTGAGCTGATGCAACCCCTTTAAGCTAAATGTTGGCCGCCCCAGTGTGTATTGGGAATCTCCCGACTCTAACCCCATGGCAGATATCAGGGCAGATAAGGGTCAGATAGTTGGATTTCATGGATCCTTTTGTTTTTGGATTGAAAAGCCTATGCCAGAGGAGTTTGCCAGGTAGTCATATGCATGGGGGCAAGTGTTTGGCCAACAGCATCTACGTGTATGGCCAACCATCTGTTCATATATTAGACAGTGGACCATTCATTTGAATGGCAATCATATTTCTCCTGCATAGCCACTACAGCGGAAATATATGGCCAGCTGCAGCTTCCTGAAGCCAGATTCGGAGTGATGAGCTGATCACAGGGCTTGATTCAATTTAGTGACTTAATGAGACTCTTCCTTTAATTTGGATTTAAAATAGACCTTAACAGGGTTTTCCATGGTTAGTGACTTAATAAGACTCTCCCTTTAAATTGGCTTCACAATAGACCTTAACGGGGTTTTCCATGATTACTATGTTTTTAATAGATATGCTCATGTAGTTGTTTACCTGTACATCTTCCCTATGCCTTCTTTTTCTTAGATTTGGACTTTCCTGACCAGTTTTCACCATGTAAACCAATCCCTCTGGGTTGTTTACATCCTGTATGTAGCACTTCCTGTTCCTGTATCCAACCAAACCCATGATGCACTTCTCCTTCCTCTGCCACAGCTTCAACACCCAGCTAGTTTATAACTCCTCCCATCCAGCTAGTTACATATCACAGGAAATCAGGTGACCACAGCTCAGATCAGGAGAAAGGAGCAATAAAGGTAAAATAAATACATTACATAATTACAGAGACCTTCATAAAGAGTTACTTTAAAGAATTTTGATGCAAAAGAGAAAACTCCTTTAACTGAAATAAGACCTACTCTATTTTTACAAAACACTAATTTGTCTTTATATAATATTATACATAGATAGTAGATAGATAAAAAAGAATAATACATTGTTAAGGGAAAGATTGCCTAGGAAGGAAATTGATTCATATGCCTTTCCAGATCTCAGACCATTAGTAAGAAGAATGATATGTGAAATTCTATGCTTTGGTTATTTCTATATTTTTCCTTACTGGCAGAAAAAAAAGAATTATCAACACATAGGGGAATATGTATTGTCTCACTGTGCCTGATTTCTGGCGTAAAAAAGTTGCAAACCTCAACTTTTTACATACCATTTTGACAAAATATTGTCACACGTGGTATTTTTAGGCCGCCCCCCTCACCCCTTTTCTTTGTTTTTGCCAGTTTACTGATGCAAATGAAGACAGAAATCTACAGCAGGTCTGATCTGCTGTAGATTTTTATTTAGGCGCAAGGTGATGGATCATGTGATAGACCATGTGATGAGCGCAGTGACGTCACCAAAGGTCCTTTTCCTCCCAGGTCATCAAAGAAGAAGAAAGAAGAGAAGCCAGGCTGCACGAACAAGTGGATAAGGTGAGTTTAATAATTTATTTCTTTTTTTAACCCCTCCATCCCAAATTTACTAAGCATTCTGTATTAAGAATTCTATTATTTTCCCTTATAACCATGTTATAAGGGAAAATAATCAAATCTACACAACACCTAACCCAAACCCGAACTTCTGTGAAGAAGTGCGGGTTCAGGTCTGGGTACCAAACATGCTGATTTTTCTCCCGCGCGTTCAAAACGCAATAAAACGCTTTGCACTCACGCAGAAAAATCACGCATTTTCCCACGACGCACCCGCATCCTATCTGGCCCTCACACGCGATGCCCGTGTGAAAGAGGCCTTAGGGATGAGGGCCTGCTGCTGATCTGACCATCTAAAACATTAGGGGCGAGGGCCTGCTGCTGAGCTGACCCTCTAAAACATTAGGGGTGAGGGTCTGCTGCTGATCTGACCATCTAAAACATTAGGGGCGAGGGCCTGCTGCTGAGCTGACCCTCTAAAACATTAGGGGTGAGGGTCTGCTGCTGAGCTGATCCTCTAAAACATTAGGGGTGAGGGTCTGCTGCTGAGATGACCATCTAAAACATTAGGGGTGAGGGACTGCTGCTGAGCTGACCATCTAAAACATTAGGCGTGAGGGTCTGCTGCTGAGCTGACATCTAAAACAGTTATGGCAAACCTTTTACAGACCGAGTGCCCAAACTGCAACCCAAAACACACTTATTTATCTCAAAGTGCCAACACGCACTTTAACCTGAATGCCAATATAGTATATCTTCCATATACTTGATCATGTAATAGCTTTAATAGCCTGCCTACATTCAGTGCACTGCCTGTGCTGTTCATAGTGAGCCCTGCGCTGATGAATGGCAGGAAAAGTCTAAGGCATACTGGTACACCATACCAGGGAGCGGGTGCCCACAGAGAGGGCTCTGAGTGCCACCTCTGGCACCCATGCCATAGGTTCTCCACGACTGCTCTAAAACATTAGGGGTGAGGGTCTGCTGCTGATCTGACCATCTAAAACATTAGGGGCGAGGGCCTGCTGGTGACCCTCTAAAACATTATGGGTGAGGGCCTGCTGGTGACCCTCAAAAACATAGAAGCAAGGGCCTGCTAGTGACCCTCTAAAACATTAAGAACAAGGGCCTGCTGGTGACTCTCTAAAACATTATGGGCGAGGGCCTGCTGGTGACCCTCTAAAACATTATGGATAAGGGCCTGCTGGTGACCCTCAAAAACATTATGGTTGAGGGCCTGCTGGCGACCCTCTAAAACATTATGGTTGAGGGCCTGCTGGTGACCCTCAAAAACATTATGGATGAGGGCCTGCTGCTGAGCTGACCCTCTAAAACATTAGGAGCGAGGGCAGCCTAATAAGCATGTTGATATGGAGGAGGACGAGAAAAGGGAGATTGAACCATATACCCTTTTTAGTGGTGGAAGGGGTGCATGGGAATACAGTGTATTCAATACACCATAAAAGCCACATTTAAAGTGCCTTTATGTTCAGCCGCTTTCCTCTGGTGGAGTAGAGAAGTCAGGGGCAATCCAGGCCTTGTTCATTTTCATAACAGTCAACCGGTCAGCATTTTCAGTTGACAGTCGGATGTGCTTATCAGTTATATGCCCCCAGCAGCACTAAATACCCGCTCTGACAAAACGCTGGCGGCAGGGCAGTCCAGCACCTCCAAGGTGTAGAGCGCCAGTTTGTGCCACGTGTCCAGCTTAGACACCCAGTAGTTGTAAGGCACTGAGGGATCACTGAGGACGCTGACACGGTCTGCTACGTACTCCTTCACCATCTTCCAAAATGTTTCCCTCCTTGTGACACTAGGCCACGCATCTGGGTGAGGGTGCTGGCGGGGTGTCATAAAACTGCCCCAGGCCTTGGAGAGTGTTGCTCTGCCTCTGTTGGAACTGCCGTGTGTTCCCCTCTCCCCTCCTCGGTTGACCAAGGAACTACGTACTCTGCAGCACTTTTTGGAGCACTTTTTCCACAAGGACATTCTGGTATTGCACCATTTTGCTCGTCCTCTCCACCACAGGAATGAGAGATGAGAAGTTCTCTTTGTAGCCGGGGTCGAGAAGAGTGAACAACCAGTAATTGGTATTGGCCAAAATGTGTATAACGTGAGGGTCACGGGAAAGGCAGCATAACATAAACTTCCATGGGTACTACCCTCTGTAGTGGAGGCAACCGTCTCCTGCTTCTCCTCCTCCTCCTAATCATCCAATTCGCTCTGAAAACATGAACTGAGGGTGGTCTGGCTATCACCCTGTGTACTGTCTTCCCCCCATTTCCACCTCTTCCATATGCAAAGTGTCCGCCTTCATTGTGAGCAGCAGACGTTTCAGTAGACACAGAAGTAGGATGGTTACACTGATAATAGCGGCATCGCCGCTCCCCATCTGTGTTGATTCCTCAAAGTTGCGTAAAACCTCACAGAGGTCAGACATCTATGCCCGCTCGTCGCTTGTGAAGAGCGGAAGCTGAATGGAAAGGCGACAACCATGTTGCAGCTGGTATTCCACTACTGCCCTCTGTTGCTCACAAAGCCTGGCCAACATGTGGAACGTGGAGTTCCTGCACGTGCTCACGTCACACAATAGTCGGTCAGCTGGCAATTGCAAGTGCTGCTGCAGCGTTGCCAGACGGGCGGAAGCTGTCGATGACTTGCAGAAATGGGCACACACGCAGGCACCTTCACCAGTAGCTCAGGCAAATTGGGGTAGGTTTTGAGAAACCGCTGAACCACTAAGTTGAAGACGTGGGCTAGGCATGGGATGTGTGTGAGCTTGCCGAGCTCCAAAGCTGCCACCAAGTTACGGCCATTATCAGACACAACTATGCCTGGTTCTAGGTTGAGTGGCGAGAGCCACAGCTTAGTCTGGCCCCTTATCCCCTGCCACAGCTCTGTGGCGGTGTGCTGTTTATTAGCTAAGCAGATCAGTTTAAGCTCGGACTGTTGCAGCCACTAACGTAGATGGTGGCGTAAACCCTGATGAAAGTAGTGCCCACAATCCTTGGCGTTGGTAGCACCTGTGCCATCCCAGGGTACGACTCGCTCCCGGGATCCACAACGTTCACCCAGTGTGCCGTCAGGGAAATGTAGCGTCCCTGGCCAAAAGCACTTGTCCATATGTCAGTCGTTAAGTGGACCTTTCCAATAATTGAGTTGGTCAGGGCCCGGGAAAAATAGTGGCGTCTGGGGACTCAGTAACGAGGGACGGCTGCCGACATCAGGCCACGGAAAGCCTCAGTGTCCACAGGCCAAAATGGCAACATTTCTAGAGCCAGCCATTTGGAAAGGTACACATTTAGTGCTATGGCCTGTGGGTAGGTGGCTGGATATTTGCACTTTCGTTCAACGGCCTAGGGTATGGACATTTCTACTCTGCGCTGGGACACAGAAGTGGATATGCTAGCTGATGGTGCTTGTGAAGGTCCAGGTTCATGGCGGAAGGCATCCGGGCCTGCATCTTGGACAGGGGATTGGCCAGCACGTAACACAGGGGAAGAGGAGGCAGTGGTGTGTGCCGCAGACACTGATTGTGGACCCAGGCGTTCGGCCCACCTATTAGGGTCCTTTGATGCCATGTGGCGGATCATGCTGGTGGTGGTAAGGTTGCTAGTGTTCATGCCCCGGCTCATTTTGGTATGGCACAGGTTGTAAATGACAATTCTTTAATTATTTTATCGTCCGCACTTTCCTCAAAAAAGCGCCAGACTGCGGAACACCTACCCCTTGGCAGGGGGGATTGCCGCAAGGCTTGCAATTATATCACACATACAGTAACACAGGTTTTGTAAGTGTATGCGCAAATAAAGTACACAGAATGTCACTGATATTTTTAGGATGTGCACACGTTATACAGGAGATGTAGCGCAGGTAATATCGCTGTCACCAGCGTATATGAAAAAATTACACTGAATTAATGTCACTAATATTTAGGATGCACTAACGTTATACAGGAGATGTAGCGCAGGTAATGTAACTGTCCGCAGCGTACACCGTCTACGGAAAAAGTAGACTGGATGTCACGGATATTTTTAGGCTGCGCACACGTTACACAGGAGATGTAGCGCAGATAATGTCGCTGTCTGCAGCGGCCAAACAATTGCAAGCTATTCAGCGCAGGTTGCGCAAAAAATATATATTTCTGCCAGATACAACTATAGTCCTTAAAAGGACTTTTGGGTCTCTAACAAGTTTTTTTCAATAAAAATATTAGTATTTCATGCTCTACACTATCTGTCCCTTCTTCAGCACAGCTCTCCCTGACTAATACTGAGCCGAACACGTGTCATCGGGTGCTATATAGCACCCGATGACACGTTCCAACCAGCCAATCACTGTAATGCAAGTAGCCAATATGGCTATGGCATTACAGTGAGTGGCAGTACCTATCTGCACGTTTATTTGCTGCGTAGGAGCCAACGAATGTGCGGGGGGGATACTCGAGCATCGCGCAGTGTTCGGCTGATGCTCGAGTAAAATTAGTGTTCGGCCGAGCGTGCTCGCCCAACACTAATAATTAGATATGCATTTCTATTTTAGATAGAGACAGATAAATCTGAGATAGACAGATTAATCGATAGATAAATAGATAGATTTATCTTGACATCTAAAAGTCAGCACTTTCTGCAAAAACTGCAAGATAATATGACATTTATTAAGACCATTTTGCCGATAACCCTGCACAGCGATGCTTAGAAGTTTTATTTTAGATTCTGGTTTCCATGGATTTGTGCTGGGATCAGAGAGGGGTTTATCTGAGCAGGAATTGTGTTTGTTCTCTGCACTAACTCCACCGTTTAGTGATGAGGACGCCTCTAGCGCGCAGCCACCCACCGGTCTTCCTCTGTGATATCAGTAAATTGTGGAATATGCTCTGTTCTGTACATGTCAATCATATAGAGAAGTGATGGCTGAAGTGGCCCCCTCCTCTAATATCAAGTGCCAAATGAACGTACACAGCAAGACTTCTTATATCTCATCTTTAGTTATGTTCTGTAAATGTCATGGAGACTGCTATAGAGGATGCAGAAGTAGAAGACCCTTTAGGAGGAAAACTCTACACAAAAAAATGATGCATCATGGAAACAATTCAAGAATTTACACTCAATGAGAAAGACATGTTGGAATTTGAAAAAAATAAATAAAAATAGATTACCTCCTAAACAAAAGGGGATTCATTGCATCCCGAAGACACCTAGAAGGGCAGGCAAGCTTGCTGTATACTGTCTTATTGAGTTCTGGGTTTAACAGTATACATTAAGCTCCTCAGCTCCCTCTAGTGGAGGCCAAAGATCGTCAGCACGCTAAAAATCAAATCTATGTCTATCAGAAGAACAGTGCGCTGAACATTATAAAGAGTTTATAAAGAAATTAATCAGCACAGAATTTGACATCTACGTAGACTGAAGAAATAAAAATGGAAAACATTTAGATAAGTCTACATCGCATGATGATGCAGCAATGTGTCCTTTGACAGACTATGGCCCTGATGTATCTGCCTTCACTCCAGAATTCTGGCTTCAAAAAGTTAAAGGATAAAACAAATTTATCAAACATACATTTGATAAATGTGACATATAGTACGCCAACGCAAACTCAAGCAAAACTGACTTCAAATATTCCCCTCATTATAAATGCCCCCTTCCCCATGTGTAGTAAACTGAATGTAACCCTAGCCAAAAACTGAAAATTGGATAAGTGTTGGCTACATGTGTCCAGTTCGCCAACTACCTAATGTCTATACGGGACACCTGCCCATTGACGTCTGCCATGTCTGGCAGCGCAATGTTTCCCTTTCCACCTATTGAAATAAATATGCAGGCACGGCCGATCCAGCCATGTATTTTTGTGGTGTGGTAGAGAGGGTTAGCTGTCAGATGAACAGGGAGCCACTTCATTATACAAATGAACGACGTTGTGAGATACGGTGGCAGATGACATCACTGGCCCTTAGGCAGTATAGTTTTTGCACCATGGCCACAAAAACTTCAACTTAAGGTCACCGTGGCCTGCAATCTATGCAATAAAACATTGACAGATGCATGACATCACAGACACCTTATGTAGTGCACTTTTGCTCGAACAAGCCTCAGCGTCTGAGCTTTAAAGGGTATTACAATTGGCAAATTCAGAATATACCGTGGGTCGTAAGTTGAAAGAAAGCAGAATGAAGATCTCTAATCTAAACATGCCGTAACCTGATTTTATCGCATCGTGTAAGTTCAACACAGCTTTAGGCTTCGAAGACTTGGTCCTGTTCCCAGAATTTATAAACTATAACTTACAATGAATAGATAATCAGCTCGTAACTTTATTATTATTCACAGCAAATAGAGCTTGAAATATGGCATACAGGTCCGTAGACGCACGCTCTCTGATCTTGGAAATATAAGTTCTACCTTTTCATCTCTTGCGTGAAGTTTTTTGATATATCATTCTGCTGTTTCTGATTTATTTTGGAATAACAAAGGCAGGAATTTCATTTGCCACCTACTAAAGGTTGGGCCACATGGTGACTTCTTTTGCTCACCCAAAAATTACAGAAAAATGAACACAACTGAGAGGGTATACTACTATAACACCCATCAGAGCTCTACATAGGCATTACAGTAAAGGGAGAATTATTTCATTAGAGAAATCCTGAATTCTCTCCATGTCCTCACCAGTCAGAGTGGTAAGCTTAAAGGGGTTTTTGCAAGTATGGGGGGGTTTTGGCAACTCCCTCACCTTGTCCGAACCTATACAGAGAAGATTACTTACCTGCTCCCTCTCCTCCCAGCCTACGATTTTCCGCTGGGCTCTCTCGATGTAAACATACAGTATGACATCACCGCAGCCAATCACTGGTCCCTTACGTTATGGCAAATGGTCACATGACACAAGTGATTGGCTGCAGTGATGTCAAACTGGAAGTTTATATCGAGGGAGCCCAATGGAGCACACCCACGATTCCGGTCTCCTGCCCAGTGGTAGGTGTGGTAGGTGAGGTACCCGTGGTGGTGGGTTTTGGGCAAGGCAGGGCTCCCTCGAAATAGTGGGGAGAAGAGACACTGCGACAGAACAAAGTGACAGTGCAAGGTAAGGATGAGGCTGGATTGAGGGGTAACAAGTCCACTGTCCTTTACTGAAGCAATCTAGGCAGGTGATACACACAGGCACTTGCAAAGTAAACTCAGTCTCTTCAAATTACATGCAGAGTTTTCCTAAAACTGGATACTCTACAATCTTACCAGCTTAGCCAAGGGGTGCAAAGTCTTTCTCACAATGAATTCTCTCTTCCAAGGTAGTACTACAGTGCCCAACTACGGGGTGTAGTCTTTAACAGATGGCCTGTCTGTCCAAGTTGTGTGGAAGGGAGCCGAGGCAGTTGACCAAGTTCACACGCAGTGAAGTCCACAGCCTACATTCCTGCATTACCTTCACTGACATGTTTGTCCATGCACTGTCCCTGCCCTCAACCATCTATATGGACATGTCTATGGACACTTTATAGCTCCAGCTACTGGCCCAAACATTGTATACAACACAATTTAACCCCTTAAAAGGGTTGTCTGGGTTCAGAGGTGAACCCGGACATACCCATATTTTCACCCAGGCAGCCCCCCTGATGTTAGCATCGGAGCATCTCATGCTTCGATGCGCTGATTTTCCCTGCGCTGGATAGCACAGGGCAAGGGCTCTTTTGTTTACAATAACACACTGCCGGCAGTGTGTTCGGTGACGTCACCGGCTCTGATGGGCGTGCTTCAGCGCTGCCCTAGCCATTTTACTGGCTAGGGCAGCGCTAAAGCCCGCCCATCAGTGCCGGTGATGTCACCGGGCTTCCTGGCAGCCCCATGAAGAGCCCGGTATGTCACGGAACTCCTGACAATGCCTTTGCCCTGCACGATTTAGCGGAGGGCAAAGAAGAGCATCGGAGCATGAACTGCTCCGATGCTCAAGTCAGGGACAAAATGGAGGTATGTCCGGGTTCAGCTCTGAACCCGGACAACCCCTTTAAGCAATTAATCACCGGGTCACTGCAGGGACTCAATTAGAGCACCACACTTTACACTAATCCATTCAATTCTTTTCTTTGTGCATCTTTATCAAGAGAACAATAGAGCTGTCATACTGTTATCCCAATTCTACACCTACTATCATCATGATAATTACCCACCAGATAACAGTTCCTCACAGCGGCAGTAAATTAGCTACACAGCCCCTCAGTCTCTGGAGGACCCAGCACCTCCTTGCATTATCTGAACAGCCCATTGATTTCAATTGACACCATGTAATTCCTCGTCCCATCTGTGGTGGCTCTGTAGAGATATTGAACACTTATTAGCAGGTTCGCCTGCAGCTAGTAGCTCATCGCTGGTGGTCCCATCGGCAGAATACCCTGTCATCAGCTTTTTATCGGGAAGACTTTTAATAAAAAGGGATTAAAATAGCAGATAAGCCAATTAAAAAAATTAGTGAATCAACGAGGATGAGGGTGGCCACTTACAGCAGTGAAACCTCAGTTCATTCAACATGTTGCAAAATCATTGTAATCTCACAAAAGGGAACTGGTAGAGAGGAAGGAACTAAAAATGTGCACTGGCCCTTTATGAGCCCGGGAGGGCACCTATGCACGGTACACAGCACCAAAAATCCCAGCAAGAAGGCAAGAGAGCGGAATGCCATGCTGGGCAGCTCAGAACTACATGGGTGCAGGGTGCGGGATGAGTGGCAGCTGCTAGGAGAGCAGCAGTGGCCGCGAGGCATGCGAGTGTGCATGACCAGTTTGGGGCAATGGTTCACTGCAAGTCTGTTGCACCAAAATAATGTGTCTGAAGGAACTTATTATGTAGTGCAAAGTTAGGCTGGGTTCACATCTGTGAACAGCAGAGGAACAGACTGCCAGAGCTCACCGTATCCGGCATAGCCAGGTACCACCGAGTGCAACTCTGGGTCCCCATTCACTTTAATGGGATCTGGCGGTAATCCAGCCACATTTTATCATATATGCCAACTATCGGCTGGCCAAAAAACGTGATGCGCGGCATAGGCAATATTCGTTTTCATAATATTTGCAATAAATTCACGAATTCTGGATTTCGCAATCTCCAGTCATTATTTTAGCAATTGCGCAAATCGGCACTAATGATGCACATATTTTTTGCGCAATACATCCAACTTCCCATTTTATCAGGTCTGAGTAGATATTACTGATTGGTGCACTAAGTATTGGTTTGACATCACAGCACTATGTCTGTAGCATGTATGTATGGACAGCAGAGAAACACTAATCCCTATCACACTACCTAACACCCTGCACTGGAACCTATCAGCTACACTATATCACTATCTAACCTGCACTGACTATCTGTATTATACATATGAGCTAACTAACTAACTATCTAATGTAATTGGATAAGGATCCAGATGAAAGCACAGAGCTCAGCAATGTCACTGCTCTCTCTCAGAACTGCTGGGGAGGTTCTTATATAGTAAGGGGTCGGCAACGTTCCTATTGGTTGCTAGGGATGTCACTAAGCTCAGACAAAGATATTGCAGCCTTCTCATTGGCCCACAAGCAAGAAGCAGGGAGGGATCATTGGTTCAGATGAAAAAAAAAATCTAGAATATTTGCGATTACGAATATATAGCACTATAGTCTAGATCAGGCATGCTCAACCTGCGGCCCTCCAGCTGTTGTAAAACTACAACTCCCAAAATGCCCTGCTGTAGGCTGATAGCTGTAGGTTGTTCGGGCATGCTGGGAGTTGTAGTTTTGCAACAGCTGGAGGGCCGCAGGTTGAGCATGCCTGGTCTAGATTTTAGCGAGTTCTCGAAGTGCTGATATTCACGATAAAAATTTGCGATTAGAACATTCACGATCAACCCTAATGACCAGCCTGTAATCCATCAGTGGTGGTCGTGCTTGCACACTATAGGAGAAAGCAGCAGCCTATGTGAGCTCCCATGGGCCCGGCCACCAGAGAGGCTGGCGCTTTTTCTTATAAAGTGCAAGCACGGCCACCGCTGATGGATTGCAGGGTGGTCATAACCATGGAAACAAGCAGTGTGTAATGTGATGAAAAAATACATCTTGAAAGCAAAGTATGCAATATGAACAATCACAGTACATTAGTAAATGCCTTGTATTAACTTTTTCTACATGATAAATGCCATTTGCTGAAGTGAGATAAACCCTTTATATGTAAAATGTAATACAGATCCGGGGGCGACTGTCTCACCCCCTTTTCTTCTTTCCAGTCTAATCCTGTTTCCAAGATATTAGCAGTCTTGCACAAGCCTGACACCGGGCCTGTCCCCAGCTCTTCAGGCTTTTAACACATCGATACAATAATTTCAAGAATAAACAAAAATCATACCCCAAGAGCAAATAATATACAATGTAACGAGTGTGTTTACACGCTTCTGAGTAAAGCGTTGCTTTAAAAAAGTAAACAGCTGATCACATGATGGCGAACCCCGAACAGGGGTCACTCAGGAAGGATTGTATGAACTTAAAAAAAGATCTGGGAAGTAATTGGAACCTGAAGGAACACCAAAAACGTTACAATGATCTCATGCTAAGCTTATAAATGATACACTGCTGGTAGTAAAAATGAATATTTGAGCTATTTTGGGAACCCAAGCACGCAACCCATTGGTCGGCTATTAAGTAAGGGTCCATAAAAGTTCTATAGTGCTAATTTTAAACATGAGTCTGGGATCACATCATAGTAAAATATAAGGCAGTGGAAGGCGGCATATTGAGCCCAACCGACAAGATTGCACATACAGTATGATGGCAGCGTGATATACTGAGCTCGAGATAAAGCCTCCTACAAGTGACGCATTGTTAAAGGAACACAATAAACCTAATACTGTCCACAACTGATACTCAGAAGGAATCTATTACCATTTCTTATAACTAATTGAAACAAGAGATAGACACACTTTAACTTTTTCTCATCTGTTTACATTGTCCCATTGGCTTCTGTGGGAGAGTGTTGTGGGCATGCTCTGCGACCACTGCAGAGGGCACTGTACAAAGAGGGGAGGTGAGCTGTGAGCATGACCTATTGTGAATAGTGTATCTTGTGTTATCTGTATGGAGGAGTAGGGGCGTAGCGTTGGTGGCCAGCACCCGGGGAAACTAATTATTGCAGATAATGTAGTAGATGTCAACTGCAGTCCTATGTAACACCACACGTAACATAGGGATAACTCTCTGAGTACAGATAATCTAGT
This sequence comes from Bufo gargarizans, assembly GCF_014858855.1. Taxonomy (NCBI): domain Eukaryota; kingdom Metazoa; phylum Chordata; class Amphibia; order Anura; family Bufonidae; genus Bufo; species Bufo gargarizans. Next base: position 4,135,644 of record NC_058087.1, on the reverse strand, counting down.
AGATGGGTGGGAGGCCCTAGAATTCAGATCACGCACAGTGTGGCCTGAAGTCCTTCCCCCCAAACTCTCCCATGAAAGACATTACATATATTGGTACAAAAAACACAGTAGAATACAGCAGCACATACCTCTTACATCCAGTCACGTCTCCTCTACACTCTTTCCTTAATGTCTCCATTCGGAGATAAGACCACCATGATACCTTCTTTCAGCCGTGTGTCGTCTCTGCAGAATTTATCACAGAAAAATGTTTTTTGATACCTCACTTTACTATCATCCAGCCCCTCCTGGCAGCCTCAACACTGTCATCCTGCTGCTACCCCCAATACTGTGCTAGTGCCATACAGATAGCCCCCCATAATAATACTGTCAAACTGTCCTCAATGGCAATAGTGTTCCCTGCATCACCCTCAATAGCAACCCCATTAGTAGTAATGTCCTCCATATTGCGCTCAATTATAAAAAAAACTCAGCACCCCAGTATTAACAATGCCCTCATAAGGCTCCAAGTATAAATAAGGCCTCCTATAGTGCCCCCAGCAGTAACAAGGCCCCTCTATAAGAGCCCGCAGTAATAAAGTCCCCTATAGTGTCTGCAGTAGTTATAATGCCTCCTACAGTGGCCCCAGTATTTATAAAGACCTGTCGCAGTGTCCCCTCTGTATTATTATATATAATTGCCCCCTATGTATTATTAGTATAATGACCCCCTCTGTATTAGTAGTATATTGTCCCTCTGTATTAGTATTGGCCCCCCTGTATTAGAAGTATTGGCCCCCTATGTATTATTAGTATAATGACCCCCTCTGTATTAGTAGTATATTGTCCCCTCTGTATAAGAAGTAGTGGCCCCCTTCGTATAAGGCCTCATGATCACGACCGTTGTTTTATTCTGCGTCCGTTCCGCCGTTTTTCGTGATTTTCTGCGGACCCATTCATTTTCAAATAACAAAAACAGAAACCAAACTTATCTGAGCTGGAACAGAAAATCCTTCCTTTCTTGAATCCAAGGCCAGACTGAATTCTATAACCCGCACGGCCCTCTGGGAGTGAAAGCAATTTAAGCCAATGACCCCACACAGAGCACCTGAAGGAAGGCGGATCCAGCACGATTCCAAAACAAATGATTAGACACGTGCTGCCAATCTGACAGACCTCCGCACACCGTCCGAACAGGGCATGACAGTTTGCCATCCGCGTCCGTGATCCGTGGTTCCAGTCCGTCAAAAAAATATAACCTGTCCTATTATTTTCACGGAAAACGGTTCGCGGACCCATTCAAGTCAATGGGACTGCTAAAAAACGTGGAGGCACACAAGATTGTCATCCGCGTCCGTTTTTTTCCTATCATTTGCATGGCAAACCTGTCTTAGACTTTTTTTACTTTTCTTCATGTCTGGTGGTCCTCCAAAAATAAAGGAAGACACACGGAAACAAAAACGGAAACGGATCACGGAACAACGGAACCCCATTTTGCGGAACAGAACACAACAACGGTTGTGTGCATGAGGCCTTAATAGTATAATTACCTCTTCTGTATTAAAAGTATTGGCCCCCTATTTATAATTATGGCCCTCTCTCTATATATATAGTAACCCTCTTCCGTCCACCCCACCTCCATAGTGCCCCCAGTGCAGCCTGCCTTAGGGTGCATACATAAAAAAAAAAAAATTTAAATACTCACCTCTCCACTCCATCACCGCTTGTGGCCTGTGTTAGGGGATCTCAATGCAGGCGGTCACAAACACATCACCGCGCCCTCCTGCGCCGCGTCATGACGTAATTTTGCGAGACCCGATGCAAGAGGTCACAGTGAAGTAATCATGATCTCCTGTGCCGTTCAACTGCCCGATAGGCTTCAGGCCATGAGGCATAACAGAGGGGACGGGAGCCATAGACTTCCATCGCTATCCCTTTGCTGCCTGCTGCCTGGCGCCCCCTGTAATTTGGTGCCCAGGGCAACGGCCCCCCTGCCCCACCCCCACGCTACACCACTGTCAAGGAGTTACCTTTTATTGTAATCCTGCCTGTAATGGTAATAAGATGACCACTGAGGAGTGAACTCAACAGAAAAAAGTGAGTGTCATCTTGTTATGAGGCTCATTGGTTAGGGTGAAAAGGGCAAAACTTTGCTTGTCACTAATTTCCACTCACCCGGTCTGGCCGCAGCGCCCGCTCTCTTCCTCCATGCAGACTGCAGCCTGTTCATTGGCAAGGCCTCTTCTCCTGTGCCTGTAGGGCGTGAACGTGCACTCCCTCTGGCTCCTAAAGGGCCTGCGCATGCACACCCTATTCTTCACCAGCTAATGGCTGGCAACCCTGGGGTACTTCAGGCACCTTCCTCAGTGGGAGGGTGCCTGAGAAATAGGTTCCCTTTTCTACTACATTCCTGCAAAGGTGTACTGTATACTGTTGTCTGCCCATGTACCGACTAGTGTTTACCAATATTGACTCTTTATTGCCTGACCTGTGCCTGTTTACCCCTATTGATACTACTCTGCCTGCCCTGATCTTGGACCCATTCTCATATTGCACATATTCTGCCAGCCCTGACTTTAGCCTGTCTCTGACTACAATTCTCCCTGAACCCTCAGTGCCCTGCACTAGTGTCTCTGACCCCCCATGGTACAGGTGAAAATAAGATACAAAATATATCAAAGAAAAATGCCTCTTTCTCCACTTATCAGGCTCACCAGAGAGCAAGATGGACTGTGAACACACCAAAGGATCAGATTACATAGAAGTCTAGGAAGAGGGGAGGAAGGAGAAGACAGATGATTTTCTCAAGAGGCATTTTTCTGTAAGATATATTACAAAGTTTCATGTATTCACCTGTACTATTGATTCATGCAAAATTGTGTTAAAAGCTAGTGATCACTTCAGGATTTTTTTAAACACAGAAAGTTAAAATTGGAAAATGTAAAAAATATATATATGTATATATATTCACCAACAATTCTTAAAAATACATTTAAAATTTAAAAACTTAATTTCAACACTAGCTCATTTTCTGATGACACATTCCCTTTAACACATTCACTGGGACAGACTGGACCTAGTCTTATAGAGTATCCACCTATAGATGGATAGACTTTCCTTTCCTCTGGAGATCATTTATTTTGCATTTTAAAAGGGGTTGTTCTCAATTCTTTTAAAGGGGTTGTCTCCCTTCAGCAAATAGCATTTATTATGTAGAGAAAAATAATACAAGGCACTTACTAATGTATTGTGATTGTCCATATTGCTTCCTTTGCTGGCTGAATTGATTTTGCTTGCAACCCATCAGTGGTGGTCGTGCTTGCACACTACAGGTGAAAAGCACTAGCCTATCTATACTCCCACGGTCCCCGGCCACCAGAGAGGAAGGCCCTTTTTTTTTTCCTACAATGTGCAAGCACGACCACCACTGATGGATTGCAGTGTGGTCATAACCATGGAAACGAGCAGCGTATAATGTGATGGAAAAATGACTCCAGCCACCAAAGGAAACAATATGGACATGTGGCTTGTGTTAACTTTCTCTACATAATAAATGCTATTTGCTGAGAGACAACCCCTTTAAGCGATTCTAATATATATTATATTTGCAGCAATAAAATTCCCTAATATAATATTACTATAGCTGCCAACAGTAAACCGTCCGGTCACTGAGGCAGCTGACAGGTTAAAAGGCTTCCATTTGCCCGGCTGTACCTTGAAATCAATGAATCAACATTCTTTAAATTGGCCTTAGATTTATGTAAATGAATGCAAACAAGATCCCAAAATTTTGACCATTTCTCTATATTATCAATAAAAAAAACTGGTTTCGTACAATAAGGGCGACCAACCGTCAATGCACGTTATAGCAGGGGATTTTCTACTGCTCTCTGCTGCATCCGGAGATATCTATGTATTTTTGTCATATTGTCCAACAAGGTAGTCCATCTGTTGGCCAATCGCCATCTTCTGTTTACTCCAGCTTGATGCTCATGTTCTCAAGAAAAACATGTGACCTTGGAGAGAGAAGGGGCCCAGAGGAGGAGAAGACCCTGCCCGTTAGGGCTCACAATCTACAAAGGAAGGGAAAGAAGGCAGTAGGTGAGGATAGAAGCTGCTCATCGGGCAGCCGGGTTACTGTAGGGAGTAGGCTTTCATGAAGAGGTTAGCTCTCAGGTTGCTCTTGAAAGGTTCGATGTCAGGGCAGCGTCTTATGTGCCAGGAGTATGGGAGATGAAACCTTGGAGACGATTACGTGAGGATCAGACAAGAGGAGAGCAAAGGAGATCTTGTTTGGCTCAGAGATTACTTCTTGTGGGGATGTAATGGGAGAGTAGATCAGAAATGTAAGGAGGGGACAGAATGTGGACGGTCTTGTATGTTAGGGTCCATTCACACGCCCGTATCCATTCTGTGGACCCGCGAAAGATACGGACAGCACACCATATGCTGCCCGCATCTGTAGTTCCCCGCAAAAAAAGATAGCGCATGTCCCGTTCTTGCCCGTAATGCCGGCAAGGCTAGGCATTACTATCATAGGGCCAGCTATGTGCGATCCGCAAATTGTCTGAATGGACCCCTATTGTCAGTATTGTAGACTGAATTATCTGGGCAATGGGGAGCCAGTAAAGGGACTGGCAGAGGAGAGGGGCAAAGGAGAAACGAGGAGCGAGGTGGATTACCGGGTATTGGTTGTCCTAGTGCATAAAACAGAACCAGGGTGATTTTCCTGCCAATGAAGCCAAAAGGCACATCATTACATAACACGTCTAATTATGGGTCCCGTTCGGGCATTGATCAGTGAGTATAGTCAGGTCTTCAGATGACACGTCAGCTGTCCCCATCAGTTTCGGAGGGACCACCTAATGTGTATAGGGATGTCCTGACTTTCCATCAGAGGCATATGTCAGGTATAGCGGAATCTTGTATATCAACATGCCCGATCATTTGTTCTAAAGGGAAATAAGCCACCACCTGGTGAGGGCCTATATCCATCTCTCTACTGAGAACACATGTTCACTTGGCCAAGCTGAAAGCAGCTGCTGGACGAACTGGTCTCTACGGTCACCTTTATAGAGGACCCGTCCCCTCTCCGAACAATTCTGGAGCCTCTATTCTTATGGCTCTATGATGTGCCGTTCCTTTAGTATTCCTGCTCTAATTTATTAATGCATTACCAGCGATTTGCAAAGAAGGTCCAGCTGGGTGTTACCAGTTGGGGGGGAGGGGGTCTGACACTGGCAGCACTGATTAGATAGTGTCAGACGGTGCAGGACCACCTCCTGGCAATTCTTTCATAACTTCTAGCAGGAATAATACAGGAACGGCACAACATGGGGTCCTAGGAATAGAGGCTTCGGAATTGTTATGTACATGGGGAATGCAAGTAGTTGCTAAAACAGACAAGTCAGGAGAGGGGACGGGTCCTCTTCACTGGTGTTTTGTCTAGTGATACACTTCCTTTACCTTTCAATAAATTTTTTATTTAAAAAGTATTTTTTTATCAAATCGAATCTTCAATATGTTCCTTTTTTTGTGCAATCTTTCATGATACGTTGTAGCATATTATGCTGCAGTACATTTTTATTTTTTTCCTAACGCGCTGTGAGGCTTCCAAGCCGCCTACACTACATTCATAAGTTACGGGCGAAGACATTTTTTTTATTTTTTTTTTTCATGTGATAAAACCTGCTGCAAAGTACTAATGAGCTCAGATTAACAGCTTCCTCCTCTTGTGTCATACTTTATTTTTTTACTTGTGTGGTTTGGATTTAACGGAACTAAATGATTTCCAAGAATGTGACTTCATACAGAATTATTTGCCAACAGAAACTTTTCCCGTTAAAATGAGCAGAATTTCGACATCGGGCGCAGTTTGGAGGTTTCGTTGGCCGGACGGCGCGATAAGAATGTGACCTGGGAGTTATTATATCCTCCCATTATTACAGCAGTGATAACCAGCGAGCTGCTGAAGGAGAACGATATTGTTCTTGGATTCCTTTCTTGACGTTTTTCTGCTACTCCTTTCCTGTTTCTGCCTGCGGACAGCAGAGGTGGCAGATATCGTGTCGACGTGTTCGCAGTGTACGCTGACTTTGGGCAACAAACCTTTTTTTTTGTGACTGCATAATGGTTGTTGTTTTTTCTGTCAATCATTGCTGGAGATGTAGAAGATTTATACAGATGATCCCAAAAATTATTTGTGTAAACTGAAATGTATCTGGGGTGGGGGGGGGGGGGGGCAATCACCCTCATGACCTGGAGCCTTAGGGGACCCAAATTATCCCTTTTTGAGGGGACCAGTATTATGATGTGTGACCCCCATGGTGCAGCTGCCAAGCCATGTCCAACTGTGGCAGCCAATGACCAGGGGCAGATCTGGCATTTCTGGGGCCCCAAGCAAAGTTATGGCTCGGGGTCCTAATCAAAGACACTTTTTGTATAGTAAATTACATTGGGGCAGATTTAGGCGACTTTCACACCAGCGTTTTTGTTGGATCTGGCAGGGATCAACAAAAACGCTTCCGTTACTGATAATACAACCATCTGCATCTGTTATGAACAGATCCGGTTGTATTATCTTAACATAGCCAAGACGGATCCGTCATGAACTCCACTGGAGGTCAATGTGGAATGGATCAGTTTTCTATTGTGCCAAAGGAAATGGATCTGTCCCTATTGACTTGCATTGTGGGTCACGCCGGATCCATTTTGCTCCGCATCCCAGGACGGAAAGAAAACCACAGCATGTTGCGGTTTGCTCTCCGGTACGGGACCGCAACCAAACAGAACAGAATGCATTTTGGAGCGCTCCGTTCTGATCAGTTCCGTTTCGTCCCCAATGACAATGAATGGGGAAAAACGGAAGCGTTTTTCTCCGGTATTGAGATCCTATACATCAATACTGGAAAAGAGAAACGCTAGTGTGAAAGTAGCCTTACTAATGAATTATGCGCCAGCGCCAAAAAACTGTCGTGCATACTTTGCATCACATTAAGGCCGGGTTCGCACTTGCGTTAGGGTATTCCGTTAAAGGTTCCGTTTATAAAGGAATTCATAGGCGGAATGCAAAACGATCCGATAATAGAAGTCTATGGGCAAGCATAATGGATCCGTCTGGTTTCTGTTATGCACGACTTCGTTTTCCGTCCTGCATAACGGAAACCAGATGGATCCGTAATGCTTGGCCATACACTTCTATTAGGATGGATCACAATGGAATGCCTCTTCAAGGCATCCGTTTTGCATTCCGTCTATGAATTCCATTATAAGTGCAAGTGTGAACCTGGCCTCTCTGTTTTACACCGTTTTCTAAGCTTTGCTGGACTTTTTTTTTTTTTTACATTAAAGGGGTTATCCAAGTTCTCAAACAGCCCCCCCATGTGCCGGGCCCCTCACAGGTAATATACTCTCCCTGCGCTGCTCCTGGTGTCTGCACCGCCGCTGCTGCTTCTCCCTGTACACAGATGAAAACATCCGGTGTCGGGGGGGGGGAGCAGCTAATGGCAGGAGGGGGGGAGCCTCCCTAGCATCACCTGCGAGGCTAGTGAGGCTCGTCTCTGTCCCCGCCTGCCATTGGCTGCTCCCTCCCGACACTGGATGTTTTCATCTGTGTACAGGGAGAAGCAGCAGCGGCGGTGCAGACACCAGGAGCGGCGCAGGGAGCAAGGTACGTATATTACCTGTGAGGGGCCCAGCACATGGGGGGGCTGTTTGAGAACTTGGATAACCCCTTTAATGATCCATTCACACGTCCGTGGTGTATTGCGGATCCGCAATACACCCGGCCGGCACCCCCATAGAACTACCTATTCTTGTCCACAATTGCGGATAAGAATAGGGCATGTTCTATTTTTTTCCGGAGCCGCGGACCGGAAATTTGCCTTGTAGAAAAAAAAAAATCCAAACAATTCACAAACTGCTGTTTACGGATCTGTTATTCTATAGCACTTTGACTATACAATGGTGCATGGAATGGGCCATGAACCTAATTCATTCTTCAAAGCTCTCACATCCCCTCTGTTCCTCCCGCCTTTCATGAATATCCAAGCCAATGCACATATGGCCTTCTGGTAATCACATCTAAAAACCACAATAAGATCTGTCAACAGCATTTAGCCCTCTTCCTGATGGTTTCCACTAAGGCTACTTTCACACTCGCGTTTTGGTTTCCGTTTGTGAGATCTGTTCAGAGCTCTCAGACGCGGTCCAAAACGGATCAGTTTTGCCCTAATGCATTCTGAATGGAAAAGGATCCGCTCGGAATGCATCAGTTTGCCTCCGTTCTGTCTCCTTTCCGCTTTGGAAGCGGACAGCCTGCAGCGTTTTAGTGTCCGCCTGACGAAACTGAGCCAAACGGATGCGTCCTGACACACAATGTAAGTCAATGGGGACGGATCCGTTTTCTATGACACAATCTGGCACAATTGAAAACGGATCCGTTCTGAACGGTTGTATCATCTGAACGGATCAGTCTGTGCAGATCCATGACGGATCCGCACCAAACGCGAGAGTGAAAGTAGCCTTAGTACCACATTTTAAAACAAACAGCAAAAAAGATAATTTAGATTTTTAGACCCACTGACGACAGACGTTATAAAAAAGGCATTTAAAGTAGAAATCCGGTCAAGAAACGCGAGTATTTTCCTTGTTTCTAATCTTTCATAGCTCTATAAATGTCACGAAATACCAACATAATCCATATTAGAAAGAAAAACAATTTACTGCACACATGTAATAGCATTCTTAGAGCCCCCAAACATGAATTATCACAAGCCGGCCATAGCGGAGTTCCTATTCTGGCAGGAAAGGGAGCGTAATGGCTGCTGTTGGTCTAATGGAATTACTATGACAAGAGCAATGAATCACTATATTGCTACAGATACTTTTAAAGACATTAATGGCCCCAAGGTCAAGCATCTCCTGAGGAGCATCGGAAGATACATTTAATGATGAATATCTATTCTATACGTGCTCTGCGTGATCTGTTAAACATAGGCCATTAAACTATCCGCTTCAATCCCATTATGTTATGTCAGCCGTGCATTTCAGTTGAAGTATCGCCAATTAAGCTCGTAGCGTTCTCCTCCGATAAGCCTGATATTTACTCATGAAATCATATGTATCATCTCCTCAGCAAACTGTTATTCTGAGATACTATCTGATGCAAACATGAGCCACATGCCTGATTTACCTATCCAAATGTCCTTATTCCGGCATCCATATACTGAGCGTGTAAATGATGTACACCTCACATAATAAATATAGTTACCGAACGGACATTACCAGACCACTCTAGGGCGAAGCGAGTAACCTCCAGGGGTGGGATATATTAGGCAGTTGATGTGCTGGAAGAAGGAAAAATAGGCAAGCTTAAGGATCTGAGAGACTTTGACTAAGGAACAAGTTGTTTAGAGGCTTGGGTCGGAGCATCTCCAAAACGGTAGGTCTTGTGGGGTGTTCCTGGGATGCAGTGGTTAGTACTAGAGATGAAATTCGAGATTCAGTTCGTCAAAGTTTTAGAAAAATTTGATTTAGGAGGAAAGAGATGGAGAGTTAGACCAGTATGCCACTCTGTATATGTAACGTCAAGGGGTACTCTTTCTCATTATGGAGAGCGTCTAGTATGCAGAGTACATGTGCACAGTATTGTAGGCCAGCCAATGCCCCTCTGGGTTTCTGGGAAAGGTTTTCAAATTAGCTTTCCTAAGCCTATCTGATCCCAGCAGATGTTAGACCTGATAATTTGCATATATTTTCCCAGAAATCAAATCCAGTCATCAAGTATATTAACTGGTCACCATAATAGGAATAGTACCGAGCCAGAGGTCCCCCAAGGCCTTGCAACTAGGAAAGGCTATTCTCTTGAAAGAGCTAGTTGTAGATGTGAGGCTGTCTTAGCTATTTTCCTATTTTTCATTAAAGGCTGGAAGACACTCCTGTCGACCAGCTGTATGAAGATAACTCAGCGCTCATGCAGGTACTGCTTTCTCCTAACCGGCAAGCGTTTGGTGTGGGTTTCCCTCCCACACTGAAGCGTGACAGTGTTATTACAGCTCTGCTGTCCCCATTCTCTCTATCTCCTATATCACATAAAATGAATGTGAAGCTGAACTTTGTTCATCCTTAGTTTGTACCTACCAAAAGTGGTCCAATGTAGGACAACCTGTGATCTGGCATCAGGGTCATGGAGGCAGAAGTTTCATTAGCGTACATGGGAAGTGAAGGCTAATCTGTGTGGTCCGATTCCACAGAAGAGCAAATTCCTGAAAAGGCTGCCTATGGTAGGAACTTGTCAGAAAAACCCATGGGGAATCGCAGTTTGCAAACTGAAGACAGGGTCAGGTCAGAGTGCCAATGCTCGCTCCTGTCAACTGGCATCACAAATTGGCATCACACCTGGACCATGAAAAAAGGTGGAGTGGTCAGGTGAAGGGTGTTTTCTGTTACATCATGTGGATGATCTGTTGCATGTGCATCACTTGCCTGGAAAAGAGATGGCACCAGGATGCACTATGGGAAGAAGACAAGCCTGCGCAAGCAGAGTCATGCTCTGGGCAATGTTCTGCTGGGACACCTTAAGTCCTGGATGTGACACGTACCACCTACCTAAATATTGTACAGACAAACAACCCCTTTCATGGCAGCTGTATTCCCTAATGGAAGTCACCTTTCAGCAGGATAATGCCCCGGTCACACTACAAAACCTGTTCAGAAATGGTCTAAACAACATGGCAAAAAGTTCAAGGTGATGACCTTTAAATTCTTCAGATCTCAGTCTGATCTTCATCTGAAGGATGTGTTGAAACGTAAGTCTGATCCATGAAGGCCGCACCTCACAACTTACAGGATTTAAAGAAGCGTCTATAGAGTCTTGGTGCCATAACCGTATACAATATTTATTAGGCAAGTGGCTCTAATGTCATGGTTGATGTGTGTACAGTCGTGGCGAAAAGTTTTGAGAATGACACAAATATTAGTTTTCACAAAGTTTGCTGCTAATCTGCTTTTAGATCTTTGTTTCAGTTGTTTCTGTGATGTAGTGAAATATAATTACTCGCACTTCATACGTTTCAAAGGCTTTTATCGACAATTACATGACATTTATGCAGAGTCAGTTGGCCCTTGTTTTTCAGGACCTCTGCAATTCGACTGGGCATGCTCTCAATCAACTTCTGGGCCAATTCCTGACTGATAGCAACCCGTTCTTCCATAATCACTTTTTGGAGTTTGTCAGAATTAGTGGGTTTTTGTTTGTCCACCTGCCTCTTGAGGATTGACCACAAGTTCTCAATAGGATTAAGATCTGGGGAGTTTCCAGGCCATGGACTTAAAATGTCAACGTTCTGGTCCCCGAGCCTCTTAGTTATCACTTTTGCCTTATGGCATGGTGCTCCATCGTGCTGGAAAATGCATTGTTCTTCACCAAACTGTTGTTGGATTGTTGGAAGAAGTTGCTGTTGGAGGGTGTTTTGGTGCCATTCTTTATTCATGGCTATGTTTTTGGGCAAAATTGTGAGTGAGCCCACTCCCTTGGATGAGAAGCAACCCTACACATGAATGGTCTCAGGATGCTTTACTGTTGGCATGACACAGGACTGATGGTAGCGCTCCCCTTTTCTTCTCCGGACAAGCCTTTTTCCTGATGCCCCAATCGGAAAGAGGCTTCATCGGAGAATATGACTTTGCCCCAGTCCTCAGCCGTCCATTCACCATTACTTCTGCAGAAGATCAATCTGTCCCTGATGTTTTTTTTGGAGAGAAGATGCCCTTCTTGACACCAGGCCATCTTCCAAAAGTCTTCGCCTCACTGTGCGTGCAGATGCACTCACGCCTGCCTGCTGCCATTCCTGAGCAAGCGCTGCACTGGTGGCATTCCGATCCCACAGCTGAATCCTCTTTAGGATACGATCCTGGCGCTTGCTGGACTTTCTTGGACGCCCTGAAGCCTTCTTAACAAGAATTGAACCTCTTTCCTTCAAGTTCTTGATGATCCTATAAATTGTTGATTGAGGTGCAATCTTAGTAGCCACAATATCCTTGCCTGTGAAGCCATTTTTATGCAACGCAATGATGGCTGCACGCGTTTCTTTGCAGGTCACCATGGTTAACAATGGAAGAACAATGATTTCAAGCATCACCCTCCTTTTAACAGGTCAAGTCTGCCATTTGAACCCAATCAGCCTGACATAATGATCTCCAGCCTTGTGCTCGTCAACATTCTCACCTGAGTTAACAAGGCGATTACTTAAATGATCTCAGCAGGTCCTTTAATGACAGCAATGAAATGCAGTGGAAAGGTTTTTTGGGGGATTAAGTTAATTTTCATGGCAAAGAAGGACTATGCAATTCATCTGATCACTCTTCATAACATTCTGGAGTAGATGCAAATTGCTATTATAAAAACTTAAGCAGCAACTTTTCCACTTTCCAATATTTATGTAATTCTCAAAACTTTTGGCCACGACTGTATATATATATATATATATATATATATATATATACACACACACACACACTCATTTTGGATTGCTGCAAACCATGTATGTATCAGGCAGTTATGTAAATGATTACGGGTGTGGTCTAATTAGACACAAGAGGGAATAAAAGTTATTTTACCCTGGTGCCCTATAAAAAGGCTCTCAGTGGCTACTTTTGGGTAGTGTAGAGATTTTTGACTGCTAAACATGTCTCTATGACGCACTCCAAAACATTTTGCCCAGTTGACAGACTTTGAGAGGCAGGCGCATCATTGGACTGAGTGAAGCAGGATAAACGTTCCAGCTAAGTGCTCGCAATGTAGCCCGTTATGACCTCGCTGTCAAGAGATGTTGGGGGCAGTGGTTATGTGAGGGAATGCAAACGCAGCAAACAGGCTCTGGATGGCCCGGACAGACAACCAGTAGAGGTGATCGCTTGACAAGCAGCTCCACAGTTTTATTGTCCACCACCCAGACACAAGTGGCACCTTCATCACACATCCCCGTCTCTGCCCAGGCCATTTCCAGGTCCTTAGTAAATTTGGTGACCTGGAGCCCATTACATGTCCTGTCATTAACAACCAGCCACTATCGCCTTCATCTGCAGTAGTGTTGTGAACATGAAACCTGGACTGCTACTGAATGGAACCATATCTTTTTGAGATTAATCCAGGTTCTGTTTGGGATCCCAGGACGGTCAGGTTCAAGTATGGAGCCCTCATAGTGAGTGCTTCAATCCTGCCTTTGCTGTGGAGCGACACACTGCCCCAACTGCTGGTGTGATGATCTGGGGTCGCATATGACAGTAGTCACCCCTAGTAGTGATACGAGGGACACTAACAGCTCAGTGTGCAGGACATGCCAGCACGTGCGCCAATCCAGCATGTATGGGACCGGTTGGGATGCCAGCTTTGGCAACTTCTGTGTGTGCAGGATCTACATGCCGAGCTGTAACATCTGTGGGCAAAAGTGCCGCAGGATACCATACATAACCTGTGTGCCTCCATGTACAACCATATCTCATCTTGTATCCAGGCTAGAGGCCGTATCTCATTTTGTATCCAAGCTAGAGGCTCAACTGTATCTCATCTTGTATCCAGGCTGGAGGCCACATCTCATCTTGTATCCAGGCTGGATGCTGTATCTCATCTTGTATCCAGGCTGGACGCTGTATCTCATCTTGTATCCAGGCTGGACGCTGTATCTCATTTTGTATCCAAGCCTAACCATATCTCATCTTGTATCCAGGCTGGAGGCCATATCTCATCTTGTATCCAGGCTGGAGGCCATATCTCATCTTGTATCCAAGCTAGAGGCTCAACTGTATCTCATCTTGTATCCATAATCCATGCCAAACCATATCTCATCTTGTATCGAGGCTGGAGACCGTATCTCATCTTGCATTCAGGCTAGAGACTGTATCTCATTGTGTATCCAAGCCCAACCATATCTCATCTTGTATCCAAGCCCAACCATATCTCATCTTGTATCCAGGCTGGAGGCCATATCTCATCTTGTATCCAAGCTACCTGCGGCCAACAGGCTCCTATATCCTCCTCTCAATTGTACAGTTTTCCCCAATAAACTTCTCCTTTCACTGTAATATTGTAATCACTTCCATATATCATCATTCATCCAGCTTCATTCCAACAGCTTCTTCTTGCTACAGTATTTGTTTTGTCAATGAATATACTGTACACACACACACATATATATATATGTATATTGCATGTGTGTGTATATACACATACACACACAAATTTGACACAGAAAGGGTTAAACCGGCATGATGGGAACTAACGTTTATTGGGTAATTACTGCTGCCTGTGTACTTCCTAATTTGGCTGCTTTTCATCTCAAACTGAAGGTGAAAAGTGACTTTTATAAACCATGTGCGGTACGAGCGGCTGCGGGTACTGTTGCTTTAAATCACACACAGCTGTAAGGGATCACTGACACTCATGGGAGACGTGCTCGGGGGGCGATGGCCTTCTGGGGAAGGGCAGTGACAAAGCCCCCGGTACCAGCTATTCTTCTGGCCTAATCTTGTGTTAATCACTTTATTTTTTCTCTGCCTCCTATGCGGTCACTATTGTTTTCACTCGCACTGGAAAGGAAGGGAGGAATTACTGGTGTGTTTGTGTTCCCAATCATCCGAATACACTGATATTACACGTACGAAGGTGATAACGGACAGACGGGGGGGGGGATCTGAATACCGGGACATTATCACATGAAAAGCAGGCTGAAACTTTCACAGGTCACTTCAATCACTATTAAGTTGGTCCATTTTGTGATCAGAGTCAAGTCAATCACAGGGCGTCCCAGCGATCACCTGTAACAGCCAGTGTTCTATTTACCTACAGCGCCGCCACAGTTCAAAGGGAGCATTACACAATTCCTATGAAAATTAATCAGCTGCCCATATAATGAATGGATGTGCAGGGACCTTCATGTTCTTTACAGCTATTCTCCATTCTGCTTAATAGACGAGGGTCTTAAAGGGGCATGGCATTTCAAATGAAGTATAATTGCAATATACATGCAGTAAAAATACGGTAAGTTTTCAATCTACATTACATTTTCCTCTCTGATAGCGCCCCCCGCAGTTTATCCTTCTGGTCCACCTTGTCCTGCATTCAGCGGTGGACAGACATGCTCAGTAGCTTCCCTGCTCCCTTCCTCCTCTCACAGCCGGCATAGTGATCTCATAGTGAAGAGGCCCATTCATTCATCCTAACTTCTAAATTCATAGAAACATATAGCGGCATGTCGCGGTAGACAGTGGAGAAGGAAATTGCATTGCACAGCGTAGTGCTATTTATTAGTGCGATGGCTGGAGATGTATGTGAGGGGAGGAAAGGGTTAACAAGAGCTGAGTGCAATGCACTCCTGGGAAATAAAGGTGCTGAGCTGAATTGTCACGTGGGATGAGCTGCTGCCCGCCCACAGAAACTGAAGAGACCAGAGCTGCAGAGAGGTGAGTAAAGAGATAATAATGGTAAAAATTACACTGGAGAGCAGGTTTTTTTTTTGCAATCATTTCGTTAAAATAATGTCGTGCATTAGGCCAGTTTCACACCAGCATTTATCTTAACAGTCTGCCAGATCTGCACTACGGCAAATATGCCGAGAGGCGGCCGGACAAAAGCAGCGGAACAGTCTGCCGGAAAAGATAAACGCCAGTGTGAAACTGGCCTTACTCCAGATTTTTTATTTTATTTCATGGCACCACATGTATAAACTTAGAAATCCAGACTAGGGTATTTAATAAAGGGCCTTATAACCCCACCATCCCCTTTTAACCACAGATATCAGGCATCACATGGGAATCTGCATTCAGATCCCCGTTTTCTCTTATGTTTTAAAAATATCAAACAAACAATTTATAGACATAAATTGTCAAATACAGGAAAAATAAGAAATAATGTACATAAAATACTGCTCCTGAAAGTGCCCAGGAGGCGAGGCTTGACCGTGAAATTCGCTCTGCTCTCTCCTTTGAGCTGAGTGTCAGCTGTGGTGGTCTCCTGGCTGGATGCTACAATGGTCGTTCAGAGCAGAGGGGATCGGCTGTGAAGCAGCTTAATGCAGAGTTCACTTCACAGTCAAGCTCCTCCTCCGAGGCACTTACATAAGTAGAATCTGGCAGAATAAAATTTCCTATTCTCACTACTCCTGATGATAAAAGTTCCACTGAAAGGATGTTTGTCCTATTCTCCCTAGCTCCTACCTAGAGCTGCCAGCAGTTAACTATGGTCAAAACTGCTGACAGACTCACTTTTATGAGCGTATGATCCGGGGGTGTCATCACACAATGATTGCTAATTTATGCATGCTGAGCAGGGTCCATTTTACTAGAAATATCAACCAACAATAAGCTTCAACAATTTGGGACCTCCAGGGATCATTTATGGAGAAACCATCATGTTCAATTCTCCAGCGGCGCCATGATGATGAAGCATCCCGTGGCGCCTATTGAGAAACTGCTGGTCTGTGTAACACATGTGCCGGATATTTGAGAGGGGGATGATGTTTGCACCTGTTCTCTGCCCCAGCTAATGGATGGTGGTCCCAAATGTGGGACTGTCTCCTACCAAGTCATATGAGAATAGCGTCAGTCTTAGGGCTCATGCACACAACCGTGGTTGGCCAGTGTCCATATTGCGGCCCACAAACAGTGTAATGGGCACCGACTGTTTCACGTTGGCGGACCCATTCAATCCGGGAGGTGTGGTGCGGAACTTATTCTATATTTTTTTTTGTGGTGCAGACGGGTTGCGGACACATTTAAGTTGAATGGGTCTGCATCCGTCTGCGCCAGCCATACAAATGGCACCCGTGGGCACAGCAATTATTGTTGTCCCCAATGCACAGAACGGGCAGCACATGGTCATGTGCATGAGCCCTTACGCTGGGGTTGCAAAATACAAAAAAGGGGCTGTAGTCGTATTGCACATCAGCTACACTGACTTGATTAGAACACAGCCTATGCATATACGGCTCTGTTCAGACTGCCGTCAGTGGATTAGAGCAGAAAAGAATATCGTTGCAGGCAGTGTTATTCTTACAGGCAAAATGACAGCGTCTGAGAGTCCCACATAAGTGGATTGGGTTTCACAGGCACCAACGGTATCGTTCATCGTTTCTGGGCGGAAGATCTCCGTTTAGGCCGCGCCATCTGGTGCCCAGAAACGATGATTGATGTGCCTGCAAGAACGACAGGCTCACCCGATGAACCAGCGTTTCGTTCGTTCATCAGGTAATCGGCGGCACATTTAGACGGGCAGATTGTCGGGAACGAGCTTTTTTGCAGGAACAGTCATTCCCGATAATCTGCCCGAAAATCCAGGCCGTTAGAGCGGCAATAGCTTTGGAAAAAAAGAACTTTTTCCTGTCTAATCTCATAAAACCCCTGTAATACTTGGCAGTGCTGGCGTCCCGTGCACCAACATATAATATCTCGTTGGTTGCTGTGTTGAAATACAGCAACAGACAGAACATGGAAAAAAACTACCACGTATGAGCTCGGCCTTAATAAGCCAATCAGAGCCCATTCACAGCAGAACATCGCGGTGTATTCGACAGAACAGAGACTCGGTCTAAGAATCCTGGATCCGTCACCAGCAGCTTCATGGCAGGAGGTTTTTATAGATTTCGCCTTTGTCCAGAAATGTCACTTTTACCACCACTGAAGCATGCGAAGAATTACACAAATTCATCATTTTCATTTATTCTATCATTATCTGATTTACCTTTAAGGGAATTTCTGGTTTAGAAAATCCACTTCAAATGTCTTTTTAGGGCATCCTGACTTCATAAAATTACCCCGAGAAGAAGGCAGCTTCAAAAAGCGTCTTGCTGGAGGACCCAGCATGTCCATGAGTTACGTATACAGTCCATGTACTTCTAAGGGCACCATGTTATGCTTCATTCCCCCTGCGGAGGCGCTGCAGAGGAATTCAGCATTTGATACTGCGTTCCGCTGCTGAGTAGGCTGATCACCGGGGATCCCAATGGTGGGACATTCGGAAATTAGCTTATCTTGGGGGTACTCACTAACGAGAAAAGGGATAGTCCAAAAAGGGCAGACAGTTTAAATGGGGTATCCCATGATTAATATAGAAAACATTAACACCAGACATCATATAGTACATGCCAATCTCTTTCTAACAAAGCCAGAACCAGCCCTGTACCTCACATGGATCCAGAGATCGTGGGCATGTTCATCTGCTGCAGCTCACAGTCTATTGAGGGGGTGTCCCTTCTGCTGCAACTCTCTCTTTCTCGCTATCCCAGCTCAGGGGGCATGTCCTATTTGCTGCAGCTCTCCCGCTATCACAGCTCGGGGAGGGGTGTTATGTCTTTTCTGCTGCAGCTCACTCCTTATCACAGCACAGGGGATGTGTCCTCTCTGCTGCAGCTCGCTCCTTATCACAGCACAGGGGACGTGTCCTTTCTGCTGCAGCTCACTCCTTATCACAGCTCAGGGTGCGTGTCCTTTCTGCTGCAGCTCCCCCTATCACAGCTCGGGGGGCGTGTCCTTTCTGCTGCATGTGTGACCACTTTAGCGATGTTATTGAGGTGGATAGAGAACTAAGCAGATCAAACAGCAGGTGGCGCTATACAGAGGCATTTTATTAAATCACTCAGTAGCTATACTAAATTACAATAGTATTCAGATCCTGGTGCTGGTTTGAAAAATAACATAGTATATAAGGCTGTAAAAGACATTTGTCCATCCAGTTTGGCCTGTTATCCTGCGGGTTGATCCAGAGGAAGGCAAAAAAATATATATATGTGAGGTAGAAGCCAATTTTCCTCACTTTAGAGGAAAAAAATTCCTTCCCGACTCCAATCAGGCATCAGAATAACTCCCTGGATCAGCGACCCCTCTCTAGTAGCTATAGCCTGTAATATTATTACGCTCCAGAAATACATCCAGGCCCCTCCTGATCTCTTTTAGCGATCTCCCATCACCACCTCCTCAGGCAGAGAGCTCCATAGTCTCACTGCTCTTACCGTAAAGAATCCTCTTCTATGTTTGTGTACAAACCTTCTTTCCTCCAGATGCAGAGGATGTCCCCTCGTCACAGTCACCATCCTGGGGATAAATAGATGATGGGAGTGATCTCTGTACTGACCCTTGATATATTTATACATAGTAATTAGATCTCCTCTCAGTCGTCTTTTTTCAGACGTGAATAACCCTAATGTTGATAATCTTTCAGGGTACTGTAGTTGCCCCATTCCAGTTATTACTTTAGATTCCCTCCTCTGAACCCTCTCCAGCTCAGCTATGTCTGCCTTGTTTACAGGAGCCCAGAACTGTGCACAGTCCTCCATGTGTGGTCTGACCAGTGATGTGTAAAGTGGTAGGACTATGTTCTCATCACGGGTGTCTATGCCCCTTCTGATGCAACCCCTTATCTTATTGGCCTTGGCAGCAGCTGCCTGACACTGGTTTCTACAGCTTAGTTTGCTGTTCACCAAAATTCCTAGATCCTTTTCCATGTCAGTGTTACCGAGTGTTTTACCATTTAGGGCTCATGCACACGACCGTTGTTTTTCACAGATCTGTTCCGTATCAGGGCATAGCATTTCTACAGTATGGATCCGCAAAATACAGATAATATACGAATGTGTTCTGTATTTTTTGCGGCTCCATTGACTTGAATGGGGCCTCGGACCGTGATTTGCAGACAATAATAGGACATGCACTACTGTTTTGCGGAATGGAAATACGGAAACGGAATGGACACAGAGTACCGTCTATTGTTTTTGCGGACCCATTGAAGTGAACGGTTCGCATACGGTCAGCAAAAAATAATAATAATGGAACGGAAGCGAAAAGAAAATATGTTCGTGTGCATGAGGCCTAAGTATGTACGGGTGACTTGCATTATTCCTTTCCATGTGCATAACCTGCCATTTGTCAGTGTTAAACCTCATCTGTGACTTCTCTTCCCAAACCGCCAATCTATCCAGATCCATCTGTAGCTGTATACTGTCCTCTGTAGTATATATACAGTATACTGTCCTCTGTAGTATATATACAGTATACTGTCCTCTGTAGTGTGTATATACAGTATACTGTCCTCTGTAGTATATATATATATATACAGTATACTGTCCTCTGTAGTGTATATATACAGTATACTGTCCTCTGTAGTATATATATATATACAGTATACTGTCCTCTGTAGTATATATATATATATATACAGTATACTGTCCTCTGTAGTATATATATACAGTATACTGTCCTCTGTAGTATATATATACAGTATACTGTCCTCTGTAGTATATATATATATATATATACAGTATACTGTCCTCTGTAGTGTATACAGTATACTGTCCTCTGTAGTATATATATACAGTATACTGTCCTCTGTAGTATATATATATATATATATATATATATATATATACACACAGTATACTTTCCTCTTCAGTGTTAATTACTTTACACAGTTTAGTGTCATCTGCAAAAATTGTTACTTTACAATGCAAGCCTTCTACAAGATCATTAATAAATATATTGATGAGTAGAGGGCCCAGTACTGACCCCTGTGGTACTCCACTAGTGACAGTGACCCCTCCAGTACTGACCCCTGAGGGACCCCACTAGTGACAGTGACCCGATCTGAGTATTTACCATTAATAACCAAAAATGTAGAATATTTTTAGCGGGTCTGTAATGTTAAAATAACAGGGGACAAATGACCAGATAAGAACTATTTGTACTGCAGAGGGAAAAGCATCTTGCAGTGTTTTGCGCGTCTGTTGTCTCTGATTTTCATCTCATTTCATGTCATTTACACAAAATGAAATCCCGCTGGTTTTCACTTTTGATTTTCATTTCATTTGCATCCAGACAATGTCCATCAAAGATTCGGATTCACTTTCTAATAACATTTTAGCCAATAAAAGGTTATTTACCTGTGTAAGGAAAAAACAGTTTCTTGCTTTCTCAAGATCTCTGTTTGCTGTCATTGGATAAAAATCTGTCCTAGTCATATGATGGACACACAGGTGCACGGCTCATTACAAGACACAGCCCTGATTACTGTACTGTAAGCCAAGCACCTGGGTGTCCATGACGTTAACGCGACAGGTTTATATCCAATAGAAGTAAACAATAAAGGTTCCTATTGACAGCAAGTAGAGATCTTGAAAACAATGAGAACTTGTAACAGAAAGCATATCTATAGATGTATAACTTTTCTATGTAGAAGGATGTACTAAGATCCCCATTAATCGCTGAGGCCGCCAGCTGACTCTTGTGTTCCTTCTTCTTCTGCCCGGTTTTGCTCGGGTCCTGAGCGAGCGGTGTATGGAGTCCGATATGAATCCGTACATTGCTCACTCTGCCCCATGAAAAGTTATGTCTGGGGACCTGTCGCACCGCTAACCTTGGCCCCATCGCCTGCAAAGAAAGCATGCAAGTGCAGCTTGGACGCTTTTACTGCTGGTCTACAACTGGGAAGGGGCCCCTTCTGTGCAGCTGAATTGGCTGCGCAGGCGCTATCCCATAGTCATTTCTTCAGCCAGCAGGGACCTCAAGCATTTTCTTGGTTTGTGCAGTGGTAAAGTCCCCCCCTGCCCACCTACATCTCATCAGCATGGCAGTGTCGACAGTAGGACATCCACCGATCTGATATTGAAGGTCCTTCCTAAGATAAGGCCATCGATATACCAATCCTGGAAAACTCCTTTAAGTGTCAGGACTGACTCACTGAAATTCCGGGGCCAAGCATATGTACAGTAGTGACCTTCTGCGCGTCGATTCGGCTCCATGGGGAACAATGCGGCATTCAGTGCATCTGGAAGGATAAAAACTGCTGATTCGGCATTCCCACCAGAATGGCACAGCGCTCCACTACGCCCCCCCGAAGAATTCAAGGAAGTCCCGACCGGCCCCACATGGCAACGCTGTGAAAAGCTTTAATTGTGTGACAGGCGCAAATGAAAAAATGACTGGAATTTGAAATGTTTCCTAACAAACAATAATCAAATGGTGTAAGAGCCGATTGTGCTGGACGAGGCCTCGTCACCACACGGCCTGTGCAATTAATAGGAATTTGCGGATAATGATGGCGTCCGTGTGCCATTATCACATTTCTAAGGCATGTGGGGTTTACGATATTGTCTAATGTCTATGGGGGCTGCCAGGTGACCTTCAAAGGTCTGCATGGGTTGATGGCGGGCCGGTAACGAGCAATAAGAGACGATATACAAGTATCCGCGCTCGTTTAATGGTGGCCCAAAGTGAAACGGGGATGAACGATCGCTATTTTGATCATTTCGCCATCCGGTTTACACGGGGCTGCCGACAAATGCTCGTTTGTTGGCCGATTGGATCTTTTATGCAGCTGCAAAAATAATTATTTGTCGGCAGGGGATGGGGCTGCAGGCAATATGCAAACTGCATAGGGGATGAACGATCGTACTAACGAATAAGGATCATTCATCCCCTATGCAGTTCACTGTCCAAATTGCGGACCACAAGGCACCGACCGTAGAGCTGCCATATGCAGATGCAGGACCTATTCACTTGAATGGGGTCTGCGATCCGCATCCGACGATCCGAACTGCAAAAAAGTAGTGCATGCAGTACTTTTTTGCGGTGCGGAGGCATGGACAGAAAACCCACGGAAGCACTCCGTAGTGCTCTCGTGGGGTTCCGTGCCTCCATTCCGCACCTTCCAGATTGCGGACCCATTCAAGTGCACAAAGGGCCGGTGCCCATATATTCCGGATCCGCTGTTATATGGGGCAACATGGGCACTGGCCGACAACAGAATTTCTTCACAGACTTCCATGATTTGTGATTCCATGTGGAAATTCGCAAGATAAATCTACAGCGAAAACGTTGCAAATTCCGCAAAGGAAAATTCACAGCTAACAGATCAGCACGCCTTCGCAAATTACCGTGAAGGATTTTCAGGTGTATTTTTACATGTCATACATTTTAGTGCCCCCCATAACAGAATTTTGCCACAGCGACCACCAAAAACAGGGCCAGCTATAGTGCCCCTACAACAGTGCAGTGCTCACACTGTACCTTCAACATTTCCAGCCACAGTGGCCGCCATAGTGCCCCCATAACAGTGCCAGGTACCGCACCATATAACAGTGTCAGCCCTATCAGAGTGCTTCTGGTGATGCCGATGTCTGAATTTCTATAATCTCCCCACGAACAAAAGGATTGGTCATATTGAAATGCAAATTCCCATCCTCATCTCGCCTGACACCTGCCATCAGGCAGGGGCGCACCGCCGATGAGGTGCCACCTAGGGGCGGAGGGGGGGATGGAGGCAGGGCCGTGAGCAATGAGCTCTTCTATTTGGAGGTGCTCATCTCTCAACTCTATCGCCATCCATACCGGTGGACCCCAAGCATTATAACATATTTAAACGGGTTGTTTCTTTACAGCAATGTAGGGGATAGGCAGGGCCGGTGCTATAATAAGGCCGGGCAAGCGGCTGCTTTAGGGCGCACCCGGCGCTGAGAAGGGGTGGGCGGAAAAAGAAACTTGTGCTGCCGGCCACCCGCCCCAGCCTGCGTGTGCCGTGCAGCCCCGGCCCTCACTCACAGCGTGGCACGGCAACACGGTCAGGGGGTCAGGCCAGGGGTGTAACTGGCGAGTGGCGCCGGGGCGGCAGCAAAGGGACTGGAGCTGTTGTGGTGAGTCACTACCTGCCGTAGGTGAAGGTGATGAGCGCAGAGAGCGCGCATAATGTTTATTTACTGTTAGTCTGCCTGGGGGGCGGGGGGCCCTGGATGACATGATGGCTGGGGGGGGGGGGGGGGAGTGGGGACAGTCATGTCTGTAGTCTGTCTGTGCCATGGGAGAAATGTGACATGGGGGGTGGTGGGGATGATATGCCAATGCAATGGGGGGGGGGGGGGGGGTGTGACACAATAGAGGGTGATGTGAACTAAAAAGGAGGGGGTGATGTGACGGAGGGGGGAGAAATGTGACATGGAGGGCGGAGAAATGTGACATGGAGGGGGGGGGAGAAATGTGACATGGAGGGCTGATGTGACATGGAAGGGGAGAAATGTGACATGGGGGGCATGATGGCAGACATATGGGGAGGGCATGATGGCAGACATATGGGGAGGGCATGATGGCAGACATGGGGAGGGCATGATGGCAGACATATGGGGAGGGCATGATGGCAGACATATGGGGAGGGCATGATGGCAGACATATGGGGAGGGCATGATGGCTGACATATGGGGAGGGCATGATGGCTGACATATGGGGAGGGCATGATGGCTGACATATGGGGAGGGCATGATGGCTGACATATGGGGAGGGCATGATGGCTGACATATGGGGAGGGCATGATGGCTGACATATGGGGAGGGCATGATGGCTGACATATGGGGAGGGCATGATGGCTGACATGGGGAGGGCATGATGGCTGATATGAGGGGGGGCATGATGGCTGATATGAGGGGGGGCATGATGGCTGATATGAGGGGGGGCATGATGGCTGACATGGGGGGGCTGATCTGCGGTCTGATTAACATTGGGGGTCTGATTGCTGGTCTGACCTGAGGTGTAATGGAAAATATTTTTTCTTATTATCCTCCTCTAAAACCTAGGTGCGTCTTATGGGCCGGTGTGTCTTAAAGGGTGAAAAATACGGTCCTCAAACCAGCGATTGTCTGAAGCAGAGCGAAGATACCAGGACCACACAGAGGAGAAGCCAGCTGCTGCAGACGGGACCAGGGCAGGTGAGCTGCGGGGGTGGGGGGGTGGACGCCAAAATGTAGATTCGCTTGTGTTGGCAAAAATCCTTGCACCGGCCCTGGGGATAGGGAATAAGTGTCTGATCAGCAGGGGTCCGACTGCTGGTGTACCCAGTGGTCGATACAACAGGCGCTCATGTTCCCCCACTTAGGAACACGCATGTCGGCTCTGTGGGGCTGCTGGAGATAGCCGAGTGCTTGTCCCATAGAGCTAAATGGAGCAGAAGCATGGGTGTCTGCAGCTCCTTCCAGACTGGAGAGCACAGGCCTCTATTCTAGTAACCGCTCAGGGGCCCCAGTGGTCGGACCCCAGCCGATCAGACACTAATCTCCTATCCTGTGGACAATATTAACTATATGGAGAGCAGTTGTGACGTAGAAATAAACCCATACCTGCAGAAAATCTACTTAAACCAATCACTTTTTATTAGCCTTTATTTGCAGCCCGACAAAAGAAAAGACGCCATAAAATAGCCCTACCGAAAATCAGCCCCTCTAATTGATGGGTCCCCCCCCCCCCCGCTGCGCCCTTCTGGTTTCTATTCATCAGGTCTGATAGGGTAATCGGGAAGTGGAATTTATGAGCCGCCATAAAAAGAAATGAAAATGCTGGAAGAAAAAAAAAAAAAAAAAAAGGAACTAAACAGAAAAGAAGAATGTAACAAACGAGAACCATATGTATCAATATGTATCAGAGCGGATTCCATTATCTCCTCGGTTACAGCCTTGATTAGGAGGTAGCGGGGTCTGCAGACAGCGATCCCCACGTACGGGAGGCAGGTGACTGCATGTACGGAGACATCAGGAAGACTCTGCAGACGGCCCACACAGGGAGGCGCCCGGGGACTGATAAGCTCATGGCAGTAACGCAACAGGTTATCTGCCAGCTCTCTTTGATGCCATCTGTATTACAGTTGCTCAGTAAAAGGACATGATGCCACTTGTGCAAATGCGCGGGAGCTGTAACGGCCAATCAGATCATGGCTTAAGGCTCATGCTACACAGTAAGGAGCAAAATCACAGACCCGATGCAACTTCGGTTTCTCATTGGCGGAAAAAAGTAGCAAATGACCTTACGATAATTCCATAATTATAGATACAGACATCTCTGCTATAGTCACATGATCATTTGCCTCAATCATGCTCGATTCTAGTGCAACCTCTGGTCTGTTGTTTTGCTGCTGCTCACCAAATGGCCACTAGAGGGAGCACGGCCGCTTACTGCATACAGTTTTATTATCGAGTTTAATGTATAAATCTGTATGCCCTGAGCTCCCCCTAGTGGTGGATGCAGGTAGACAGACTTTACTGAATACTGGTATATTATTGAGTTTAAAGGGTTTCTGTCACCTGAAAAATGGGTATTAACCTGGCTGACATTTGCGATGTGCTAATGTCAGCTGAACATCATAGGCGTGCGCACGGGGTGTGCCGGGTGTGCCTGGGCACACTCTAATAGGTTCGTCACCTCCATGCGCACTGCCCCCCAGCCTATTTCCCTGTCTGTTTTGCTGGCTGCCGCCGCCCGCCGCGCTGTCGATTCATTTACAATATCTGGCTGTGGGCTGCCGGCGGGCGGTGGCTAGTATTCAAATAGGGGGCGGAGTCCCGGACCCGGCAGAGGCAGAGAGGGAGTGCGTGCTGTGCGGCGCAGGCTGAGTTGACGTTGACGTCACGTCACGCTGCATCTGAATAGTAGTACCCTGCCTGCGCGCCTGGCCGTCTGCTAGCTGGTGAGGTGAGGGCTGGGCATATAAAAAAAGTAGTATGTACCCCCCCGTCCCACAGTGCTACGAATCCTCTGTTGTCGCCTGTATTATCCTGATACCCCTCAGTTATATAATATATCTGAGGGGTATCAGGGTATAGGAGGAGGGGGTCCATACAGGAGCCGTCTATAGAGGAGGGGGTCCATACAGGAGCCGTCTATAGAGGAGGGGTTCATACAGGAGCCGTCTATAGAGGAGGGGTCCATACAGGAGCCGTCTATAGAGGAGGGGTCCATACATGAGCCGTGTATAGAGGAGGGGGTCCATACATGAGCCGTGTATAGAGGAGGGGGTCCATACATGAGCCGTGTATAGAGGAGGGGGTCCATACATGAGCCGTGTATAGAGGAGGGGGTCCATACATGAGCCGTGTATAGAGGAGGGGGGTTGCATACATGAGCCGTGTATAGAGGAGGGGGTCCATACATGAGCCGTGTATAGAGGAGGGGGTCCATACATGAGCCGTGTATAGAGGAGGGGGTCCATACATGAGCCGTGTATAGAGGAGGGGGTCCATACATGAGCCGTGTATAGAGGAGGGGGTCCATACAGGAGACGTGTATAGAGAAGGGGGTCCATACATGAGCCGAGTATAGAGGAGGGGTCCATACATGAGCCGAGTATAGAGGAGGGGTCCATACATGAGCCGTGTATAGAGGAGGGGTCCATACATGAGCCGTGTATAGAGGAGGGGTCCATACATGAGCCGTGTATAGAGGAGGGGGGTCCATACATGAGCCGTGTATAGAGGAGGGGGGTCCATACAGGAGCCGTGTATAGAGGAGGGGGGTCCATACAGGAGCCGTGTATAGAGGAGGGGGTCCATACAGGAGCCGAGTATAGAGGAGGGGTCCATACATGAGCCGTGTATAGAGGAGGGGGTCCATACATGAGCCGTGTATAGAGGAGGGGGTCCATACATGAGCCGTGTATAGAGGAGGGGGTCCATACAAGAGCCGTGTATAGAGGAGGGGGTCCATACATGAGCCGTGTATAGAGGAGGGGGGTTGCATACATGAGCCGTGTATAGAGGAGGGGGTCCATACATGAGCCGTGTATAGAGGAGGGGGTCCATACAGGAGCCGTGTATAGAGGAGGGGGTCCATACATGAGCCGTGTATAGAGGAGGGGGTCCATACAGGAGACGTGTATAGAGGAGGGGGTCCATACAGGAGCCGAGTATAGAGGAGGGGTCCATACATGAGCCGAGTATAGAGGAGGGGTCCATACATGAGCCGAGTATAGAGGAGGGGTCCATACATGAGCCGTGTATAGAGGAGGGGTCCATACATGAGCCGTGTATAGAGGAGGGGGGTCCATACATGAGCCGTGTATAGAGGAGGGGGGTCCATACAGGAGCCGTGTATAGAGGAGGGGGGTCCATACAGGAGCCGTGTATAGAGGAGGGGGGTCCATACATGAGCCGTCTATAGAGGAGAGGTCCATACAGGAGCCGTGTATAGAAGAGGGGTCCATACAGGAGCCGTGTATAGAAGAGGGGTCCATACAGGAGCCGTGTATAGAAGAGGGGTCCATACAGGAGCCGTGTATAGAGGAGGGGGGTCCATACAGGAGCCGTGTATAGAGGAGGGGGGTCCATACAGGAGCCGTGTATAGAGGAGGGGGGTCCATACAGGAGCCGTGTATAGAGGAGGGGTCCATACAGGAGCCGTCTATAGAGGAGAGGTCCATACAGGAGCCGTATATAGAGGAGAGGTCCATACAGGAGCCGTGTATAGAGGAGGGGGTCCATACAGGAGCCGTGTATAGAGGAGGGGGTCCATACAGGAGCCGTGTATAGAGGAGGGGGGGTCCATACATGAGCCGTGTATAGAGGAGGGGGGTCCATACAGGAGCCGTCTATAGAGGAGAGGTCCATACAGGAGCCGTGTATAGAAGAGGGGTCCATACAGGAGCCGTGTATAGAGGAGGGGGGGGTCCATACAGGAGCCGTGTATAGAGGAGGGGGGTCCATACATGAGCCGTATATAGAGGAGGGGGGTCCATACATGAGCCGTATATAGAGGAGGGGGGTCCATACATGAGCCGAGTATAGAGGAGGGGTCCATACATGAGCCGTGTATAGAGGAGAGGTCCATACATGAGCCGTGTATAGAGGAGGGGGGTCCATACAGGAGCCGTGTATAGAGGAGGGGGGTCCATACAGGAGCCGTATATAGAGGAGGGGGTCCATACAGGAGCCGAGTATAGAGGAGGGGTCCATACAGGAGCCGAGTATAGAGGAGGGGTCCATACATGACCTGTGTATAGAGGAGAGGTCCATACATGAGCCGTGTATAGAGGAGGGGGGTCCATACAGGAGCCGTCTATAGAGGAGGGGGGTCCATACAGGAGCCGTGTATAGAGGAGAGGTTAAGAAAAAGCACCTGAGTAATGTTTTTTTAGTGTCACTGTTCCGTCCATGCGGTCACGCACTGTCACACCCCCGCAGTCCATCCTTAGACCCGCTGTCAGTATATAATGCCCGTCTTCCATACTTCTCCGCTCTCGCTATAGAATGCTTGGAGTTTACAGTTCGGCCGCCGACATCCCTACGCCTCTCTAGCGCCCCCGCTGTCTGTTCCGGGAATCACACCCGATCCCGCGTCCCAGCAGCGCTGTCTCCCGTCACTGCTGCTCCAACATTTTTTTTCTTCATCTGGTCACACCTCCGCTATGACGTCACTGAGCCCTCTAAGCCACGCCTTTTCCTGAACCCACCCCCTTGAACTCTTCCCTCCTATAAGACAGTGTCCTGAAGCCCCGCCCATTCTGCGCTCTGATTGGCCGTCTTCCTTGTCTGTCACTCGGAGCTCGGAGCCGTCCGGCTCCGCCCTGACTGTTAGTCGCGGAGGAGGAGGCCAGAAAACAAAAACAATCGTTCGGCGCCGCCATCTTGGCCCGGGCTCCGTGAAACTGAATGGGCAGCGATGAGAGGACTCGGCCTGAGGAGGAGGCGTCTTGTAGGCCGGACACGCAGCGCGGCCTCTGAGCGGCCTCACCGGAGCCAGTGACTGGGGACAGGCCTGTGACCGAGCACCGAGAGGAGACCTCCCTGATCCCGTCCTCGCCTCTGCCTCCCTCTCCAGTGTCTGTGTTCTCGCCGCCACCCCCGGGACATGGGGGCCCCGCTCTCCCGGCTGCTGCTGCTTCTCACTCTGCCCTCCGGTTGGTGACCCGGCGCCCGGCGGAGCTCCCCCTCCCCCTCTTATTATCACCCTGATTATTATTGTACCGTGTGGATCTATCTCCGGAGCCATGGGAGCCGCCACCAAGCTGGCCTTCGCGGTGTTCCTGATCTCCTGCTCGTCAGGTAAGAGCTCTGTGTGTGACACACGTGTGTACAGGGATCACAGGAGATCCACAGGCTGCGTGCAGGGATCACAGGAGATCCACAGGCTGCGTGCAGGGATCACAGGAGATCCACAGGCTGCGTGCAGGGATCACAGGAGATCCACAGGCTGCGTGCATGGATCACAGGAGATCCACAGGCTGCGTGCATGGATCACAGGAGATCCACGGGCTGCGTGCTGGGATCACAGGAGATCCACAGGCTGCGTGCAGGGATCACAGGAGATCCACAGGCTGCGTGCATGGATCACAGGAGATCCACGGGCTGCGTGCATGGATCGCAGGAGATCCGCGGGCTGCGTGCGGGGATCGCAGGAGATCCGCGGGCTGCGTGCGGGGATCGCAGGAGATCCGCGGGCTGCGGGCGGGGATCGCAGGAGATCCGCGGGCTGCGTGCGGGGATCGCAGGAGATCCGCGGGCTGCGTGCGGGGATCGCAGGAGATCCGCGGGCTGCGTGCGGGGATCGCAGGAGATCCGCGGGCTGCGTGCGGGGATCGCAGGAGATCCGCGGGCTGCGTGCGGGGATCGCAGGAGATCCGCGGGCTGCGTGCGGGGATCGCAGGAGATCCGCGGGCTGCGTGCGGGGATCGCAGGAGATCCGCGGGCTGCGTGCGGGGATCGCAGGAGATCCGCGGGCTGCGTGCGGGGATCGCAGGAGATCCGCGGGCTGCGTGCGGGGATCGCAGGAGATCCGCGGGCTGCGTGCGGGGATCGCAGGAGATCCGCGGGCTGCGTGCGGGGATCGCAGGAGATCCGCGGGCTGCGTGCGGGGATCGCAGGAGATCCGCGGGCTGCGTGCGGGGATCATGTAAGGTCTACGCCATGTATACGGGGATCATGCAAGATCCACAGACTATATACAGGGGTTATGTCAGATCTACACACTGATGAGATCTAATGACTATATACAGGAATCGTGTAAGATGTACACACCAGATACAGGGGTCATGTCAGAGCTACACACTATATACAGAGATTATAAGAGATTTTCACACTGTATACAGGGATCTTGTAAGGCTACTTTCACACTTGCGTTTTGGGTGGATCCGTCATGGATCTGCAAAAACGGACCCATTACAATAATACAACCGCATGCATCCATCATGAATGGTTCCGTTTGTATTATTCGTAACATAGCCAAGACGGATCTGTCTTGAACTCTATTGAAAGTCAGATTGTGTCATAGAAAACGGATCCATTTGGCTCAGTTCCGTCAGACGGACACCAAAACGCTGCAAGTAGCGTTTTGGTGTCCGCTTCCAGAGTGGAATGGAGACGGAACGGAGGCAAACTGATGCATTCTGTGCGGATCCTTATGAACGGATCTCACAAACGGAAAGCCAGAACGCCAGTGTGAAAGTAGCCTAAGATGTACATAGTATATACAGGGGTCATGTGAGATCTGCACACACTGTATACAGGGATGTAAGAACAATATACTATACTGGGAGCTTAAAAGAGATCTATATGCAGGAATCATGTAGGAGCCACGCACATAGAGGTATATACTGTATACAGGGATCCGGTTAGGTCTCTGTACACACTATAAGCTCAGATCATGTATTAGATGTGTACACTGGTTATGTAAGATCTCTACACGGTATATACACGCCTCATGTACGGGATCCGCACACTATACTGGGATATGTATGTGCTGGTTACATGGGTACACGCTATGTACACTGGAATCATGTCCGATCAAGAGATGAAGTAAGAGATCTACACATGGTATATACACTGGTATCATGTAACATCTGTGCACACATTGTAGGCTGGGATCGGGTGAGAGATCGACTGTCCCTCCCTAGATTCATGTGACAGATCTAGTTGAAGGCTTGTACTGACTGCAGGGGATCCGTGTGTCTGACCCGCTCCTGTGTATTGCAGTAGATCTGACTAATATGTGATCTGTACATATTACTGCCACATGTATGGAGTAGTGTATACAGCGTTTAAACATGTCGCTGGGTGCTGCACCGGAGGGGTACGTGTAGGGGATGCCCGTGGGGCCCTCCGGGGCCAGTTACTTCTGTAGCACGTAGGTTGGTTTATATCTGGATGTAAACTAGCTGCTTCATGTAGTACTTTTTGGGGTACATAATAGTATGAAACTGTATGGGGTCATGTTGTGCTTCTGCGACTACACCCCCCATCATCACCCCCTAGATTTCGATGTCCATTGCAATGTATCACTCCCATCATGTTACATTTTACTGCGACTTCCTGCAACCTTTACCCAAGGAAGCATCATATGGAGAAGATCCAGAGCCCCAGTCCCCGCGTGTGTCGGTGTACGGGGTGCACGCGGTGTGTCAGTTTGGGGTTGCAGCTGACCCCCTCGCTTTTTGGGTCCACGTTCTCATCCTACGGGCCCCTGCTTCCATCCATAAGCGTGCTTTGCTGCCTTTCCAGTAGTGCCTGTCAGGTAAGCCTGCACTCATGCTATTAGCTGGGCCCCTGCCAGACTCCCAGATGTCCGCCCTCCGGAGCCTACGGCGTTAACCCCGCGCTGCCCGGCAGAACATTTCAGGACAGAGCTGGAAACTCAAACTTTTTTTTTTTTTCTTTCATGTATTGCCGTCTTATGATGGGGGCCCCCATCTTTCTTACAATTGCCGAGCTCGACACTCAAGCATTGTGCCCGCGTATCGGTGCAAGTAATGGCGGAACGCGGGGCCGCCAACGATACTGTACATTAAAAACAGCTGGAAGGGGAACGTCTGTTAGATGATCTGGCTGTAAGTGGTGTAAGCAGGTGGCCGGCTATAGGCAAACACGGAGCGCAAATCCTCCCGGTGACAGATATGTTGCTGCAGTTGCATTTCTCACGTAATGGAAGGTGACATTCCGGGGGGAGGGGGGGGGGGTGTTTCTCTCCCTAATTTTCTACCTCCCATCATTGCCTGGTGTGAGCATTTTTTTTGCATTTGTTGCTAGATGATCCGTGGATAGATCTCTTTGAGGCCCGGGCCACACACTGACTTTTGAGAGAGACTAAAAAAAATTGCATGCTGTTACAGTGTGGCGGTGCTAATGTTTTAGGCCGGGAGTAGCATGCAGTTTAGGTTTTGCAGCATCTTATATTGAATGGAAATGTTTTTTTCCTCTTTGGCACAGTTGCACCGGATCTCAGTCCAGCTGGCTGACAGGTCTGTGCCCCGTTTGAGCCAGTGGAGGCCTAAAGAGGGACCCCGGCTGCATCCGGCAGAGCTTTGAGGAGGACCTTTCAACTGGTTTCGGTCCAATAACTCGCCAGCGTCCCATTAGGCTGCTGGGGCTTTAGGGTTCCGGTTCTGCCCATATAAAATTTGTCTTCCCCTGCAAAGTATAGCAAATTCATTTTCAAACTTACTGGGAGAGGGGTCCGGGGTCGGCGTATGCAAGATGTGCTGTATTCACTGCGCATGCGCTCAACCTCTAAGTCAGGCATCCTCAAACTGCGGCCCTCCAGCTGTTGTAAAACTACAACTCCCACAATGCCCTGCTGTAGGCTGATACCTGTAGGCTGTTCGGGCATGCTGGGAGTTGTAGTTTTGCAACAGCTGGAGGGCCGCAGTTTGAGGATGCCTGCTCTAAGTCAAGGATCAGCAACCTTCGGCACTCCATCTGCTGTGAAACTACAACTCCCATAGGAATGACAGGAGGATTCTGGGAGTTGTGATTTCAGAACGCCACAGGTTGCTGATGCCTGCTCTAAGTTATCTTCATTTCCTATACTTTGCAGAGACGGACGAGTGGGCATGCTGGTGGTTTAGTGGTCCCAAACCAGGCGACCGTCTTCCCTCTTAACGCACTGTGAATCATGGACATGGGCTCGCCCACCATAACTGTCATGTTATAAATGTCAAAAAGTTGCACCACAGCTGCTCTTCTGTGTGCAGCTCTGTTATTCGTTTGATGAACCAGGAGGACCAGCATGAACAGTTCTCTATATGTGCTAGACAGGGCTGCATTGTGCTGAGTTGTGGGAGCACAGATTAAAGGGGGTGTCTGAGTTTCAATAAATAACTTGGACAGCCCCCTGTCACTGTGCTAAAATGATAAAAGAAGTCCTACTTTCCCTGTTTCTGCCCTGGCCGCTTCCAGTGATGAGCTCCGGGCCTCCCCCGCCACTTCCTGGCTGCAGCAGGGACACGGTTCACTGCGCAGCCAAGCCTTGGCCTCAGCAGTACACGGGCCATCGCCGTTAAGGCTGCAGCGGTGACCTGTGTGTATGGGGAGTATGGCTTCTTTTCTTATTTTAGATCACTTAAGGGGGCTTGGTGCGGACAACCCCTTTAATCACCATGGGGCTGCAGCATATATATGAGGTCCCTTTTAGGCAGCTGTGTGATCCCCGCTCATACATTATAGAGGGTAGCGGAGCGCTGCAGCCGCTCAACATTAAAGACTTTGGGGTTTGCGAACAGAAGGAATGTAAATGCGCCGTGTGAGAATTATCCGTCCCTCCAGCCGGCGGACTGGGTTCGGCTTCAGCGGCGCGGTGCCCAGTGCCATTCAGCTCTCCATTTCCCTCCTTACTCACGGTTAGTTAGGCCCCGCATTGTTGGCTAAGTGCAGACGTTCAGCTGCATTTGTAAAGCTTCACCTCTCTGAGCGCCGCTGAATGGATGCGTTTCCTTGTGGTTATTAAATAGAGGAGGGGGGTCTATAGTGGTATTGATTCCGCGCGGGTACGTCGCGTTGTGAAAGTGCAGGTTCTGCCAGATGGAGGCCGTACGCTTTGTTTAAAATGAAAAGCTTAAATCTTGATCAATTAGATTTTTTTATTTTATTTTTTGCTTCTTTAAGTGCCTAATATGTTTAATCATGGGTGAAACCAAGACGGTGAGAATCTCGCTGCACAGTCCTTTCTGCCGCCTTCTATTACGTCACGTAGCGGAGTATAGGCTCGGACATCCGCCGCCGCCTCGCATCAGGGCTTTCTCATCCTATGGATCTCCGATCAAATGTCTAAGAAAGTGTCCGCCCCATGAAAGGAAGAAAAGGACATGTTTGTCTCAATACATTGTTATGTGCCTGTCAGTCTGTACTGTCATTTTGGGCATTTGGGCGTTCTGTTCATGAAACTGGAAGCTCAGGATGAGCAGCACGGCAGAACTCTCCCATACTGGAGAAAGCTACAGGGTATAGAATAGAGGTGTACGTTTCATAGTGATTTTGTATTCTGTTTAGTGTCATGTGGATTTTCAGTTTGTGTCACTTTTTTTCGTTCGCTGCTTTTTTTTCTAAACAAACTGAGAAATTTGACACTTTCCCTCGGAGGCGACTTTGGGTTATTTCCTCACTTCCTGTCATGAAAATGGAGCTGCGTGATGTGTGTGTATATAAAAAGCACCATCACGGAGTGCGCATGTGGAGAATTTTAAGGTTAAATTCTGGCTTTATTTTTTTATTTATTTTTTCCCGATTTGGCAGGTTTTTGATTTCATGCTCACGACCATAGTTTTGGTCCGTGGCTGATCAGCATGACATGGATCCGTGTGACCTTTCCACAAATGATAGGACTTGTCCTATTCCCAACTGCAAAATGTATACGGTCGTGTGCACGAGGCTTTAGTCACCCAGTGTTTTATTCAAAAAACAACAAAAAAATAAATAAAATTTCCCTGTCTATGGGAAAAAATTCAAAGTGAAAAGACATGCTGGGATTTTAAAGAAGATGCCGGGAAGCGTTCTTAAAACACTGCATGTAGGCAAAAAATAATTTCTGGACGAATGCCTAAGGCCCCTTTCAGACGGGCAGGTGTCGCGCTGCGGACTCGCAGCACAGCACCCGTCCTGACCTCCCAGCACTGCCGGGGCCCTGCATAGCATTATATTGATTTATGATGCTATGTAACCCTTACAGTTCTGGAATGTATTGGATGACACGGACAGCATTATGTCAGTGTTAGGCCTCATGCACACGACCGTTGTGTGTTTTGCGGTCCGCAAATTATGGATCCGCAAAACACGGATGGCGTCCGTGTGCCTTCCGCAATTTGCGGAACGGCTCGGACCGCCATTAATATAACTACCTATTCTTGAACGCGGACAAGAATAGGACAGGCTATATATATATATATATATATATATATATATATATATATATATATATATATATATATATATATATATAATTTTTTATTTTTTTTTGCGGACCAAGGAACGGTGCAATGGATGCGGAGAGCACACGGACTGCTGTCCGCATCTTTTGCGGCCCCATTGAAATGAATGGGTCGGCACCCGAGCCACAAAAACTGCCCCTCGGATGCGGCCCACAACAACGGTCGTGTGCATGAGGCCTAAGGGTGGATTTTCCAATGCGGCGTATTGCAGGACCAGCAGAGTGGAGGAGATTCTGACAGATGTCCACAACCTGCGGAAATTGGAAGCGCTTACACTGACGTGCGGCCGGATTTTAAAATCTGCAACATGTCTGTCTGTTTCGTGGCTTTTTGGCGCCGTTTAATGTGAGGGTGAAATCCGCAACCAAAATCGCAGTTTAGATCCGCAGAAGAGTGAAGTCCGCAGTGAAAATTCACGAAACAGGTTGTCACGCTGTGCCATTTAAAAGGCGCACCGCAGGTCAGTCCGTGAGCGGACAGTTTCTGCAGCCTTTAGAGGGGATATGTTAAATCTGCACGCGGTGCATGCAGCCAGAAGCGGATCCTGCACTGAGGCGAAACCCTTTCTTTACGTTTATTTTTGAATCCACTTCTGGTTTTTGGCGCAAAAATAAAAACTGCATGAAAAACTGCGTGTGTGGCTGCAGCCTGCAGGATTTCTGTGTAGGGCCATGGCGGACTGGTGGTGCATTTCAGCGCTGTGCAGACATGTTCCTTGGCTCCTGGATGGCGTTTTTTTTATTATTTGTGGAAATTGATGTTGGCATGTGTAACGTACGTTGCGGATCTGAAGCTGCTCGGCGTGCCGTGACTGGTCTGAGCGCTGCCATCATGACAAGCCAGTCGTTCTTCTCTGGAACCTTTTGCATAATGCGTGGGAGGTAACGGCCACCGTGTTACTTCTTTCTTCTATATTTTTTTTTGGGGGGGGGGGGGCATCATAGAGAATTCGGCTTTATAGTGAAATTGTTCTACTAGAGCCAGGCCTGCAGTGCGGCTTCTGTAAGGATGTTCTGTGGCAAGCTGCAGATTAAAGGGGGTCACCCCCGTCTTGGAGAGTGATGGTGTATCGGTACAGTATGCCACCACGTTATGATCTGTGGGGGTCTGATCTCTCCGGGTCCTCCAGCGAGCCTGAGAATGAACTGGTCACACTGCTGGTGCAGTTCACCCGACCGTGTGTGTTTTGTGGTCCGCAAACCACGGATACCGGTCATTGCTTAGGACCCCCTCTATAAGCCAGGTGGACTAGCAGTAACTCCCGCATTAGCAGACCTGGCCCGACCTCTCAAGGCAGATATATGTATGGCTGCAGCGCCCCCCGGTGATCACTGCTTATTGCTAAGGGTTTCCGATTCCGGCTTCAATTTTAGGAGTTTTCATAGTGAGATGACCCCAGGGTACGGTTCAATCCAACTTTCTATTTGGCCGCTTTTTCCAATGATTTTTGTGGTCTCTTGGTGACTGACCATTTGCTTTAATTGCCCGTAGCGGACACTAGATTGTCACCTGTTAACGGCCCGTCCCGTCCGAGGTGACTCTCTCTGGGAGTTCAGTTCCAATGGGTTATAAAATCCCCAATTGTTTCGCAGTGCCGGCAGGCTGTTCCTGCATACAACGCCGAGCATTGGCTTGACAAAAAAAAAAGCTTTTTGCAGCGGTATTTGTCCAGCCAGTCCACATTTGCTGGATCGCGGCCAGGTTACAGTTCATGGGGCCAGACGGCGTTCTGGTAGTGACCAGCAATGCCAGATCTGTCAGGCTGCACCCGGCCGGGACAGCCTGCCCAATTGGCAAACGTAATGTGAAATGATACACTTGTGAAATCCTGCAGCTCTGTGTCTTCAGATTGGCTGCCGTGTATAAGCAGGAGCCCAGCGCCAGCTCAGCAGGAAGTTGGCACTTGGAGACCAGTGCTTAGGAGGGCAGCATAGAACATGGCAGAGGAGACTCTGTCCTACATATGGGTCATCTCATCCTCTGTCCTCCACCATGTGAGCGCTGTGCCGGCCCTACAAACCACTTTAAGAGCTGCATTGCAGCATAGGCATGCATATTTATTACCCAGTCTTTTTTTTTTTTTTTTTTTTTTTTTTCCTTCTTGTTTAAATGGCATCAGTCTCAGAATCGGAATCAATATTTCCTTTGCTGGAAGGTGGCGAGCCGCCAGCTACTCTACCCCTGGCAGCAGAGTGCACGGACCTGAGAAATGGCCGCTCGCGCTCCTGCAAAGCCTCCTGTTTTTCTTAGCAGATTATTGCAATTCCTTTCTCCTTTCCGTACATGTCCCTTCTCGAGTTCTTGAAATAACTCCACGTGCAGGGGATGGGTCCTGTTCTCGCAGGTATGACTTCTGCCAGCGTGGGGTCCAGGGGGTCCTAAGTATACACAGAAAGGGTCTGTTCACACTTCAGATGATTTGCGCAGTGCGCCCAAGGGTCAGGCCCATTGTCATTCACTGGGGCTACTCTTCTGTGTTTTCTGCCCCCGATAAGGGCTCATGCACACGGCCGTAGCTTTGGGACGTGTTTTTTGCGGGTCAGACGTGGACCCATTCGCCTCAATGGGGCTGCAAAAGCGACCGTGTGCTGTCCGCCTCCGTAAGTCTGTTCCATGGCCCTGCAAAAAAAATAAATTGAACACGTCCTATTCTTGTCCTTTTTGCAGACAAGAATAGGACATTTCTGCAGGAGAAAAAAAATGGCGGCAGGCTTTCAGCTGGTATCAGTCTTTTTTGCAGATCTGTGATTTGTGGACCGCAGAAACGGACAAGGTTGTGTGCAGGAGACCCGATTGATGTGCTACCTATTTATGCAGTGTTTTTTTTTTTTTTTTTTCTGCTGCTCAGATTTGACGCATGTGAACGGTGGTTTGCGGAAACCTTGTGGCATGTAGATTTTGCCGTTCCCTAAGGGTATATACACATGGTGCGTAACAGGCGCAGATTTTCATGCGGAAAATCTGCAGTGTAAGGCTACATGCACACGAACGTATGTGTTTTGCGGTCTGCCCAAAAAAAAAAAACGGATGTCATCCGTATGCCAACCGTGTTTTTTTGTTTTTTTTTTTGCAGATCCATTTATTTATTTATTTGTATGTGGATTTATATTGACTTAATTGTAGTCTATGTAACTTCCAGATATTTCTGAGCCAAAAAACGAATGTGTTAGGCCCCTATTTACGCACGGGTGCAATGCGTTATGCGAACGCATAGCACGCACACTGAATCCTGACCCATTCATTTCAATGGGTCTGTGCACGAGTGTTATATTTGCCATAGATTTTCAGCCAACCTCTGGAGCTGGCGTTTGTTTTTGTTTTTTGTTTTTTTTTCCAGTGCTAGGAAAAAAAAAACGAGCCGGAGGGCGAAGGATCGCGCTGTTGGCTTTCAACATGGCCAGTCCTTTTGTCGTCCAGGAGATAAAGAGCTGAGCCGAGCATGCATGTGTGTAGGGGGAAGGTCGGGAGGGATAGCTGGCTGAAGAAGGGTTCGGCTGTGTAAAGCCTATGTCCCTGCTCTTCTCCATTCATGTGTGGTCTGATTACCTGAAGGTACATGGGCATAGCCTTCCTCCAGTGATATGTCTGTGTGTGTATGTGTGTGTGTGTGTGTATATATATATATATATATATATATACACATATATACACACACACACACATCTGACGTATGCTTCTGTATAGACATAGTGGCTTTCATCAGTGGCCACAATGGTTAAAAAAAAAAATGTATATTTTTTATTTTCTTTCCAGTGTGCACAGAGCCTTATGGATGGGGAGCTGTGGAAGCGAACATGCTGGGCGTCCTGCTTAAAGGGAACCTACAGATATAAATAGTGTAATGACGGCTTCGTTTTGCTGTCTGTAATAGAAACCGGAAATCTGAGTCGTGGTCCCTGCTCCGTTTGCATAGTGAATCCACTGTCCACAGGAGGGGAGGGCACGGATTGGAAGTTAGACTCGTGTGCAAATCTTTTCTACTGCAAAAATACGAGTACGTGCCACATGATGGCAATCCAAGAGCCCGCTAGACCACCAGCGCATTTCCTGCCGGGATCGGAGAGAAAATTCCGTCCCGGATAGTGAACCCCTTCATTGCTGCAGTCGCACGCGGTTGCAGCTCTGTACGAGGGATGGTGCCCCGTGATGATATTGTGATATAATCGCCGAGGCTGGCGTCACCATGAAGAGCCCCCAGGACCTGGCATAGGTTCCCTGTGCACCCTAACAGGGGACTGTGCATGTGTAAGAGCACACGCGTGATATGCTGGTGTGCAAAAGTACAGCCACGCGACATGTCGAAAACAGTGGTCTGGTCCCCGAGCTGAAAAAAATGGTTAAGGAGTTAATATTTTGTACGTTGGGAATTGGCCACTCATGGCAGTTGCATGCGTGCGTCTGTGTGCACCAGACCTTCCTTCCTCCGTTGATACGGAAAAAGTCAGCTTCCAGGAGAAAACGGCTGTGTGCGTTTGCCCTGAGGGGGTGTCCAGCCTTGAATTGTGGGAATTGCTATTCAAGCAAGTACTCCGAGACAGAGGCATGGCTTCAAAGCGCGCCAGAAGAATTGCAATCGTGGCGCACGTTACATAAAAAGTGAAGGTAGTTGACACACACGCTGCTCGACTTACCCGGCACTGAGATGACGTCCTGCGCTGCGCAGGGAAAGCTGAGGCTGCTGGGTGTTGTAGTATATCAGTGTTGTAGAACCAGTAGATGACTAAATGGATGTGCGGTTAATCACCGTGGAGCGTAGTGAAAGAAAACGTGGCTTTGGATACGGTGACTGGTGCTCTCACAGTAATACGAGCGGACGCGATGTGTGTGCACTGATGTACGAGTCTGTGCATGCACACAGTGACACGAGGCCCCTGTGCTGCCAGTCTAGTGATGGGGATAAGTGCCGTCTGCGGAGACCCCGGAATCTGCATATTGGGCACCCTGTCCTGCAGAACTCCCATTAGGGTACTTTTCACATACTTTTTATTTTTTATTTTATTTTATTAGAAAAAAAATGCTATGTGGATTTTGTGGGGGTTTTCGGGGAATTATGTTAAGCGGTTTTTATTGTACAATTTTATGCAATGGCTTTTTCTTATTAAAAGGCCTAAAGGTATTTCTTCTTGGAAAGTCTGCAGTACCAGCTAAGCAGATGAGGTTTTCCAAATGTCTGCACACTGGGGGATATTTATCAAACTGGTGTAAAGTAGAACTGGCTTAGTTGCCCATAGCAACCAATCGGATTCCACCTTTCATTTTTGACAGCTCCTTTGGAAAATGAAAGGAGGAATCTGAATGGTCGCTATGGGCAACTAAACCAGCTCTACTTTACACCAGTCTGATAAATATCCCCCACTGTGCAGAAGTTTTCCCCCACGGAAATGGACCTGACTAGTCAAATGCTTTTGAGGATTTTGCATTGCAAAGGTTGAGATCGGGGGCAAATCTGGCACAAAATTAACAAGTAACGCGTGCAGGTTTTTGAGCGGAAAAACTGTGTAAACTACGCTGCAGTGTGCCCATGCCCCGAACGTGCCACGTTACAGTCGCTTAAGGGCAATGCAAAAAAAATAAGTGAATTTCATGATTCACTATAGACCTGAATGTGTGATCACGGCCGACATACTGGCGTCACTGGGAATCGGTGTGATGAGGCTAGGAGTCGCGGGTGACGGTGATGAAGCTTTACGATTGTGTGCCGGGTAACGTGTGGTTATTGTAGTTTTTGCTCTCGGGCTGAGATTTTGTGGCTCTGACCACATTTGTACATAGATGGTTTTCTGGTTTCGGCGGTGGGTTAGAAGCTTCCTCTTTCGTCTCCCCCTCACTTAGTGTTACTTCCTGCGCAGCGAGCGTCTTCCTGTTCTGCGTGTGTCGGTTACACTGGTGTGAAATGGCTCGTTTTCACACTGTTTCGGGGCTTGGCAGTTGCGAGATCCTCGGTTTTAAGGTCTCTGAATGTCCTCTGGCCGGTCACCATCACTTCCTTCTCATGCAGCTGCCTGGTTTGTTACAGTCCTTGTCATTAAAGGGGTTCTCCGATGTCTAACTTTAGACAGGTGGCATACGTAAATTAAAACCTTGCCTTTATACTGTCCTCGCTGCTCCCACATCGCCGCACCTGCCGCTCATCGTTCCTGTGGCGCTGCAGCCAATCGCCAGCCTCGGCGTTCAGACATGACCACTGAGGCTGGTGATTGGCTGCAGTGGTCACATGAACTATGAAAGTTATGTCCTCAAAGCAGGCCCAGCGTGGATCGGCACATCAGGCGCTTTAAGGTTTTTATCTATTTATCCGAGAACCACTAGGGAAGTGACATCCTCATGCACGCGGCCGTATCCGTTTTGCAATCCACAAAATCAGTCTACCGTCCATGCGCCATCTGCATTTTTTGCAGACCCGTTGACTTCGATGGGCGAGTGGACTCCATAATAGGACATGTTCTATAATACGGAGGTGGACAGCACATGGATGACAACTGTGGCCTGTCCGTTCCGCAAATTATAGAACAGGGGCCAGCTGTGGTATAACTACAACTCCTAGCATGCATACTTGCCTGGGTGCTCTCTGAACTCCTAAAGAAGTGACTGGGGCATGCTGGGAGTTGTAGTTTCACAACCGCTGGAGTGCCGGAGGTCCTATTGAAGTCAACGGGTCAGCAAAAAAAAATGAGGATGGTATCCGTATTTTGTGGACCCCAAAACGGGTATGGTCGTATGCACGAGGCCTTAAGATAGGCCGATAAGGTGCGATTGGCGAAGGTCTGACCACCGGGACCCCTACCTGTTTTCAGATCAAAGGGGCCATAGCGCCCTCTCATGGGTTGGTACTGCTGTATGAGCACAGCATATGTACGGCCAAGCGGCTGATGGTCAGTATTGGTCCCGGGAGTCCAGCGATCGCACGTGGATTGCCAGGCCTAGAGATGGGCCTTAAGTGTTATATCCCAGAAAACCCTTTAAGGCCGTGTTCACACAACAGTGGATATGTGAGCGCCTTAGCTGTGTCAATGGAAATGAGATGTACCGTTCCCACAATAGGAGCCCGTGCCTTTAAATTCGAGGAGCAGGATTCCCCCGACCTCGCCGCTGCCTGCAGATTTACATTGTGGCTTTGGGCATTTACACGGTTGCTCTACTTTTTATAGGATCTCATTGCCTGTAATTTACAGGAGCAGCTGTCTGACAGTCATAAACCCGTCAAAT
The DNA here is from genome assembly GCF_014858855.1 of Bufo gargarizans. Taxonomy (NCBI): domain Eukaryota; kingdom Metazoa; phylum Chordata; class Amphibia; order Anura; family Bufonidae; genus Bufo; species Bufo gargarizans. The sequence continues at coordinate 4,092,479 of NC_058087.1, read as the reverse complement.
CGCCCTGTCTTCTTTCAGTTCTGACTGTCTCTTTGGAGCTGTCAGGTCCCTTTGACACGGCTCAGAGGTCTCTCCCCGAGACGATGCAAGCTCCAGTTCCTGGGAATGGCCCTTCTGATTATTAGGTTTTAGTCCTTTGATCCGGATATTGAGGTTATGACCGTCAGTTTCTTTCGCGCTCTCTGACCCTTTGGCGCGGCTTGGAGATCTGTTCATGAGAATGGATCAAACTCTGGTTCTGGGGAATGGCCCTTCAGATTATTAGGTTTTAGTTATTGGAATCTGATCTCCGTAAGTTAGACATGTGGGATATTATGTTCCGTCAGATTTATCCTAGAGATGAGCCGCGCCAGAAGTGGGTGCCACTTATCCTCTTTTTTTAGTGGACGGGCAGGGGAACTGGGACTGTATGTTGTACTGGGAATGTAGTCCTCCAGTCTGCAGGGAGCCTTGTACCGCCATGCTCCCGGGCACGTCGCAGGGGCCCGGTCTCGCTCCCGGGCACGTCGCAGGGGCCCGGTCTCGCTCCCGGGCACGTCGCAGGGGCCCGGTCTCGCTCCCGGGCACGTCGCTCTTTGGGTTGATCATATTATATTTTTACGTCTTGCGTTTCAAACCTCTGTTTCAGCTTTTGATGTTATAAGTGCTGCGCTCTTTTGCAGCCTTCTTTTGAAATGCTCCAGTGCCATGAACTCCCTTTATAATGTCCAGTTTTGTGTCCACAGCTCCCATGCAGACTTTGCAGCGTAGCATACATTTTTATATTACATGCAATGTAAGTAAGCTTTAAATAAATCCCCAATATGTCCATTCATTCTCATGCACACGACTGTATCCAGCTTGCGGTCCAGAAACCACAGATCCTTAAAACACGGATGCGGTCTGTGTGCTGGTTTTTTTTTGTTTTGTTTTTTGCAGGTCCCTTGACTCCTCAAAAGAATACTTGGCTGCAAAATGCAAACCATTAAAGTCAATGGGTCCGCAAAAATGCAGATGAAACACGGACAGTATCTACATCTTGTGGATCACGGTCGTGTGCATGAGGCCTCGCGCTGCGGGATTCCCACTGTGCAGTGCATTGCGGTGTGCACGTTCTGCTATGTCCTGTTTGTCTCCAGCGCCCAGGACTATTGGACAGTGACACAATGCTCTGCAGGTTTGGTACATGTTACTGGAAGGAAAGCGGCAGCCGCTGCCTGTACCGCCACCGCTCTTCCTGAACCTGCAGTTGTCTGTAAAATGCAGGCGTAGTGTCATTTCCTAGATGTTACATGTGGACCTGTAATAAACCCGCACGGTAATAAAGTCACGTTCAAATAATTCGTCCCATTTCCTGGTGTAGTAAATGTGTACCGTTACTATGTGGTTGCATTGTTGGCTCCGGTCACACTGGCTTTTCTATTATTATTATTTTTCAGAAGCCATGACTTCAGTGTGAACAGAGACTGAAGGTAGTTCTGCACCTTAGGGTGCAAACTGCGAATCCAAAACATGGGCACCAGCCGTGTGCTTCCGGGTCTGTGCTTCCGCTCCGCAAAAGATAGTCCACGCCTATCTTTTGCTGCATCTTGCAGATAACTAAGCCATTGAAGTCCGTACCGTGATGTGGGGTGCGCACAGCCGGCGCCTGAATTTTGTGGATCCGCAAAGACTCCTGCACCCCTAAGATGGTTTTCAGAAATCGGTGGGTCCACTGATGTTCACCTAATGTGTAGGGTCACCTTAAGGGCTCATTTTACAATCCTCAAAAAATACAGATGACGTCCATGTGACATCCGTATTGCATCCGTTAGTTTTATTTTTTTGTGCAAAACGGACAAGAATAGGACATGTTCTATCTTTTAGAAAGGCCATGTGTACATATGGAAATGAAATGTACACAGAGTAATTTCTATTTTTATTAATTTTTTTGCTTGCCCATTATGGTTCCTCAAATGGACCGCAGAAAAAAACGGAACGGTCACTGAAAAAAAATACGTTAGTGTGCATGAGTCCTAAGGCTGTGCTCACTCTTGCACCTTTCTCTCCTCTTACAATAACCACCACGGGCACTGCTGATACCAGTGGCACCTGACAAATCCCATTGACTTAAAGGCGTTGTGCAAGAACTGCTTTACCGGACCTTTAAAGGGAAGATGACTTACCTGCTTCCCCGCTCCTTCTGCCGGCCTGCGATGCTCCGCTGGGCTACCATTGGCCACGCCGGAGACCGGTTCCCCTTATGTCATGACAATGGGCAGATGACGCAAGGGGATCCGGTCTCCGCTGCAGCGATGTAAACCTGCATGGTTACATGGAGAGCCTAGCGGACCCAGGAGAAGGACGAGAGCCGGGAAGCAGCGGTTTTCTTTTGCCAGAAATCGTCCGGATCACCCCTGGATGCCATTGCAGTCAGTGGGGCGTCGGAGGTGCAATAGAGGATCCGGCAGGCTGCTGTGCGCCGAAACGGCATGTCTGATCCACAAACGGACATGTGAATGAGGCCTAGTATTTCTCTCACAGCTGAGGGTTTGGTGTAATGTAACGGCGAAATCCGATGTGTATTTTTTCCGTAAAACCTGATGTGGAAAAACTCACCCAAGTAGTGTGAACACGTCCTGATTTACATTACGCCTCCAGCCCACGTCTGCAGGTTGACTTTAGGTGTCCTCCATTTTTCACTCTTCCTTGTAGGAAGGGGTTAAGTTTCCAGCAGAGCAGAACTATCCGTGGCATGTGGATCTGGGTCAGGACCGCCGATAAGTGAGGTAACCCGTACAGGTACGCGGGGAGGGTCCTCTCCGGGACTCTGTCCAGTGAGGCCGCGATGCTCTCGGACTGGTTCCGTGACGTTGTGTAGGGCTCAGTTCACATGCTCACTGCTTTTTTGTTCTGTTCCTTGCTGTACGTGGGTGACTGATTGCATAACTGACAGAAGAAGCGTTTGTCCGTGTAATCCCATCTGCTAAAATAGCTCTGTTGTGAATGCAGCCTGATGGGCGACCCGTACAGCTCGCGCATTTCTGTGCGTTCTTTTACCTGTCGCTGTGATAGACCTAGGGGCAGTAGTAGGATGTCCTAAGGCCACGTTCAGACATGGCGGATTTGTGGTACAGATTCAGAACGTAGTGCAGGAGACAAGGGAGCTGCAAAATCGCATTCACGTGCTTTGGGAAAAATAAGCAAAAATGCTAAAATCTGTGACAATCTGCGGTGACGCTCAGGACATGGCGCAGTAGGTTTTTCTGCTGCGTTTTTTTAAATTCTTTTAACCTGTGTGACCTCAGTAAGGAACAAAACGCACGTAAGGCTCTGTGCATATTGCAGGCTCTCTTACCGTATGATGCTGGCGGATGCCGCTGTATAGGGCTACAATGGGATCGGACACCCGTCTGAGCTATTCCTCATAGCAAAATGAAAATAAATGGGGGAGGGGGGGGCTCTGTGACTACATTTGACTTGCGCTCCGTTTTCCTCACGTACCGCACTGTAATTCCAGTGTAGCATCCAGTGCAACAGATTTAGGGGCAGCCCTTAAAATTTGATGCATCTTTGCCTGTCCATGCGGCAAAAAAATAAATAAAAAATAATTCTAATCTGCTGCAGCTGTGAGCTGGCATGAATTTGCGCTATAATTTGCACAATTTTCTTGCGCCAAAATTTGCGACTTTTGTATGACTGTTTACTGGCATAAAGCAAATGCTAGTTATTGCTCTGTCAGTCCCTGTTCACACTGAGCCAAACTTTTTTTAATGGGAGGCCTAAAAGGGAACCGGTCACCGGGACTTTGTGTATAGGGCTGAGGACATGGGTTGCTAGATGGCCGCTAGCACATCCGCAATACCCAGTCCCCATAGCTCTGTGTGCTTTTATTGTGTAAAAAAAAAAGATTTGATACATATGCAAATTACCCTGCGGTCCGTGGAACGGATCCAGTATCCCTTTAACCCTTTATCCACAATTTTTATCCTCCTATTGCGCACGATGGGGCTCCAAATGCAGTCCAACCTCCAGCTATAAAACACAAATAACGGACACGTTAAGAACAACTTCGACCTTCGTTATAATCGGATATGACTTCTATAAATGTGACTCAATACCGCTTACTCTGTATTCACACCATGCGGTTGTAACGCTCTCAAGGTGAAGATCCGCTTCAGTGTAATGCCTCGTCTCCTCCTCAATATTCCTACTGAATCAATCACGCGAAATCTCAACTGATTTGTGGAGAGGGGCCCCTCTCCACAAAACGCTTGGCCCCTCTCCACAAAATTCTTGGCCCCTGGATTTTCCTTCATCTTCTTTTTAACGGTGCTTTTGTGTTGATTTATTCTCTCTCTAATCTCCATAGTCGTTTCACGGACATACATCAGGCTACAAGGACACCGAATTGTGTAGATCACGTTACGTGGTTGGCATGTATAGTGGCCCCCTAATCCTGTATGTTTGCCCAGTGTACGGATTGTACAAGGTATCGCCTGTAATCATATTGCCACAATTGCAACAACCCAAACATGGGAAATTGCCCATTTTACGTGGAGTTAAATAGCGCTGTCTGTCCAGCTGTGCACTAGATTAACCCTATTAAACTGGCTGATATTAGCGATGTGCTAATGTCAGCAGACCCTAACTAGCCTATTCTTACGGATGCGCCCCTTACTGCACAATTTTTACTTTTAACTTTTATTATATGGTTATTATCCTCGTTGCACCTGCTCCTAGAGGCTCCGTTCGCCCACCTCTTTCAACGCCCTTGTTCACTTGATTGACAGGGCCAGGCCAGCGGTGGTCTCCTCCTGCCGGCGAAATCTCGCACCTGCGCCGTCCCGTTCAGTATTAGGCGCAGTGAGTGAAGGACACACAAAAGCACTGTTAGAAAGAAGATGATGGACAAACCAGGGGCCAAGTGTTTTGTGGAGAGGGGCCAAGCGTTTTGTGGAGAGGGGCCCCTCTCCACAAATCAGTTGAGATTTCGCGTGATTGATTCAGTAGGAATATTGAGGAGGAGACGAGGCATTACACTGAAGCGGATCTTCACCTTGAGAGCGTTACAACCGCATGGTATGAATATTGAGTCCCATTTATAGAAGTCATATCCGATTATAACGAAGGTTGAAGTTATGAAGTTGTTTTTAACGTGTCCGTTATTTGTGGTTTTATAGGTGGAGGTTGGACTGCATTTGGAGCCCCATCGTGCGCAATAGGAGGATAAAAATTGTGGATAAATAAAGGGTTAAATCCACATAGGATAGCCGTCCTGTGATGACCAATATGCCGATTTTGGTTCAATCCGCGGACGCGTTGCGCAATGAGGCTGGTCTCCATGGAGATGGAGAGGCTTCTAACCTCAGGCGGATTTCGGCATGGTCAGGTGGACTGGAGCTACTACATGACGTGATCCCTAGTGAGGCACGTGACGAGGACACGTCACGGCTTTGGAGGAGGGAGACACTAACCTTTGCCGAGCATGCACATTGCGAACAGAGAAACGCCGAGACTGCATACAAGTGCGCGATATGGGGCGTCCAGCTGCAGCCATCCTCCTGAAGGGAATGAATGTTTTTATGTAGGAACACATCTTATTGGTGAACACATTTGAACAGGTGTTAGGGTCCATTCACACGTCCGCAAGTGTTTTGCGGAACTGATCCGGAGCCATTTTGCGGATGTGTGAATGGACCCTTAATCTGATGTAATTAATCATTTCATTGGTATACGGATATGAGCCGGGGATGGAAGGCGCCTTATATACTCTTGTTTTGCACCTATTAAACAGCTTGAGAAAGGCGACCATGTAGCCGAAACGTCGCACTTTACTTGACCTTGTGTACGTCTGATGGACCCTGTGCAAATAAACCTTTTTGGATTGGAGATGCTGCCACCACTGTATGTGGATACTATCCTGACGATAGGTCCTTCATTTATATGGCCAGACAACCCCTTTAAAGCCACGACTGCGCCAAAAAAAAAAAGACATGTCCTTTCTTGACGCTTAGTCCCAAGTGCTCAGGCAGAAGACGCGGCAGATTTAGGCACAGCCTCGTAATAGATTTGTTGCACCTTTCTTCCGTTCAAGGGGGTGAAATCACGTCATTAAAATTGAAAATTCACTGGGTTCTGCCACAGAATTACGGGGTAGATTTTACTTTTTGCAAAATCCACGGTGTGAACAGAGCCATGCTGTTTTTTACCTGCAGCCTTGGGAGAATGGTTTTCCAGGAAACAAAATTTGCTATAACTTTTTTGTTTGTTTATTTGTTTTTGCTGTGCATTTCCAGATGATTTAGCAGTTCAGTGCTGCACTATCCGGATGGCAGGAGTTGTACTCTGTAAGGTCAGTGATGGCGGTGGTTACCGGGACAGTGGATGCTGTCGGCCCTGTCAGCGGTATTATATATAGAGGACATTTTCCCCTCTGGCCTGATGAAGCGGTTTACTGTATGTGAGTCCAGGCTTCCTTCCTCCGTCTGCTGTCTCTATCCCCGGCTCCTCCATGTCTGCCATCAGAGATCGATCAATGGTTTCTATACATATTCAGAGGCTGCCGGAGAGGTAAAGGTGGGACGCATGCAGTATATGAGTGTGATGGGGGGCCCCCTCGGAGTGATGATTGTGATGTGCACATGTTGTTTCATATACTTCACGGCCTCTCTCCAGTAGACGTCAGTCTAGACTCCGTGTCTGCATTCTCCTGCTGCTTTGATCCTTGCTCCCCAGTTCGGAGTATTGCAGATTTGCGTGCTGTTTTAGTGTAACTTTACGCTTTGCTTTGTCTTTCCCCCCACAGCAGGACATTTCAGCTTTAATCTTCGTCCTGTACGGAGGCTAGAGAAGTGATCAGCCGAGCGAAGCTGTGGAAAGGCGAAGGAGTCCATGTAGATGTAGCAGTGTTTAGTGTGCGCAATCTGGCGTCACATTTGTGGTATTGCGTAGGACGGCAGGTAGATGCCGGGGCTTTAATGAGAGAGACCAACTCGGCTCTGCTTTATCCAGAAATCCAAGGGATTGGCTGGGAGGATCGGGCAGAGTGTGGCTTGTATTTTCTTACCTCTTTTGTGGCCCTTGTTGCGCAATCACTATGGCTACCTCGTTGCGCATTCCACTACTTATGATCCTCCGTGTTCTCGGCGGTCGTGTGTTTTTGCGGTGTACAAGGGGTTAACAGTGGTAAACCGTAGCTCCCCATGCGTCCTGGCGTGGCCTCCGATCCCTCAGCACAGGAAAGCCTTGCTTCAGCTCGGAGGAAGCATTTAACCAAAAGACAATGGGATTGACAGCAGAGAGTGTGATAATCGCGACGTCCGGACGGAGATTGGCGGCTCTTATGAAAACCCATTCATAGTTTTGATGCTTCGGGACGGCTGCCTAGCAACCAGAACCTCTGCCAGCGCCAATGTTATCCAGTTCTCCCCATTGGACCGCCGGTCCAGATGTATGGCGGCGCATACTCATACACCGCACTTGGGTTTGTCTCCCCCGACTAATTCTTGGGGAGTTTTTTTGACACTTTGAGCTCCACCAATTGGCAGACAGACGGGGTGGAGCTTCTCTGTCCAACCATTTTTTATTTTTTTTTCTATTGGTGATGAGCGGCACCGTTGTGCCAGGCAGCCCCTTATCACGTGTCAAGGAAAAGCGGTATTCTTTCCAGTACATTAGGGCGGTAATATTCCTGCCCATTCCATGTTTGGTGTCCATCGATATTTTTTGTTCCAGTGTGAAATCAGTTGGTCGCTCGCTTTGGATTGCTTTACGTTAAGCGTGCATGTGTGGTTGCTTTATGGGCACGTATGAAAATTTACCGAAATTTTTAATTGCTTGTTTTCAGGAATATGTGCCGCCTGCCTGTCCATTTTCCGTAATGGCTAGCAGCACCATCTTGTATGTTTTTAGTGGGACTGTTAGCGCACGTGATCTTTCCAGCTGTTGCATTAAAAGGGCATGAGATAAGCAGCTGCCAGGCACCACTAGTCTCGCCTCTTTTCTCGATGTATAATGGAATGGAAGGGTTAAAGTTCACTAATTGTATGTGGGGTGGAAGGGAGGAACTTGGGCTACCCCACGCGTATTAGATTTTTATACTGATGACCGATCCTCCAGAATAGGTCATCAGTATCTGATCGGTGGGGGGCCGACACCTGGGACCCCCACTGACCAGCTGTTTGAGAAGGCACCAACGTTCCTGTGAGCGCCGCTGCCTTCTCCCTGCTCGCCAAGCACAGCGCCGACCATTTGATAGTGGCTGTGCTTGGTATTGCGCTCAGCCCCATTCACTTCTATGGGGCTAAGCTGCGCCTAGGCCACGTGACCGATGAACGTGTCATTACTGGTCTAGGAAAAGCTGGAGAAATGCACAGCATTACGCTGCCTTCTCAAACAGCTGATGGGCGGGGGTCCTGGGTGTCGGACCCTGACCAGAGGATAGTTCATCAGTATTAAAATCTCAGAAAACCCCCTTTAATTTTGATGCATATATACCGTGTGCTGATTGACGTATGCTTGGAGCCTGGAACATCCATGGAGAAGGATAATCCCCTTGGCTAGATTAGAAAAACATAACCCTTTCTTCTGAAACAGCGCCACCCCTGTTCACAGGTTGTGTATGGCATTGCAGCTCACCTCCATTCACATCATTAGAGCAGACCTGCAATACCAGACACAGCCTGCAGACAGGAGCGGCGCTGTTTTTAAGAAGAAAGCAGCCATGTTGATCTAACGGCGGACACCCCTTTAAAGGGGAAGATCGGTTAACAAATCTGCAGACTGTATTCGATGTGACCCGGGTAGCTGTGTTGAGCGTAATTTCTGCACCAGTGACTGGGCGGTCCGTCCGTCCTGATTTACTGGTTTCATGGAGGACGATGCAGGGTGTTTCTGGAAGGAGGTGTGGGCTCCTTCCGCGCAGCAAAACACGTGTGACTCATATTTAACTATGGGTTGTATCCTGCGTGAAGTCACAGAAAGAATGTCGTACGGTGGCGAGCCGGACCGCGCACTGTGTGTGCTCTGCGCCTGCCTAGACCATGGCGTTGTGCTGTAACGTGGCCTGGTTGCCCTGACCAGCATTCCCTTTAAGTGCTGAAAGCTGAAGGCTGATTGGTAGCGGTGGGCGACAGGACCTGATTTTGTATTACGGTAGAGAACGGTATTGGTCACATATGTAATGTGTATAACTCAACGCTAAGATGTGATGATTGACTCCGGTGAGCACCGAACACAGCGCCGTCTATTGAATAGTGGCTGTGCTTGGTATTGCAGCCCAGGGCAATTCACTTGAATAAGACTGAGCTGTGCCTAGGGGCCGCAGCGCCCACCGGAGTCCCATGGCTTCTTCAAATAGCTGATTGGCAGCAGCGCCCCCGTGTCAGACCACCATCAGTCGCCCCCCGTCAGGTGAATAGGGCCCTAAAGCTTATATTGGCACATGAGTTTTCTCCGCTAGTTTACAATGGGACCCTATGTACTGTATGGTATCGGAGGCCTCGGGTTCACCCGCACTTCCCTAAGCACGATGTGAATAGAGCCCTACAAAGGCACTAAATATTCTCTACAGCGCCCCGTGCCCTGCGCCCACGGTGCCCGCAGCTCACAAGCCATTAGAGGGCCCGCAGTGATGACATGATGGAGGTGTAGTGTTTGCACAGGGTGGCCCGTGCAGTGATTAGATATCCTTTCTGGTAAATTTCCCAGTATCGGAGCTTGTGCCAGATATTACAGCTGCTGGCCGAATGCTCACGGGGCTGACACCTATCCCTCCCCACCCCCTCCCCATAAACTTGCACATTCGGCTCAGCCAAGCATAAGGTGAAGGGAACCAAGCCGCTTCCAAAGACCTTAACATGTCTGGTCCTCCTTTCCCCTATTATCTGTTGGGGCAGAGTCTGGACACCCTCCCATACCGAGTAGATGGGTTTAATGGGGTTCTCCAAATAGTAGAGAACGGGGGGTATGGTAGGTGCAACACCTCCCCCAGGACATGTGCCACCATAAGATAATCACATATGCCACTCATGGACTCTCATACTCTGTCTCACTGCACATGGTGCTGCATATAGGCCAACATAAGGGGTTCTCAAGGACTACATAAATGGCTGCTGTCTCCCAAAAACAGCACCAGCCCTGTCCACAGGTTGCAGCTCAGTTCCATTGAAGTGAATGCGGCTGAGCTGTAATACCACACACGACCTGTGAACAGGGGTGGTGCTGTTTTTGGTAGTCCCAGAGAACCCCTTTAACTTATGTTTTCCTAGATGCAGTGAGGCAGAGTATGAGAGCCTGTGGGTGGCACATGTCCTGACTGTTACTGCAGGGGCATACATCGGGGATGGGGGGGTTATACCTACCATACCCCCCCCCCCCCCCTGTTCTCTATTTCCGTCTCTTTCTATGCACTCCTATGGGCAGGGCTTGTACATTTTACCTCTCGCCCATCCCTGTTCAGAAGACGTTTGCAGATGCTGCTGGGGAGCGCAGGCAGCACCAGCGCAGGTGGCACGCTCTTGGCACGCTCTTCTGAGGGCTGTCGCTGCCTCCTTTGCAGTTATAACAACCTCTTGGCTTTGGTCTCTTTGCTGTGACCCCGGATGAACCGAGCTGCTGGGGTGTGTTATATCTATAGTAACTGATTGTGAAGTGATTGATGAAGCTCCTGGCCGCTGCCAGGGCAGCCCGTCCTTATGTATTAATAACCGGAGTTGGGCGCGGTGGGGGAGGGGGGGTATGGAGGAGCTTGATTAAAGCACCATATACCATCCAGCGCTGTGCTGCTATTATGGAGCTCCCTCCAGGCTTCTTATAATCTGATGTTCGAGGCTGGCGTCACACATAAAAGGTCTGGGAGGGGGCGCCCCTCGGAGGCCGGGGATGCAGCTATCCTCCTCAGCTTGGATGTTGCTTCCTTAGTGGAACCTTGCAGTAGTCAAAAGGTTTTTTTCCAATATATTGGTGAATCTCCCCAGAGGCCACATGTTATTTTAATGTGCGCCTCCTGCTATAGGCCTCATGCACACGACCGTTGTCCTGGTCCACATCCGAGCCGTCGTTTTTGCGGCTCGGGTACGGACCCATTCACTTCAGTGGGGCCGCAAAAGATGTGGACAGCACTCCGTGTGCTGTCCGCATCCGTTGCTCTGCTCCATGGCCCCCGTTTTGTAGATAAGAATAGGCACATGGGCGGCTTCTGTGTTTTGCGGATTTGGAATTTGCGGATCGCAAAAAAACGGACCGGTCATGTGCATGAGGCCATATAGTAAAATGACCAAATACCAGGGGTATTTGGGCGGTCACTGCCCATGCTTTTATACACGGTTGCAGACAGCGTTTACAGCGTTTAGTAAGCCCCCTAAGCTCCCCCTAGTGATGGCTGCTGGAAGCCGGATTTTTATCATTTTCAGGCAGCATTCACATGACTGTATCCGTCTTGTGGCCCATAAATTGTGGATCTGCAAAACGTGGCCATGTGCATTCCTGCTTTCTGCCACGTCCTGCACTTCGTTAGAAATGCCTATTCTTGTCCACAAAATAGACAAGAATAGGACGTGTTTTTTTTTTTTTTTTTTCAGGGACACGGAAATGACATACAGATGCCGCCCTATCGAATGCATACTCATCTGATCTGCAAGAAATGCGGATTGGATGCGGACCTAAGATACGCTTGTGTGAATGCCCCCTAAAGTGGTTTTCTGATCAGTGGGGGTCCGGCAACATTGCTGAGCTGCACATGACTCTGTGGCATCTTCCTTAGCATGTGCCACGTCTGTCAGTCGCAGGTCTTTCTGGAACACAAATGAATGGGACTAAGCTACAGTACCCAGCACAGGCATTATACAGTGTGCTTACTGTACCAATAGGGGTTGTCCCACACCAAAAAAATTCTACAGTTTTCAAACCAGCACCTGGATCTAAATACTTTTGTATTTGCATGTAATTAAAAATGCATCATAGCCACCTGCTTATTTTCTTATTTCTTTGTCCGGCTCCCTGAGATGGCCGCACATGCTCAGTTCCATCCTTCAACTGCCTCCTGGGCTGTGATAGGGAGAGAGCTGCAGCAAAAAGGACACGCCCCCTATGCTGCAGCAGAAAGGACACGCCCCCTATGCTGCAGCATGGGATACTCCCCTTGAGCTGTCAGCTGTCCAGCTCACTGAGATGGCCACACATGCTCAGTTTCATCCCTCAACTGCCTCCTGAGTTGTGATAGGTAGAGCATGGACACGCCTCCTGAGCTGCAGCAGAAAAGGCACTCCCCTTTATTGAACAGGGAGCTCTCGGGATCCATGTGAGGTACAGGGCTGGTTATAGCTTTGTTAGAATTAAGCTTTCATTTACTATATGACGTCCGATTTAAATTTTTTACTTTAGTCATGGGATAACCCCTTTAACCAATTACAGCCGACCATTTAAACAGCCAATTGGTGGGGGTATGACTCCTGGCACCCTGCCTATCAGTTATTGGTCACCTGTACCTGGGATAGATCATCAGTATTTATCTCCCAGTAAAAAACTCTTGCACGTCCATTTATACAGGTGGTTGCACGTGCTCAGTTCCTTCCTTTAACTGCAACTGGTCACACCTGGTATTAGAAACTGTGACCGTTACAGGGAGAGAGCTGTATCGGAAGGAAAACGCTCCCTGAGCTGTGATAGGGCGAGAGCTGCAGCAGAAAGGACACGCCTCCTGAGCTGTGATAGGGTGAGAGCTGCAGCAGACAGGACACACCTCCTAAGCTGTGATGTGGAGAGAGCTGCAGCAGAAAGGACACTCCTCCTGAGCTGTGATAGGGTGAGAGCTGCAGCAGACAGGACACACCTCCTGAGCTGTGATGGGGAGAGAGCTGCTGCAGACAGGACACACCTCCTGAGCTGTGATAGGGTGAGAGCTGCAGCAGACAGGACACACCTCCTGAGCTGTGATGTGGAGAGAGCTGCAGCAGAAAGGACACGCCTCCTGAGCTGTGATGGGGAGAGAGCTGCAGCAGACAGGACACACCTCCTGAGCTGTGATGGGGAGAGAGCTGCAGCAGACAGGACACACCTCCTGAGCTGTGATGGGGAGAGAGCTGCAGCGGAAAGGACACGCCTCCTGAGCTGTGATGGGGAGAGAGCTGCAGCAGAAAGGACACGCCTCCTGAGCTGTGAAAGAGCAAGATCGCAGGCGCGCTCGGGAAATGCAGATGCGGAGACCACATAGTGTGCTCTCTCCGCATCTTTTCCAGCCCCAATAGAGAATGAATAGTTCCGCACCCGTTCCGGATAAATGTGTAACGGATGCGGACCCATTCTACGGACGTCTGAATGGAGCCTTAGAAAGAGACTGCCACGTCCTGTGTGATGTCCGATTTTCATTAGTTTGCCACAATCATGGGAGAACCCTTTTCCAGGGCAGTGCCTCCCTTGCTTTGCCAGTCTGACCTCTTGCATCTGCAGCGTGACCTTTCCTAATCTTCACTCCCTGGTCTTTAACCTTCAGAGGTTGCAGCTAAACCTCTCACTGGGAATGACTGGAATGCGCACGCCGGTAACTGGAGGCTTTTCTGCTCCTCGCCCGGTGATGCATTCACGTTGGAGGGAATATAGGTCATTCCATCCTATAGAACATCAACTTATTCCATACGGCACAGCAAGGAGGCACTAATGATGGGTTGTGGATTTTGAATGGCGCCTCAAATTACTTCTGGTAAAACTAGTTGGAATTACACGTGCTCCATTATGACTGGTCGAAAGTGTGACTTCCACGGAGGGGGCATAGACTTATCTCAAGGATTTGGGGGTTTTCTCCTTGGGATAAGGCAAAGTTTTTACCTAACTGGGCAAGAATCTGGCTGTGTGGATGGGAGGACTCCATTCAGTATGTAGGACCCCTGTGATCATCATATTGTAAGGTGAATATTGGCCAAACCCCCCGACTTCAACAGGACCGTCCGTCTCGGTATAGGGGTCTCCTGCCTCTACAGGCGGAAATGAGGATCGGGCATGTTGGTTCTTACTGGAGAGCTGCTAAAGGTGTCAGTGGCTTATTCACCTCTCGCATGCATGCGGTGGCTGATGGCCATCTAAGATTTTATTACCAGGCACAGTGCCATACATACTTAAACAGCAGATCATTGTGGTGCCCATGCCACTCCTGACTATAGGCCGTCCTTTAAAATTCTGGGAAACCCCTTTAACTCTCCAAATAGGTCAATACCCAGCTGATGGGTCTGCAGTTAAAGGAGTTGTCTCCTCACAGACAATGGAGGCATATCGCTAGGCTATGCCGCCATTGTCTTATAGGTCCTCTGGGCCCCCCACCTAGATCGAGAAAGGTGCCCCGAAAGTGTTGGTGGGTGTACTGCACATAGGCAGCCGCCCTCCATTCCTTTTCTATGGGGCTGCCAAAAATAGCCGAGCACTGGCTTGGGTTTTTCCGTCGGGCCCATAGAGGTGAATGGGATCGTTGGCGGTCATGCGAGGTGCGCTCCCATTCACTTCTATGGGGATCGCGCTTGGTAGTGGCCGGACCCGCGTTTATAAGACAATGGGCGCATATCCTTTAATAGGGGTGCACCGAAATTTCGGCGGCCGAAAATGCACCTAATCTGTTTCTGCCGATATTTTTACATATCGGCCGGAAATAGCGGGGAGGGACTGGGAGGAGGAGCTGGGGCCGGTGCGTTCACTGTGCTCCGCCCCCCAGCTCCAGTAGTTATAAAATGTGTACAATTAATAAGGATTCTATTCAGGAGGCCCCCTCTGCAGTAGAACATTCAATACAGCCACATCCTACTCACAGGGCTGTTATCTTAATGCTGGCCGGCCGGGCAGACGAGCGGCAGCGTCACGACTGACGTCACATGCCTGCGCCGCCTCCTTCATTCAGAAAGTAGGCCGGGCACGTGACGTCAGTTGTGACGCTGCCGCTCGTCTGCCCGGCCGGCCAGCACAGCCCTGTGAGTAGGATGTGGCTGTATTGAATGTAATACTGCAGAGGGGCCTCATGAATAGAATCCGTATTAATTGTACAACATTTTATAACTACTGGAGCTGGGGGCCGGAGCACAGTGAACGCACCGGCCCCCAGCATCTCCTCCCAGTCCCTCCCCGCTATTTTCTATTAATTGTACAATGGGGGGGGGGGGCTGTGGATGGCACTGTTATGGGGTGGGTGGGGGTCTGTGGATGGCACTGTTATGGGGTGGGTGGGGGTCTGTGGATGGCACTGTTATGGGGTGGGTGGGGGTCTGTGGATGGCACTGTTATGGGGTGGGTGGGGGGTCTGTGGATGGCACTGTTATGGGGTGGGTGGGGGTCTGTGGATGGCACTGTTATGAGGTGGGGGGGTCTGTGGATGGCACTGTTATGAGGTGGGGGGTCTGTGGATGGCACTGTTATGGGGTGGGTGGGGGTCTGTGGATGGCACTGTTATGGGGTGGGTGGGGGTCTGTGGATGGCACTGTTATGGGGTGGGGGGTCTTTTAAAAGTATTTGGGCAAAAAGGCAGTTTCGGTTTCGGTCAAGGGGTATCCTGAATTTTCGGTTTCGGACCAGAATTTTCATTTCGGTGCACCCCTATCCTTTAAGCACTGAATTGAGACCCATTGCTTCTTATGGACTATCTATAGGGGTTGTCGGTCTAAAAAAAAAAAAAAAAAATCTATATTTGAATATCCTATTAGGGAATTAATTAATTAATGCGGGGCATCCTCTGTTCACGATCTTCAGAGCCGTTATACAGGGAGCGTCCCTCGCTCTGGAGGGCCACACGTTACACTAACAGCCCATTGATTTCACTGAGAGTTGTGTAATGCTTCATGTTCCCTGTGGTGGCGCTGCAGAGTAATCTGGCACCTGCTTCCAAATGCCCCATAGATGTGAAACCGTGGCACGTGGACGGGGAAGCAAGGATTTGCCAATCTTGGGATCATCCTTACCTAGCCATAATTGGCCACATAGGATAATCCTCCTGGTAGAACCGGTTCAGTATTTGCATTCACTGGGTCATAAACTATGATGGAAAGAGAGGCCTGTAGACTGGTGCGTGTGTTAACCCTTCTGTATCCTGATCCTTCTCCGTTTTTCGTTCCCAGGAGCCATATTGGGGAGATCGGAGACCCAGGAGTGTATCTTCTATAACACCAGCTGGGAGAAGGATAAGACGAATCATAGCGGCATCGAGCGCTGTCTGGGAGACAACGACAAGAGGAAGCATTGCTTCGCCACGTGGAAGAATAACTCCGGCTCTATAGAAATCCTGAAGCAAGGCTGCTGGTTGGACGATGTCAATTGTTATGACAGGTACGGAAACAATCCAGCGGTCCTGTGACATTATATATTATACCCAAGTGGCAGGGACTGGCCGAGGAGCGTTCCTTCCCGACAGTCGGCTGCTCGTTCAGTGAAGGAGACCGCTGTATTTACATGAAGCGATCACCTCCACAGTATGAGGACGAGGGATCACTATAGCCATCGCTCGTCCCCATACAGAATCCTTGTTTCTGGGCAGCAGATCACTTTTTAGACTGCACGATCTGCTGCCCAGAAACAGTCATTTACATGCCTGATCGAACGACCCGGTCATTCGATGAAAGAGCGTTTTGACCGTTTGTCTGGTGACTGGTAGATTGTTGGGAGCGAACATTCATTCCCGATAATCTGCCCGAATAGAGGGCTGCGTAAATCCACCTTAAGGTTACACTTAAACTGCCGTAACTTTTTATTCTTGTCCAAGATGAGGACTCATGCACCTGACCGTAGTTTTTGTCCGCATCCGATCCGCGATTTTGGCAGGTCCGATGCGGACCTATTCACTTCAGTGGGGCCGCTAAAGATTCAGACAGCATTCCTTGTGCTGTCCTCCTCCATATGTCCATTCCGCCTCCCCATGTTCTATTCTTGTCTGTTTAATGGACAAGGATAGGACTGTTCTATAGGGGGGGGGACATTGCGCAAAATGCGGAATGCACACGGCCGGTATCCGTGTTTTTCAGGTCCCCCCATTTGTGCGCCGTAAAACAGGCTACGGCCATGTGCATGACCCCTTTAGAAAAACATAGCTTAAGAGAAAAAAAAGGGGTTTTGTGTGCAGTTTCTGAACGTTTTTCTTTTAAAAGTTGCAGTCCCAAAAAACGGGGAGTAAATCCGTTCTCCCTATAAAATATGAACAGTACACACAAAAGTACGGGTCCGCGCTATATGTCTTAGAGGACTGTAGACAAGCGGCTTCTCTTCCAGGGGCCGTTCCTTTTTAATCCCTGGCTTCCAACCTCTTCAGTCACTGAACCAACCGGCAGCAGAAACCTTTTTTTGCGATGTTGAAAGTAATGATCTTAGACAAAAAAGGTTTCTGCTGCCGGTTGGTTCAGTGACTGAAGAGGTTGGAAGCCCCTGGAAGAGTAACTGCTTGTGAACAGTCCTCTATCGAAGAGACACCTAGCGCGGACCCTTAGAAAAACATGTCCGCTTTCCATGGTTTGTGTCTGGTACTGCCGCTCTGCTCCATCTTCTAGTCCTGGAGAAGCCCTTTAAAGAATTACTTCCATCCTAGATATGCATGAAATGTCTGCAGGATATGTCGTAAATGTTTGCTAGGTGGGGGTCCCAGAGGTGGAACCCACATCTAGCAGTCTCCAAAACAGAGGCGGCTACTCATGCACGCCTCTCCCCATTCACTTCTGTAGTGCTCGGCTATTTTTGCAACTCCCACAGAAGTGAATGGAGAGAGCCATCATGTAAGGTGAGAATACCCCTTTCGTTTTGGTGGCAGGAGTTACCCATTTAGGATGAAAGAGATGTTCCAACAATAGAAGGTTCTGGCACTCTGTTAGGATGCACCATAACTTACTGAATGGTGGGGTCTGACCAGGGATCCCACTAGTAAAGCACAGCACTTCTCCTGAGCAGCTGCTGCGCAGGAAAGGCAACTCCATCATTGAAAGGAGCAGACCTTGGAGATGATGGCTCTTTAAAGGGGTTGTCTGGGTTCAGAGCTGAATCGTGCAGGGCAAAGGCATTTTCAGGAGATCCGGTGACGTATCAGGCTCTCCTTAGGGCTGCCAGGTGGAGACTTCCGCCCAGCAGTGAGCCCAGTGACGACACCGGCACTGATGTGCAGGCTTTAGCGCTGCCCTAGCCTGTAAAACAGCTAGGGCAGCGCTAAAACCATCAGAGCTGGTGACGTCACTGAACACACTGCCGGGCAGAAGCCTCCGCCCGGCAGTGTGTTGTTGCAAATAAAAAAAGCCCTTGCCCTGTGCAGGACAAGGGAGAGCATCAGAGCATAAAATGCTCCGATGCTAACATCAGAGTGCCTGCCTGGATGAAAATATGGGTATGTCCGTGTTCGGCCCTTTATTTTTATTTTTTTTTATTTTTTTACCAGTTCAAAATAGATACTGATTCTAATTTTCTTTTGTTATGTTATTTTCTTTTGTACACTTTTTTTTTTTTTTTTTTTTTGTCTGTGCACGATTATGGGGGTAGGCAGTCATTTTGCCGCTGTTAACAGCATTCAGAGGTTTTCTTTACAGAAGGCACGTGGACCATTGGAAACTGTGTAGACTGGAGATGTTCATTGACTTCTACGGGAGAGTGTTGTGGGCATGACCTGTACAGAGGTCATTGTGCGGGGAGTGGAAAGAGGCAAGCTGCAGCTGTCATCCATAGGGGACTCTTCTGGGAAAGCTGTGGAATTATTTCACTTATAAATAAAATAATTGATATCCTTTTTTTTTCCATCCCCCAGGGTCGACTGCATGGAGAGAAAGGAGAACCCGGATGTGTTTTTCTGTTGTTGTGAAGGCAGCATTTGTAATGAACGATTCTTCCACTCCCCGGAGATTGAGGTCACTCACCGTAAGTCGTCACCTTGTGTCCCTCGTTTCCTGCGTGTGCGGTGTAACATTAAAGGGGATTTCCTGCTTTATGTAAATGAAAAAAAGAAATAATCTGCTAGTAACTGTTGTTCCAGATCCTCACAGTTTGCAAAATTTCTTCTTCCCGTCAATGAATGGAAATATTCATGTCCTGATGGCTGATGGCCTGTCCTCATCATGTACGTCTGACGCAAGTGCACAGATCTCTTTAAGGTCTTAATGAGTGGATATGAGGGGCACACCTACAAATGAAAATCACATGGACCACCAGCCAATACGTATGTGTAACTCATTATTTATTAACACCACACTATAAAATAAGGTGAGGATCCTCAATGATCACATTAAAACATGCACATTTGCTAAAAACATAAAACCACATAGAGAGACTTGTATAATAATAAGTACCTTGAATTTCCGGAAGCGCTTTTTGCACAGCGGACAGAAAGAAACACAAGTTTTGTTGTGTCTGGATTAGGGCTGCAGCTAACGATTATTTGAATAATCGATTAGTTGCTGATTAATTTCTACGATTAATCGGCAAAAACGACAAAATTACAAAACAGAGAGGTTTATATGATCTTACTTGAAAAAATATGTTCAAAGGCCATATTAAAACAAATTGTGGACGACACTATTATGGGGGATCTGTGGACGACACTTATGGGGGATCTGTGGACGACACTTATGGGGGATCTGTGGACGACACTTATGGGGGATCTGTGGACGACACTTATGGGGGATCTGTGGACGACACTTATGGGGGATCTGTGGACGACACTTATGGGGGATCTGTGGACGGCGCAGTTATGGAGAGGGGGATCTGTGGGCGGCGCAGTTATGGAGAGGGGGATCTGTGGGCGGCGCAGTTATGGAGAGGGGGATCTGTGGGCGGCGCAGTTATGGAGAGGGGGATCTGTGGATGGTGCTGTTATGGAGAGGGATCTGTGGGTGGCGCTGTTATGGAGAGGGGGATCTGTGGACGGCGCAGTTATGGAGAGGGGGATCTGTGGGCGGCGCAGTTATGGAGAGGGGGATCTGTGGGCGGCGCAGTTATGGAGAGGGGGATCTGTGGACGGCGCAGTTATGGAGAGGGGGATCTGTGGACGGCGCAGTTATGGAGAGGGGGATATGTGCACTGTTATGGGCATAACAGTGCACAGATCCCTTTCCTCATAACAGTGCACAGATCCCCCCTCCTCCCCATAGCAGTGCCATACACAGACCCCCCTCCCCATAGCAGTGCCATAGACAGATCCTCCCCCCTCCCCATAACAGCCCCGGCCCCGATGCTTATAAGTCGGACTAATCACGTCTGCATCTTTATTTTACCTTTTTACAATGACGCTCCTGTAACAGCCAGGCAGAGCGGACGGCGGCGTAACGTCACTCACTCACGTGACACACCTGCTCCGCCCACCTCATGAATGAAGGAGGCGGAGCAGGCGTGTCACGTGAGTGAGTGACGTTACGCCGCCGTCCGCTCTGCCTGGCTGTTACAGGAGCGTCATTGTAAAAAGGTAAAATAAAGATGCAGCGACCGCCCGCCCGCATAGCAACGAATCGGCGATTATTCGATAACTGGATTCCTCGACAACGAATCCAGTTATCGAATATAATCGATTACATCGATTAATCGTTGCAGCCCTAGTCTGGATCAAAAGACACCAAGCAACACCGAACAGCACATCGGGTCCTGACTACCTTCGACCCCGGCGTCTAAACTTATTGTTTTTCCTGCCTCGGCAATCTACTCACCTGCTTAAAAGAGCGGACCGGAGCCTAGACCATCGATGCTGCAACACGTGGGACGCCACGCCAAGCACGAGTGATCGGTCACTCCATCGCATCAGAACAGTGAGTAGTGTGTTCACACACAGTGCGGTTTAGCAGCAGACTAAGTGACACACGCTGTGAAGATAACCTATGACCAAGACTGTCTATGCCTTTTTAAATATTGGCTACAGCCTGAACTTTCAGGTCCAAATAGAGACATTGCGCATCAGACCCCGTGCATCTGAATCATTTCAACGTTTGTACACATAGACGAACACGATACGATCTAGTCTGTATAAAGCCACCATCCATCAGTGACAGTGCTACTTATTATTATAGAAGTCTCTCTATGTGGTTTTATGTTTTTAGCAAATGTGCATGTTTTATTGTGATCATTGAGGATCCTCACCTTATTTTATAGTGTGGTATTAATAAATAATGAGTTACACATACGTATTGGCTGGTGGTCCATGTGATTTTCATTTGTAGGTGTGCCCCTCATATCCACTCATTCAGTCTATTTACTCCAAAAGATTGGGGATATCTTTTTCAGGGGGAGCACCCATTCCTTGTTATTGGAGGGTGAGCCAATCCAATTATCTAAGGTCTTATTCACACGTCAGTGTTTGGTCAGTGATTTCCATCAGTGATTGTGAGCCAAAACAAGGTGTGGGTCCAAATCTCAGAACAGCTGCAGATCCTCCCATTTTACCTTCTTGGTGGAGGATCCGTGCTTGGTTTTGGCTCACAATGACTGCCCGATGCCGCAAACGATTGCGTTCCTTCCTGGCAGTCGTCAGATAGCTAGCGGAGGACACCGCTGCTATTACATGCAATGTTCTCCACAGCATGGGGAGGAGCGATCACTATGCCATCGCTTGTACCCATGCAGGTCAGCGGTGTGCCGGCAGCAGATCGGTATTACACAGCACGGTCTGCTGCCGGCACCATTGTCCTTTTTGAACACGCTCGGTCATTGGGCATTTGGAGGCAGTATTGGACTGACAGATGATCACTAACGAGCGATCATCTGCCAGAAAATCGAACACACCCTTAAGGACTAAGGTTATGACCGTGCGGAGCGGCCGTGCTGCCTTTGGGCTACTTCCGCCTGCATCCTATTAACCAGTTACAGCTGACTTATTTCTTCTGTCTTTATTGGTAATGCTCGCGTGGTGACCCGCATGACCGTGCGGCCATTACCAATAAAGACAGAAGAAAGAGTGCGGTTGGAATTGGTTAATAGGATGCAGCTCTGTGTGGTCATACCCGAATCTAAGAAGTTGTGGTTCTGCATTGTGGGTTTCAGGTCTGGTAATGCAGGCAGAAGGAAGACATCTTGGAATGTCATTTAAAGGATATTCCCATTATGGACTATTGCTGGAGTGCGCATTGTCTACCTAACTGGTAGGCGTCTGGGACCCCCACCAGTCCTGAGAAACACTAGCCACTATGCAAGGGACGATAGCGGAGAGTGCTTTTTCACCCGATCGATGGGGATCCCAGAAGTCTCGATCAGAAGATTGATATTCTTCTTCAGGATGAGGTCTGTCTTGAGCACAATCTGTAGGCGCAGTAATGGAGGGGGTGTCAGCAGTCATTGTCAGACAGGAGGGCTGTGTACCCCTAAAAATACTCTAGCTAATGGCAAATAGTACGGAGGAGGGGGGTATGGACACACGTGCCCTCCAGCCTGACTGCGCTCATTTATTTCAATTTGACTTCATGGCATCCTGCAATAAATATGGACGACGTATAATCCATCCCATGGAAGATGAAGCTTTTCTTCTGCACAGCAGGGATCACGTACTTTTGCCTTGCTGTGCACCGTCCGTGTTTGATTTGCTACATATACTGTGAATTATTCGGCAGTGTTGGGGGAGGGGAGGCGTTCATATTCTCGGTGATGAGCGGTATTGATGCCGGATCCCTTCATTTGTCCTTACAGCCACCTTGAATCCAGTTACTCCGAAGCCGCCCCTGTTCAATACTTTGCTTTACACTCTGGTGCCTATCATGGGATTTGCTGTCATCAGTCTCATCTCTTTCTGGATGTATCGTCATCACAAACTGGCTTACCCTCCGGTGCTGGTTCCTACGCAGGTAGGTCCTTGGTTATATTGCTCGGGGACATGAGCCATCAGTATACTGGAGGAAAGAGAAGGATAAAACATCACTTTTATTAGATTATTAATAAATCGCATGTAATACAAGACAAGCCGACTCCTATGGATCAATACCAGTGGGATGGTGGAGCAAGCGTGCTCCGTATTACAGGTTTCTCCGGATTGTGTGTCGGAGGAGGACAACTGCTACTCTCCTGATGTGTGCTAGTCTCCAAGCCCCATACCGGACAACGAGTGGAACACCCACCCTGAGAAGGGCGACCCCTAAATCTGGTGTTGGTCCGGTATAGGGCTAAGACTACCCTTTATTAGTTAGCACAAACATGTTTTCCGACACCCGATCCGGTGGAACACTTGCTCCACCATCCCACTGGCATCGATCCATTGTGGGCGACTTGGCGTTGTACTACATGTGATTTCTTTTTAACGCACATCTAATAAGTGATGTTTTATGTTTTTGTTCCCTCCCCGTTATATAATCGGTTCAAAAGGGAGAGTATAGCGATGAGGGTTTGAACCCATACCTCGTGAGCCTATGTTATTGATTTCAGAGGTATGTTGCCCATAAACTTTAAAGAGGTTTTCCAAGAGTTTAATTTTGATGATGTAACTTCAGGTTATCAATTTCTGATCGGCAGGGGTCCCACTTTCGCCACCCTGCCGATCAGCTGTTTGAGGAGGCTGCTGCACTCCCCTCTTAGACCAACAACGTCACGTTCGTCGGTCACATGGCCTAGGCGCTGTGAATGGACCTGGGCTGCAATACAGAGTACAGCCACTATACAATGTGTGGCGCTGTGCTTGGGAAACTGTGAGAAGGCTGCAGCGCTCACCAGGTGATCGACGGGGGGGCAGGAATTGGAGCCCCATCCATCAGATAATGATGACGTATCCTGAGGATAGGCCGTCAGTATTAAGCTCCTGTTCCTATTGCATGTACAGGGGTTTTATCTGGCTCTCTGGAGTGTCTGGCTGCCAATCCTATGTGCTAAGGGATAGCAGGAAATGGGGTCCCCCACTGTGGCGTCGCACCCCCTTGGATTTACCAACCCTCCAGTGCCTAGACAAGTGGGGGGCCACATGTGGGGGAACATTTCCAGCGCAGATCTCACTGCGTATCTGAGGCAGTGCCACAAGGGTTAGCTCTGTTGGTTTGACCCCTGTACGTTAAAGGGACGGAATCTGCAGCCTTTCCACATTATCATTTTAGTTTTTCCGCTACCTGTGGGATGTACGCTGCGGCTTTGTGGTGCGGGACCTACACTGCCAGTCCGCTGCTAATCTACCCGGTTTGAAGTGTTCTCGGCTGGAGTATCCCTTTATGGGGTAGTCTGGGTGTTTCTGGCCCCATGCCGTGCTGTGATACCAGGATGTATCATCAGTCCCAGCGGATATGACTTTTCTGTTGGAAGCCCCAGTAAATGGCTATAACCGGCGGGTATAATGAGGGCAGCAGTGGCTCTATTACAGGGGGTGTAATTGCAGATGCAGTTTAGTTCCCCCTCCGGTATACGGCTCGGCAGTGCACTCTCGTAGTAGTCGTGAATGTATCTGCCCGGCCAGACAGTCTGTATCAATAGCACCAGCGTCATCTGTCAATAGGAGACTCAGGAACTGCTGAGCAGGCTAAACCGAAAACCCCAAACCCCTGTGATCTGACAAAAGGAACGTGCGAGGCAAAACCAAGGAACATTAAGGTGATTGGATCCGAGTTACTCGCTGACTGCAGATCTCAGCTGAATGCGCACACAATGAATTGTGGAAAATAATAGTAAGAAGCCTTAGAACAGCCGTGTCCTGCATGATGCTGAGTCCTCCTGCCTCAATAAGTGCTGGGTCCACTTGGTGGCGCTGTATTCTGGGGTGGCTGTTGATCTACTCTCTAGTCGTTTATGTATATGATAGATGGCTCCTCATAGAAAACAGTCACATTACTTATCCTGTACTGATCCTGAGTTACATCCTGTATTATGCTCCAGAGCTGCACTCACTATTCTGCTGGTGCAGTCACAGTGTACATACTTATCCTGTACTGATCCTGAGTTACATCCTGTATTATACTCCAGAGCTGCACTCACTATTCTGCTGATGGAGTCACTGTGTACATACATTACATTACTTATCCTGTACTGATCCTGAGTTACATCCTGTATTATACTCCAGAGCTGCACTCACTATTCTGCTGGTGGAGTCACTGTGTACATACATTACTTATCCTGTACTGATCCTGAGTTACATCCTGTATTATACTCCAGAGCTGCACTCACTATTCTGCCGGTGCACTCACTGTGTACATACATTACTTATCCTGTACTGATCCTGAGTTACATCCTGTATTATACTCCAGAGCTGCACTCACTATTCTGCTGGTGGAGTCACTGTGTACATACATTACTTATACTGTACTGATCCTGAGTTACATCCTGTATTATAATCCAGAGCTGCTTTTACAGACCTGCAGACTTCAGAGCTGAAATTTTCTGACGGCTCACTGCATTACATCAGCTCAGCTAAACTGTTAGTGCTTGTTGACTGTTTCCAATAACAAACAGCTGAATTGTCATTGCAGCTTTGGATTACAATATAGGCCGGAACTCCGAATCAGTTCAGGATGAGTAATGTTTTAGGAAATTATGTAAGGACTTCTTAGTGATTTTATCTTAAAGGAACACGAAGCATAGAAAATGCACAAAAAACATTCATTTCCTTCTTTTCTTTGATCCTTTTTAATCTCTTATTTCAATCATTAAAACTGAAAAATATCCAAATAATTCTTCTGTATCCAGGAGATCAGCCCTGTTCTTTATCTGACAACTGGCTGCAGCAGGAGCCTCCCCCTTTTTTTGCTCTGGCTGCAGCAGGAGCCTCCCCCTTTTTTTGCCCTGGCTGCAGCAGGAGCCTCCCCCTTTTTTTGCCCTGGCTGCAGCAGGAGCCTCACCCTTTTTTTGCCCTGGCTGCAGCAGGAGCCTCACCCTTTTTTTGCCCTGGCTGCAGCAGGAGCCTCACCCTTTTTTTGCCCTGGCTGCAGCAGGAGCCTCCCCCTTTTTTTGCCCTGGCTGCAGCAGGAGCCTCCCCCTTTTTTTGCCCTGGCTGCAGCAGGAGCCTCCCCCTTTTTTTGCCCTGGCTGCAGCAGGAGCCTCCCCCTTTTTTTGCCCTGGCTGCAGCAGGAGCCTCCCCCTTTTTTTGCCCTGGCTGCAGCAGGAGCCTCCCCCTTTTTTTGCCCTGGCTGCAGCAGGAACCTCACCCTTTTTTTGCCCTGGCTGCAGCAGGAACCTCACCCTTTTTTTGCCCTGGCTGCAGCAGGAGCCTCCCCCTTATTGCTTCAAGGTCTTGCGGAAAGTCCCGATAATCTCCTAGGGTTTAGTGATGTTCCTGTAAAGAGGTGCTCCCATTTGTGGTATATGTATATCTGATAATTGCAGGTCCTACCTCTGGGACCCGCACTTATCTCCAGAACAGGGGGTCCCCCAACCCCTATCCCGCTTGATGAAACTTCTGCTGGGACTCCGCGGGAGAAATGGATGAGAGGGCGTGCACGTGATTAAAAAAAAAAAATACCGCACCCAGATCGAAATGTCTGATTGCTGCACAAATCGGCATATAGCAGTGTGTCAGGCAGATGTGTGATTACTGGTGTGGGCTGCTTAGACACTGGGTCTT
The DNA here is from genome assembly GCF_014858855.1 of Bufo gargarizans. Lineage (NCBI taxonomy): Eukaryota > Metazoa > Chordata > Amphibia > Anura > Bufonidae > Bufo > Bufo gargarizans. The sequence goes on along the minus strand of NC_058087.1, from coordinate 4,066,087 downwards.
GCCACAAGATGGCAAAAAAAGCACTTCCCCCTTCTGCTGTATAAAAAGGCTCTCAGAGGCTCCTTTTGGGTAATGTACTTCTTTGTGACATGTCTCTGCGATGCACTTGAAGACATTTTGCCCAGTTGACAGGCTTTGAGCGGGGGCGGATCATTGGACTGAGAGAAGCTGGATGGTTGTGTTCACGACTCGCCTGCCATCTTGGCCGTTCTGACCTAGCTGTTAGGAGCAGTGGATATGTGAGGACATGGGCTCCGGAGAGACCACCAGTAGAAAGGATCACTTGACCAGTACGAGCAGCTCCACAGTTGCACTGTCCACCATCCAGATACGGATGGCTCCTTCGTTACACTCCTGTCTCTGCCCCGACCTCTCCAAGGCGCTTAGCAGAAGGAATCTTGGTGTCATGACTCCTGTTACATGTCCTACCGCTGACAGCCAGCCACCAGTGGTGTCGTGAACAAGAAACCTGGACTGCTATGGACTGGAACCGTATCGTCTTTAGCGACGAATGCAGGTTCTGTTTGGGATCCCACTGCAGTTAGGTTCCAGTATGGAGGCCTCATGGTGAGAGCTTCCGTCCTACCTTTGCTGTGGACGACACACGGCCCCAACTGCTGGTGTGATGATCCTGGAGCCATCACATATGACAGTAGTCACCCCTAGTAGTGATACCAGGGACACTAACCGCTCAGTGTGCAGGACATCCTGGAGCCACATGTGTTCCTCTCATGGCAGGACTTCCAACTGGCATTTTTCAGCAGGATAATGCCCGCACACAGCACGGGCTTCCCTGAAATGTCTCCTCCAGATTATAACACTTCCTTGGCTGCCCGATCACCAGATTTATCGCCAATCCAGCATTAATGTGACCAACTGGATGTCTGTTTCACCGACTTACAAGTGTGCAGGATCTACAGGCCCAGCAGTAACATCTGTGGGCAAATGTGCCACATGATACCATACAGGACCTGTGCCTCCATGCCTAACCGTATCTCATGTTGTATCCAGGCTAGAGGCCGTATCTCATGTTGTATCCAGGTTGGAGGCCGTATCTCATGTAGTAGCCAGGCTAGAGGCCGTATCTCATGTAGTAGCCAGGCTAGAGGCCGTATCTCATGTAGTAGCCAGGCTAGAGGCCGTATCTCATGTAGTAGCCAGGCTAGAGGCTGTATCTCATGTAGTAGCCAGGCTAGAGGCCGTATCTCATGTTGTATGCAGGCTAGAGGCCGTATCTCATGTTGTATGCAGGCTAGAGGCCGTATCTCATGTTGTATGCAGGCTAGAGGCCGTATCTCATGTAGTAGCCAGGCTAGAGGCCGTATCTCATGTTGTATCCAGGTTGGAGGCCGTATCTCATGTAGTAGCCAGGCTAGAGGCCGTATCTCATGTAGTAGCCAGGCTAGAGGCCGTATCTCATGTTGTATGCAGGCTAGAGGCCGTATCTCATGTTGTATGCAGGCTAGAGGCCGTATCTCATGTTGTATGCAGGCTAGAGGCCGTATCTCATGTAGTAGCCAGGCTAGAGGCCGTATCTCATGTAGTAGCCAGGCTAGAGGCCGTATCTCATGTTGTATCCAGGTTGGAGGCCGTATCTCATGTAGTAGCCAGGCTAGAGGCCGTATCTCATGTTGTATCCAGGCTGGAGGCCGTATCTCATGTTGTATCCAGGTTGGAGGCCGTATCTCATGTAGTAGCCAGGCTAGAGGCCGTATCTCATGTAGTAGCCAGGCTAGAGGCCGTATCTCATGTTGTATGCAGGCTAGAGGCCGTATCTCATGTTGTATGCAGGCTAGAGGCCGTATCTCATGTTGTATGCAGGCTAGAGGCCGTATCTCATGTAGTAGCCAGGCTAGAGGCCGTATCTCATGTAGTAGCCAGGCTAGAGGCCGTATCTCATGTAGTAGCCAGGCTAGAGGCCGTATCTCATGTAGTAGCCAGGCTAGAGGCCGTATCTCATGTAGTAGCCAGGCTAGAGGCCGTATCTCATGTAGTAGCCAGGCTAGAGGCCGTATCTCATGTAGTAGCCAGGCTAGAGGCCGTATCTCGTGTAGTAGCCAGGCTAGAGGCCGTATCTCGTGTAGTAGCCAGGCTAGAGGCCGTATCTCGTGTAGTAGCCAGGCTAGAGGCCGTATCTCGTGTAGTAGCCAGGCTAGAGGCCGTATCTCGTGTAGTAGCCAGGCTAGAGGCCGTATCTCGTGTAGTAGCCAGGCTAGAGGCCGTATCTCGTGTAGTAGCCCGGCTAGAGGCCGTATCTCGTGTAGTAGCCAGGCTAGAGGCCGTATCTCGTGTAGTAGCCAGGCTAGAGGCCGTATCTCGTGTAGTAGCCAGGCTAGAGGCCGTATCTCGTGTAGTAGCCAGGCTAGAGGCCGTATCTCGTGTAGTAGCCAGGCTAGAGGCCGTATCTCATGTAGTAGCCAGGCTAGAGGCCGTATCTCATGTAGTAGCCAGGCTAGAGGCCGTATCTCATGTAGTAGCCAGGCTAGAGGCCGTATCTCATGTAGTAGCCAGGCTAGAGGCCGTATCTCATGTAGTAGCCAGGCTAGAGGTGGCCACAGGGTCCTAGATCCACCTTTCATTTGTACAGGTTTCCACTTTCCTCTAATATTGTAATCACTTCTATAGAGTCACACAGAAAGGTTCATTCCAACATCGCCTTCTTGGTGCGGTATTTTTTGTCAGTGAGTGTATATTCCAGTGCATATATGGTGATATCACATATGTTGGTACATTTTGTGGGTACCTTGCCTTGTCCTTTCTCCTTTTCATGATGCTTTTATAGGGTAGCATTTCTTAGTGACCATGTACAATGCAGGGATCAGACCCAAACTAGACTTAGTCCGGCGTCTCTGAGATGCCCTGTGCCACAAGTTGAGAACTCCCTCTTGATTTTACAGCCGTTCTAGTAAAGGGATCGGAGGGTGAGGTCTCCCTGACACGGGTACGACCAGCAGTAGCCATCGTCCTTGACTGAATGTAATAACCACATGTCAATCCTGTGCAGCCTGAGCTTTCTATGACAACAGTGCCCTCTTGTGCTAAAAAACTGGAACTACACCCTAGCACATTCCAATATGAACTTCAGTGTTGTTGTGTGTGATCTTGCTGGTGGGACTCATTTAGCACATGCTATTTTAGGATTGTAAAATGACTTTTTAAGTGTTACTGAGGTGCAGATAGTAATTCCTTTTGCATATGTGTTTTTCTTCGCAAGCACGCCTTTCACATTATGATAGAGGTAAGAGGCTCGTTTCCATAGACCGGTAACATCCAGCGCTAATGCATGATACAAATTTATATTTTTTATTTTTTTAATGTTATAACATGGAGACGCATCAGCCTGCGAGCTTGCTCACTCCACAGGGCTGGATATATTGAGATATAGAGACATTGGCACAGAACTGCCTAACCCTGGCTAACAAATTGCTTTTCTCACTGTTACGGGGAATGCCTTATGAAAATGACACATATGCTACGTAGAATTGTGTAGGCTATAATGTTGCGCCTTTGAACACCATTATTTTTTTTTCTTTTAATAAAGCTAAATAGGTTCAAAATGCTCTGCTGATGAATTTTTTAACATTATTGTAATAGCAGTTAGAGCTCCGTTTTTCAGATTCAGAGCTCCAAATCCCCAGGAGAGACAGATTTAGAAGAGAAGAATGTGGCTACCTGCGGCCGCCACTAGAGGGAGCTCAGGAGCTTACTGTCTAGGTTATGTCTGGGACTCCATAACAACTCTGTATGCAGTAAGCTCCCCCTAGTGGTGGCTGCAGCCAGATTGACGTCTTCTGAATCTCTGGTTCTGCAGGCAGTTTGGAGCTTTGTATCAGATTATCTGGCGCCCTGACTGCTTTGAAGACCCATATATATATATATATATATCTACATTAGCCCAGAATTTTGAATCTAAAAGTGATAATAAAGGCATGCTTTACAGGTAGCACTTAAAATGATATATGTCTGCTAATCAATAGTTTTTATTAAACATTTTGCAAGAAAAAGTGCAAGTTACATCAACCTGCCTCTAAGCAGGGTGGTGACAGCATGGATTATGTACATTTTCAAAATGTGATGAGCTCTTTAAGTCCACTTCCACCTAAAATGAACAGTAAATACGAGTCACTGAGTTGTTAAAATGGCCAAATAAGCCCTTTTAAATGGTTTATTTTTTGGGCAACACCCAATATAGCCACCATTATAATAGTCAGTTTGGGATGGCAGTGTATGTTTACAGATGTGTCCTTTCTTACCTTCCCTCTTGGCTCCGCGTATCTCCGGATGGGTGATGCAAGACGATCAGCTTTGGAAATGCTTTGATTCTAGGACATGTGGCCACCTAGTGGTTGTGATTTGCATTGCAGCCTGGTGCATTTTGCACTAACCTATTAAAGGGCATCTGTCAGCAGTTTTGTACTTATGACACTGGCTGACCTGTGCGCTTGGCAGCTGAAGACATCTGTGTTGGTCCCATGTTCTCATTGCTGAGAAAAAGTATGTTTTATTATATGCAAGTGAGCCTCTAGGAGCAACAGGGGCGTTACCATTACTCCTAGAGGCTCTGCTCTCTCTGCACTTGGAGTGATAGGACCAGGCAGTGAAAACATCATCACACCTGGCCCTGTCAATGAAAGTGCAATGGGCGTGACAGTTGCAGTGAGAGCAGAGCCTCTGGGTGTAATGGTAACGCCCTCGTTGCTCCTAGAGGCTCACTTGCATATAATAAAACATACTTTTTCTCAGCAATGAACATGGGACAAGCGCACAGGTCAGCCAGTTTCATAGGTACAAAACTGAGGACAGATGCCCTTTAAATTTCTAAGACAAACTGGAGTCCTTAAGGAAATTTGCAAAAAGCTCTGGGTGGACACATCTGTATGTGCAGAGACAGAACCCTGGACTTACTAGGCAGATAAGTCATTCAGGAGTCTGGGAAAGCTGGCTGAGGTCACATGTGAGAGCGGCCATTGCAGCAAGGCCATATTAAATTTGATTCCCCCCCCCCGCATTCAAGTTACGTACATCTACCAAATGTTTCATTAGGATTTTTGTTGCGTTCTTGGGGGGGGTTGCATTTTGGGTGGAAGTGACCTTGCACTGTGTGGCCAGTGATGACGCTCAGGGCAGACTGTGTGCTTTGCCGCGTAGGTTCTGCATGTCCATCACTGGCGGCTCGCCGACTTTGTTGGCGTAACGCTCAGCCTGTTACTGAACTGGTGGTCTCTCTTGCAGGATCCGGGTCCTCCCCCGCCCTCTCCTCTGCTGGGGTTGAGGCCTCTGCAGTTGCTGGAGGTGAAGGCTCGAGGAAGGTTTGGTTGCGTGTGGAAAGCGCAGTTATTAAGCGAACTGGTGGCTGTCAAGATATTCCCCATTCAGGTATGTCCCGGCGTGTTCCTACTCGACGCTTCATTCCAGCGGCTCAGGCTTGTTATCTCTGTTCAGAATACACACAAAAGGTGGTTTTCTAGGAAATGTTTTTCATTCTAACCTCCGCTGTTCTCCATCACCTGACCTGTCAGACGGCTGCACGGGTGGAGGGGGGGTCCATAAATCTCTTCCCCTCCCCAAATTATGTACTATTCACATGGAAAGTGGAGTTGTGTGACCACAGATGGCTACGTCACTGTTGTAAAACTACAACTCCCAATATGCTCCCTTTACTGATGAACAATTGTGCATGCTGGAAGTTGTGGTTTTGCAAGGAGTCCCGTATCTTGCTGACCCCTGGGTCACATAGGGTTATTTTCAAAAGTTCTAAATCCTTTAAAACCTAATTTTTCCAATGCATCTACAAAGAGAAATAACGTCTCTGCAGCTCCTTTGCAAACATGCATCCGTCTGTGTGACCTATAGCCGTCCATCTGTCCAGAACCTATCAAATGTATGTTAGTAAGATGATGGGGAAGGCTATGTAACGGTGTGTGACTGCAGCTTCATATGGTTGTAGTCTGTTACCATGGAGACACACGGGTCTGCATAGGCACCCAGATATCAGATTCTCTTGGATAATTGCGTTGCCCTACTAAAAAACCTGCTTTCGCCGTTCAGGACAAGCTGTCTTGGCAGAACGAGTACGAGGTTTACAGCCTGCCCGGCATGAAGCATGAAAATATCCTGCATTTCATTGGCACGGAGAAGCGTGGTACCAACCTGGACACAGATCTGTGGCTAATAACCGCGTTCCACGAGAAGGTAAGTGATGACTCTGCCAACGCTGAATGCTCACTTTCCTACTACCCGTGCCCAACTGTAGACATGTCAAGGTGCTGCCCCTTAAAGGGGTATTCCAGTCATTGACGTCTGAACATGGCCACTGGGTTGGAAGAAAAGCTTGAAGACCCCCTGTACGTACTGCCTAGCATTGTGGCCCTTTCTTCAAGCGCTGCTGGGGGTCCTGACAGTTGATGGCATATCTTGCAGCGTCACCACGTGGGAAATGAAGAGTAACACCGTTCCTATTGAAATCAGTGGGATGTGCATGCATTGGGTCCTCCATCATGACTCTGTCTGCTGTAGCTAATAGAGGACACCCCCCCCCCCCCCCCCCCCAAATTAACTCCAAATTTCCAATTTGAAATTTGCAAAGTGCATTTTATAGACTCTCCTTTTGAAAGAGGCCGTGTACGTTCCTCTAAATAGTTTTGATCTCCTGCGTTAGACTTCACTTGGATCTGCCATGAGCATTAAAAGGCATATGAATTGGATATTCTGTCAACGTCTGAGGGAGGAGATGGAATGAAGGAGCCATAGACAAAGCGTAGTTTAACAATCATGATGAATAAGACTTCCACGTATTTATTAGAATTAAAGGGGTCCTCCACTTTGGAGCATCCCTACTTATTAGAAGGGTCCCTTGGCAAGACACTGATCTCAGTGGCTTCCAGCTTGGATGCCCATTGATCAGGTAGTAAGTGTTTAGTTTTCCTGCAGCGCCTCCACAGGGGAGATGATGCATTGCACAATTCCCATTCATAGCAAAAGGATGTCTGTGTAACACAGGACAGGTCCTCCAGAATGAGATGAGGATCCTGAACAGGGCGCCCCCATTAACTGATAATAGGGTGTATGAAAATTTTATTTACTTTTTTCTAAACTGGACCACCCCTTTAACAAGTATCCTACTATGCCTACTTTCTGCCCTCAAAGGGTTCGCTCACCGACTTTCTGAAGGCAAATGTGGTCACTTGGAATGAACTGTACCACATTGCCGAAACGATGGCCAGGGGTCTCGCTTACCTCCACGAAGACATCCCAGGTCTCAAAGACGGCCATAAACCCGCCATAGCCCACAGGTACGTGCATCTTCATCACCCGCTTGTGTCTCCACTTTGTCCTCAGTCTCCTTCTAATCACTGAACCCTATTTATCATCTTAAAGGGATATCAAGAGCAAAAACATACTCCTGAAAAACAACCTGACGGCGTGTATAGCGGACTTTGGCCTTGCATTAAAGTTCGAAGCGGGTAAATCAGCTGGCGATACTCATGGCCAGGTAAGTGTCTGCAATACGGGAGACTTACGGATGTGGTTGGTTCTTGGCTTCATGTACTAGGGAAATTAACCTGGCATGAAACCTGTTTTGCAGGTGGGCACTAGGAGGTATATGGCTCCAGAGGTGCTAGAGGGCGCTATAAATTTCCAGAGAGACGCCTTCTTGAGGATAGATATGTATGCATTCGGCCTAGTTCTTTGGGAGCTGGCGTCGCGCTGCACAGCGTCTGATGGTGAGTACGGTGTCCCCGACGTCCAGGTTTCCCAATCTCTGTTCTTTCTTCTGACAGCTCGTGAATTGTTCTACTGTATCCATACTGATACCCGTTACCTGCACTGGTATATTGTAGCAAAAGTGTAGCTCAGTTTTTGAATTGGAATGGAGAATATTGATCCAGAGGCTAATCTATGTAGCTCGCAGAGAATTCTCTAGACTGGATACAATTGTAGCAAACCTTCAGCTGCAAGAAGTATTAGGTTTGAGTATTTTCAGTCACTGACAGTGACAAAGATATTGTAAATAGTGAAAAATTGAAACTAATTTTTGCACCGTTTTATTAATTAGACTGGTTTTCCAGTCTTAGGTAAAGTTTATTTAAATGGAAACAGACAAGACCCCATAATCTCAGGGTCCTATGTGGGAAATGTACTAATTGCGTGATTTCTGTGTAGGTCCTGTGGACGAGTACATGTTACCGTTTGAAGAGGAGATTGGGCAGCACCCGTCTTTGGAGGATATGCAGGAGGTGGTTGTACATAAGAAGAAAAGACCCATTTTAAGGGAATGTTGGCAGAAGCATGCAGTAAGTACGCCCAGCTGTGTGTACTCGCATTCTTCCCACTGCTGGGCTGATAGTAGTCCACCCATGTGTGCATGTGTCCCCAGGACTGGCCGCGGTCCACCCATGTGTGCATGTGTCCCCAGGACTGGCCGCGGTCCACCCATGTGTGCATGTGTCCCCAGGACTGGCCGCGGTCCAGCCGCGTGTGTGTGTCCCCAGGACTGGCCGCGGTCCACCCATGTGTGCATGTGTCCCCAGGACTGGCCGCGGTCCAGCCGCGTGTGTGTGTCCCCAGGACTGGCCGCGGTCCAGCCGCGTGTGTGTGTCTCCAGGACTGGCCGCGGTCCAGCCGCATGTGTGTGTGTGTCCCCAGGACTGGCCGCGGTCCACCCATGTGTGCATGTGTCCCCAGGACTGGCCGCGGTCCAGCCGCGTGTGTGTGTCCCCAGGACTGGACGCGGTCCAGCCGCGTGTGTGTGTCTCCAGGACTGGCCGCGGTCCAGCCGCATGTGTGTGTGTGTCCCCAGGACTGGCCGCGGTCCAGCCGCATGTGTGCGTGTGTCCCCAGGACTGGCCGCGGTCCACCCATGTGTGTGTGTGTCCCCAGGACTGGCCGCGGTCCAGCCGCGCGCGTGTGTGTGTGTCCCCAGGACTGACAGCGGTCCAGCCGTGCGTGCGTGCGTGCGTGCGTGTGCGTGTGTGTGTGTGTGTGTGCGTGCGTGTGTGTGTGTCTCCCCAGGACTGGCTGCGGTCCAGCCGCGTGTGTGTGTGTCCAGGACTGGCTGCGGTCCAGGCGCGCGCGTGTGTGTGTGTGTCCCCAGGACTGGCTGCGGTCCAGCCGCGTGTGTGTGTCCCCAGGAGACTGGCTGCGGTCCAGCCGCGTGTGTGTGTCCCCAGGAGACTGGCTGCGGTCCAGCCGCGTGTGTGTGTCCCCAGGAGACTGGCTGCGGTCCAGCCGCGTGTGTGTGTCCCCAGGAGACTGGCTGCGGTCCAGCCGCGTGTGTGTGTCCCCAGGAGACTGGCCGCGGTCCAGTCGCGTGTGTCCCCAGGAGACTGGCCGCGGTCCAGCCGCGTGTGTCCCCAGGAGACTGGCCGCGGTCCAGCCGCGTGTGTCCCCAGGAGACTGGCCGCGGTCCAGCCGCGTGTGTCCCCAGGAGACTGGCCGCGGTCCAGCCGCGTGTGTCCCCAGGAGACTGGCCGCGGTCCAGCCGCGTGTGTCCCCAGGAGACTGGCCGCGGTCCAGCCGCGTGTGTCCCCAGGAGACTGGCCGCGGTCCAGCCGCGTGTGTCCCCAGGAGACTGGCCGCGGTCCAGCCGCGTGTGAGCACATCCCTTTGCTCCAGGATCCTGAATATTTTCCTCTCTCTAGGGGCTGGCGATGCTCTGCGAAACGATAGAGGAGTGCTGGGATCACGACGCAGAAGCGCGGTTATCGGCGGGCTGTGTAGAGGAGCGGATTATCCAGATGCATAGACTTACAAATATTATCACGACAGAGGACATTGTCACAGTGGTCACCATGGTGACCAACGTGGACTTCCCCCCCAAGGAATCCAGTCTATGATACTTGCACTTGACCAACAGAACTCAGAGCTGCTATAAGCTAAGGAATTGACTTTGCCTCTTTTCGAATGGGTTGGTCTTTTATCGCAACATCCCTCAGACAGGACGCACCAGACTTATTTCATTCCACGTGGCGGTTTTGCGAAAAATAAATAAACTGAATATGAAAGGAATGAATAAAATATGAAGAAACACGGACCTCTCTGGATAATCCGCTGACACCAGTTTTGTAAATGTCAGAAGAGACTGAAACCTTGAGTGAACTACTGCTATAAATATATATATGTATAAATATATGTATATGTGTATATATATATATATATATATACATACACACATATTCACATATGTGTATATATATTATATGAATTTTTTTTTTTTAAATCAAAGCATTTCATTTTCGGATCTAAAAAAAAAAAGAAGAAAAAAAAGGGTAACTGTTTTTATCGCATTTGCTGTTGTGTTTCTATCGATGACTATTGTAATGCCAATATGACACAGCTTGTGAATGTTCCCTGTGCTGCTGTTCTATGTAAAGAAACCGAAAAAGAAAAAAAATATATATATAATTATAATTTTTTTTTTTATTTTTTTTTTACGTGGGACATTTTAAAGAGGCTTCCAGGCATCCTTTAACCTCCCTCAACAAGCTATACCTCAGTTCCACAGTCTCTAAAAATTTAAATTATACATTTGCAAAAAAGAAAAAAAAAAACACTAAGCAATTTTAATAATAAATTGAACCGTTTTAAAAAAATATATATATATCTATATATCAGTGTATCACGATTTCGACGTGTTATTTAAAAGGAAAGGAAAGCGTGCTTGGTGTTTAACCCATCGGTTGCCTGTCCTCTCTCTCTGTCGCATGGCTCGTGGATACACAACCTGCTAGGAAAGGTTAATGTTCACAGCAAATAACCATTCCTTAACGGTGTTTTTTTTTTTAGAAAAAAAAATTATATATATAGATTTTTCTTTTTTTAAATCTAACGCCCTCCCCCCCACCTTATGTAGGTAAATCTTTACCTGCCAATGTATTTTATAGGTTTGCTGTGTCTGAGGAATTATTGAAAATAGAAGCATGTGATTTTTTTTTTTTATTATTATTTTAAACAAAAAGTTTATTTTTATTTTTTTTTGTAAGCTCTTAACACTGGAACACTCAAGTTCTTCTCTTTTATTTTTTTTTATTTTTTTTATTTTATTTTAATTATTATTTATGTTGTATGTCTGTTCAGCGAGCGGTCGGCGGGGCAGTTTCCGGTTCTCCTCAGGAAGTTTTCACGACCCAGAATTCCTCACTTATGCTTTTCAGAAATTGCAATCACGCCGTGCCATCTTGTCAGAGCAGCAGGGGAAATCTGTCGTCCGTCAGTCGAATCCCCGATTTCCCCGCCCCCCCCCCCCTCCCCCTCCCCAGGCGCCGATTCGACATTGCAGATTTCTTATGTTAAAGTTATATTAAATATCAGGGAAAACTGGTGAAATGTAGAACCTTACATTATGCAACTCCTGTTTCCAGGTTTAACCAATACAGATATGGGTAGCACAGACTAGCAAAAAACAGATATAAAAAATATATATATATGTATATGGTATATAATGGCAGATGGCGGGGTTTTGGTTACACATAGGAATAGGTGCCAAAGTCTGTCTCAATGTGGAGGAAAACAATTTAAAGTGAACCTGCCGGGATAAGAGATCCTTCTAAATTTGGGCATATTACGGAGGCCCTAGTAATTCTAGACCAGGTTTGGAGGGGTTAAAGCCTAGCCACGTACGTTAATGAGTATGGGTCCGCCATGAGTCTTCTCAGCCAATCAGCAGGACTGAGAGGGGTCACCTGACAAGCTCTCGCGCTGCAGCAGGCGGCTATACCCTTCTAAGTGTTTATAAGGCGGCTCAGCACAATAGCGTTTGTGGCAGGCTTTTGTCTATTCCCCACCTCCACCAGAAGGGGGCGGTGGTGAGGATATAAGGCCCTAATTTAAAGGGATCCTCCAGATGGCCGGTTCCCTTCCTTGCCTCTATCACATGGTCTGCGGCCATTTAATATTATGCAATATATTTCAGTGGAGGATACCGCCTCTCCACTTCCTGGGGTTCACACTCTCCTGACTTACGGACAGGCTGCCCCATCCCCCCCTTCATTCTTGAAATCTTAAAAAAAAAAAAAAAAAATGGCTGCAGTACCGTCGTGATGGCGGCTGCATTGGAACAGATTTGTGCATGCCAAAGTCAATGTTCTGCTCCTATTCTCTGGATTTTACAACAGACCTCCATTATCAAGTATTACGTTCAGTCTATTATAATGCAGGAAATGTTTTTTTCTTTCTTTTTTTTTTAACACTAAGTGCTGCGGGCCAGGCTGCCGGGCGGGACGCACAGATGCTGGGAACCATAGGGACAGTCATAGCACGGTGCGGGCTGCAGAGGAGCCCCCTCCCCCACTGTAGAACTATATACATCCTATTGGCGGATACTTCTATTCTTTGTGTTTAGGTTCCGTCTATAATACATGTGGTTGTAATTACAAAGACAATTTGTAGGCGAGAAATTAATAATTGCAATTTAAAGCTGGGAAGATGTTTCCCTTTTTAACGAATTGCAGGACGGTCACGGGTTTTCTGATGGTCCTGTAATAAATGGAAAAGTTAAATGTTATATCGCAGGGGGCGTCCCGGTGCTCGGAGTGTGATGCTGTAGACATGAGGTCTGACGGCTATCCCTCTGGATTCCCGCCACATGCATGCTCAGCCGCCAATACGGGGAAGGGAGAAAGCTGCTGCCGACTCTGACAGAGGCTTATCTCCCTAAAACCAAAAGGATCAGACGTGTTGAAATCTAACTACCCGATCCTCATCTCCTCCGCCGTTTTGAAGCACCATCCCCTACACATTAGATCAGGGATGGCCAACCTGCAGCTCTCCAGCAGTTGCAAAACTACAGCTCCCACCTTGCCCTGCTGTAGGCAGTCTGGGCATGCTGGGAGTTGTAGTTTTGCAACGGTTGGCCATCCCTGCATTAGATGCTCAGGGTGGTCTTACAGGAACCCTGGTATGTTTGTATTGGGGAATAATACAGATTCTAAAATGGGCCCGCATTAGTCCCCGATTGAGATCTCAAGTGGGATCGGATGAAGAAGGTTTGGAATCCAGTCCCAATTTTGGCATCAAATGCGCGAATCGACCTCATTGTTTCGGATCTGCTTTTATTCCAGAAACGGCGCTACTCTTGCTATTAGGTCGTGTCTGGTATCATACCTCAAGTCCATGGGATAAGTGGCAGTACCAGACACCGCCTATGTTCAACCGTGGTGCTAATTCTAGGGACACAAATAGCAAGATCCTTTAATCGTGGACAATCCCTTGAAGCAGGGGGCGGCCATTTTGAATCTGTGTTGTATAGGAACCTCTGTTCTCTGTATTTGTGACTCAATGCATTTGTCCCCCTGGTTCCCAGTATGAATGACAATCTGATACAATAGAAAACCATACAGTGCGTCTCCCGCCTGCAGCCTGGACTGGGTCAGTATCCGTATAAAGCCGTGGTACATTTCATACTCCAGCCGTGGCCTGTTTTCATTCTCCCAATGCCTTGAGACATGTACTGAATGTAAATGAAGGTGTTGTAATCGCGTCTCTCTGTGACAATAGCTCGATACTATCAACTGCCAATGTTCTTTTTACCGTTTTTTTTTTTTTTTTTTTTTGCTAAGAGTTTTTTCAACTTACTGATGTTTTCCAGTCTCTGTTTGGAAACTTTCAATGACTTTTTTTGTACTGGGTGCATTTGGTATAAATATGCAGAGAGTTATTTATGGTTTCATCGCAGAACGATGCAAAGGGAAAGCGTCGTCTGATCGAGAATCATTTACCTCAGATAATTCAACCAGCAACTATGTTATCTTATGCAGTTTCTCAGTCCACAGGATAATCCGTTACCTCTGATCTCTCGGCAAGCAATCGTAATGCATCGGTCAGAACAGGTTGCTGCACTACTGTTTCTTCATCATTGCAATTTTTTCATTTTTTTTCTTTTTGTTTTTTTCCCTTCCCATTTGTTTTGCGAGAACCTATAGAAATGCCCTGGTAAAAAAGTGATTGTTAAATATTGTACAAATAAACCATGTATGCTATCCCCACCAAAAAAAAAAAATGAAAAGAAAACTAATAAAAATGAAAATACGACACTTAAACGTTGAGCAGCTCATTTCCATTTGTTTTGCGCTTTGTAGAATGGATGTGGCCAACGTTGCGGCTTTTTTTTTTCATTTTAGGGTCCATGCAGACGACCGTAAGGGCTGTGTGCCCGTATTGCGGAAAGGAAGCACGGATTGGAAGCGCTTCCGTGTCTCCACACCTCATGTCACTTCTGTTTCTGTATCCTGCGGATTGCGAACCCATTCATGTCAATGGTTCCACATCTGCAAATCGGGTACACACAGCTGGTGCAATTTGTGGTCTGCAGCACGGGCACAGGGTCATCTGAATGGACCCTTAAAGGGGTTTTCCGATCTGGAACTTCACATGCGCAGCCACCCTCCATTCATTTCTATAGGGCTACCAAAATAGCTGAGTGCTGGCTTCCCTGCTCAGGCCTCTGGGACGCGCACCTATCAGACAATGGGGGCATATCCTAGTGATATGCCCCCATTGTCTCAGATGGGAATACCCCTTTAATGCTACGGCTTTATATTGTGCTGCCAAATGGCTGACTCATTGAGGCCTGGACCCCACAAGCCACCTCTACAAGATGTTGCAGCAGATCCTTTAAATTTTGATAGGTTGCTTTATACCAGGGATGGCCAACCTGAGGCTCTCCAGCTGTTGCAAAACTACAACTCCCAGCATGCCCAGACTGCCTACAGCTATTAGCCTACAGCAGGGCATGGTGGGAGTTGTAGTTTTACAACAGCTGGAGAGCCGCAGGTTGGCCATGCATGCTTTATACCCTCCATGGATTGGACTTTTTTCCCCCAGCACATCTGACAGACGACGATGGGTTTGAGATCTGGGAATTTGGAGGTCATGTCATCTTAAACGCTCATGTTCCTCAGCCCATTCCTGGACCATTTTAGCAGTAGGCCCGGATTATTATCCTGCTGAGACGGGCCCCTGCCATTAGGATGGGCACTTGCCTGTGCAGTGGTTATATCTGTGTCATCCACATGATGCCAGGACCCAAGGTCTCCCAGCAAAGATTGCCCAGAGCCTCGCCCTGCCTCCACCGGATTGTCTTCTTTTCATAGTGCTTCCCGGTGCCATCTCTTCCCCAGGTAAGTGAGGCACACACCTGGCCGTGATGGAAATGAAAATGCGACCCCTCAGCCCAGGCCACCATCTTCCATTGCTCCATAGTCCAGTGATGATGCTCACCTGCTGGACATGGGTCAGTATGGACAATTTGAATGGTCTACTTTTACACTGCAAGTTACAATGGCCGTCAAAGCAGTAACTTTTGCTGTACCGTAGCTCTTGGTGGCATTAGAGCAGATGGGCAAGTCTTCATATGTCCTGTATATACAGAGGGCAGCATCGTTTTCTCTAGTGTGAACCCAAAGAGCGTCACTTTGATGCTGACACTGAGGGTACTGATCTGGTGTAAGATTGTGCTGTGATCGGTATGGAAATCGGACCTCATATAGTACGTGACTAATTTCTAACAAAGCTGGAACCAACCCTGTATCTCATAGATCTCCACATTAATTGCTCTGCTAGATTCTCTAAAGCAGGCATCCTCAAACGGCGGCCCTCCAGCTGTTGTAAAACTACAACTCCCACAATGCCCTGCTGTAGTCTGATACCTGTAGGCTGTTCGGGCATGCTGGGAGTTGTAGTTTTGCAACAGCTGGAGGGCCGCAGTTTGAGGATGCCTGCTCTAAAGGCTGGCAGCTCCCTCCCTTTCAGAGCTCAGGGGTGTGTGTCCTTACTGCTGCAGCTCTTACTATCGTGGCACAGGGGATGTGTCCTTACTGCTGCAGCTCTTACTATCGTGGCACAGGGGATGTGTCCTTTCTGCTGCAGCTCTTACGATCATGGCACAGGGGGTGTGTCCTTTCTGCTGCGACTCAGTGCCGGGAGTGTGCTCCTACTGTTGCAGCTCTCTCATTGTGCGCTCAGGAGTTTATCCTTTGTGTTGCAGCACTCTCCCTATCACAGACCAATGGACATGTCTTTTCCGCTGCAGCTCTCTCCCTGCAGCACAGCGTCTAACACTAGATACATCTGTTGGGGGTTGAAGGATGGAACTGAGCATGTGTGACCATGCTTGTCCAGCTCAGAAGGAGGACGTGCAAATTACTATCCAGACTGAACAGCAAAGGGTGCCATAGTAATGAAGTAAAGGGAATATCTGGAGCATTTTTGTAACACAGTATTTGTTTCTCGTGCTGAATTATATTTAACATAAAATGCTGGAACAACCCCTTTAACCACTTCAGCCCCGCTAGGTGAAACCCCCTTCATGACCAGAGCACTTTTTACACTTCGGCACTACACTACTTTCACCGTTTATCGCTCGGTCATGCAACTTACCACCCAAATGAATTTTACCTCCTTTTCTTCTCACTAATAGAGCTTTCATTTGGTGGTATTTCATTGCTGCTGACATTTTTACTTTTTTTGTTATTAATCAAAATGTAACGATTTTTTTGCAAAAAAATGACATTTTTCACTTTCAGCTGTAAAATTTTGCAAAAAAAAAGACATCCATATATAAATTTTTCGCCAAAAATGTGAATTTCCGCTTTTTGAAGCAGCTCTGACTTTCTGAGCACCTGTCATGATTCCTGAGGTTCTACAATGCCCAAACAGTAGAAAACCCCCACAAATGACCCCATTTTGGAAAGAAGACACCCTAAGGTATTCGCTGATGGGCATAGTGAGTTCATAGAACCTTTTATTTTTTGTCACAAGTTAGCGGAAAATGATGATGATTTTTATTTTTTATTTTTTTCTTACAAAGTCTCATATTCCACTAACTTGCGACAAAAAATAAAAAATTCTAGGAACTCGCCATGCCCCTCACAGAATACCTTGGGGTGTCTTCTTTCCAAAATGGGGTCACTTGTGGCGTAGTTATACTGCCCTGGCAATTTAGGGGCCCAAATGTGTGAGAAGAACTTTGCAATCAAAATGTGTAAAAAAAGACCGGTGAAATCCAAAAGGTGCACTTTGGAATATGTGCCCCTTTGCCCACCTTGGCAGCAAAAAAGTGTGACACATCTGGTATCGCCGTACTCAGGAGAAGTTGGGGAATGTGTTTTGGGGTGTCATTTTACATATACCCATGCTGGGTGAGAAAAATATCTTGGTCAAATGCCAACTTTGTATAAAAAAAATGGGAAAAGTTGTCTTTTGCCAAGATATTTTTCTCACCCAGCATGGGTATATGTAAAATGACACCCCAAAACACATTCCCCAACTTCTCCTGAGTACGGCGATACCAGATGTGTCACACTTTTTTGCTGCCAAGGTGGGCAAAGGGGCACATATTCCAAAGTGCACCTTTCGGATTTCACCGGTCATTTTTTACACATTTTGATTGCAAAGTTCTTCTCACACATTTGGGCCCCTAAATTGCCAGGGCAGTATAACTACGCCACAAGTGACCCCATTTTGGAAAGAAGACACCCCAAGGTATTCCGTGAGGGGCACGGCGAGTTCCTAGAATTTTTTATTTTTTGTCACAAGTTAGCGGAAAATGATTTTCTTTTTTTCTCTTTTTTTCCTTACAAAGTCTCATATTCCACTAACTTGCGACAAAAAATAAAAAATTCTAGGAACTCGCCATGCCCCTCACGGAATACCTTGGGGTGTCTTCTTTCCAAAATGGGGTCACTTGTGGCGTAGTTATACTGCCCTGGCATTCTAGGGGCCCATATGTGTGAGAAGTACTTTGCAATCAAAATCTGTAAAAAATGACCGGTGAAATCCGAAAGGTGCACTTTGGAATATGTGCCCCTTTGCCCACCTTGGCAGCAAAAAAGTGTGACACATCTGGTATCGCCGTACTCAGGAGAAGTTGGGGAATGTGTTTTGGGGTGTCATTTTACATATACCCATGCTGGGTGAGAAAAATATCTTGGCAAAAGACAACTTTTCCCATTTTTTTTATACAAAGTTGGCATTTGACCAAGATATTTTTCTCACCCAGCATGGGTATATGTAAAATGACACCCCAAAACACATTCCCCAACTTCTCCTGAGTACGGCGATACCAGATGTGTGACACTTTTTTGCAGCCTAGATGCGCAAAGGGGCCCAAATTCCTTTTAGGAGGGCATTTTTAGACATTTGGATCCCAGACTTCTTCTCACGCTTTAGGGCCCCTAAAAAGCCAGGGCAGTATAAATACCCCACATGTGACCCCACTTTGGAAAGAAGACACCCCAAGGTATCCAATGAGGGGCCTGGCAAGTTCATAGAATTTTTAATTTTTTTTGCATAAGTTAGCGGAAATTGTTTTTTTTTTTTTTTTTCTCACAAAGTCTCACTTTCCGCTAACTTAGGACAAAAATTTCAATCTTTCATGGACTCAATATGCCCCTCAGCGAATACCTTGGGGTGTCTTCTTTCCAAAATGGGGTCAGTTGTGGGGTGTTTGTACTGCCCTGGCATTTGAGGGTCTCCGCAATCATTACATGTATGGCCAGCATTAGGAGTTTCTGCTATTCTCCTTATATTGAGCATACAGGTAATGAGATTTTTTTTTTCCGTTCAGCCTCTGGGCTGAAAGAAAAAAATGAACGGCACAGATTTCTTCATTCGCATCGATCAATGTGGATGAAAAAATCTCTGCCAAAAAAAAAAAATGGAGGGGAAAGGCGTCTGCCAGGACATAGGAGCTCCGCCCTACATCCATACCCACTTAGCTCGTATGCCCTGGCAAACCAGATTTCTCCATTCGCATCAATCGATGTGGATGAATAAATCATTGCCGGGATTTTATTTTTTTATATATATATATATATATATATATATATATATATATATATATATACACAGTCATGTGAAAAAATTAGGACACCCTTTGAAAGCATGTGGTTTTTTGTAACATTTTTAATAAAAGGTTATTTCATCTCCGTTTCAACAATACAGAGAGATTAAAGTAATCCAACTAAACAAAGAAAACTGAAGAAAAGTCTTTTCAAGATCTTCTGTAAATGTCATTCTACAAAAATGCCTATTCTAACTGAGGAAAAAGATAGGACACCCTTGCCCCTAATAGCGAGTGTTACCTCCTTTGGCTGAAATAACTGCAGTGAGACGGTTCTTGTAGCCATCTACCAGTCTTCGACATCGGTCTGAGGAAATTTTACCCCACTCCTCAATGCAGAACTTTTTCAGCTGTGAGATGTTTGAGGGGTTTCTTGCACGTACAGCCCTTTTCAAGTCACCCCACAGCATCTCAATGGGATTCAAATCTGGACTTTGACTTGGCCATTCCAGGACTCTCCATTTCTTCTTTTTCAGCCAATCTTTGGTTGATTTACTAGTATGTTTTGGGTCATTGTCATGTTGCATGGTCCAGTTCCGCTTCAGCTTTAATTTTCTAACTGATGGTCTCACATGTTCTTCAAGCACCTTCTGATACACAGTAGAATTCATCGTGGATTCTATGATGGTGAGCTGACCAGGTCCTGCTGCAGCAAAGCAGCCCCAAACCATGACACTTCCACCTCCATGCTTCACAGTTGGTATGAGGTTCTTTTCTTGGAATGCTGTGTTTGGTTTACGCCAAACATGTCCTCTGCTGTTGTGTCCAAATAATTCAATTTTGGACTCATCTGTCCAAAGAACATTATTCCAGAAGTCCTGGTCTTTGTCAACTTTATCTCTGGCAAATGTCAGTCTGGCCTCGATGTTTCTCTTGGAAAGCAAAGGTTTCCTCCTTGCACACCTCCCATGCAAGTTAAACTTGTACAGTCTCTTTCTGATTGTAGAGGCATGTACTTCTACATCAACAGTAGCCAGAGCCTGCTGTAGTTCTCGAGATGACACTTTAGGGTTTTTGGAGACCTCTTTTAGCATCTTGCGGTCTGCTCTTGGGGTGAACTTGCTGGGGCGACCAGTCCTGGGCATGTTGGCAGTTGTTTTGAAAGCCCTCCACTTGTAGACTATCTTCCGGACAGTGGAATGGCTGATTTCAAAATCTTTTGAGATCTTTTTAAATCCCTTCCCAGACTCATAGGCTGCTACAATCTTTTTTCTGAAGTCCTCTGACAGCTCTTTTGCTCTCACCATGGTGCTCACTCTCACTTCAACAGTCAGGAGCACACCAAACTAAATGTCTGAGGTTTAAATAGGGCAAGCCTCATTCAACATGCAGAGTAACGATCTACTAATTATGTGCACCTGGTGTGATATACCTGTGTGAGATCTGAGCCAATTTAAGAGGGAATACATGTGAGGGTGTCCTATCTTTTTCCTCAGTTAGAATAGGCATTTTTGTAGAATGACATTTACAGAAGATCTTGAAAAGACTTTTCTTCAGTTTTCTTTGTTTAGTTGGATTACTTTAATCTCTCTGTATTGTTGAAACGGAGATGAAATAACCTTTTATTAAAAATGTTACAAAAAACCACATGCTTTCAAAGGGTGTCCTAATTTTTTCACATGACTGTATATATATATACAAAGTGCTTGCCAAAGCATAGGAACGCCGCCTCCTCCTCAGCTCGTATGCCTCGGCAAACGTATCTGTCACTGCAGAGGAGAAAATCCCGTCTTGCAGCGCTGCATACACCGACTTGCGTGTAATCTGACAGCAGCGCAATGCTTCTGTCAGAATGCACATCGGTGCTGCAGCTGGTCGATCGGTTGGTCCACCTGGAAGGTAAAAAAAGAAAAAAGAAAAAACCAGGCCGCAACGCAATAATTTTATTAACTTTGCAACAGAACATGTAAACTTTAACTTTTTTAACTGAACATTAACCTGTTTGCTTACTGGTGTGTTTTTGTTTTTTTTTGTTTTTGTTTTTTTACCTTTATAGAACAAACCTCTCCTTCCCCATGGGTCAATGTGCAAAGCGCAAATCGCCAAAAGATGTGGCGAAGTGCGTTATGCACTTTGTCCCATGTGAAAGGAGACGTTTGCAGCAGCTGTGAGTGAATGGGCCCTAATAGCCCTGTGTGCCTGTCCTGGTGAGATGATCCCTATGCTAATAGTGTACCTGTGAGTGGTACTTCCGGAAACACTCTCCAAAGCATAGGGCAGGGTGGTCCGGACAGTCAGGACAGAAATAGCGGGTGTCACGCCTTATTCCACTCCTGCTACAGACACGTCATCTTTTTCGGGGTGACTGTTGGGTTGAGGTACCAGGAACGACACTGGGGAAGTGTCGCTCGTGTAGACGGCTAACTACACTGGTGGATGGGGCCACGGAACCTCCTGGATACAGGAGGTTCGCGATGATCTCTTCCTGAAATTTGAGGAAGGATCCAGTTCTCCCAGCCTTACTGTAGAGAACAAAACTATTGTACAGAGCCAATTGAATTAAATATACAGACACCTTCTTATACCAGCGTCTGGTGCGTCGGGAAACTAAATACGGAGACAACATCTGGTCATTGAAGTCCACCCCTCCCATGTGGAGGTTATAGTCGTGGACTGAGAGGGGCTTTTCAATGACACGGGTTGCTCGCTCAATTTGTATTGTCGTGTCTGCGTGAATGGAGGAGAGCATGTAAACGTCACGCTTGTCTCTCCATTTCACCGCGAGCAGTTCTTCGTTACACAGTGCGGCCCTCTGCCCCCTTGCAAGACGGGTGGTAACGAGCCGTTGGGGGAAGCCCGCGCGACTAGCTCGCGCGGTACCACAGGCGCCAATCCGTTCTAGAAACAAATGCCTAAAGAGGGCCACACTTGTGTAAAAATTGTCCACATAAAGATGGTACCCCTTGCCGAATAAGGGTGACACCAAGTCCCAAACTGTCTTCCCACTGTTCCCCAGGTAGTCAGGGCAACCGACCGGCTCCAGGGTCTGATCTTTTCCCTCATAGACCCGAAATTTGTGGGTATAGCCTGTGGCCCTTTCACAGAGCTTATACAATTTGACCCCATACCGGGCGCGCTTGCTTGGGATGTATTGTTTGAAGCCAAGGCGCCCGGTAAAATGTATCAGGGACTCGTCTATGCAGATGTTTTGCTCTGGGGTATAAATATCTGCAAATTTCTGGTTGAAATGGTCTATGAGGGGCTGAATTTTGTGGAGCTGGTCAAAAGCAGGGTGGCCCCTGGGACGGGAGGCGGTGTTGTCACTAAAGTGCAGGAACCGCAGGATGGCCTCAAAACGTGCCCTGGACATGGCAGCAGAGAACATGGGCATGTGATGAATCGGGTTCGTGGACCAATATGACCGCAATTCATGCTTTTTTGTCAGGCCCATGTTGAGGAGGAGGCCCAGAAAAGTTTTAAGTTCGGAAACTTGGACTGGTTTCCACCGGAAAGGCTGGGCATAAAAGCTTCCCGGGTTAGCGGTGATAAATTGTGTGGCATACCTGTTTTTTTCGGCCACAACTAAGTCCAAGAGCTCCGCAGTCAAGAACAGCTCAAAAAATCCCAGGGCCGAACCGATCTGCGCCGTCTCAACCCGAACTCCAGACTGGGCAGTGAAAGGGAAAACTACAGGTGCGGCTGAAGTTGGGGACTGCCAATCAGGGTTTGCCAGCACCTCTGGGATTCTAGGGGCTCTACGGGCCTGTCTGTGCGGTGGCTGCGACGGGGTCACTACTGCACGTGCCACCGTACCAGCTTCAACTGCCCTTCTGGTGCTCGTTACTTCACCATGTTGTCCAGCAGTGCTGGTACTAGGTCCAGGGAGGGCTGGGCTGCTGGTGTATGCCTCACCACGTAATCCGACAGCACCAGCCCCACTCTGCTGCTCTTGAAGCGGATCCTGCGGTCTAGCGACACGGGGCCGGGTACGCCTGGTGGTATCAGGGACCTCAGCCTCCTCGTCCGAACTTTGGGTCAGAGAGCCACTGCTTTCTACAGGTTCGTATTCTGACCCGCTGGATTCATCAGATGAGGGTTCCCACTCCTCATCCGACTGGGTCAGAAGCCTGTAGGCCTCTTCAGAAGAATACCCCCTGTTAGACATGTGGGCAACTAAATTTAGGGGTATTCCCTGAGACTACCCAAGAAAAAAAGCAAGCCTGTCTTACAAAGGGGAGGCTAGCGAAGTACCGGAGGCCACTGCGGTTGATAAAAAATATCAAAACTGATTTTTTTATCGCCGCAGTGCGTGTAAAGTGAATGTGCAGTGATCAAAAAAAAATTTTTTTTTGTCACTGCGGTGGGGCGGGTGTGGGCGAACGCACGTGTGGGCGACCGATCAGGCCTGATCGGGCAAACACTGCGTTTTGGGTGGAGGGCGAACTAAAGTGACACTAGTACTATTATAGATCTGACCGTGATCAGTTTTGATCACTTCCAGATACTATAAAAGTAGAAATGCTGATTAGCGATACGCTAATCAGTGAATAACGGACTGCGGTGCGGTGGGCTGGGCGCTAACCGATCCCTAAACTACCTAACCAAGGGGCCTAAACTATACCTAAAACCTAACGGTCAATAACAGTGAAAAAAAAAAAGTGACAGTTTGCACTGATCACTTTTTTCTTTTCACTTGTGATTGACAGGGGTGATCAAAGGGTTAATTGGGGTTCAGGGGGGTGATCAGGGGCTAAGTGTGTAGTGTTGGTGTACTCACTGTGAAGCCTGCTCCTCTGCTGGATCCAACCAACGAAAAGAACCAGCAGAGGAGCAGGCAGCCATATAACAGATCATATTTACTAATATGATCTGCTATCTGGCACTTTGATTGGATTTTTTAAAAATCAGCAACCTGCCAGCCAATGATCACGGCTGGCAGGTTGCTGACGAAATACTCCTGTGCGAAATGCCGGTGCGAACTGCGCATGCACGCGCGCATATTCGCGTCATCTCGCGAGATGACGCGTATATGCGTGACTGTGCGCAGCGCTGCCACCTCCGGACCGCACATCTGCGTTAGGCGGTCCGGAGGTGGTTAAGGCTCCATTCAGACGTCCATAGTGCATTGTGGATCCACAATACACCCGGTCAGCACCCCCATAGAAATGCCTATTCTTGTCCGCAATTGTGGACAAGAATAGGACATGCTCCATTTTTTTCCGGAGATGCGGACAGCACACTGTGGTTTTCTCTCTTCTATCTGTCTGTACTTTTAATTTCTTTCCAAACATAGCCGAGATCATGTCTGCCCCTACAGAGGACATGGATAAATTGGATCGTGCTTCCTAACTCTCTGTAACACACCCTCAAAAGCAGCAATGGAGGACGTTACACAACAGAACTAAGGGTCCTACTAGACTGCACGTTTTCGGGCCATTTATTGGGAACAGGCGTTCATAGGAACAAACATTCCCGATTGCGCGTTCATCAGCTACATGATTATACGCGTTAACGCCCGATTATGGGCAGCACATCTCCCTGTGTAATCAATAGAACAGAATGAGGGACGGGGCAGCAATTGCTTCCACATTAAGTTTGCCTCAGCCTGTGCAATCAGGTCGGAGCGAATGAGCACTGATGGATGTGTTTAGTAATCACACTGCCTGAAAATCTAAAAGTGAAGTTAGTACGTCCCTTACAAACAGCATGCGTCTGTCTGTAGCAGCCCCTCGCTTCTCTCCCCCCCCCCCCCCCTCCATAGACTTCTATGTAATCAGATCCTTCAGTGAGCAGGCAGCCCGAAGATGGATCTGAGCACTGATTTGAGAATTAGAGGGGGTTTCTCCTTCTTAACCGTTGTAGCATATGGCTGGGCTATGTCACAAATGTCAGATGGGTGTGGGTCCCAGAGTTGGGAACCGCACATATCTCCACAATGTAGTCCCCAAAGTGAAGGTAGCGCAGTTGACCATTCACTGCTGTGGGAGTTCTGAAAACGGCCAAATGCTGTCTCAGATATTTCCGGCAGTCCCATAGACGCACATGGAGAGGTGGTCACACTTGAGAGGTGCTCTCCTTCACTTTAGGAGCTCCGTTCAGGGGATGGAAGTGGGTACCAGAGGTGGGACCTGCACATATCTTACATTTGTGGCATATCCTAGCACTATGCCACAAACATTTCGATGGGAAAACCCCTTTAAGACCCCCTTTCACAGGCTAAAGCATCAAGCAATTATTGGGACCGATCCATTCACTTCCAATAACTGCCTGCATTTACATGCAGCAATCACCTCTGCAGTATGGAGAGAAGTAATCACTACTGCCATTGTTTGTCCCCATAGAGAATCATTGTTTCTGGGCAGCAGATCGTGCTGTGTAAATCTCAATCTGCTGCCCAGAAACAATGTTTTAGGTGACTGCATCAGCGATGTGATCAGTGGCACGTTTACACAGAGCAATTATCGGGAAAGAGCGTTCCTGGGAATGCCCCTTCTCGATAACTGCCCTGATCATTAGCCCATGTAAAGGTCCTTTAATGAAGGATGAGAGCAGCAGAGGAGCCTAATAGAAGGAAGCCTTTTTCTCTGAGTTATATTACAAAGTTTTTTAAATTTACTTGTACAATTAATTTATTTAAAAAAATAATAATAATGAAATAGTTACATTAAGAAATGGCACAAGTACAAATCCCCCATAGGAAATCCTGCTATTGGATGTCTTTGTGCGCAACATAATGCGGGGTGAGGAGAGAATTTATCAATAGTTTTGGAGAATGAATGGCAGGTGTCATTAAATTTGGTGCAACGCACTAGACATGTGGACAATTTTCACTTCCTGACACCACCTCATGGCTGATGTACACTTACTATAGGGCACACATCTTTACTAAATGTTGTGCATATTTACACCCTTTTTTCTTTTTTTACTTTAGCCATAACCCCTTTTAAAAGGAACTTTGAGTGCTTAATGGGGTTGTCCAAGATTATAAAAAAAAATCTCAGAAATCACCTAAAATGTCTTAAAATGAAAAAATATGATATACTTACCCATTTCGGTTCTCTGCGTGCTGGTTCAGTATTCCCACAGCTGTTCATCCATATATATGTCACGGCCCCTTCTGTGACAGATGTCAGGAGATCAAGGAGACTGGTGGAGCGTGGAGGCATTTAACAACCTCTTTATTCAGTGTTTGTTTGTGACCTCATCCCCCGTTTCAAGTGTAGCTTAGTATTCATTACTCTACCCTATTTAGTGTTGCCCCACCCTTCTGTGCGGTAGATAGCTCCATTTGGGTTTGGCTGAGCTGGTGTGAGGTCGTCTCTGGTGTTCCTGCTCGTCCATCACTTCAGAAGTTAAGTGTTGCGTTTGTTTGCATTTTGTTTTCCCTTCCTTGCTTGTTGTTACTAGGCCTCAGGGAGACAACTGTTTATTCATTGGAGAAGGAACGGGTTGCGTCAGCCCTGACAATTTTCTTAGGGCTCTCTAGGATCCCAGGGTATGGGCATTTCTAGCTTCAAGAGGTACCCATACGGTTAGAAGTCAGGACCAGAAGTAGGGTTACTAGGAGGTGACCTTTTCCTGTCCCTAGCGTTGAGACCTAATGGATTTCCCTTTGCCTCCTGGTGTTCAGATTGGCGTTTCCTCCTATACCTCTTTCGTGACAATATAGCACGTGATCACTATAGCCAATCACTGTCTTGAGCTATCTACAGCACAGCGATTGGCTGCAGCGTTGAGGTGCCGAATCCAGGCAGGTCAAAAGCATCGGCCACACGCACAGTGATGTGTCTGGATTCAGCACAACACCTCTGTGGCAAATCAAAAGGACTCAGGCAGACATGGTGCAGTTTGTACCTTTTTATAAAAAATAAAAAAAAAGACAAAAAAATAAAAAAAGTTTAATTCAGAGAGGACATTGCCCACTGTCTGACATCTGTCGGACAGTTGGGGTATTTCTGAAGGGCTTCTGATATTTGGCTGTTATCCAGAAGCAACTTCATCAGTCTGTATTCCCTCTGTGTCCGGACGGAGAGACCTTCCATTGGTTTGATCAGCTCCAACTGATAAAGATGTTCAAATGCCTGAGGATATAAAAGAATAGAGTTCAGACAGAAAGTCCTGGTGCTGTCAAGGACATCAGCCCTGAGAGGCGGCTTCAATGGATGCGACGCAAATAAAAGTTCCTGTTGAAATCCAAGGCAGTAAGGAACATGAAGCAGATTATACAGAATTTGTACAGTTGGCACAATCCCATTGTCAGCAGCAAATCTTGGCATAAAGAATATTGTGTAGGAACAGTGAGTGTTTTGTAATACACTTTATTAGAGAAATCTGTATGTAGAGTCTTCCCTTAGCTCTGAGTCCGTCTTCAACACCTGACTGAAGGCCCTGGATAACTGTATGATAGAGCGTATTCTCAGCCTGCTTCTGGTCTCCTTGCCCTGGTCCTGCCTCCCTAAGGGCCGCTTCACACGAGCGGATGCCGTGCGTGGCATCCGCTCCGTGAAAGAGTGCCAAGACCCGCTGCAGACTGCAGAGGCACGGAGCAGTAACATGACTGTTAATGCTCCGTGACAACTGTGATTTCGTAGTAAAGAGATCACAGAGAGGCACGGAGCATTAACAGTCATGTTACCGCTCCGTGCCTCTGCAGTCTGCAGCGGGTCTTGGCACTCTTTCACGGAGCGGATGCCACGCACGGCATCCGCTCGTGTGAAGCGGCCCTAAGAGTCCCGCTTACTAAAACTACATGATTTCCTGCAGACAATTTATCTGTTGGCAGCAGAGCTCCCCTCTTACTTCCCAGCACATGGTGATAGCTGGGAAGACAGGGAATGGAGCAGTACACCTAATGTCACGCTGCTACTGTGCTCCTCTCCCTACCTCCCCAGGGAGGAGTGAGACGTGGGGCTGCAGCGCTGACAGTACTACGTTCCTGTATAATTCCTGTCAACGCTAAACGCTGCAGCCCTAACCTGGGATGCACTATGAAGGTAGGGGGAAGGACTGACCGCAGATAAACTGTAAGGAAGAGTGTAACATCAGGTTTAGTAACCTGTATTACACATGTAGGGAGGCAGAGGCTCGGACATGGAGACCAGAGGCAGGCTGAAAAGTCTTCTCATACAGTTATCCGCAGTCTTCAGTAGATCGCTGAAGACGGATTCTTCTTAGCAATCCCCAGTCGAGACTTTACATACGCTTTTCTAATATAAAAAAAAAAAAAAAAAAAAATATAGATATTTCTTTAACAACGTGTATTACAAAAACACACGGGGGGGGGGGGGGGAATTAATTATTTTCCCTAAACCACTTCTCTAGCTTAAAAAAAATAAAAGTTGCAAACCCTGCACTTTGTCATAAATCAGGTGCATCCTCTGGTAGTTTAGGAGATTTCAAAGACCGCTTTTACCGGTCTGATATATTCTCTCACTGTCCCTACACATAAGAAACAAATGACAGGAAGGCTGCTTTCACACACAGGTTTTTCCCTAGCAGTTTTCTGCACTTTTACGTTTTTAGTGGAGATTTTTGCATCTGTGTTTTGGTGTTTTATTTTTTTATTTTTTTTTGCAGTAAAGCTCCAGATGTTATGTGAAGATCTGTGGGAAATATGAAACGCACACCACAGAAGCGATTTTTTTTTTTTTTCGAAACACCTTAAAGAAAAAGCTAGCGGTAAGACTAAAAATGCAGGTGGACAAAAAAACAAAACACTGTTATACTGCTTTTTTTTTTTTTACTGGAATAAAAACCCCAATGCAAATTCATGCATATAAGGACCCTAAAACTTTCAGTGTGGAACAGTGATGCAGTTCACAAGATGTCCAGCAGAGGGCACAGCACAGGATGAACGTGTACTGAAAGCCATTACTAAACAGATTATCATCAATAATGCCATAACTATTAGAATATTTCATCTCTCACCTTCAGGACGACAGGTTTTTCAAAATTATAAACAGAATGAGCTTTCCTTTGAACAAATTTCTGAAATTCTGCGGATAAAAAAAATAAATAAAATTAACACAAAATGTAATGAGAACAAGAATTAGAAGAAAATGAGGAGCTAGATGGTATGTTCTCCCTGGGTTTTTTATGCCTTGGAAAACATACCTGAAAGGTCACCTGGCTTCATATTAAACTGATATTCCAAGGTGAATTTTGGTCATGTGACTGATGGCAAAATTGCAGGTTACTGCAACCTCAAGGGGGGACTTGCACACGGCTTGCATCAATCGTAAGTACTCCAATCATGCTTTAATTCTTAAATTATCCAGTAAGTTTTGGCCCATAAGGAAACCTTGGAGTCCTGGGACATTCCAACTTATAGCTGACCCTTCCACACACTTGGAAGTTTGGCTGAGCATGGATATGTTCTCAATAGGGAGAGGGGAGCAAAGCCGTCCATACGCTACAGAACTGTTGGCCAAACCCTTGATCAACCAACAGCTGTATCTCCTGATCCCCACATACACTTGGAAACTTAGCACGGCCAAGCATGCATGTGTTGCGATAAAGTTGCTACTGGACATCCCTGGATGTGGCGTATCTCCCCAAGCCATCTGCCAAATCCTTCTTCCCCCTGACATCTGCCAGCAGGGAGAGAGTCGGGAGGACCCCACACACATTACATCAACATATTGTGTAAAGTAACACAGAAGAGGACAGTATACGGCTGCAGATGGATTTGGACAGATTGGAGGCTTTGGGCAGAAAAGTGGCAGATGAGATTTAACACTGACAAATATAAGGTTATGCACATGGGAAAGAATAATGCAAGTCACCCGAACATACTAAATTTTTAAAACACTGGGTAAGGCCTCATGCACACGACAATATTTTTTTACGGTCCGCAAAAACGGGGTCCGTGACCGTTTTTTCGTCCGTGGGTCTTCCTTGATTTTTGGAGGATCCACGGGCATGAAAAAAAAGTCGTTTTGGTGTCCGCCTGGCCGTGCGTATCATAGCCCCCTGTAAGAGATCAGGGGCTGCCAGGCAGCAGGGGACAGACCCCCCCCTCCCCAGTTTGAATATCATTGGTGGCCAGTGTGCAGCATCCCCCGGCCCCCCCTCCCTCCCTCTATTGCATTATTAACATTGGTGGCCAGTGTGCGGCCTCCCCCGGCCCCCCCTCCCTCCCTCTATTGCATTATTACCATTGGTGGCAGTGTGCCGCCTCCCCTCTCCCCCCCCCCCCGATCATGGGTGGCAGCGGAGTTGCGATCGGAGTCCCAGTTTAATCGCTGGGGCTCCGATCGGTAACCATGGCAACCAGGACGCTACTGCAGTCCTGGTTGCCATGGTTACTTAGCAATAGTAGAAGCATCATACTTACCTGCTGGCTGCTGCGATGTCTGTGTCCGGCCGGGAGCTCCTCCTACTGGTAAGTGACAGGTCTGTGCGGCGCATTGCTGTCACTTACCAGTAGGAGGAGCTCCCGGCCGGACACAGACATCGCAGCAGCCAGCTGCTAGAGGGAGGGAGGGGGGGAGCCGGGGGAGGCCGCACACTGCCACCAATGTTAATAATGCAATAGAGGGAGGGAGGGGGGGAGCCCGCACACTGCCACCAATGTTAATAATGCAATAGAGGGAGGGAGGGGGGCCGGGGGAGGCCGCACACTGCCACCAATGATATTCAAACTGGGGCGGGGGGGGGGGGGGGCTGCTGCCTGGCAGCCCCTGATCTCTTACAGGGGGCTATGATACGCACAATTAACCCCTTCAGGTGCAGCACCTGAGGGGTTAATTGTGCTAATCACGGCTCCCTGTAAGAGATCGGGTGCTGCCTGGCAGCAGGGGGCAGTCATGTACACAGTTCGTTGTATATTCTAACTAGAAGCGTCCCCATCACCATGGGAACGCCTCTGTGTTAGAATATACTGTTGGATATGAGTTTTCACAAAGTGAAAACTCGGCTCTGAAAAAGCTTTTATGCAGACGGATCTTCGGATCCGTCTGTATGAAAGTAACCTACGGCCACGGATACCAATCTTGTGTGCATCCGTGTTCTTTCACGGACCCATTGACTTGAATGGGTCCGTGAACTGTTGTCCGTCAAAAAAATAGGACAGGTCATATTTTTTGGACGGACAGGATACACTGATCACGGTCTCGGCTACAAAACGGTGCATTTTCAGATTTTTCCACGGACCCATTGAGAGTCAATGGGTCCGCGAAAAAAAAAAACGGAAAACGGCACAACAGCCACGCATGCACACAACGGTCGTGTGCATGAGGCCTATTACTGACATGGAAAAGGACCTAGGAATTTTAGTGAACAGCAAACTAAGCTGCAAAAAACAGTGTCAGGCAGCTGCTGCCAAGGCCAATAAGATAATGGGTTGCATCAAAAGGGGCATAGATGCCCGTGATGAGAACATAGTCCTACCACTTTACACATCATTAGTTATCCCCAGGACTGTGACTGTGACGAGGGGACATCCTCTGCGTCTGGAGGAAAGAAGGTTTGTACACAAACATAGAAGAGGATTCTTTACGGTAAGAGCAGTGAGACTATGGAGCTCTCTGCCTGAGGAGGTGGTGATGGGGAGTACAATAAAGGAATTCAGGAGGGGCCTGGATGTATTTCTGGAGTGTAATAATATTACAGGCTATAGCTACTAGAGAGGGGTCGCTGATCCAGGGAGTTATCGGATTGCCTGATTGGAGTCGGGAAGGAATTTTTTATTCCTCTAAAGTGGGGAAAAACGAGATTTTTGTGAACTCACCTGTAAAATCTCTTTCTCGCGAAGTTCATTGGGGGACACAGGACCGTGGGTATAGCTGCTTGCTGCCACTAGGAGGCGACACTAGGCTGAAAAGTGATATGCTCTCTCCAGGCTGGAGGGGGTATAGCCTGCAGGGGAGGAGTTATCAGTTGGTGCCCAAGCAATAGGAGTAGGAGAAAAAAAAAACCCATACAGTAAACAACCAATAACTGACAACCGTCAGCCGGATTGAACCATACAGGTCCATCAACCGCCAATATTTGCGGCAAACAGAACACTGGGTGGGAGCTGTGTCCCCCAATGAACTTCGCGAGAAAGAGATTTTACAGGTGAGTTCACAAAAATCTCGTTTTCTCGCTCGTATCATTGGGGGACACAGGACCGTGGGACATCCTAAAGCAGTCCACGGGGAGGGAAACAAATCGCACTCCCATGGAGAAAAAAAAAAAAACGATCTCGAGGACACGTAACCCTCTGCCGCCCGCCAGACCTTGCTGCCTTCTACGATCGGAAAGCTGAAGCATGACGGCGATAAATCCGAGAAACACAGGCTGCTGGTCGAGAAGACCAAGACTCAGCGAGCGATGCCTTACCCGGGAGCGGAACGCCCGAGTAGCTGTCAAACGGATGAACCTGGAAAAACAGCCCTTGGAGGCCGGCAGCCTTGACAAGGACCTCCAGGACCAGATTGGTAAAAGCCCATACAGCGGAAAGCGCTAGCCATGGACAAGCAAACCTCGGAGGCCAAATCACATGGCTGGAAGAGAGCTCGGTTTGAAGAATGCGAGGGAGAGAGAAGAGAAATCCATGTCTTGCGGGGACGTGGAAGGGAGATTACCTCCTGCGAAGGAGGATACCGAGCTAAAAGGTCCACTTACTGGATTGCGCGGACGGAGAATTATCAACCAAACGACCCAGGAGGGTGGATTGGGAATTTCCAGAGGTCTTGAAAATTTCAGTTGTTCTGCACCGGCTTGCGCCGGTGGAGCCCTATCAATCAAACGTCCTCAGAGGGCGGATTGGGAAACCTTCAGATATACTCCACTGAATTTTTTTAGTTATTTTTGGCAAGTGAATCATTATCAACCAAACGGCCCGGAGGGCGGATTGGGAATCCTTCAGATATACTCCACTGAATTTTTGCAAGTGGACCATTATCAACCAAACGGCCCCGGAGGGCGATTGGGGACCTTTCATATGTACTCCACTGGCTTTGTCCGAGTGAAGCACTATCAACCAAGCTGCCCGTAAAGTCAGATGAACGCCACTGGATTTGCACAGTTGGAGCAGTAGCAACGGCCCCGGAGGGTGGGTTAGGAACTGTGAGAAATTCTCCACTGTCCGGCATTGGGAACAGGCCCTGGGCATAGAGCTCGGTCTGTGAGGAGGGCAGGACCTGTATGGGCGCACTTTTTTATTTAAAAAGAAGAAAGTATTTAATTTTTTTTATTTTTTTATTATTATTATTGAGGTGAGGACCTAACCTTAATGGACAAGGAGGAAGAAAGGCTGTATACTGCAATATTAAGGCACATTGTGCCTGCAGATAGAGACCTAGGGTAAGGGTAATCTGGTCACCAGATACAAGTGGCTGGGTAGGAAGGGTTAATGTCCAAGGGCCAGGGCGGAGCCAGCTGGCTCCCGGGGAAAATTCGCGCCAGAATATGGACCCGCCCCTCCGTACCTGAGGTGAAGTTGCTACCTAGAAGGCCGCAAAGCCGGGAACTAAAGTTTCACATGGGACCCACCGCCAGCCGAACACAGCGGTACCTGGCGGTGCAATGAATGAGGCCATGGAAGCCCACCCCGTGGGCCGGGAGAAAAGACAGCGCGGCCGGGAAGAATCGGAAGGCCCGAATGAAGCCGGGGCCTAGATTTTGTGGTGCCCGGCCGACTGGGATCTGTGCTCCGCCGTCGGAAAACTGAGGTACCCCGATCGGCACTAACAGGCGTCCAAGATCATACCTGCTAAAGGCGCGGTGCCTGGCCGACCGGGGAACTCACCCAGTCGGTCTGAGGAAAGGGGGCATTGAATAGAGTGCAGCGGCGTCAGTTTCTAAGTGTCCCCTGCCCGATAAGTTAGATCGGAGGGGGGTGGGGAGGAAGAATAAAAAATGCCGCCGCCGGTTCGGGATTAACCCCTTCATTACCAGGAGATAAGCGGTGACTGGTGGAGGACTCGCAGTCTCCATAAGAAGGGGCCATGGTGAGAGGGGGACAGAGAGGGACAGTATACTCACCTGTCTTCATCTGTGGTCTTCACCCTAAGTCTTGTACCAGCAGGGACACCCCACGACCGCTGGCACCAGGCATCAGGGGTCCGGGCAGAGAAGGGCTGGAAAGGAGGTGTCCCTCTTGCTGGCGGGAAGCAGGGGAGCGAGGCTGCCCTGGTCCACTTTGTCTTCTTGGGGGAGGCAAGGGGGTGAAGCAAGCAACATCGGCCAGCCTCCCAGGGAGACAGGGACGCAATCGTTCCTGTGCCCCATCCAGGAAATCTGTGAAAAAAAATAACAAATTGAGGAAAATCAAAAGAGCCACCCTGCTAAGCAGGGAGGTCTGCCTCCTACGACACTAAGCTAAAAACTGATATGCTCTCTCCAGGCTGGAGGGGGTATAGCCTGCAGGGGAGGAGTTATCACTTTTCAGCCTAGTGTCGCCTCCTAGTGGCAGCAAGCAGCTATACCCACGGTCCTGTGTCCCCCAATGATACGAGCGAGAAATTGGCTTCTACCTCACAGTTTTTGCCTTCCTCTGGATCAACTTGCAGGATAACAGGTCGAACTGAATGGACAGAGGGCTTTTTTCAGCCTTACAAATTATGGTACTATGTTAGGCTACTTTCACACTAGCGTTCGGGGCTCCGCTTGTGAGTTCTGTTTGAAGGCTCTCACAAGCGGCCCCAAACGGATCCGTACTGCCCTAATGCATTCTGAGTGGATGCGGATCCGCTCAGAATGCATCAGTCTGGCGGCGTTTGTCCTCCGCTTAGCAGGCGGACACCCGAACGCTGCTTGCAGCCTGGCCGTGCGGAGGCAAACGGATCCGTCCAGACTTACAATGTAAGTCAATGGGGACGGATCAGTTTGAAGTTGACACAATATGGCTCAATTTTCAAACGGATTCGTCCCCATTGACTTTCAATGTAAGTCAAAACAGATCCGTTTGCATTATCATGAACAAAAAATAAATACAATTTTTTTTTTTTTTTATTGGTTCATGGTAATGCAAACGGATTCGTTCTGAACGGATCTAAGCGTTTGCATTATAGGTGCGGATCCGTCTGTGCAGATACCAGACGGATCCGCACCTAAACGCAGGTGTGAAAGTAGCCTTAATGTGTATGGGCAGCTAATGCTGCGAGAGGAGTCGCATACAATCGAACAGAGGGTCCACGATATTTCACAAAGCACAAAATATATTTTAGTTTTTTTTTACAAATTACACAATACGTTTTTAGTAACATTTACAATAAAATGTATATATAAAAAAAAAAAAATCTAGAGAGACATTGGTTGGTTTACTACAATGACTTAAGTAATTAATGTCCTGAAGAGACGAGGATTGCGAGTAAATACATCGATGGGGGACATTTATTAAAGCTTTTATGGCACTATTGTGGCGTACAAAAGTCACATTACAGCACACACCATATTTGCACTATAATTTGTGACTTTCAGCTTCTCGACACTTTTCTGAATTGTTGTGTAAAGGGGCGGGGCTTAGAATGAGAGGTGGGGCTTCCACCACCCGCCAGATTTACTATACCTTGCGCCAGAAACTGGCATAAGTCTTCAACAGATCCTGGCAGGCTTAGATTTGAGTTTCTGGCCAGTGATGCGAATAATTTATTAAAGAGGACCCCATCCCCTCTAACAACTTGCATTCCCCGTGTAATAACAATTCTGCAGTATCTATTCTTATGACTCTATGCTGTGCCATTCCTTTAGTATTCCTGCTTGAAATTATGAATAAATTGCCAGCAGTCTGCAGCAAAGGTATTGCTGGGTGTTACCAGTAGCTGGTGTGTCTGACTCCGTCCAATCAGTGCTGCCGGAGCAGAGTGTGCAGGGACACGCCCCCAACTGGTAACACCCATCTGTACCTTAGTGCAAGCTGCTGACATTTCATTGACAAACTTCTAGTAGAAATAACAGAGGAATGGCACAACATTGAGTCATAAGAATAGATGCTGCAGAATTATTAATACATGAGGAATGCACTTAGTTACTAAGACAGACAGAAGAGGTGACGGCTCCTCTTTAAGAGGAATTTGCCTCTTAATAAATTAGGTACATCTTAGGCTACTTTCACACTAGCGTTTTGGTTTCAGTTTGTGAAATGCGTTCAGGGCTCTCACGAGCGTCCAAAACGGATCAGTTTTGCCCTAATGCATTCTGAATGGAAAAGGATCCGCTCAGAATGCATCAGTTTGCCTCCGTTCAGCCACCATTCTGCTTTGGAGCCTTGCAGCGTTTTGGTGTTCGTCTGACGAAACTGAGCCAAACGGATCTGTTCTGACACACAATGTAATTCAATAGGGACGGGTCTGTTTTCTCTGACACAATAGAAAACGGATCCGGACTTTCAATGGTGTTCAAGACGGATCCGTCTTGGCTATGTTACAGATAATACAAACGGATCCGTTCTGAACGGATGCAGACGGTTACATTATCTGAACGGATCCGTCTGTGCAGATCCGTGATGGATCCGCACCAAACGCGAGTGTGAAAGTAGCCTTACTCAAATGCAGGGGGGGGGGGGTATGGAAACATTAGTCTTAATAAACCTCCCCAATGGCCCCACGTGTCACAAGACCACCAGGAATAATCAGAAGCATCCACCGCAGTAGGAAGCCTGTGCAGAGATTGCAGGACACAACAATAGGAGTAAATGTCGGAGAAGAATCCAGTCTATCGGGCCTTTACAGACAGAAACCTATTCATTCTGAAATCACTGGAGGAAAAGGTGTTTATATAAAGCATACTTTAGCCGCCTGCACAGAGGACAAGACCTATCAGATGTGCCGCCATATATTCCCCGATCAGTGCAGGGAACACAGGCAGAGCCAGGATGGCGTACGTTAGGCTCTGTACACATCACGTTTGAGGCTTCTGTACTGTATACAGTCATATCCACATAATCCGATGAAAGACGCATGCGACAAACTGTAGCTGGAAAAATTAGCACTTCAAGTGATTCCAGTACACAAGATGAAAGCCAATCTGATAGCGGACATATGAAGCTGCGCTCTGGGAGAAAAACACCTCAAACAGGAAAAAAGGATAATCAGCAAAGAAAAAACTACGAGGCATTGACAGAATCAGAGACCAGCCAGCAGTCAGAAGCAGAGAAAGAAGCGACATGGCGAAAAAGAAACAAAGTACAGAAGAAATAACAAAAAGCGAAAAGAGTGGATCCCTAGTGGTAAATATATCTGAACATGAAATAGCGATACTGAAAAAGGTTTGGGATTTGTACCCAAAGATGACATTACCGATTTTGACTTTCCTGCTGATTTTTATAGATTCTGTAGACAAATGCGGATAAAAATGTTTTGGTCTGAGAAAAAACATAAAAATAAACAGGTAATGTCCCCCTTGAATGAACTGGCGTCTTCTTTAAAACGGAGGCGGAGCATTCGATCCGGACATACCTAGCGATATGCTGAAAGCCTCTGAGCAAGCGGTTATCAGTGAAAGTGGACGGAGGCTCCAAAAAGTTAGAATTAGAGTATGCGTTATGGATCTCGTTACCATGGACCATAACGCAATTCAATGACGGAATGCATAACGGAATGCCTTAAGAGGCATTCCATTATTCATTCCGTCATAACAGAAGTCTATGGGCTGCAAAACGGATCCGTCCCGTTTCGTAGCCCATAGACTTCTATTATGACGGAATTAACAACGCAATCTTAAGGCATTCCGTTATGCATTCCGTTATGGTCCGTTGTAACGAGATCCATAACGCAATTCACCTTTTACCAACAAACGAAGTGTGAACGAATTTCATAAGCGAAATGAAAGGCATTGGAGTCTTTGAAAAATGACACATCAATAATAATTAAAGGGAACCTGTCATCACCTTTATGCTCCCCATACTATCGGCAGAATAAAGTAGAGACAGGTGAGTTGATTTCAGCGGTCGGTCATTTATAAGATAAAAGTAAGTGGTTGCCGAGAACCGACATCACAATCATTGCAGACTGGGCCTGGAGAAGAGTCACGGACACCTGAGAAGAGTCCTGGTTATTCATGATCTCCTGCTCTCCCGCCGCCTGCTGATGACTGACCGGCTTCTACAGAGTTTTCTCCCTTTCTCTCTAGGAGAGAACTGCCAATCATCAGCAGATGGGAGGGAGAGCAGGAGATTAGGAATAACCAGGACTCTTCTCAGGTAGATTTGACTCTTCTCCAGGCCTGGGCTGCAATGATTATGATGCTGGTTCTCGGCAACCACTTACTTTTAGCTCATGAGTGACACCGCTGAGATCTACAGTTAGTCTGCCCTGGAGGCTGGTTTTAAAGTCAGTATAAAACAGAGTCTGCTTTCATAGCGCCTACTAGTAGCCATTTGGCTCCAGGAGAAGTATATAGTGGGCTCAGCATGCATGTTGGTACTTGCATCCCTGGATCCGATGAAAGCTGTAATGGCACTGGACGGGGTTAAAAGCAGAGTGTGCCTGGCGTGCATGCTGTCCCTGCGCTCCCTGGACTTTGTGTAACTGTCATGGCCCATAACAAGTAGGAACTAGTGTTAGGGACCACTCAGAGGCGACCTTGACGTGGTGAGTGGCTTATTATGCTTTGGCCAAAATTTACACTAATGCCTCTTAACATCCAGCATAAAGGCAGGGCAGAGTGCTGGTTGCAGTGTGCGATTGCATTTGTGTTTTTGCGTTTATATCTGTATTTCGCCATAGCAATGTGCACCTGCATACAGGGTTGTGCTGACTGAACCCCCACAATTATTAAAGGGAACCTGTCATCAACTTTATGCTGACCTCACTGAGGGTAGCATAAAGTTGATGACAGGTTCCCTTTAAGAAGGCAGACAAAGGGGGAAAAACTGTCATTATGGATCGAGAGGCATAAATAGCAGAGGCAATGAAGCAATTGAATGATAATAATTTATATAAAAAATTAAAAGGAGATCCTACCCTTATATTTATGAAGGAACTTTGAATATTATTGAATGAGTTCATTCAAAGTGGAATTATAGAGGCAAAAAATTGCGAATACCCTAATATGTGAAAGTCCTAAAGTGAAATACTATATTTATTGAACCCCCCTGGACGCCCTATAGTTTCTTGCATTGGTTCATTGTTGCAACCTATAGCAATTTATGTAGACTCTTTCTTAAAGAGAAAAGTAAAAACACTACAGAGATGTCTATCTGATACTACACATTTTTTGAGACAACTAGAAAAAGAGAGCTGTGATAAAGTCACCTTTTGATGTACAGAGTTTGTGCACTAATATTCCCCAACATGAAGGACTCCGATGCGTTAGGGAGATATGGATGCAGGACGCCGGTCTGGACAACTGCACGATCGCCTTCCTGATGACACTATTGGAGTTCATTCTTACAAAAATTTTTTGATTTAATGAAGATCATTACTTGCAGCTGCAGGGGACTTCAATGGGGTCCTCCGCTGCGCCAAGTTTTGCAAATATATTTTCATGGCGGCATTTTAGAATGAGCATATTTTCAATAATGGAAAATTAGAAACATCATTTATTTATTTCTACTGTGGAAGGGCACGGAACAGTCACTGATGGAATTCATCAATTTATCTCAAATTCCTGCCACTAATACTATATAGTTTCTAGATGTAGAAATTAAGAAAGGAGACAACGGGAGATTTATTACTACAATATAACTGATCGGCATTGTTATATTCTAGCCATCACGTCCCACACGTATTCAAGAATATACCAAAAGGTCAATTTATTAGAGCAAAACGCATCACTAAAACGGACCACACGAGTATGACAAGCATGAAAAAAAGATTAGCTAAAAAATTCACCGATCGTGGTTACTCCGGGAGACTGATTAAAAACATTAGTAGATAAAATTTTACGTGAAGATCTATTAGTCAGAAAATAAAAAAAGGCCAAGGATAATCGCTGCATGTATATAGGGACTTATGATAGACACGCGACGCTCATAAAAAAAATGCTATAAATAAATATTGAGGATTATTAAAATAAGATTTAAAAAAAAGGCAATTTATTTAAAGAAAAACCTAGTTTTTCGTATCGGAGCGGTAGAACTGTAGGGAATCAGAGGTGACATCAGAACAAAAAAGACAAATAAACAGACTTTTTAGCTGCAAGGAAGAAAGGAACCTTCCCGTGTTTATCCTGCACTAACTGCAATTCTATTTTAAAAGGAGATTCAATATAGATCACCCAAGACAGGGATATAAATCCCGATGCGCCATTTTTCTACATGGATGACAAAAAATGTTGTTTACGGCATTCGTTGTCCATGTAGTTTATGGTCCATCGGACAGACAAAAAGAGAAATAAAAAGGTACAATTAAATG
This sequence comes from Bufo gargarizans, assembly GCF_014858855.1. Taxonomy (NCBI): domain Eukaryota; kingdom Metazoa; phylum Chordata; class Amphibia; order Anura; family Bufonidae; genus Bufo; species Bufo gargarizans. The sequence continues at coordinate 4,026,028 of NC_058087.1, read as the reverse complement.
AACATAAATCTAATATTAGACGATATATGGAAATGCAGGAGGTGAATGCAGGTGAAACAAAGGAAAACAAGTATAGCGAAACTACATTGTTGCAACACGGTTATGAAATGAAACATAAATGGCTGGTGCTGGACGGCATTAATGAAGGTCCTGAAGTCAGAAAATAATCAGAGATTGCTACAACACGAGACTAGATGGATAATGAAAATGGAGACACTATATCCTAAAGGGTTAAATGAAATCTACAACTTTAAGGTATTTCTATGATCCGTTTCTCAGTAACTGGTTTTAAATGCAACATAAATATTTTATGTACGTCTGAAAAACGGAAGCTATTAATGAATATATCTAAATGTGAAATGATGATGATGGAAAGAGATTGTATTTAAAGCGCATGTTACAACCCACAAGCACGCATGATTAAGAGGGCGTGACCCCCGAAACATCGCGCAGCGTAGCAATCAGTTCAGCGCTCTCAGTATGACTATGCATGAGGGTCCATTCACACGTCAGTGAGTGTTTTGCAGATCCACGGATCGGCTAAACACAGACATCGGCGATGTGCGTTCCGCATTTTGCGGACCGCACATTGCTGGCACTTAATAGAAAATGCATTTTCTTGTCCGCAATTGCGGACAAGCATAGGACATGTTCCATTTTTTTGGGGATCGGAATTCGTGCTGCCCCATAGAAATAAATGGGTCCGCAATTCCGTTCCGCAAAATGTGGAACGAAATTGCGGACGTGTGAATGAACCCTTATAGCGATTTATTTAAATGCAAAATAAAAAGGACTAAAAAAATACAAGCAAAGCTTCAAAAGAGCGAGTATTATTTATACCCCACGAATAACCTTTTAAACAAGACTAATAGGACCGAGTGGATTATGTGGATGTAACTGTGGAGCCTGAGAGGTTCTGAATCAGGTCGTGGGTTACTACAGGTGGAGCAACAGTCGATGATTGAAGTGTTCTGTACAGACCAGGATGATTTCCCAGTGTATCCCGCTGTACATGCATGTATCACCTATAGGCTCCAATTACAGAATAAAAACAGGGCCCTCAGGATATGCAACAAGCGCCTTAAGAATGGGAGATTAGAGGGGTTGTCCAAGTTATTTTTATTGATGTCCTATCCTTAGGAAAGGTCAACAATATCAGATCGGCAGGAAACAGACACACGGCACCTCCGCCGATCAGCTGGTTGACGAGAAGGCGCATGCCGTACCCGCGCTGCCTTCTTTTCATTGTTTACCTGCTCGTCAGCGTAGTGGTGAGCAGCTGTAATTACACCTAAGCCGGCCCATTCACTTCAATGGGACGGCTCCCTCCTATACACTTGTATTGGAACGGGACGGCTTATAATTACACCAGCTCACCACTTCTGTTGCGATGGTGAGCAGGTAAACAATGAAGCGAAGGCAGCGCTGGCACAGCGTGCGACTTCTCTTCAACCAGCTGATCGTCGGAGGTGCCGGGTGTAGGACCCCCGCTGATCTGATATTGATGGCCAGGACATCAATAAAAATAACCTGGACAACCCCTTTAACAGAACTCTGAGGTTATCCCATCCCAACCATTGCTTATGGGCTGCCATTTATATCTATATACAGTATATATATATTTTTTATATCTATAATATTTATATCCAATTACAGATCCCTTTAACCCCTCAAGGACGAGGCCATCAGGACCACACACATTTTTGGGATTTTTCATCTCATCATTCAGGAATTAATACATTGGAGGGATGCCAAGCAAAAAAAAAAAAAAAAAAAAAAAAAAAAGCCCCACCACTCGGCCATGTTCCCCGTTGACCTACTATAAGTGTATACATTTATAGTATATGATGTTACCGTTGTGGGGATAACAAATACATGATAGTGTGATATTATATATATATATATATATATATATATATATACACACACACACACACATATATATACACAAACACACACACACACACATACACAGGTGAAACTCAAAAAATTGGAATATCGTGCAAAGTTCATTTATTTCAGTAATGTAGCTTAAAAGGTGAAACTAACATATGAGACTCATTACAGGCAAAGCGAGATATTTCCAGCCTTTATTTGTTATAATTTGGATGATTATGGCTTACAGCTTATGAAACCCCAAAGTCACAATTTTGAGGTCCCCTTTGCTCAGGGGGTATGGATTAATTAGCTGACTACAGTGCGACACTTTGAGCCTAGAATATTGAACCTTTTCACAAAATTCTAATTAATGCGATTCCTTTTAATTTGCATTACGGAAATAAATGGACTTTTGCACGATATTCAAATTTTTCAAGTTTCACCTGTGTGTGTGTATATATATATATATATATATATTCATTTTTTTATTTTTATTTTTTTGTTTTATTTAAAGGGGATCTCAGAGTTTCTTTTAAAGGCTCCACATGGCATAAAATAATAAATCCAATCATGCTCATCTTACCAATTCCCTGCAGCTCCCATTCTAATCCAGACACTTACCTGGCTCGTGGCCGGCCTCTGCTTTCTGGCCTTTTTTCAGCATGCAGGAAATGCCTGTTCAGCCAATCAGTGACTGAGGCATGGAGTGGGCATTTCCTGCATGTCGAGAGGCACCAGTAGGCAGAGACCAGCAGGGAACTGTCAACCATCAAAACGGGAAAGGTGGTGAATCAGTAAGGTGATTATATGATAATATGATTTAGTTCAATACTATGGGGCGCTTTTTTTTTTTAAATAGAAGTATGCACAAACACCTGCATGCAAGAAACAGTCCTGGGGACCTTATCTGAGGTCCTTGATGCACTAGTATGTCAAGCTGTGGGAAGGGGTTAATAGAAAAATGGTGGACCAGAAAATCCTCAAACCCCCAACACTGGATGTACAGACTTACCATTGTGAACCATTTGGAAATTAAAGGGTTCCCCGCTGTAAATGTCTTGCAAGTGTTTCATGGCTATTACCAGACACATTTCCAGCACAGACAGACCTGGGGACAGAGGAGATTGATGTAATCCCCACAATCACTCATAATGATACTTACAAGTACACTGAGAAAAATAAAAAAATACAAAAAAAATAATAATAATAATAATAATAATAATAATATATTATATATACATACACACACACACACACACACACACACAATTTAGACTCTGCAGGATCAGGGATATGCTAGATTAACTACTTGACTGCGTCCTGAACTGGCACATGACATCAAGTAACAGTGACAAAGAGTGTGCCTGAAATAATGCTTAGGGGTCAGGAAAACACTAACTGTAAAGTGGTTGTGCAGCCTTTAATACTGATGAACTATCTTCAGGATAGGTCATCAATATCTGATGGGTGGGGGTCCGACACCCGACACCCCTGCTGATCAGCTGTTTGAAGAGGATGCCGCTTCCTCTTCATTAAATGGCACTTCATCTCGGAGTGAGTGCTTTGCTACATTGTAGACGAGGCGTAGTATAAAGACCAGGAAGCGGTGCTGGCATGGAGCAGCGCCTCCTAGTCAAAATGCTGATTAGCGGGGGTCCCGCCGATCAGATATTAATGACCTATCCTGAAGATAGATCTTCAATATTAATGGTTGCATAACCCCTTTAAGCTTTCAGATTAAAGGGGTTCTGCAGTTTATTTGAACTGATGATAAACTGATGATCTATCCTCTGGATAGATCATCAGTTTAAACAAACTGCAGAATTACATAATGCGGCTGTTCCTACACACACCAGCAGAGGGCAGGGACATTTACTGGTACATGCAAAAAAATAGTTTTATTGGACCTGATGGAACCCACCGTGCAATATATTGGCTTTGGAATCCATGTTGCGGAGTCTATAAGCCTCAACAAAGTCGGCGGCATTCAGATGAGGATGAGACACGTTGACGCGACACATGGCCAACAGCTGTAAGACAGATCACAGAATGGAAGCTGAAGCTTTGCAGTCCAGAGAAAAGCAGTGTATAATCCCTATTGTTACCCACCAACACACTACCCCCTGAGGAAGCTGACCGCAAAACGCGTGTTGGGGTGTGGTGGTGGTCCGGTCCATTATAGGTCTTCTACTGCTGGTTGGTATAGCTAATTATTCTTATACCTAATTGCCTATATTTGCTTTCTTTCTACCCCATTTGGTTACAAGTTCTCCATTAATCATGCTTCTCTACTAATTTTCCTGCTACCTTTTAATTATGTTATAGATTGATTAATTTCCTTAATCCTGCTACTATTTTGCACGTACACCCAATCAGTGTCTTTACTTACAATCGATATACAGTATACCTGCTCCTACCGTCATTCTATTTATTACTGCACTAGCACTATTTCATATACCTGTATTGGTTTAGTGTTTGCACAAGGTACAATTCATTCCATCTTTTAGTTGCACCCTAAATAGTGACCTAGAGCCCTAAGAATGTATACACCATTTTAATTAAAGGAATATTCTGGGCAAAAGTGATAGAATGGGAGGCAACATATAAATGGAAACCACTGATTTACAATGGGGTCCGTTGGACTCCACAGAGATGCCGGTCATAAAAAAATAAAAAAATAAAAATAAATAAAATCGTAGCTGCCGACAAGAATGTGAACAGAGCAGTTGAACTCAATACCATAAAAAACATATCCAGAAGAGTTGAATGTACAAACAAATGGCTCCACAGCTCCTCCTACTGGGGGCCGTAGGCAGCCGTCAACGCTAGGTCTACAAAGACAAGCAAACCCCCCTCCCAAAGACATTTAGATTTGGAAAAAAAAGTCTTCATACTGTAGTATCTAGAGGAATTCTTTACTGACCAATAGCATGTGTAGGGATCGCATATCCTTAGATGCGTTAAACTGCTTCTGAAGAACTTCTTCCACCGTCTTATTTTCCAGCAGAGCCTGAGTAACAGCAGGACAGAAAAACCATTAACTCACCGGTATCAACACATGAGATCAGAATACTTAGAATCGGCATAGCAAGTCTCTGCAAATAAAGACAGATCCTTTTACAATATAATTATTATTTATCTGAAATCGCCATTAATTCCATGTCGCAGTAAATCTAACAGGGGTTATACATGCAAAGTATAAAACAACACAATACAAACAGTGCAATAAGCATGAAACTTATTAAAAGGGCGTCTGTCAGCAGTTTTGTGCCTATGACACTGGCTGACCTGTCACATGTGCGCTTGGCAGCTAAAGACATCTGTGTTGGTCCCATGTTCATATGTGTCCGCACTGCTGAGAAAAATGATGATTTAATATATGCAAATTAGCCTTTAGGAGCAACAGGGGCGTTACCGTTACACCTAGGGGCTCAGCTCTTTCTACAACTGCTGCACCCTCTCCACCTTGATTGACAGGGCTGGGAAGTGTAAATGTGATCACACTGGGACTTGTCAATAAAAGTGCAGAGGGCGCGTCAGTTGCAGAGAGAGTAGATCCTCTAGGTGTAATAGTAACGCCCCCGTTGCTCCTAGAGGCTAATTTGCATATATTAAAACATAATTTTTCTCAGCAATGCAGGCACATAGGAACATGGGACCAACACAGATGTCTTCTGCTGCCAAGTGCACATGTAACAGGTCAGCCAGTGTCATAGGTACAAAGCTGCTGACAGATGCCCTTTAACAGACTGGTGCAGAGGGTGTGAGGACCCTGCCCACAAGAGCTTACAACCTACAAGGGAAAAGGGAAGAAACCAGTAGGAGAGGGTAGAAGCTTCTCATATGCCTGTGTGGTGGCAGCATAGTTATTCCAGGTGGTACGCTATCCTGAAGAGGTGGGTTTTCAGGTTTGTTTTGAAGATTTAGATCCTGGGGGACAGTCTGATGTGCGGACATATTTTTGGATGAATTCCTTGTGGTTTTAAAATCTCTGCTTGCTGTCATTCAATAGGAACCTTCACCGTTTTCTTCTAGTGGATACAAGTCTGTCCTGGTTCTGTGATGAACACATGGCCTGGCTCGTTATAAGACACGGCTCTAATAACTGTAGTGGAAGTGAGCCGGGAATCCATGGGTCCATCACATCACCAGCAGAGATTTTTATCTGCAGTTGAATAACAGCAAGCAGAGATCTTGAAACTGGCAATTAATATAGAATGTAGGGAATTATAATGAGTAGTGGTCCACACCAATACGGGACATTCCTAAGCAGCATTTTTACAACAGGTGGCACGACTTGTTTTACAAGGTTTTTTATTGGGATATTTTACAGTAATTTACGTATTACTGACTCCTAATGTGGCAACAAGGTGTGCAATATATGTCAGTCACCTTTGATATATACTGCTCTAATACCAGAGTACTTTCAAGCCTCCTCTATATGAAGTTCTAACAGTGGATTTATATCATTCTGTGTTATATGCTTATCAGCAACTTACAATTGACTGGTTGATGCACCGAAAGTCTCTTGTTTTTTATGGTTTACGGTGGCATTTTAGTGGTGTTTAATAAATATTGTTTTTATTGTATATATTGTTGTTCAGAGCTCTCAGATATTTGAGCGCCCCTCATACATTAGATTAATTCTTACCTTTTGGATTCGGGCGATTCCAGAGGAGTGCACCGAGTCCATAGGAGTCCCTCAGGTGAGCTGCTAATCTTTATATTCGAGAAATATAATGTTTGCAACCTAGATCGTTTTCCAGCTAAACAGCGCAGGCGCTACGCTGGTACACAGCAGCAAACAACCAGTTTTTGGGGTTTTATTTGCTGCTGAAGCAATTAGCGTCTAGAAATTGTCTGGGTGTAACTGAAGCAAACCGTTAGCTATGAGAAATGACAGGGTCTAGGTGGGCTCTTACCTTTTTTTGATATACACACACAGCAAGCAGAGATCTTGGAAACAGTAAGAAATTTAAACACGAAGGGGCAGGTTCAGATACGCAATTTTTAGTGAAAATTTGTCAAGAGCACTATGCGACCAAATTCATAACGGGGCACAGGCTTCTGTAAAATATTTGGTATACCATTTATGAGATCGCACAGATCTGAACTATAATTTACTCCAGTTTCTGGATAAATTGTAGTGACTCTGTCGGCCATGGGTTAAGGGGGGATCACACCTCTCGCACTAAGCCTCCGCTCACAGCAGGTATAGATTTCAATTTCTGACGCACAAATAGGTAAAGATGGATCAAATTTATTAGGAGTCGTGTGCGCTGCTTAAAAAATTTGGCACATCTCACGCCAACGTACCTTGATTTAGGACTGGTGTACGAGACACCAGCCTCAGTATATTTCCCCCTAAGTTTTACCTGAAGATTTTCATTCCATTTCTCAGAGAACTGTGTGTCTGGAAAGCCGGGAGCCAGAGACAGAAGGTCTTTAAACACTTCCTGGTAGTCTGAGAAACTGAAGGAGTTCAGCAGGTGGATCTGTCTGTGGGAGAAGCGCGATTTAACCCTCTTCTCCAGAAGCTCCACGACATCCTGCAGGAGACAGAACAACAATCTAGTAAAACATTTTCCTATAAGAACTTTTTTTTTTTTTTGCAGCACAAGTTGTATTATTTATTGCCATTATTTAAGCGTAACATTTATTTCTGGGGCTGGAAAGAAAGTTAATTTGACCATCTTTTTTTTTCTTGTTTATTTTTACCACGTTCGACGTGCGTTATAAATAATATGTTAACTTTACAGGTTGTTATGATCATGGCAGGGATGGCCAACCTGCAGCCCTCCAGCTGCTGTAAAACTACAACTCCCACCATGCCCTGCTGTAGGCTAATAGCTGTAGGCAGTGTGGGCATGCTGGGAGTAGAAGTTTTGCAACAGCCTCAGGTTGGCCATCCCTGGATTATGGCGATGTCAAATTTATATACAGATGTAGCAAGCATTACGTTGACACTTAGGCTCCACGCAAATGACCATATACAAATGCAGATAGGAAGTGGACCCATTCATTTCATCAGACCCAATAAAGAATGCGGATAGCACACCGTCTGCTGTCCGCATCCGTATGTCCTTTCCGTTGGTCCACAAAAAAAAGACAGAACATGTCCTATAATTTTCCGTTTTAGGATATTTCTACAGAAGTGAAAAAAAAAAATATATTTTTTTGCATGCACAAAGCCAATATTCGTGGTTTGCAGATTGCAAAATACATATGGTTGTGTGGATGAGGCCTTGGGTGGGGGGGGATATTTAAGTTTCAGAATACTGATGGTCTACCCTCTGATAGGTTATCAATATCAGATCAGTGGGGATCAGATTCTTAGCACCCCCGACCAGCTATTGGGGGGATGCAGCAGGGTAATGATAGCTTCACTTGAAGAGGATGAAGCTGTAGTTACCCTGGACCACCACTACTATGTAGATAGCAGGCAGGTAAACAGTGACTAGGCTGCAGCCCTATAAACAGCTGATCTAGGGGGGATGGCAAGAGTTGGACCTCTGCCGATCTAGGGTGGGGGGATTCTTTACTCAAGACCCCTTTGTATGAGCAGAGAGCTGTTAAAAAGCAGCAACCCCAGCTCCGGCAGATTCAGATTCAGGTCATAGCGGGTATTACAATACCCGCTATGTAAAGCTATATTTCCCCTACAATGGACACGTTAGACTGGCCACAGCTTCCTTTGGCAAAATCATCTATTTGCTATGGATCTGTCTCATCGATGGCTCCCACAGATCGCAGAAGATATCATCCAGTCATGCTGTAAGATCTTAAGAAGGAAGGATGAGGCACGTACTCACCAGTCGACACGTGAGCCCAATCACCGCAACAGGGGCCTGAGCCGACTGCGCAATGTCAAAGAGATTGTAGAGCAGCGTTTGGTTCTTATGATGGGCAAAGAGATCGAACTCATCCAGTACGAACAACACCGGGCAGCTGCTTGTGCGATCACCTGGAACCACAAATCATAGGTTTCTGCTGTAAAACTTCAGCTGCGAGAAAGTATTAGCTCTGTACAGTTTCACAGCCTGTAAACTAGAGGTTTTTACATTCACTGACAGCAAACAAAAAGTAGAACATTTCTGAACGTCTCCTTTTAAAATGATTAAATGCTCCATATATAAAACTGGAAAATCCCTCTAAGACAGATCCTTTTATAGTTGGCCATAGAGATGGTGGGGTTGGAAAAAACGCAGAACCCCCCCCCCCGCGTGGCCTGCCTGTCGTCATCTCAAACTGTGGTCGTATTTTTGCTCTTTTCAGGGCTTCAAATGTTGAAAAAAAAAAGGTCATTAACTGCTTTTTTCCTTGACAAGCACAAATTTATAAAAAAATTTTTTTTCTGGCGATAATATAATGTTACCCTAAAATATCTATGTTCATCAGCATCATACTTTTGATATCTTACATATCTATTTCATGTGTATTTTTTTTTACTTGTTTCACTTTATTTTTATGGTCAGTGACTCAATGGGTCGACTTTATCATTTTATACATACGGTTTTATTTTTTACACTACACTTTGCTAATGTAAACGGAGCCGGAAATAAAACTAACGATGATCTGGTGTCCAAAACTCGGAAGTTTACCTGATGTACTGGATTTTACCTGTGTGGCAATGAAGTGCCTCCACCCTGTACAGGTGAACTGGTCTCGCCCTTTGTGTAATATATAGCAGGCAGTCCTCAAAGGAGTTGCCCAGTGGCGTAAAATATTTTATATAAAGAGACAGAATGGTTTATAAAAAAAGCATTACTGATCCCCCACTGCTGTTCTCTTGACGCCCTATTGGTCCCCACTGGTCTTGGCTCATCACAGGGAACGTCTGGAGATGCCTGCTTAGCCAATCACTAACCACAGTGGTGACCCTCCTCACTTCAGCCATTGATTGGCAGCCGGAGATGTAGGAACAGGCAATCGGTGAGAGCAAGTGCATTAAGTAGTGTGCTGCTACTTTCTTTGTGTTTTTATACATTGTTGCCTTGGCAGCTTGCTCCTGCAATTCTGTCTGGAGGTGCTGTTCTTTTCTTTGGTTATATCCCTTTTAAAAAATAAATATAAATATATATATATTTTAAAAGGGATAAGGCATCCTCTGTGGACCCTAGCACTCCCTGCCCACCCCCTGGTGCTTTTAATCAGAGTAACAATGGAGTTGAACACTCCGTGTTAGAGTAGGTCCCATCTGATGAGAAGCCACCTTGACGTCTGGTAGATGGGCCCGACATATTTTTGATCAATTAAATGCGCTAAGAGCTTCTTCCCCGCTTAATAGTAAGTATAGGGGCCATGTAGTTGACCCTGTTCACACATTAACCTGTTCACCCAGTCTTAGTGCATTTAGTAGTGTGCTGCTACTTTCTTCGTGTTTTTTGATACATTGTTGCCTTGGTAGCTTGCGCCTGAAATTCTTTTTATAAACTTTATAGGAATGCAGGTGTTCTGCTCATTTACCTGTTTTTAACGCTTCGAGGAGGAAAGAAAGATTTTCCGCAAAGCTGCCCTGCCAAGTAGAAAGCAGATAAGAGTTATGCAACAGCGATAATCTACAGAGAAAAAAGCTCATGTACATGCCGGCGGCAGAGCCAGTGTAAGAACACCGCCACAGGCTTGCTGAGAACAAGCTGCATTAGGAGTGCTCTTCACCTACACAAACCCTGGAGAAGTGACAACATGTAATTAAATGTATACACAGCAATAGAGCCCTATAAATTACTCAATACAATGTATGCAGCATCAGCAGGACAAGAGCGAGCCACCCGTTTGGCTGGGTTCACACGTGACTGATTAGATCCGCAGCATTTCTGCTTCTAATTTGCAGCAGCAGAAAAAAAAAAACAACAACACACACATCAACCAGAGGGCGCGTGCACACGGTGCGGATTTTGCTGCAGAAAAGCGGCAGCATTTTTTTTTTACGCAGCATGTGGATGAGAATTCTGAAATGCTCATCCCCTTTGCTGTTACCATACAACTCTGCGGATTCGCAGTGGCAAATCTGCAGCTAATTATTCATGTGTGAACCCAGCCTTTATACGTTTGCTGACCTCAACAATACCACAGAGAAGGTACTCACGAATACTCTATCCCCAACTACGTTCTCCAGGTTCAGTTGTCTAGTGATTTCCTTCAAAGCAATCTTGTCATTAATCTGCAATAGACCTAAAAAGTTAAAAACATACGCAATTCATAAACCATGCAAACTATTAGTCCAGGACATGCACACACAGGACTCGTTCACTAGTCCCCACAAAAATATATATTATATATATATAAATAAATAATAAACAAATAAGAAGATTACTGTTGAGTGAATCGTCGATCCGAAAAAGATTTGGTCAATTACTTCGATTTTAATGCTGTCTCCGTACAGTATTAAAATGTATTAGCTCGGTGGAGCCAAACTTTGTTTCACCCGAAGTCACACAAGACCTCAATGGATGAATTCGGTATTCATTTCTGCATCTTTAAAAACATTTAAAGGGAACCTGTCACCCAAAAATCGCCTATTAAGCTGTTTACAGTACCTTATAGTGCTGTATAGTCGTTTCCTGATGCACTTTTTGTTAGTTTTGCAGCATGTATGCTCAGTCAGAAATCGATGTTATATTCAGCTGCTGCCCCGTGCTTCAAGTCAGGCTTGAAGTCACGGGGGCAGCGGCCTCGGCGTCTTACATGGCCCTCTCCCCGCCCCCTGCCTCTGTGACTGACAGCCGAAATCCGATTCCGGGACCGCGCTCAACGGCCGCATGCGCAGTAAAGGGCGGCAGGAGCGCGGTCCCGGCTGCCGCGCGTACTACGCGCCGTCTTACTGTCGCCGCACTGCGCATGCGCCCGACATCCTGTATCAAACGCGCCCGCGCCCAGGCATCTGGGCGCGGGCGCGTTTGATACAGGATGTCGGGCGCATGCGCAGTGCGGCGACAGTAAGACGGCGCGTAGTACGCGCGGCAGCCGGGACCGCGCTCCTGCCGCCCTTTACTGCGCATGCGGCCGTTGAGCGCGGTCCCGGAATCGGATTTCGGCTGTCAGTCACAGAGGCAGGGGGCGGGGAGAGGGCCATGTAAGACGCCGAGGCCGCTGCCCCCGTGACTTCAAGCCTGACTTGAAGCACGGGGCAGCAGCTGAATATAACATCGATTTCTGACTGAGCATACATGCTGCAAAACTAACAAAAAGTGCATCAGGAAACGACTATACAGCACTATAAGGTACTGTAAACAGCTTAATAGGCGATTTTTGGGTGACAGGTTCCCTTTAAAATTAGGAATCTGAAGCCGGGTTTGGTACCAGCTGGTACCTCGGTACCAAACTCCTAATTTTTGGATGCCGAAGTCTTGCATGACTTCGAGCGACACGACGTTAGCCTACACGTAGGTGATACATTTTAATGCTCACCCAGACAGGTCTCTGACAGCATTAAAACAAAGTGTTCGAACAAATCGACTTCGGATCTCTGATCTTTATTGTCATTAGGCTTGAGCGCATCCCCCTCGATCTCGGTAAGGGCTCACGCACAAAAACTTGTTTTTTTTCCATATTTTTTTTTTACAGGTCTTACAGGTCCATATGTGGAACCATTCATTTCAACAGGTCCGCCCAAAAAACTGAAATGACTCCGTGTGCATTCCGTTTCCACATGTCCTATTCTTGTCCGTTTTGTGGACACGGACAGGCATTGTTAGAATGGATCTGCAAAAAAAATAAATGGAAGTCATCTGCTTTTTGCAGATCCGTCCTTTGTGGACTGCAAAATACACACGGTCATGTGCATGAACCCTAAAGGCTGTCATTTTTTTATGCAGCATGGAAGCAAACCCAACCCTCTACTCACCATTCAATTGGACCTGCAATGCATTCTCCTTCATTTCTTTTACTGCAAATACTTCTTCTAGAGCATCGTGTAGTAGCTGAAAGACAAACACATGAACAGAGAGGTTACCTTCATACATGGCAGAGATGCTAGAAAGGCTTCTGCATCAGTAACGGCCTCTTTCATTCCATGATTTGCAAAGTTTATTTAAAAAAATAAAAAACTCATAATAATAAAATAAATAAAAAAATCGGGTCTGTCTGTATATCAATCTATCTAGATCAGCCTCAACTTTAAACCATTAAAAACAGGTGAAGTAAATAATACTGATTATCTTGTCAGAGCGCATCCTGGGATGGGGTAGAATAAAAAAAATCTGCGGCAGAAAAAAAAAAAATAATCTCTAGCAGATTAGTAGCTGAAAACAGGTTGTGTTTGGTGGCAGGATTTCTAATTTAGTCGCGGATTCAGAGGAGTATTCTAAGTGTATTTGGATAGGGAAGAGTATTTGGAAGAGGTTTTGCCAGCGTTTTTCTCCGCCAACCCTTGGTTGGGATAATTCAGAAGTATTTTTGGCGGCAGAAATGTGGCAGTTATAGTCACGTGTCGCAAACAGAACATTGACCTGAGAGAACTTGGTTTGTCAGTCTGACAGATCGCTACACACCAAGGCCGAGATGTCAGCGCTGTTCAAAGTTGCTTGTCCCAGTGGTCGGGAGAACACCCAACACATTGGAAAGACAGCAAGAGGTGCACAGTAGGGCTGAAACGATTAAATCGAGTAACTCAACACAAAAAAAATCCTTGATGCAAATTTTTTGTCATCAAGGATTTGTTTGTGCCATGTGACCACAGAGCATGAATGAATCGCTTGCTATTACTCGCGCTACGTGGTCTCCCGCTGGCCGGCACCGCTCTGCACTGGATCCTGACATACACAGATTGTCAGGACATAGCACATAGACAGTGCAGAGCGAGAGGAAGAAAATAGAAGATCCCTGGAGTGTCAGGAGAGGTAAGTATTTTATTTCACTGCTGCTGGGGACTTATAGCTAGGGGGGGGGGGGGGGGGGGGCAGCTGAAGGCACTGGCATGGGGAGGGCTAATGAGGTTTTATAAAGGAAAACGTTTTAATTAGATTTCTCTTATTAGAGTATTCGATTAATCGTTGGATTAATCAGTAGAATACTTTATTACAAAAATAATGGATAGCTGTAGCCCTAGCGCACAGAGGTGAGGGATCATCTGATTAGAAGAACGGTGCGTGATCTATTGTGATCCACTGGACGTCACATTCCAAATAATCTTTACACAAACCATCAGAATGACACTGGGCTATGAGCCGGATGTCCAGCTACAGGTGTTCCATTGGCCTCACGCCACCGCTCTGAAACGCTATAATGGTGCACAGCAAGATGGCAAAGAAGGCTTGAATGGAGGTCTATCCTCTTCAGCGATGAGTCCCACTTTTGTGTCAGATGCAATAATAGCTGGGGATTGGTCTGCAGACAATGTGGACAACGCCCTGAAGAGGCCTTTGAAAGGGAACACCACACCGGTCCTACTCCTGGGATTATGGTTTGGGGTGGCATAGTGTACAGTAGCCGGGTCCCTCTAGTCTTCATTTCAGGTATACTAACAGCTCGGCGTTACATTGATTTGGTTGTGGAACCAGTGATACAGACATTTCTCCGAAATGTCCTAGGAGACGTTTTTTCAACAGGATACCACAAGGCCACATGTTGGTCGTGCTACTGTGAGCAGCCGGCATGGCCTAAACGTGCTACCATGGCTTGCAGCATCTCCAGACTTGACTCCCATCGGGCACACCTGGGACTGGGAAAGGAAGCTGCCAGAAGCGGATCTTGATGATTTGTGTGCATTCAGCTTGGCAGAACATTCAGACAACCACTAATTTACCTCATTGATAGCATGCCGAGGCGTCTAAGTGCGTGTATTTCTGCACATGGAGTTCATACTCAATACTGAATAAATCAAAATGTTTTGAATATTTTGTATCATTTGCATATCGTTAACATGTCTGTCGATCCTGTGATTTCCCTAATTCCTCGACTTTTCCTTCGTGGTGTTGCAGTTTCAATGTTGAGAAAAGTAATTCAGCTATAGTTTCAAGAACATGACATAGTTCAAGGTGATGACGTGGCCTCCAAATTCCAGGAATTTAGTCTGACTGAGCATCTGTGAGAAGTGCTGAAAAAAACCCAAGGACAAACACTGGAGGCTGGAATTCATAACTTACAGGACACCGGCAGAGGTCTTGTGGAGTCCATGCCTAGACGGGTCAGAGCTGCTTCAGGCAACTAGACTTAAAGGGGTTCTCTGGACTTTTAATATTGATAACCTATCCTCAGGATAGGTCATCAACATCAGATCGGCGGGGGTCCGACACCCGACACTCCTGCAGATCAGCTGTATGAAGGGGAGGCGCATGCAGTGTACACGTGTTGTCGCCAGTCTATCTTCCTGCTGCTTTGCCATAGACATAGCAGCTGTGAGCAGGAAGAGAGACAGGAGACGGCACCCTTCATACAGCTGATCGGCAGGGGTGCCGGGTGTCAGATCCTCCCCCCCCCCCGCTTGAAAAATAACTAAAAAATTACTTTGTGTGCATCCTGTGTCCGTATGTCTGCTTCGCAAAAAAAATAATAGTAGAACATGTCCTATTTCTTGTCCATCTTGCGGACAAGGACAGGCATTGTTACAATGGATACACAAAAAGGATGCAACACAGACAGTCACACGGATGTCATCCATTTTTTTTGCAGCTTGTGCATGAGCCCTTATATTACACAAGTAGATCATGCAGGTGATTGTAGAGAGGGAAGCGTTCTTTCTGCCAATCGCCTGCTCGCTAGTTACATGCAGCGATTTTCTCCTCAGTATGGGGACGAGCGATCGCTAATGCTGCTGCTTGTCCCCATACTGAATCACTGTTTGCCGGCAGCAGATCGTAACTACGCGGCATGATCTAATGCCGGCAAACAAGCATTTTTAAATCCGATTCCAATTACCCAATGAACGAGCGTTTGCTAGTTCATCGGGTAATCAGCGTCAGTATTAGGGCTGTTTCACACAAGGGAGTCCATTGCGGGAATCGCGCTCCGTGTGAGTGTGCGATCCTCCGCTCTGGACTTGCAGGAGCGCACGGCATTATCATGATTTATAATGCTGTGTGTCTCTGCATGGCCTTTTTTCCGCAGAATCATAGTGACATAAAGCTGTCAGTACGATTCTGTAGAAAAAAGGCCATGCAGAGACACACAGCATTATAAATCATGATAATGCCGTGCGCTCCTGCAAGTCCAGAGCGGAGGATCACACTCGCACACGGAGCGCGATTCCCGCAATGGACTCGCTCGTATGAAACAGCCCTTAAACTGCCAGAGCATCTGAAAGATTATCTGGCCGTGCTTTACAGCCTCATATGCTGTCTATAACAATGTAATAAAAAAAGATAAGTTAAGCAGCAACACAAGCTAAGAGCGAGGCCTGGTCAAAAGTTGCTAATTTGGCAAATGCACCAAAAAAACTACAATAAAAAATGATCACCTTGCCCAGGTCAGCATTCATACTATAATGTATGTGAATGCAGATACACATATACACACAGAACTTAGCAGTGGAGATGATAAGGAACCTCACCATACTCTTCCCCGATCCCCTGGGGCCGATGATCAGTGCAGAGTTACTCTCCCCATGAATCACTGTTCTCTTCAGAAGCTCAACTAAGTGCCTGAAATTATAATAACAAAGGACGAGCGGCTCAGTCTGAAAATAGCACAGAGGAGAGAGAAAAGCGAAGCTGAAGCAGTCTGACTTCTGACAGCGGCCGAGTGAGAGGCGCGCAGCCGCCTGACTCAGGATGGAGCTCACAGCGCAGACGCCATGAGGCTGAAGAGTCCTGAGCGAAGCAGCGTTACATGCTGCCGACGCCTTCACAGGAAGAAAAGTTATATTTTTTATTTTTACCTAGCTGAGACATGACCCAAGAAAGGAATATTAGAGGTGAAATGGTTAACTGGACTCATATGTACATGTGGACGTTTTTTTAAATTACAAGTCCATTTAACTCTACGGGACTGCCGGAGATAGCAGTACAGGCGCTCGGCCATCTCCAGCAGCTCCATAGAGTTGAATGTAGCAGCAATGCACATGTATGACCATGGCTCCATTCAAATGAGGAAGCATGGGCCATAGGCACAGAAACCCAATGCACAAAGCTCTCTACACACAGCTGATATGACACCATCCAGGAGGACTAGAGCAGTGAAAGAGTTAATGTTTGCACCCACAGTGGTCTAGGGAAGTGAGGTGGTACCCCTTGGAATCTAGGGATTGTGAAAGCATTAATTCCAGATTCCCTTGTGGTCTATGACAGTTGAAAAGTTAATGCCAGTATCCCTTGTGGTCTAGGACAAAGAAAACAGTCATGTCCGAATTCTCGGCGGCCTAGGATAGTGACAGGATTATTGTCTACAACTCTGTTGATTTAGGGCAGTAAACAGATTAGCAGCTTGTGAATATGACTAGTGCGCACGCGCCGTCCCATCACGTAACCTAGAAGTGGAGGCGCATGCGCAATAGACATCTTCACAAGCTGAGAAGAAAGGAAAAGATCCTGTGCGCACGCACTAATATGGAGGCAAGCGCGCAGGCACTGGATCTCAGCACTAGACTGGCAGCATGGGGGCGTGATTAAGTGGAGAAGGCCGTCATTAGAAAGGAACGGGGGCGTCGCTGAAGCAGTGCTCGGGCGGCATAAGCCCGCCCCAGAGTGCTAGAATACCTAATTTGCATATTGGTTAACGTTTATTTTCTCCAACACTGGACCACCGACATGAGAAAGAAAGGTACGGCTTTTGTCAGGGTTACCAGCCCTACCGGGCTATATGCCTGGTAGGGTAGGCTTGATTCGGGTGACAGAGCCTCTTTAATGTCTGCACCCATGGTGGTCAAGAGAAGAGAAATTCATGGTGGCTTATGGTAGTGCAGTGGTTAATGCCAGTATCCCTGGAGGTCTAGGGCAGTGAATGAGTTAATGACCGTTTCCCTGGAGGTCTAGGACAAGGATATGGTTAACATTCAATTTCCTGGTGGTCTAGAGTAGTGAAAGGATTCATGTCTGCACTGCTGGTGGTCTTCCACAGCAAAGGGGTTATTGCCAATATCTATGGTGGTCTAGGGCCTAGACAGGGTTAATAGAAGCGGGACGTCTGCCCTGCCGCACAGCTTAAAGGGAACACTACTTTTGAGGCCTCCACTTCGGGACTAAGCATAGCACAATTCGCTATACTGACTAGTCGGGAAATTGACCCCCTTAGATTAATGCCATATGAGATTAACTAAGCTCTTTGGAACAATACATTGCTGAGATGAGCACTTAGAAGGGTCACTCATATCCTTTTGGGAATGTAGTAAAAATGCCAAAGTGATCTATAGAGACATTGATGTCATCGGCGCTATTACTGCATTATAAACTGCACTTACTTGTGCTGGGCCTCCACCCCACATCTCCTGCCCGGGTGGCCTTGCTGCAGAAGCCTCTGCCGGACCAGGGCTTGTACCTAAACGTGCATTGGACAAACATTACAACATGGAACATACAGCCAAATCACTAAACTATACAGCTGACCACTGAAAACAGCAGAGAAACACGGTCTTTTACGATGGTGTGCAGAGGACACCCTGCGACAACGGCCAGGATCAGAGATCACTCCGATCCCAGCCATTTAGCCCCTTTATGTGCCACAAGCGTTAAGCCCCCTTGTCCTGCTTGATCAGATCCGCTGATGCGGCATGGATCCACGTCCGGATGATTAAGCAGCATGTGTAAGAGTCCTGCCTGTGGTTCATCTTTTATTATACCCAGAAAAATGTAAGAAAAAAAAAGGAAATGAGTTTATTATGTTTTGTAATTATGTTACCTTTCCTTCTCTGGGTCAGTTAGATTACAGGGATACCACATTTATAGAGTTTTTATTCTGTTTTAATACTGAAAATTGCATCGCCACATTCTGACCCCCCATAATTGTTTTTATATTTCCATCTACAGAGCTGTATGAGGGCTCTTTTTTTTTTTTTTTTATACCATTTTGATAACTTATTATTTATTATTATATTTTGGGGGGGGGAGGGGAAGCGGCTGAAAATGCGATTTATTTTTTCCACTACTGCATCCACCGTAGGGGATAAATTGGAACATACCTGTGATAGGCCTGGTAGCCTTAGGCTACTTTCACACTAGCAGGGTCCAGCAAAAACGCTTCAGTTACTGATAATACAACCATCTGCAGCCGTTTGAACGAATCTGGTTGTTTTATCTTTAAAGGATAACTGGAGTATTAGATTGTGGTGATTAATGTCTCCTTGGTGGCCCTATTTCAACTTTTCACTGTGTACTCAATTACCCCTTAATTCCACAGTTTTGTTCCCTGTACTGCCTACTTTTACCTGTGCTTAAAATAGGGTTAGCATGGTCCTATAGACGGAGCACGCTGCGTGCAAGGTCACATTACTGACAGCCAGGGACTGTAAGTAAATGATTAGAGCCAGGTCCTCCCAGCAGCTGATAACAGTGCCTGCGCTGTGTGCACT
Organism: Bufo gargarizans; assembly: GCF_014858855.1. Taxonomy (NCBI): domain Eukaryota; kingdom Metazoa; phylum Chordata; class Amphibia; order Anura; family Bufonidae; genus Bufo; species Bufo gargarizans. The sequence continues at coordinate 4,006,710 of NC_058087.1, read as the reverse complement.
TCTCCCTGTCCCTGCGCTTGGCAGACGCTCCCTCACTCAGCAGAGCTGGAGATGCAGAGTTGAAGCAGCGCAGGGAAGGGAGATCTGCCGTCTGCTCAGTGTATAAATGACAGCAACATGTGGTAAGAGGACCCCTTTGTGCTGCAGGAGATTAACCCTTTAGGGGGGGAGGGCTCTGGTTACTGACACATTTGGGGGGCTATTGTTACTGGCTAGTGAGGGCAGGCGGGATTAGCCTCAGGGTGAGGGCAGTAGGTGCCATCTTAACTGAATAGTGAAATTGCAGTTTTATGCAGACTGGTTGCTAAGGGCTGAATCTTATTAAATATGGGGTAAGTCCGTCTAATAGTAACTGATTCTGGAATATCATGTTATTAGTAACTACATATATGAAAATTGAAATTAGGGTCTAAGTGTGACAGTTATCCTTTAACATTGCCAAAACGGATCAGTCATTAACTCCATTGAAAGTCAATTGGGGGACGGATCCGTTTTCTATTGTGGCAGATAGTGCCAGAGAAAACGTTTTGCCCCGCATCCCCAGGATGGAAAGCAAACTACAACATGTTGCGGTTTGCTCTCCGGTATGGGAACGCAACTAAACGGAACGGAATGCATTTTGGAGCGTTCCGTTCAGTTCGGTTTTGTCCCAATCGACGATGAATGGGGACAAAACTGAAGCGTTTTTTTCCGGTATTGAGCCCCTATGACGGATCTCAATACTGGAAAACTTTAACGCTAGTGCGATAGTAGCCTTAAACAGGTTCTGGTCTATCAACACCTTCCCTGATCTCAGAGCAGAGAAACTGTTCAGGCCCTGGAAGCACAGCACTCCTGGGGAAAGCCACCTCAGATGCCATGGACACAACTGATCACGGCATCTGAAGGGTTAAAGGGGTTGTCTCACATCAGCAAATGGCATTTATCATGTGGAGAAAGTTAATACAAGGCACTTACTAATGTATTGTGATTGTCCATATTGCTTCTTTTGCTGGATTCATTTATCTATCACATTATACACTGCCCGTTTCCATGGTTACAGAACACCCTGCAATCCATCATTGGTGGCCGTGCTGTGCAAAGCATAAAAATGCTTGCACTTGAAAAGGCAGTGCAATGGTGTCCATAGCCTTTAACTGTCAGACTCCTGGGGTGCTATGAATGGGACGTCAGCTTTGTAATGCAGCTAACACCCACAAGTGTGAACAGGGCTCCAGAGATCTCACCATAATGCACCAGGAAGGTATAGTGCAGGGGTCAGCAACCTTCGGCACTCCAGCTGTCGTGAAACCACAGTTCCCAGTATGCTCCATTCACTTCCATGGGCATTCAGTGAAGAGCAGAGCAAGTATGCATGCTGGGAGTTGTAGTTTCACAACGGCCGCAGTGCCAGAGATTACAACACTCGCCCACAACTGAATCACTCAGGACCATGGAGGAAGCTGAATGAGGTGTCTCCTCCCATGCCCCTGTACCTGCAGCATGCGGACAACACAGAATGCTTGCCAATCAAGGGGAATAGCTTAAAGGGGTTTCCCCATCTCACACATTGGTAGCATATTGTGCTAGGGTCCTACCTAGCTCTAGAATGGGGTCCCCAAAGTGATCAAGGGAACACAGTGCAAGAGTGGTAACGCTCCAGAGATGAATGTAGAGGTGGTCGCGCTTGCGCACTCCATTCACTTCTATAGTTGTTCTGGAAATAGCCGAGCACGCTTTGGGAGCTACGTTCCAGAGATAGGTGCAGGTCGCAGAGGTGGCACCTGCATCTATCTGTCATTGGTGGCATATCCTAGCAACATGCCACCAATATCCGGGATGGGAATGCCCCTTTAATAGGGGTCCCCAACTTTTTAACAGTTTATTTCTATACTTAGGATTGAAATATGAAAATGTTCGAAGGGCAGTCAAATATCTGGTAAATGGATGGAGGTGCAAAATATATTTAATTGAATAACATAAAAACCATAAGTACATATACAAATGACCGTATATATTACTAGAAATTATCCCCAAAAAAGAGATCCCAAAAAATAGTTGATCAACTAAAGGTTAAAACAATTTTTTAAATAGTTAAAAAAAATATATAAAAATAAAATAGAGTAGACATTAGTCCTATGGAGCCAAAAACTGTGAAAAAGCTGAAGAACAGTGACGATCAGTTCACAGTGTTTGCCAACGAACACATGCGCCGCGGGCTGCCATTTTTAGTAAGGTAGACTCACCCGTCCGGCGATGCACAGGTAAGCCCTTACCTGTGCCGGGAGCCGGTCTGAAATCAAATGCAGTCACCGGGAGCAGGCAGTTACGAGAACAACCGCTGGGGGCCCTTCATCGGGCTGGTCTCGAAACTGCCTGTTCCCGGTGACCGCATTTGATTTCAGACCGGCTCCCGACACAGGTAAGGGCTTACCTGTGCATCGCCAGATGGGCGAGTCTACCTTACTAAAGATGGCAGCCCGCATGTGTTCGCTGGGATCACTGCTGGAGAACCCCTTTAAACAAGGCTGAAAACCATGCAGAATATATCTATAGAGCAACCCCTTTTAGGAGGAAAGCGGACAGCCCACAGGATCCGTCCGAAATAAAAAACAGGTAAGTACTTACCTGAAAGATCCTGCGCCACCGCTCAGGTTCTCCTGCGGACAGGCTCCATTTAAATGGCTGCAGCGGTGGCATCACGTGCTGTCGTTGCAGCGTCACTACTGCAGCCAGGTAAACAGAGCACGGCTGGGAGAAACAAAGTGACGGCACCGGATCCGTCAGGTAAGGGGCTTCTCCAATATCATCCTGAGACCAGACAACCCCTCTAAATTGACAAGTCATACCTGAGAGATGCATTCTCCAATAGGGGGGCTCTTCTCCTTGCTCTTTCGTTTGCTCATGGTATGGATGGTCTCGGCACTAGATGGAGGAATTAAAGAGAATTATTAATAATACTACGGTCCACCGCATGTCCCTGTGAGCTGTGGATCCACATCACACCTATGAGGCATTTATGGCATAATAATGGGAAGAATGGGCCCTAAGATTGGGGCCACATTTGCCTGTCTAACGCTGCATGTCTCACGGCTGGAGACAGTGTCACTTTAAATTAAAGGGATTGTCCACTTTGAACAGCCTCTGCTTATAAGGTACATCCATCACCTACCTGGGGTGGTTAGAGTGCTCAGGCTATTGGGACACCCAGTACCACCATACTGGGGACCAGTTACTGACCACTGAAGCCTGTGTGTAATATATGGGGGGCCACCACAGCACCGGAGACAGGAACCGCTGCCCTGTCAGGATCTCATAAGCTCCCGCTGCTCATCTCCAACCACGTGACGACAACTTGTTCCGACCCCGCCCCCTACACCCGTTACCCTGGAAACTTAGAAAGGGCAACTTCCGGAATGCCGTCACTTCCGGGATCTCCTCGGCGCGGTGCACTGTGGGTCCCCGCCTCCCCCCACCCTGGCCCGGACATGCGCAGTTGGAAAACTCCCATCTTTCTCCAAAGGAGCTAGAGAACCAGGAGCTGCCCGGGGAGCCGGAGTGGGGGCGCCGAGGGGTGTCTGCTTCAGTCCGGGGGTGCACGTGTAAGGGGGACAGCTGCCCTCCGCCTCCCAGCTAGATGCGGGTCGGGCTGACCCGGGGGGGAGGGGGGAGTGTTCACCGGGCCTGGGCCGCACACTGAGAGGGACAGGAGCCCCCCGGAGCCCACCTCAGGAGCCGCTCTGCCTGCCCTTGTGCTGCTCTACCCGGGAGTGCTGTGGAGGAGGCCGGAGACGGCACTACGAGCGCTGGGTAAGTGAGGGCACTGCTCTGGGGCATGGGAGGATGGAGGGGGCACAGCCCTGGGTGCCAGGCTGATGGCAGGGACCCTGCTCTGGTGAATGTGCTGATGTGGGGGGCACTGCTCAGGGGCAGGGATTGTGGGGGGCACCTGTGAGGGGGCTGATCATTGAGGGGTACTTTGATTACATGGTAGGGCTTGTGGGGGCACCAACTGGGCAATAGGTGGTGTGTGAAGGGCTGAAAGGTTGACAGGTGGCACTGACAGGGGGCGGGGCCAGTGTCAGGTGCCAGTCTGGTGACGGTTCACAGGAAAGGTGCCAATCTGTTGCTGGGGGCATGTGTACGGTGTCATTCTAGTGAATGGGCACATGTAGCGTGCCAATCTGATAATGAGGGACTGTGTAGGGTGCCAGCAGGGTAACAGGGCACGTGTAGGGTGCACATTTGATCAAGGGGCACATTTAAGGTGCCAGTCTGATAATGGTGGCATGTGTAGGGTTTCATTCTAGTGACAGGGCACATGTAGGGTGCCAGTCTGATAATGGGTGACTGTGTAGCATGCCAGTCTGTTGATCGGGCATGTGTAGGGTGCCACTGTGGTGACAGGGATGTGCAGGCACTGATTGGGTGTTGGGCATGCAGAAGAGTGCTCATCAGCTTCGGGGCACACCTGCGGGTGCTGCTTGTGTCATGGGCAGATGTGGCATTGGGCCTGGTGACGGGGCACCTGGGAGTCACTGGTCGAGTGCCGTATCTTGTCGGGCGGCCCCCAGTCTCCGCTGTCAACTCTCACTGATCCTTCGTATAGGGCAGTGCACTCAAGCTGTGGAACTACAACTCCCAGCATGCCCTGATTGCCCCCAGGCTGGACAGAACTACTACAGGGGATTTAGCTAAAGTATTTTACTTCGTGTGCCACTTCTGACATTTGCAGCCCTCCTGTTGTCAGTGACCAGACTGGGGGAGGGGTATATGTCGTACTGCTCTGTGTATCGATACCCGGGAGGTTTGCCGTGCTGGTGTAGATTGGAGGTAGTCTTTGCCTCCTTTCAAATGGAGGGGGGGGCATTATTAATGTAGATGGCTCTTGGTCTTCAAACTTCAGTAAGTTGGAGAAACTTGCTGGCGGCGGGCTACTGGTCCTGGTCAGATATTAATGGCGGAACTGTGTCACGGTTCTCATCGGTGGCTTGTAATGGACGGACTACTCCTCTACAAAGGGAATGGCCATGGAGGCAACCATGAGGGTCATAGTCACTTACAGATAGTGTTGAGCGAACTTGTGTTTAAAGTTTGGGTTATCGAAGAATCGTGTTATGGATTATAAATTCCGTTATGGTCCGTGGTAGCGGAATCCATAACGCGATTCTTCGATAACCCGGACTTTAGACGCCGAACTTAAAACACAAGTTCGCTCAACACTACTCGCGGTCGGCGTCACGGATGCGCGTCTGTCCTGCTGCATCTACCGTAAAGTCAACTGGAAAAGTTGGATGACGATATATTTACCATCTACAGCTCTCCTGAAAAGCAAAGCTTGCCTTGCACCGCCATATTGTGCTGCAAAACTAGAGAGAGTTCTCTTTTCATGACTTTGTGCGTGCTGGGGGTTGTAGTATTTTAACTGCTGGGGAGCCACAGGTTGATGCCCACAGTTTTAAATTGAGTTAATAAAGTAAAGGGTTCGTGTGATCTTGCCATTGATGTAGACTGCAGTCGGTCACACATGTAGCAAGGCAGGACAGATCCCAGCAGCCAGGTAACCAGCGCACCTGTTGCTTTGTGCTTTCATCTATTACTGCACTGGTTAACTATTGGCAAGGCTTTACATGAGTGTCCGCTGGGGGTAGCGACTGCAGCCTGTGGTCAGTGTGGAAAGGTTCTCGGGGGGCCCTAAGGCACCGTATGGCTGTTATATGTGAGATAAAATCAGCGAATGCTAAAGATTGATTTTATTTTTTATAAAGTTTTTCTTTATTGTGGCATGCTGGGGGTTATAGTTTTGACATCCGATCATTTTGTACTTGTTTTACTATAAGGATGATGCATTACAGAAATCTTACCTATGGAGGACCCGTCGGCTTGAAGCGGATGCAAAATCTGCATTAAAAAAACAAACCTGAAGGCTTATGTCCACCTTTTGAGGCAATTTTTGTTTATGATTGCATTTTACTAATTTTTGGCTAAAAACATATTTTTAATATTAAAATTATTGAGCCATTCTTTCACAAAGGTTTAACTGTTTATCTAGCGGTGTGACTGGTACTTTCACTTTCACTTTGTGCCGGTCATCTAATAACCCTGATCTCTAAATTACTAAGAGCTTGTAAACACTTATTTAAGCCACATTCTCTTCCGTAAGATAATCACTGAGCTATAATGAGTGTTTATAATGTCAGAGAGCAGAGATAAGGAGCCCGTCTGCTCCACAGCTGATGGAAAAGGCGGAAAATCCACAGGCAGCTAGTAGAGCATGTCGGCTATGTACAGAAAAAGGATTCCATATTTTTAATAAAGACCAATTGAAAAAATGACTTTTAGCTCAAAAATAGGTACAATGCAGCAATAATAAATAAATAAAAAATGCCCCCAAAGGTGTACATAGCCTTTAGAGGCTGTGAACTCCTTCAAATTTTATCATTGCGTTTTACTCATTGTGAGCTAAACATATTTTTTTCGGTTTGTCTTTATTTTAAAAAAAAATATGAAAAAAAAAACTAAAACATTTTAATAGTTTCCATTTACAGCCTTCACTTTAATTGTATCCGCTGACTTATCTTACTTTCTGTTACTTTCTGTTTTACAGTGACTCCATCAAGCAGCTGCTCTGACGGCTCGATCTGTGGCCGTTATCTCTGAATTCCTGGCCGCTCATAAAGACTCATTTAGGACATATCATTTTGGTAAGAATTTATCTCTAACGAGTGTTGATGAGCTGTCAGGAGTTCGGAGATGAGGGCTACAGATACTGACTGATTCACTGTAGAGCAGAATGGGACGGCCTGCAGATACACTGAAAGCAAAGGCCATAAAACGGGAACTGTTGAAAGTGTTTAATAAAGACCAATTGACAAAAAAAACACTGCGGATTTGCTCATCTGTAGCACGTCCGATCTCTTTTGGATTTCACGCTTTGCAGCACAGAGGTTGAAATCGGCACCAAAATCTGTATCAAACTATAACCCATAACCCAACAACAAGTTCACGCCACGGCCTGCATGTTGTTTGTGAATTTTGATGCAGAAAATCCACGACAGAATTTGCATGCCGAACATCTGAAAATCAGCAGCAGCAGCCTGGCCTGGAGTCTGTGCTGAATTATTTTCTGCTTCATATGGACGAAGTTTTAAGACCCCCCATTCACATGCATTGTTCTGTAAAATGCCGCAGATTTACATAGGGTTTTCAGAGATTATTTTACTGATGTCTGGATAGGTGACCAGTATCTGATCGGTGGGGGTCGAACACCCGGGACCTGTGCCAATCAGCTGTTGGAGAAGGCTGCGATGCTCCTGTGAGCGCTGTGGCCTTCTTGCAGCTTGCAAAGCACAGTGCCGTACATAGAATAGCGGCCGTGCTTGGTCTCGCACTTTTATGGGGCTGAGGGGCTCCTAGGCCACGTGACCGATAAACGTGACATCACTGGCCTAGGAAAAGCTAAGAGAAGGCCGCGGCGCTACTGCGAGTGCCGGTGCCTTCTCAGGATAGGTCATCAGTAGGGTTGACCAGATCTGGTTCGGATTGTTGTATCCAAACCCAATATGTTTAAAAACTTTAAGAACATCTGCTCCGTCCTGCTGTAAAATGTATGTTCCGAAGTTTTAGCAAATATCACGAGACTTACTTCGTCTCGCCTCTATCATGTGTCACTTTGTTTATTCTCATAAATCACTGCATCAAAATACTGAGCCGAACTCTGCTTTGTGCCCCCTTAAAGGGAACCTGTCATCAACTTTACGCTGACCTCACTGAGGGCAGTATAAAGTAGTGACAGAAATGCTGATCTCAGCGGTGTGTCACTCATCAGCTAAAGGTAAGTGGTTGCCGAGAACCAGCATCATAAACATTGCAGCCCAGGCCGGGAAAAGAGTCAAATCTACCTGAGAAGAGTCCTGGTTATTGCTAATCTCCTGCTCTCCCTCCCATCTGCTGATGATTGGCAGTTCTCTCCTAGAGAGAAAGGGAGAAAACTCTGTAGAAGCCGGTCAGTCATCAGCAGGCGGGCGGGAGAGCAGGAGATCATGAATAACCAGGACTCTTCTCAGGTGGCCGGGACTCTTCTCCAGGCCCAGTCTGCAATTATTGTGATGTCAGTTCTCGGCAACCACTTACTTTTATCTTATAAATGACCGACCGCTGAAATCAACTCACCTGTCTCTACTTTATTCTGCTGATAGTATGGGTAGCATAACATTGATGACAGGTTCCCTTTAACAAAGCCAAGTTCAGCTTCATATTTTGATGCAGTATTTATGCGAATATATGAAGTGACACGTGATTGAGGCGAGACGAAGTAAGTCTCATGGTATTTGCTGAAACTTTGGTAATACCCTCAGATTGGGGCGCATTTACTAAAAACTGGTGTTTCACACTCCAGTCTTTAGTAAAAGCCTGCTGGCGTAAGGAGTGATCATTTTATAAAGATGGTCACATCCGGCCACCTGAAACGTAAACCTAGACTTCAGTTATATTTTACAACAGTTTTCTGCTATAATTTATAGTAAGTCTCAAAACGGAGAGTCGCAGAATTTTTTCTATTCTTGCCGAAACCTGCGACTCTTGCACGCCAAGAATCTGGCAATACAGCCTTTGGAAATATCCCCATTGTCTGCAGAATGGGTTTCCTGATGCTTGGGGCAGGTTCACACACCACAGATTTCGCCCTCTAATTATAATAGGTGAAATTTGCAGCAATTTCTATTGGAATTTCTGTTATATTAGAGCAGGGATCAGCAACCTCCAGCTGTTCAGAAACTACAACTCCCAGAATGCTTCATTCACTTCTGTGGGAGTTAGGACAGCCAAGCATGTTTGCCTGCTGGGAGTTGTAGTTTCATGGAGTGCCAAAGGTTGCTGATCCCTGTGTGTTTATTTTTTTTTAATTGGTCTTTATTAAAAATGTTGAGCCCATTTCTCTGTACATCCTTGAGATTCTCTAGTAGCAGTCTCTGTATTTTTACTTAATTTTATGTTTCCCATCAGGCAGCTCAGCTTGACGGCTCCTTATCTCTGACCTCCTGAACACTTATGGCTCAGTTCTTATCTTACTGATAAGAATGTGGCTTAGGACTGTATTACACAGCTGGAATTAGCAGACGATTGTCGGGAGGGAAGCCGTCCTTCCAGACAACCGCCTGCTCATGAGTGAAGGAGACTGTTGCTATTACATGCAGCGATCTCCTCCACAGTATGAGGACGAGGGATTGCTATTGCCGTCAATCATCCCCATACTGAATCATTATTAGAACGATGATCTTTGTGACTGCATAAAGGATGTCACATGGAGTAATCCGCGGCGCCTTTACACAGGCAGACCGTTGCTAACCAGCGCTCCTACGTACGCTCGTTGGCAGTGATCAAGGCCTTAAATAGGTGTTATGACCACTTTATTAATTTAGAGAGAAGCTACTCAAAGTGAAAGAACGATTCACACAGTTAACCCTTTGTGAGAGAACTGCTAAATATTTTTAATAATGATTTTTAGCCCAAAATGAATAAAATTGCAATCATAAAAATTTAACTCCATAGCCTTAAGGGGTTATCCAACCCCTATATTGCCCACCAAAATACCCGGGCCCCTCACACAGGTTAGACAGCTTTCACAGTTGCGAAAAACACTTCCGTTACTGATAATACAACCGTGTGCATCCGTTATGGACAGCATAGCAAGGACAGATCCGTCATGAACACCATTGAAAGTCAGTGGGGGACAGATCCGTGTTCTATTGTCAGAGAAAACGGATCCGTCCCCATTGGCTTTCATTGTGGGTCACGCCGCATCCCATAATGGAAAGAAAACCGCAGCATGCTCTTCGGTATGGGAACGGAATGCATTTTGGAGCATTTCTCTGACAGGTTGAGTGTGAGAGAGCCTGCTTGTCCGCCAGTGCACAAAATCTAAAAACCATTTATTTTATTTTATTTTTGCTTCCTTTCATTCAGTTCTAGGTTTTGTGCTCCTTTGAATCTGACACAGGTTCCTACTGCCCAAACCACGGAGGGCATGGAATGCCCGCAGGATCCCTCATTACAAAGATCTAGATTTGGGTTTTGGAGAGAAGTATCTGCCGGGTCTCTTTCTCTCATCATGGTGGAGATGTTAAACCAAACTTCCATCGCCTCGATATCCAGACTGCGATTCCAGCTCCAATTTTTTTATTGTTTTTAAAGATATTTTTAATTTTATTTGGTTCCCTGTAAGTCCAGATAAATCCCATAAACAAGGTGCCGTTTCCTGTTGTATGTGTAATGGAAAGTGAGTTTCCAAGAAGACGCTTGCAGATGGCCGTAATATAAAAGCGCTTATGCCTGTATCGCGGAACACGCGGACCTCACGCAGAACATGGGTGTTGGATAGAAGTCCATGTTCTGATCGTGGGAGATCCATATGGTCCCTTTATAGTACGGATGCAAAAAGAACCCCTATTACAATTGTCTGCAAGTGTAATTTCCCACAGTTTCCAAGATCTCTGCTTGCTGACAGTAAATGTAAATTCTTCACAATCCACAGCTCTCAGCCTGTCCTGATTGTGTTCAGCTCACACAAATCCATGGCTCTCATCGGCAGATTTATTGCAAAAATTTCTGCGAACATCACATTTGCAGAAATCCGCCTAAACAACCCCATTCACATATATGGAACTGATTTTCCTACAATGGCCTCACAAATTTGAAATGACATTTTTCTGCAGTTGCGTTCAGCGTTTCAGTTTTTTCCGCACGGGTGCAATCAGTTTTGATGCGTTTTTCACGCTTGTAAATTATTTATATATATATATATATATATATATATATATATATATATATATATATATATATATATATATATATATATATATATATATATATATATATATATATATATATATATTTTTTTTTTTTTTTTTTAAATGAACATTTCTTAGCAACCATCATTGAAAAACGCATTACATCCGGTTGCAATGCGTTTTTCACTGAGGGCCCATTCACTTCTATGGGGCCAGGGCTGCGTGAAAACGCAGAATAGAGAACATGCTGCGATTCTCAGGCAACGCAGAACGGATGCATGAAAAATGGGACACAGACCCATTGAAATGAGTGGGTCAGGATTCAGTGCGGGTGCTATGCCTTCACTTCACGCATCGCACGCGAACGGAAAACTCGTTCACGTGAAAGAGGCCCACACGGCACGGTGGTGCGGCGACCACGCTGTGGTCAGGTAGCACACGGCCGTACGGTCTGCATTGTTAATGGTTGTGCAGTATGCAAGGTGCCACACAATGCAGACCGGCTAAACAATGCAGTCTCTTTAGTTTAACAAGAGCCCCTGCGCCGTATTTGACCACAGCGTGGCCACGTTGCTACTGCAGCAGATATACCCAGTGTGGTCGCACCTTTAGGGGTACACTCACGGGAATACGAGTAGGAAATATCTGCCACACATCTGTGGCAAAGCATCAAGAAAGAAATCCCATCCACGTTCATAGCTGCTACCGTTATACGCTGCAGATTTTCTACCTGCAAAACACGGCCTATCCATCCCATGTGAAAATACCCTTACAACGATCCTGCTCATTAGTTATCTTTCTTGTTCCTTCTAATGCTCTCTCTTATACAAACCTCACTACTGAGCAGAAGACATTGGTCGTCGATGGTGCATTTCTGTGTTTTGCCTCGGGGCTCTTTAATTTTTGATTTGTGCTTTCTAGGATTCTGTCGGCTCCGCTTGTGACGAAACTTGTGAAATACCCCCTTGGATCTAGTATCGCTGTGCGTCTGTCATCAGATACCACGCGGGCTCTCTGCGATGTTTGTATATCCGTCGGTCATAGTAAAGGGTGCCGCACTGATCCGCTCCATAGACGGGTGGTCAGTTTTGCTCCGGGTCCCCCCACCACCACCAGTTATAACCTAGTAGTCTGATAATCGGTCATTATTCTGTTTTGTGCAGAAAAAAAAACAGTTCTTCCTGGACGTCTAGCTCAATTGTATTAAAAAAGGTAACCATACACATTAGATTATCATTGACCAAACCCACCAATTTCGGCAGGGCCAGCTGACCATCTAATGCTCACCCACTATTGAATATCGGTGAAATGAAGAGTCGAGCATGTCTGATGTTAGACTGTCCATTTAGCTGTCAGACGTACCCTGCCCCTTCGGGCGCGCACTAGATTAACAGTATATCCATTTTGTCCCCAATTGTCCTTGGGGGTCCATAAAGGGATGGCATACTGCTAGGGCAGCCATCACTTTGACTGGTGGTCTGCACTGATACTTTCCCTTTGTGCCGGTCATCTAATAACCCTTATCGCTAAGGGTACTTTCCCACTAGCGTTTTTCTTTTCCAGTATTGAGTTCCGTCTTAGGGGCTCAATACCGGAAAAAAACTGATCAGTTTTATCCTAATGCATTCTGAATGGAGAGCGATCCGCTCAGGATGCATCAGTTCGGTCCCTCTTACGTTTTTTGGTCTGAGAAAATACCCCAGCATGCTGTATTTTTTTTCTCCGGCCAAAAATCCTGAACACTTGCCGGATCCGGTATTAACTTCCATTGAAATGTATTAGTGCCGGCATTAAAATTGGCGCATTGACGGATCCATTCTTCCGGTCCGCGCATGCGCAGACCTTTTAATCTGTGAAAACTGAGCCATAACGCTGGGTTCACACCTGAGCGTACCCGATAAGCGCTGTTTACAAGCGTGCTTATCGGGCGTTTACATACGTGCGAGTGAAACAAGCAAACACCCATTGTCGCGCGTTCCCGCTAGTCTATGTGCAGGAACGCGCGACAATATACACCCCAAAGAAGCTCCTGTACTTCTTGGGGCATAGGGCGTTTTACAGCGCCTTCCTACGCGCTGTAAAACGCTCAGGTGAGAACCATGCCCATAGGGAATCATTGGATTTTGCCTGTTGAGCGTTTTACAGCGCGTAGGAATGCACTGTAAAACGCTCAGGTGTGAACCCTAAGTCTAGGAGCAGAGATAAGGAGCCCGTCTGCTCCCCAGGTGGCGGAAAAGACAGAAAATCCACAGGCTGCTTCTACAGCATTTCAGCTGTGTACAAAAAAAAGATTCCTTATTTTCTTAATTAAAAAAAAAAACAATTGAAAAAAAGATTTTTAGCTCAAAATGGGTACAATGCAATAATAAAACTACATTTCCCCAAAGGTGTACGTAGCCTTTAAACTGATGACCAGTCCTAGTGACTGTGTAAGATATAAGACTGGACAGAATATAGTTATTATAATTAGGGCAGGGGAAAAGTAGAGAAATTGCCTGTAGCCAATCAGATTGCAGCTTTCATATTTATTAGGCCTGTTTAAAAATGAAAGAAATAATGTGATTGGTTACTTTTACCACTGCACAAGTTTAACTAGATGTCTGCATATATATATATATATATATATATATATATATATATATATATATATATATATATATACTGGTATATAATATTTTAGTGTAATTGTGTAAGACCCACATACATAGCACTTTAGGGGTCCCCCCTACCAGGCATTTCGAGGCCCCCTCCCTAGTTATATGTGCAGTCCTGAATTTACCAGGTATCTCCAGAAATGAGGCCTGATCCGGTGCACTTGGCAGACAATGAAATCTGCATCTGAGTAGAGCAGCAGAAGGCACGCTGTACGCTATATTTCAGAGGTGGCAGAGCCGATATTGTAGTTCAGGGGTTGCCATGGTAAGATTACAGTTTTCTTATTACTATTGCAGCGCACATTAGGCGTTGAGGAAAATGCAGTGTTTATTGATGCACAAAATCCGCCTGGCCCAGATCCTTCCGTCTCCAGCTAGAAAGCCTCGTGTCCCCCTCGGCCCACTTAATGTATACGGCTGCGTCCTGTCGTGTAGGCCTCGTGCAGGCCATTACGTTCCTCTATATGGGGGCGTGCGGCAGGCTCGTGCGCTTTGTGTATTGTCTTGACGTGTGGAACGTCTGTTATACGTGATAATGACATTTATTATCATGTGCAGCGTCTGATAATCTGGGAAGTCTGATAATCCGACACTTTCTTACAGAACGGAGCGGCAATGTGATGAGGAAATTAGAGATGAGAATTTAGAAAATTCCTCTTATTAAAATGCCACATAGCACAGTAGCTGATCGTGTCCCCATTTTATTTCGGGGTGTCATTCTGAACGTTTTACGAGCGAGTTTTAGGTATTTGTCTACGAATATCTGGTAATTCGCAAAATTTGATAAACCGCATTCTGTGAAAGTGAGATTAAAATCTGCGCTTTTACCCCCTGCCAATTGTGGATGTGGAGGACCTGCTGTGACCACTGGGGGAAAAGGCAAAGCTATGGTTCTGCCTGCTGGTAAAAGGGGGACACCGCAGTAAATGCTGAGTGACCGCCATTGCTTTGAGGGACGAGGAGGAGCACAACTTTAACTTATACAGCGAATTTGATGATGCCGTGACTACTGGGGAGGGGGCATGTGAGAGAGAGAGGGTCTGCCATGGATTCCGGAGAACACTTCTATGGCTCTCCTGACATGCCTGTTTTAGTAAATACTTGCATTTCCCATTCTATAACCGTTTTGGAACATCTCTTCTTAGAATGCTGCGATTCCTCTGTTATTCCTCCAGGAAATGTATGATCTACAACTCTTAGGGGGTCATTTACTACTTGCTCTAGCCAGGTCTAAAAGAGTGGGCATGGTGGGGAAGGGTATGGGTTCGGCCAGTTTTAGGCGTAGAAAATGGTCTAAATGTAAGACAAATAGGAAGCTGTCTTACATTTAGGGTCAATGCAAGTGTTTTGCGCTCCGCAAATTGCAGATCCGCAAAACAGACACCGGCCATGTGCGTTACGCATTTTGCGGACTGCACATGGCTGGCACTTTAATTTAAAAAAAAATGCCTTTTCTTGTCCGTGTCTGCAGACAAGAATAGGACATGTTCTATTTTTTGCGGAACGGAAGTGCGGATACGGACAGCACACTGTGTGCTGTTCGCATCTTTTCTGGCCCCGTTAAAAATAAATGGGTCCGGATCTGTTCTGCAACGATCCAGATCCATTTTATAGACGTTTAAATGGAACCTTTAGAAGCAGGGGTGGATGCGCCAAAGTTATGTAGAGGCCGACGCCTAAAACGCCGCTCTTAATAAATGTGCCCCTTAGTTGTTAGCGCTGAACACTTACACTAGTACACGGTGCTAGTCGAAGTCAATGGGCATGCGTCTAGTATATGGTCATGCTGAATTCTGGCTGTTGGGGTAAAAGGAATCCCTGTAAGATATACCTGTTAAACCCTAAAGGATGCAGCCTAATGTGCTTAAAGGGATTATCCTATGATTAAAGGGGTTCTGAATAGATCATCAGTATCTGATGGGTGGGGGTCCAACATCTGTGACCCCCATCGATCAGCTGTTTGAGAAGGCAGCGGCACTGGCAGTAGCGCTGCGGCCCTCTCGCTGTTTCCCGCAGGCCGAGTGACGTCGCCATTAGTATCATTGGCCAGGGTGCGGCTAAGCCCCATTCACATCAATGCAGCTTAGCCGCGCCCAGGCCAGTGATACTAGTGGTGACGTCACGGGGCCTGCGGGAAACAGTTAGAAGGCTGCGGCGCTACTGCCAGTGCCGCTGCCTTCTCAAACAGCTGATCGACGGGGGTCCAGAGGATAGAGCATTAGTAAGAAAAAGCTGCAAAACCCCTTTAAGGTAAAAAATTTAAATTGGACATCATATAGTGAATGACAGCAGAGCTAGACCAGCCCTGTACCTCACATGGATCCACATATCTCCCCGTTCATTGCTCCAAGTGCTCTGCTAGATTTATTTCAAGCTGGCAGCTCAGAGGGTGTGTCCTCTCTGCTGCACCTGCTGGCAGCTGAAGGATGGAATTGAACATATGTGTCCACCCCAGTGAAGTGGACAGTGAAATTACCAAAAGAACGAGCAGCAGGTGGCGCTGTACAGATGCATTTTATTGGCTGTAATACAATTTTAATTTCAGGCAATTACAAAAGTATTCAGCTCCAGATTCTGGTTTGGAAACAGTAAAATATTTTTCATGGGACAACCCCTTTAAAGCTCCAGCAATAATTATTATTTTTTTTTTTTTTTTTGTCCACATTTCAAATGCTGTAACTTTTTTATTTTTCTGTCAATAGCCGAATTAAGCTTTTGTTATGCGGGACAAGTTGTATTTTTATTGGCACCATCTTCATGTGAATTGTAAACTTAAAAAAAAAAAATGTGGGGAGACTGTGAAAACACAAGGCAATTCTGCCACTATTTTTAGGGCTTTGTTTTTTTTATTGTTTTTTGTTGTGTTCATTGTGCGATAATAACAAAGTTTTTCGCGTTTTATCTGTAGGTCAGTAGAGCTATGTAGATACAAAAAAAAAAAAAAGTTAATCTTAGTTTAAAAATAGTTGGTCTTTATTGATATCATTTTGGGATACTTTGATCACTTTCTTCTTCAATTTTTTTTTTCATTTTTTTTAGCGAGGTGACCCAAAAACAGTAGTTCTGGCATTGAGGATTTTTGCATTCACCATGTGGGTTAAATAATGAGATATTGTATTAGATCGGGTCGTTGCGATCGTTTGTGGCAATTTGTAGCTTTTATTGGCATCATTTGGACTGTATAAGCTTTATTGACTAATTTTAATACATTTTTGGGGTGGGGGTGGACAAGCGACCATTCAATCATTGAATTTAGCATTTTTTTTTTCCATATGTTGCTTTTTAAATATTATGTTAACTTTATTGTATGTTTAAATTTTATTTTTATTTCTTTTATTTTTGCAGGGGTGGGTGAATTTTTTTATTATTGAAGTGATTTCCCACAAATGAATGTCAATTTGCTGTACTAGGTTCCCCCCTCTGTTTTTCGTCTTTCTCAGGACGTCCACCTAATGTGTCCACTGCTGGTGGTCACACATGCCCAGTAGTTAAGTCCCATATTGTACTGGCAGCCAATAAGAATGAGTGCACTAGAAGCTGCTTCTTCTCACTGTACTGACCGCCAGGGGGCAGTGTAATCTAACATCGGTATCCACACATGAGACATTTTTTTATCGGGAGGTGGCTTTGTCAGACCCCCGCCTGCCATGGAAATCATATTTGCTAATGGGCCATTAATTGAATTATTCTGTCTTTCAGAAGTTCTTGGAGGAGCGGGACCTTGATTTCCTGGAGGCGAATGAAGATTTGAAGGCTTTGGTTCTGAGGAAACAGGTGGGTTTTATGTGGCTCTATCTTGTGAGTTTCTTATTTTTATGGCAGTGTAGTAGTAACAGTACAAGAGATGAGATTGGTCTGTGGTCTTCTTCAGGCTTTACCAGCTGTGAGTGAATGCTTTTAGTGCTAGAAATGTCTCCGACATTGGGATTGATCGGCGTGTCTCCAGTTTTACGCTAGGTTTACACATTGTGTTTTTTGTTACGCAAAACCAGCACCATGAAAATGATGTGATTTTATTTTTTTATCGCAGCCTTTGCGATACAGTAATTACCTGCAGGGTTTCTTTTTCTGTTCAAATCATAAAAGGTTAATACTAACGAGCAGTGGAAAAAGTTGTGAAGGTTTGACACGGTAAATCTTTAAAGGGGTTCTCCGGGATTTTTATATCGATGGCCTGTCCTCATTGTGCAGTGGACGGAGCTAGTTACTGCAGCACTGCTCCCATTTACTTCAGTGGGAGCAGTGCTGCAGTTACCAGCTCCGTCCACTACAGGGTTTAGGGGTGCCAGAGCTATTCGCGAACAGCTGATCGGCAGGGATTTGGAGTGTCTGTCCCCACTGATCTGATATTGCAGACCTCTTCCAAGGATAGGCCATCAGTATAAAAATATATTTAAATATATAAAACAGAAGGGAGAATCGGTCTTCCCTTTACAGGTTCGATAAATTCGGGGGTGTTGCCCAACCCCCTCCCCCACCCATTCTTGCACAACCTCTTTAATTTAAGTTGAGTGATTTGAGCTCCTGATATGGGGGCGGTCTGATCGGGGCTCCTGATATGGGGGCGGTCTGATCGGGGCTCCTGATATGGGGGCGGTCTGATCGGGGCTCCTGATATGGGGGCGGTCTGATGGGGCTCCTGATATGGGGGCGGTCTGATTGGGGCTCCTGATATGGGGGCGGTCTGATTGGGGCTCCTGATATGGGGGCGGTCTGATTGGGGCTCCTGATATGGGGGCGGTCTGATTGGGGCTCCTGATATGGGGGCGGTCTGATTGGGGCTCCTGATATGGGGGCGGTCTGATTGGGGCTCCTGATATGGGGGCGGTCTGATTGGGGCTCCTGATATGGGGGCGGTCTGATTGGGGCTCCTGATATGGGGGCGGTCTGATTGGGGCTCCTGATATGGGGGCGGTCTGATCGGGGCTCCTGATATGGGGGCGGTCTGATCGGGGCTCCTGATATGGGGGCGGTCTGATCGGGGCTCCTGATATGGGTATAAAAATACAGTAAGGCCTCTTTCACACGAGGTGAACGCATTGCACCCGCACTGAATCCGGACCCATTCATTTCTATAGGGCTGTGCACATGAGCGGTGATTTTCATGCATCACTTGTGCGTTGTGTGTAAATCGCAGCATGCTCTATATTGTGCGTTTTCACGCAGCGCAGGCCCCATAGAAGTGAATGGGGCTGCATGAAAATCGCAAGCAAGTGTGGATGCGGTGCGATTTTTTTCGCATGGTTGCTAGGAGACGATCAGGATGGAGACCCGATCTTTATTATTTTCCCTTATAACATGGTTATAAGGGAAAATAATAGCATTCTTAATACAGAATGCTAAGTACAATAGGGCTGGAGGGGTTAATTTTTTATTTTTTATTTTTATTAAACTCCCCTCATCCACTTGTTCGCGCAGCCCGGCTCGTTGTCTTTCTTCTTATTTGAGGACCTGGGAGAAAATGCCCTTTGGTGACGTCGCCAATGGTCATTTTCTCCCAGGTCCTCAAATAAGAAGAAAGACAACGAGCCGGGCTGCGCGAACAAGTGGATGAGGGGAGTTTAATTTATTTTTAACCCCTCCATCCCTAATTTACTAAGCATTCTGTCTTAGGATTGCTATTATTTTCCCTTTATAACCATGTTATAAGGGAAAATATAAAAATCTACAGAATACCTAACCCAAACCCGAACTTCTGTGAAGAAGTTCGGGTCTGGGTACCAAACATGCCGATTTTTCTCACGCGCGTGCAAAACGCATTAAAACGCTTTTGCAGGAAAAAAATTGTACATTTTCGCGCAACGCCCGTGTGAAAGAGGCCTAAGTGTTTGAGGTTAGATCACTACACATGAGCCATCAGCTGATGGGATTCAAAGAAAACAGTCTGTGACATCATGCAAGTAGACAGATTTTTTTTTTAACCCTTGTATCTCAGGAAAAAATTTTTTTACCCCAAAATGAGTAGGATGCAGTCATTAAAAATTCCCCCTGAAGTGTTTACAGCCTTTTAGGATGATTAACATTGTGAGGCGGCCTAATCAAGCATGTGTGTCTGTAGAGCGTTATCTGCGCAGTCTGCGGTGACAGCCATGATTCAGCCCTCTGATGTTAATATTTGATGTCTTCCCGTCAGGCGCTGCTTTTGCTAATCCCAGCTGTTTAAACATCTAATCCCGCTCTCTGTTCCCAGCAACAATTCCTTTTCGCTTTCATATTTTTTACATTCCTTCCCTGGATCGGCCGCTGTCGTTCCTCTTTCGATGTTTTGTTAGGATTCGTGCGGCAGCCGCCCCGCTTGCACACTGTGAGGGATCCATAGACGCCGTGCACTCACCACACTCTCCTCTTTCGCACCGTCACGAGCTATTATTTATGTGACCTATTTTTTTCCCCCAAGCATAATTTCTATAGCAATAAGCAGGATATTTATAGAGGGCTGGTGAATGACACGGACGGAGGGTTAACCATTTCTGACTTTGTGTACAAGGTATTATTTTACACATTGAAATGACGCAGATCTGCCGTCAGAGATGTCGCCCAATAGGGCCACAGTATCACTGCACATCATTGTAGGTGTACATAATAAAGGGGTTGTCCAAGACTAGGGCACCACACCGGTCCATGGGCAGCTGAGCTCTATTGAAGTGAATAGGGATGAGGTGCAATACCATATACATCCTGTGGAAAATGTGGCACCGTTTTCAGAAGACAGCAGTCATGTTTTTCTATACTTGTTTGAACCCTTTAAGTATTTTGGAAATGAAGCAATGTCTGGGAAGCAATGATTAGGAGAAATAAAATGGCTGCTGTCCTATTAGTGCACACAAAACCTGCCCTAATCACATAGCAGGACACAGCCAAATCCCCACCTCCTCTTTGTACTTCATGTCTCCTCATGAACTCCATTCCTATAGAGATTCAGCTGAAGATCATATTAAACAGTATTCAGGACCATAACCCCTGACAAGCAGAGCACAGAGGCGGATGAGGCAGCTCTTTACCTCAGTCCTCCTATGTGATTAGGACAGGTTTTGTGTGCACTAATAGGACAGCCACCATTTTATTTCTCCTAATGATTGCTCCCCAGAGAAAATTAGCCATTATAACAAATGAAAGATATTAGGAATTTACAATAAAGTAATATTTACGTATTTTCATTTTCTTAATTGCTGGAGTACACCTGTCACCGGGATTTTGTGTATAGAGCTGAGGACACGGGCTGCTAGATGGCCGCTAGCACATCCGCAATACCCAGTCCCCATAGCTCTGTGTGCTTTTATTGTGTAAAAAAAAAAAAACGATTTGATACATATGCAAATTAACCTGACATGAGTCCTGTCCCTGACTCATCTCACCTACAGGACTCATCTCAGGGTAATTTGCATATGTTTCAAATCGGGTTTTTTACACAATAAAAGCACACAGAGCTATGGGGACTGGATATTGTGGATGTGCTAGCGGCCATCTAGCAACCCATGTCCTCAGCTCTATACCCAAAATCCAGGTGACAGGTTCCCTTTAAGGGGCCAATCGAGCGATGAATATGTCGTTCGGAAAAGCAGAGAGAAGGCCACAGCGCTCGCAGGGGAGCTACTGCCTTCTCAAACAGCTGACTGGCGGAGGTCCTGGGGGTGTAATATATATAAATATAAATTTTATTTATTTATTTTTTACATCCCTTCACTTGTGTGTTCCTTTGGGGTACTTAGGTTTATTACCACATGCCAAAATTCTTCTGGTAGGTGAGTTGGATTCCTATGGCAGTGCACCCTGTATACGGTATGTGTCTATATACCTGAGACTGAAACCTTAGGGTATGTTAACAGAGCGGATTTAGAAAATCCTGCTAAAATTCAGTGCGGAATCTGCTCGTGTTTTTTGTGTAGTTTTTTTTTTTACATGTGTGTGTTGTTTTTTGGCCAATGGGTGTCTACTTCAGTGCAAAACTGCCTTTTCAGCGCATGGTTTTTGCTGCGGATCCATGCCAAATACTCCACACAGAAAACTCGCGCACATACTGTGCTATTTTTTTGATGCTTCTCATTCATTTCAATAGAAGATTCAGCACGGATTCCGCTCCAAGATACGGCATGCTGCTACTTCCCCCCCCCCCCCCCCCCCCCACGTGCTGCTTCCTGTTTAAAAGAATGCAAGGCTGTTTTTTAGGCGTTTAGGGAACTGATTTTGAGGCGTTCGAAATCGGCAGCAAAAAACTGACGCTTAGGCCTCATGCACACGAACATTGTTTTGGTCCGCAGTTTTTGCGGCTCGGATGCGGACCCATTCACTTCAACGGGGCCGCAAAAGATGCGGACATCACTCTGTGTGCTGTCCACATCCGTTGCTCCGTTCCGTGGTCCCCCAAAAAAAACATAACCTGTCCTATTCTTGTCCGTTTTGCAGACAAAAATAAGCAGTTATTTTAATAGCTTTTTAATGCACACGGACGCCATCCCTGTTTTGCGAATCCACAATTTGCGGACCACAAAACACACAACGGTTGTGTGCATGCAGCCTTAGGCCTGTTTCACAGTCAGTATGTGGTCAGTATTTTCCATTAGTATTAGTAAGGGGAAAGGTATCATAGAAATATTCTCTCTTTTGGCGCCATTCCTGATATTAGCTTACAAATAATACTGATGCAAAAATACTGACCACGTGAAAGAGGCCTTAGACTGGATCCACGCGTGACTGATTGGCTGCAGGTTTTCATTCTGCAAACCTGTTGCATTATGCGGTACCAGCAAAGTGACAGAATTTTTTGCAGTTTTCATTCACATGGGGCAGAAAAAAGCCGCAGCAGAAACTGACGTGTGGTGCGGATTTGAAATCTACAGCATGTCAATTTATACCATGGATTTTATTTCACCTTTTCTAGCGCAAAGAATGACATCTGCAGCATTTCAGCAACCAAATTGGTGCATTTTTTTAATACTGCAGACGATCTGCAGCTAATCAGTCACGTGCGATCCTTAGGTTGTGGCCGCAGCCAGTGTTGGTGTATACATTGCCTTCTTGCAGACAGTAAATGCTATGTACGAAGAGCCAGTGCTAATCTTCTGCCTGTTTTCCCTTTGCAGGGCTATAGCACTGACTTTGTGGCATCATGGGGTCCCCTGGGAAGAACTGCGATATTTCAGCTACAGATTGGACAATAAAGAAAACGCAGGAAAGAGGCAACGTATAAGTGGATAATATTCAAGACGCCTCCATCTCGGCGCGCTGCTCGGCTGGACAGAGATGACATGTTCATTACACATGTGTATTTGTTACCGGATAAACCACCACAGCGCATGGATGGACCGTACCATTTCATAGCAGGGGGAGACTATTGCCTTCTGAGAGGGGTCCGCTTCTGGAGCAACGTGGGATATCTGACTGAAATGGCTTATGGAAGCAATGCCCGATTCGTCTGACTTGCCCTGAACTTTACTTAACCAAATGCACTTTGTGCGGTTCACACGGCTGTGTAGGGTTGGTCCTCCCGGAGTCATGAGAACATATGGCATATTGCAGTCCTCTTTCTGTTGATACCTTGGCTGAACCACAATAAGAAAATGAATGGTGGAAAGGTATGTGATGGAGGAGACAATGACGGCGGCCCCCTGTCGGTGCAGGTTCCGGTGGGCTGGCAACGGCGAGTGGACCAAAGCGGCGTTCTCTATATTAGGTGAGTACGTCACAAAATCTGATAAAATACAAATAAAAAGGGAGGAGGGGGAAACGCACCCCACCAACATCAATACAGACCATGGCCATAGTGGCCCCGTTCACCCCAGACTATATGTGCATCAACAAAATGGGGTGCGGTTCTAATTTTTTATTTTGGGCCTCCTTCACACGAGAGATACAGATTCAGTGTCAGGTTCTGGACAATCGGTATTTCCGCAATTGTGTTTTTTCCGTCTGGATTGTATCCGGATCGCATGCGTTCTTCATGCGTGTGTTAGAAAAACTGAAGAATAACACTCTACACATTGCACATTTTCACACAAGCCCCATTCACTTCTATGGATCCAGGGCTGGATGAAAAACGTACAGGGGTCAGCAACCTCCGGCACTCCAGGTGTTGTGAAACTACATCTCCCATCATGCACACTTGCTTGGCTGCTCTCTAAACTCCTACACAAGTGGAAAGATCGTGCTGGGAGTTGTAGTTTCACAACAGCTGGAGTGCTGAAGGTTGCTCATCCCTGATATAGAAGATGCTGCGATTGTTACTGAACGCAAAGATGATGCGTGAAAAACCAAGGTCATGTGCACAGACCCATGGAGATGAATGGGTCAGGGTTCAGTCCGGATGCTTTGCGTTCACCACGCACATCACATCCGGACAGAAAACTCACTTGTGTGAAAGAGGCCTTAGTGTCTTCACAGATTCATAGAATATAGAATTATAAGGGTCCATTCACACGTCCGTAGTGTATCGCAGATCCGCAATACACCCTGCCGGCACCCCCATAGAAATGCTTATTCTTGTCTGCAATTGCGGACAAGAATAGAACATGTTCTATTTTTTTTCGGACCGGAAGTTTTTCGCGGACCGGAAGATCGGAGCCGTGCTCTGGAAATGCGGATACAGACAGCACACTGTGTGCTGTCCGCATCTCTTCCGGCCCTATAGAGAATGAATGGGTCCAGATTCGTTCCGCAACATTGCGGAACAGATCCAGACGCGTTCTACGGATGTGTGAATGGATCCTAAGGCTACCTGCACAAAAATGCATTTATTTTTTTACATTTTGCACACTTTTCCACTAATAAACTAGAAAGAAAAAAAATAAAATCTTTTAAAAAAAAGACACAAATAAATTTGGTAGCTTCCACATGCAAAAAAAAGTGTCTTGACTTACTCTTAAAGGGTAAAGGGGTATTCTAGGATTTAATTATAGATGGTCTATCCTCGGGATAGGTCGTCTATATCTGATCAGAGGGGACAGCCCGCTCCCCCACCGATCAGTCGTACTGTAGGATACTTGCTTCTGGGTTCCCCTGCAGATTGAACAAGGGTGGGGGTCTTGGCTTTTTTTCATGAGGCCTTACGAACAAAGAGCAGACAACCCCTTTAAAGGATTTATGCAAGATTTAAACATTGTTGGCCTGTCCCCAGGATAGGTCATCAATAGAGCTGAGCGAACCTGCCTTTTGGCAGGTTTGGGGTTTAAAGGGAATCCGTCACCTGCTTTTACCATTTTAAGCTGTCACCATCTCTATGTTCACTAAAGTACCTTATTTCCAGCAGTCTTCTTTTTACGTTATTTCGTTTTGTCCTTTTGATATAAAAGCGCTTTTTATGATATGCTAAAGAGGCTCCAAGGTGCCCAGAGGGGCGTTTTTTTTTTTTCCTTCTCCGTTGCCCAGTGACGCCCCCCTGCAGTGCCCAAGAACGCCTCCTGATCCTCAAATAACCTCCCACAGCCCGGCAAACGGTTCCGCCACCCTCACCACGTCATAGTCTACCTTATAGAAATGCCCCGTCCTTCTTCCTGTCTGCGGCCAGAAAACTTGCGCAGGCGCAGTACCACCTGCGGCCTGCGCGATCATCAACCTCCTGAGGGCAACAGCGCTCAGGTTACATCACTGGGCTCGGCGCATGCCGACTTTCGAGGCCGTTGCCCTCAGGAGGTTGATGATCGCGCAGGCCACAGGCGGTACTGCGCCTGCGCAAGTTTTCTGGCCGCAGACAGGAAGAAGGACGGGGCATTTCTATAAGGTAGACTATGACGTGGGGAGGGGAGGAACCGTTTGCCAGGGCTGTGGGAGGTTATTTGAGGATCAGGAGGCGTTCTTGGGCACTGCAGGGGGGCGTCACTGGGCACCGGAGAGTGAAAAAAACGCCCCTCTGGGCACCTTGGAGCCTCATTAGCATAACATAAAAAGCGCTTTTATATCAAAACTACAAAACGAAATAAAGTAAAAAAGAAGACTGCTGGAAATAAGGTACTTTAGTGAACATAGAGATGGTGACAGCTTAAAATGGTAAAAGCAGGTGACGGATTCCCTTTAAGTGAATTACATAATGGATTCCGTTCTCACGAAATCCATCACGTAATTCAATGCCGGCATGCCGCATAATACAAGTGTATGGCCAAACCCGAGGGTTCCGTTCTTCTGGCCATACACTTGTATTGTGACGGCATGCAAAACGAAATGCCTCTAAAGTCATTTAGTTTGGCATTCCGGCGTTTGAATTATGTTATGGATTCTGTGTGAACGGAATCCATTACGTAATTCGCTCAAACCCCGAACTCGAACCTGCCAAAAGGCAGATTCGCTCAACTCTAGTCATCAATATCGGATAGGTTGGGATCCACCAACGATCAGTTGGTGGAAGGGGCAGTAGCGCTCTGGTAAACGTTGTGGTTTCTTCCTAGGCCTATAACATCACGTCCGCCAGTCACACTGCATTTCTGCGGTGAATGGGATTCAGCTAGAAACCAATCACAGCCAGTAGACCATGTACAGCCCTGTGCTCTGTATACTATAACAAGGCTCCCGTGCTTGTCCCAGTGCTGCAGTTCCTTCACACAGCTGAAGATGCCTATGGTGTTGACTAGAGATGAGCGAACTTCTGTTTTAAGTTCGGCGTCTAAAGTTCGGGGGCGGGTTACCGGAGAATCCCGATCTGGAACCGGATATGGATTCCGACTTCCGTTGTGGTCCGTGGTAGCGGAATCAATAATGGCCGATTATTGATTCCGCTACCACGGACCACAACGGAAGTCGGAATCCATATCCGGTTCCAGATCGGGATTCTCCGCTAACCCGCCCCCGAACTTTAGACGCCGAACTTAAAACAGAAGTTCGCTCATCTCTAGTGTTGACCTATTCAGGGACAGATCATTAATGATTAATTCCTGGAAAACCCCTCTTAAACCTGGCACCTGTACATGTCCAGCCTTGGTCTGCTGGATAGATTTACAATATGCTGACACATACAGTGGGTAGCATCTTCTAAGCCTTGTAGATTTTCCTCTTCGTATTATGCTGTATGAGATTTCATTAGCAGAAATCGTCTCATTATTCTTTTTGTCTTCAGCCCAAGCGGATCCCATCTGTCATGTTTGGACCAGGTCAAATCTTATCTTCTCACGGATGGAACGTGCAAGTGTGGCCTAGAATGTCCTCTTATCCTACCGAAGGTATGGCGACTTACTCTGCACAGCTTTCTCTACAGACCGCTGCCTTGTGATTCTTAGTGTGCACATCCTCTTTACACTGCCAGATCCTCTGCCTCCTCCACATCGGTGGTCATCATTATCAGGTCACTTTGCATCTGGATGTAGTGATGTTGGCTACACCCGGGTGCATGTTATTTTACTACTTAGAATTACAAACTCCAGAAGTCGCCCTGAAGTTTAAAAAAATGCAGCTTTTTTCAGGAAATGCGATAAATAAATAAAAATACTCACCTGGTAAAGTCCCTGTTGCTCCAGTGCTGGTGGTCCCCCACTGGTCTTTGTTTATTTTGCTGGAGTGTTGATGTGCTATACATCCATGTGACCACTGCAGCCAGTCACCGGCCTCAGCAGTGGTGTTACAGCACATGTACATGTATGGCACGTATTTGCACAGAATAATAAGACTGGTTGGGAACCACCGGAGCATGGGCGCTGGAGTTGGCTCGGTGGGTTGGGGGGGGGGGGGGGATTTAACAAGTGAGTAAGGTTTGGTGTCAGATGCAGATCTCTATCTTCCAGCACACTGCACTGATCACTGGATGTGCAGGGGGCTATCTGCGTAAGAACAACTGCAAGAAGCCAGAAGGTTGTCGGCTCGCCCCCTACTGCTCATTGATCCATTTCTGAGGATGCATAGAACTGGAGCAGCACCTTAAAGTGCGCCAAATAAAGCTCAGTTTTACCCTATAGTTTTGCAGCATGGTGTATTCTTCTACAGTTGTCAAACTCGCCGTGACATATGAAAGTTGTTCCCTCCCTTAAAGGGAATCTTGTCCCCTAGTTTTACCCTATAGAGCTGCGGACATGTATGGATAGATCTCCGCTAGCATGTCCGCAATATCCCTGTCCCATAGCTCTGTGTGGTTAAGGAGCCCACCCATGCCCCCTGTGAAGGAGCCCAGCACCGCCTGCATCCAGGAATCTCCTCCTTGCTCACGAAGTTACATTGCTGTAATCTCGTGATGCGCGAGCTAGTGAATGCACAGTGCCGGCAAAGTTTTCATTCCCTTTGCTGGCATCAGCCTCAGTGAACGAACTGCGCATGCGCTAGCTTGCGCATCGTGAGATTACGGCACTGTAACTTCGTGAGCAAGGAGGAGATTCCTGGATGCAGGTGGTGCTGGGCTCCTTCACAGGGGGCGTGGCAGGGCTCCTTTACTGTAAGTAACCACGCCTTGGGTACCTTACTTGGCTAATTTACATATCGATAAAATAATTTTTTAAACAAAATAAAACCACACAGAACTATGGGACAGGTATATTGCGGAGATCCATCCGTGCATGTCCGCAGCTCTATAGGGTAAAAAGAGGTGACAGATTCCCTTTAACTCACACCGCCACAGTGGCATGCAAAAGTTTGGGAGTTTGGGCACCCCTGGTCAAAATTACTGTTACAGTGAAAAATTAGGTCAGTTAAAGATGAAATGATCTCCAAAAGGCATGAAGTTAAAGATGTCACATTCCCTTTGTATTTTAAGCAAAAACAATTTTTTTAGGGCCCAAAGCAACACTTTGGGCACCCTGCATGGTTAGTACCTAGTAGGACCCCCTTGGGAAAGTATGACAACTTGTAAATGGTTTTTTTTAGACAGCCGAGAGTCTTTCAATTATTTTTTTTGAGGGTTTTTCTTCCATTCTTCCTTACAAAAGTCTTCCAGTTCTGTGAGGTTCCTGGGCCGTCTTTCATGCACTGCTTTTGTGAGGGCTATGGTAAAATCTTAATTTTATTGAATCCTTTTTTCCCCTCTACCTGTGAAATATTCCCCATGCCATTGGCTGTGACACAACCCAAAAGCATGATTGATCCACCCCCATGGTTAATGGCTGGAAAGGTGATCTTTTCATAATATTCTGTGGCCTTTTTTTTTTCTCCTATACCTATTTAAATCTCATCGATCCACAGGACTTGTTTCCAAAATGCATCAGGCTTATTTAGATGTTCTTTGGCTGATTTTCTTTTTCTGACGCTGAACTTTGTGGTAAGGATGCAGGAGAGGTTTTCTTCTGATGACTCTTCCATGAAGGCCATATTTATGCAGGTGTCGCTGAACAGTAAACAACTCCAGTGTCTGCTAAATCTTCCTGAAGGTCTTTTGCAGTCAAGCGGGGGTTCTGATTTGCCTCAATCATACTAGACCTTCTCTTGACCTCCACTTTTTCTGTTAACTTACATTTCGAACTGAGGAAATGGCAACCTGAAAACGCTTTGCTATCGTCTTAGTCTTCTCCTGCTTTGTTGGCCTCAACCATTTTCAGAGTGTTAGGCAGCTGCTTAGAAGGACCCACAGCTGCTAGTTTTTGGGACTAGGTTAGAGGAGTCTGGGTATTTATAAAGCTTTGAAATGATGATTGTGAATAAGCCTACACCCTAACAGGCTGTTAAAGGTCTGAGACTTCGGTCAAAGTTATCGGAGCATTCAAGTCTCCTAGGGTTCCCATACTTTTGCAATGCACCCATTTCCTTTTTTCACTCTAAAATTTTACAAAACCAAAATAATACACTGATATTTGCTCAAAGTGTTGAAAGGTGTTTCATCTTTAAATTTTATGCCTTTTGGAGATCATTTAATCTTGCTTAACTGCTCGCAGTAGCAGTAACTTGCATGCACCTGTCTGTATATATAGTTCTTATTGCAGAATTTCAGGTCCATGATACATCGCCTTTTATCTCCCTTTTCATTCCCTCATTACATACATAACTTCTTAATGTACATCTGTAAATTTAGAAAATTTGCATTGTGTAATTTATCTGTTTTAGGTGTTTAATTTTGACCCCGGAGCTGCTGTGAAGCAAAGAACCACAGAGGATGTCAAAGCAGATGAGGACGTGACCAAGCTGTGCATCCACAAGCGCAAGATCATCGCTGTGGCCACCCTACACAAGAGCATGGAGGTCCCGCACCCTTCACTGGTGTTAACAAGTCCTGGCGGAGGAACAAGTGCGTGTAAAGCTGGTTTACTACAGCTTAGTGGCAATGTTATTTTTAATGTTATTTTTTATTTTTATTTTTATTTTTTTAATCTACATAGGAACCTGTTGAAATTGGTTATTTTGCTTATGTAGTTAGTTTGCTTTTTTGGGCAATTTAAAACCGAAAAACCCTCAGTTCTCTAAAGTCTGATATTACTCTGCTGCCGGTATCCTGCAGTAGTATAGGAACTGATTTTACTTACCTTACTTTAAATTAGTGCACCATGTAGTACAATGGAAGGAGCCTAAATAATAAAGCTGTGACTGTAGGATTAACTCCTTCCTGCCGCCCGAATGTAAAATTACATCGGTGGTCGGCGGTCCGAGTCGCCATAATGTCGATCACACACATTTAACTCCCTAAGGTGCCATGGTCAAATGCAACCATGGCATCTGTGAGGTTAAAAACCTTGAGCACTCGTTCCCGGCCACACCAGCTCCCCCTACCGAGGATCGAGGGAACCGGATGTAGTGTGCCGCAGCCTCGGTCCTCCTGAGTGACACCTGTGCCGGACTCCATAGGAACATATGGGGTCATTTATCAAACTGGTGCATAGCAACCAATCAAATTCCACCTTTCATTTTCCAAAGGAGCTGTCAAAAATGAAAGGTGGAATCTGATTGGCTGCTGTGGGAAACTAAGCCAGTTCTACTTTACACCAGTTGGATAAATGAACCCAACAATGTAATCCCCATAGACTCCAATGCTAATGCATTGGGGTCTATGAGAAACTTACTGATTGCTTATTCAGGTTCCCTAGGGTACCTATTAAAAGTAAAAAAAAAAAAAAAAAAAAGTTTTTAAAACTATTAAATATTAAAATTCTAATCGCCCCCTCTCCCCCAAAATTAAATACATAAACAATAAAAAAAAATTGACATCATGGGCATCGCCACGTGCGAAAACAATTGAAAAATATTTATCGCATACAGCAAACGGCAGAATGTTGAAAAAAAAATTTTTTTTTTTGTTTTGGTTTTTGTCTCTTGACCCCCCCCCCCCCACAAACAAATTAATAAAAAGTGATCAAAAAGTCATATACATCTCATCATTGACACCAAATGGTATCAATGAAAAGTACATATATGGCAATGCAAAGAGAAAAAAAAATTCCCCAAATTTTTTTTCAGTATTAAAATGAAAAAAAAAAAACATATACATATGTGGTATCGTGCTAATCATACTGACCCAGAGAATGCACGTAACAGGTCAGTTTTACCGCATAGGAAACTGTAAAAACAAGTTATAAAACTCAGATTTTTTTTTTTTTTTTTTTTTTTTTTATTCCACCCCATTTGGAATTTTTTACTGGCTTTCCACTACATTGTATGCATTCATTGCTTTTGTATATTATTAAGTTGAAGGGGTTGTCTCACTTCAGCAAGTGGAATTCATGTAGAGAAAGTTAATACAAGGCACTTACTAATGTATTCTGATGGTCCATAATGCTTCCTTTTGCTGGCTTGAGTCATTTCTCAATCGCATTATACACTCCATGGTTACGACCAGCCTGTAATCCTGCAGTGGTGGTCGTGCTTGCATACTCTAGGACCACTAAACTTAAATTTGTATTTTTCATATTAAAGTTTATCTATATTTCTAAAAGAGGAATCGCCGGACATGTCTGTCTTAGCAAATAATTTGATTCTTCATATAGAAAATTCCTGGAGCATCTGGGTAGGCAACAGATCCCCTTTAAAAACCATGATGTGTCACATGTGTTGCGTGTAGGGGTCATAGTTTTAGCTGTTGCTTATTTATTATACTGAGTTGTTTCAGTTTTATGCCTATTATATATTTGTTTTCTTTGTCCAGATTCAGCTCCTGTCGTGCCCAGCCGCGCAGCTACCCCACGATCCATGAGAAATAAATCACTCGAGGGCATGGTGAATTCTGTGCTGCCGGAATGTAAAAATCCATTTAAGCTGATGGTTAAAGAATATGTGGGACCTCAACCGCATGACCTTCATCCTGCATATCCACCACAGAGGTTAGGTAGCAGCGAGCATGGACAGAAATCACCATTTCGTGGGGGCCATGGCAACATGACAAGTCCAGCGTCCTCTGGATCCCAAATTTACGGTGATGGATCTGCATCTCTAAGGACCGACCCATTGGGAAGCCCTGATGCATTTACAAGGAACAGTCTCAACTACCACGCTCCACCCAATTCCAGTCCCATTCATGTGAACAGGACTCCCATATCTCCACAATCCATCATGTTGCACGGGTCTCCGGTGCAGCAGTCATGTGCTGTGGCCAGTAGGACAAATTTACCTTTGTCTCCGACGTTTGCCAGTCCAGTGTTGAAGAAAACCATTTGCAATTACCCACCCAACATGGATATGTCTTGTGCAGTGTTTAATCACAAGCAGACACCAGGTCCACCCTTACCACCGCCACCCCCTCCGCCGCCACCTCCACAACTGCTTTGTGCGCGTCAGAAAAAGCCATTAACGTCATCAGAGAAAGATCCACTTGGCATTCTCGACCCCATCCCCAGCAAACCGGTTCTCCAAAACCCTGTAATGAACACTACCACGTTTCATCCAAATGTTCACTCTCAGGTACCCGTGATGAATGTAAGCATGCCACCTGCCGTCGTTCCTTTGCCAAGTAATCTTCCATTGCCAACCGTCAAACCCGGTCACATGAATCACAGCAATCACATTCAGAGAGTCCAACACCCAACGTCCCCTTCTCCGGTCACGTCCCCAGTTCACACAATACCAACAGTCATGGGAAGGATCGAGGCGTCGCCCCAAAGATCACGTTCTTCTTCCACGTCGTCCGATCATGGAAACTTCATGATGCCGCCGCTGGGGACACAATCCACATGTGGTGGCCTCACACTCCCGCCACGTTCTCCGAGGCCCAGCATGGTCTCTCCAAGACCATCCATGCCATCAAGCCCTTCAACGAAGCCTGATGGACATCACCAGTACAAAGATATCCACAATCCACTGATAGCTGGAATGAGCAATGTATTAAACCCCCCAAACAACACTGTTTTCCCCCCCTCTTCGGCTGGTAACGCTCCTGTTAAGGGTCAGACGGGATTGCTGGGGATGCCTTTAAATCAGATCTTGAACCAGCATAACGCTGCCTCTTTCCCAGCGAGCAGTTTACTTTCAGCAGCAGCCAAAGCACAGCTAGCAAATCAAAATAAACTCGCTGGTAACAATAGCAGTTCCGGACCGGCCGTCAGCTGCGGCAGCAATGAAGGAAATAGCACTTTACCCACAATGTTCCCCCCAGCCTCCAACGTACTACTACCACCACCGGCCGAGGGGCAGAGTGGCCGGGCGGCTCTGAGAGATAAGCTAATGTCTCAGCAGAAGGACTTAAGAAAAAGAAAGCAACCCGCGTCGACGGTCGTCAATCTCAAGCAACCACCCATGGATAACCCCAGCCTACAGAAGCCGGGAGCCGATCTGATGCGGAAGCAAGGGCAAAATTCATTTCCCGTGAATTCAATGTCTCAGCTCCTCCAAACCATGAGTTGTCAGAACTCCCACATGAACAGCAATAGTACCATTCCCGACTCGAACATGAGTCTGCCTTGTTCTGCCAACCAGCTGGGTTATAATGACAACGGCCTGAGCGCTGCTAATCTCCATAATTCACTGGCACTTAACATACCCATTAGAGGGGAGGGCGTCTCCTGCCAAAATCCAAACACTAACTTTGTTCATGGCAACAATCCAGTTCCTAACGCTCATCTCACTGGACTCCTCAACCAGATGCAAAGCAGTAGCGCTTATGGGATGCTACCCCATCCGGGGAACCAGTTACATCTCAACCCATCCCAGCCAAGAATGCAGACGGCGTCCTCTATACCAATGATCGCCAGCAGCATTGGTAACAGTTCAGATTCAGGTATGCTCTTCAACCGAGTTTTCTCTCTGTATTTTGTGAGTGCCTGGCATGGAGTATTTCAAATAAAAAAAAAAAAATATATATATATATATACAGACGTGGACAAAATTGTTGGTACCCTTTGGTCAATGAAAGAAAAAGTCACAATGGTCACAGAAATAACTTTAATCTGACAAAAGTAATAATAAATTAAAATTCTATAAATGTTAACCAATGAAAGTCAGACATTGTTTTTCAACCATGCTTCAACAGAATTATGTAAAAAAATAAACTCATGAAACAGGCATGGACAAAAATGATGGTACCCCTAACTTAATATTTTGTTGCGCAACCTTTTGAGGCAATCACTGCAATCAAACGCTTCCTGTAACTGTCAATGAGACATCTGCACCTCTCAGCAGGTATTTTGGCCCACTCCTCATGAGCAAACTGCTCCAGTTGTGTCCGGTTTGAAGGGTGCCTTTTCCAGACTGCATGTTTCAGCTCCTTCCAAAGATGCTCAATAGGATTGAGGTCAGGGCTCATAGAAGGCCACTTTAGAATAGTCCAATTTTTTCCTCTTAGCCATTCTTGGGTGTTTTTAGCGGTGTGTTTTGGGTCATTGTCCTGTTGCAAGACCCATGACCTGCGACTGAGACCAAGCTTTCTGACACTGGCTAGTACATTTCTCTCTAGAATTCCTTGATAGTCTTGAGATTTCATTGTACCCTGCACAGATTCAAGACACCCTGTGCCAGACGCAGCAAAGCAGCCCCAGAACATAACAGAGCCTCCTCCATGTTTCACAGTAGGGACAGTGTTCTTTTCTTGATATGCTTCATTTTTTCGTCTGTGAACATACAGCTGATGTGCCTTGGCAAAAACTTCGATTTTTGTCTCATCTGTCCACAGGACATTCTCCCAGAAGCTTTGTGGCTTGTCAACATGTAGTTTGGCATATTCCAGTCTTGCTTTTTTATGATTCGTTTTCAACAATGGTGTCCTCCTTGGTCGTCTCCCATGTAGTCCACTTTGGCTCAAACAACGACGGATGGTGCGATCTGACACTGATGTTCCTTGAGCATGAAGTTCACCTTGAATCTCTTTAGAAGTCTTTCTAGGCTCTTTTGTTACCATTCGGATTATCCGTCTCTTAGATTTGTCATCAATTTTCCTCCTGCGGCCACGTCCAGGGAGGTTGGCTACAGTCCCATGGATCTTAAACTTATGAATAATATGTGCAACTGTACTCACAGGAACATCTAGTTGCTTGGAGATGGTCTTATAGCCTTTACCTTTAACATGCTTGTCTATAATTTTCTTTCTGATCTCTTGAGACAGCTCTTTCCTTTGCTTCCTCTGGTCCATGTCGAGTGTGGTACACACCATATCACCAAACAACACAGTGATTACCTGGAGCCATATATATAGGCCCAATGGCTGATTACAAGGTTGTAGACACCTGTGATGCTAATTAGTGGACACACCTTGAATTAACATGTCCCTTTGGTCACATTATGTTCTGTGTTTTCTAGGGGTACCATCATTTTTGTCCATGCCTGTTTCATGAGTTTATTTTTTTACATAATTCTGTTGAAGCATGGTTGAAAAACAATGTCTGACTTTCATTGGTTAACATTTATAGAATTTTAATTTATTATTACTTTTGTCAGATTAAAGTTATTTCTGTGACCATTGTGACTTTTTCTTTCATTGACCAAAGGGTACCAACAATTTTGTCCACGTCTGTATATATATATAATATAAAGCTATTATATGTAAATATTTTTTTTCTCTTATTTTGTTGCATAAAATAAAAATGGCAAAAACCACTTGTTGGGATTTGTTCAGTGCCACCACTGGGTTCTTCAACCAACTTGTCTCCCAGGTCTGTGTAGTCGATCCTGAGGAAGTTTAGGGGCGGTCCCGTTTCTCCCTGTGGAGACTCGGTGGCAGTGCGCCATGGGAAAATACTATGCAAGGAGGAGGCTACCAGAAGGTAGCACCACCTTCTGGATCCAGAGAATGGAAGCAGACAAGCTTAGGGGATTACGGACAATTGTACACTGGGGGGGGGGGGGGTAGAATTCCCTCTTGAACTTCCTACGATGAAACAAAAGGGCCTTTAACACAGTGAGGTTATTGGCCAAAAAGGCTCATCTTCCAGTTTACGCTGCTCCCTTTCCAGTTCCAACCACTTACAGAAGGGGTTTCCAAACGTTAACGTTTCTTGGGAAAGTTCATTTTGTATAAAAGTTCTGCAGTTATTCAAAATTATTTTTAGTTTTCAATTCCTTACTGTTTTCATGTCCACTGCTTGCTTTCAGTGAATTGGTAGAGAGAGAGAGAGAGAGCGTGCACTCCGACACCTTGTTATTGTGTCCTGCAGGATTTTTGGAAATAAATTATAAAACGGTTCAATTCACTGACTGCAAGCTTTCCTGAAGAATTGGAAAAAAAAACAATAAATACTTGAAAAGCAGCAGAACGCTTTATTCAACAATTAATCTACTTAAGTAAATCGGGCTGCGTGATCACCATTATCAGTGCGGACCTAATCTCTTGAACCCCCACCAATTTGGAGGACAAAGAAAGGGGCAGCAGTGCTGGTTTAGTGCTATACCCTTTCACAGTTTTTGTCTGTGCACCCCCCACCTATGCGAGGACGTGCAGCTGGCCCCATTCAAGTTTATGGGACTGGCTACAGTTCTGAGCGGTACCGTTCATGGAAAAATAAAAAAAATAAAGAAGAGCACCACGCTTAACCAAGTCAGTGGGGTCCCAGCGGTAAAGAGAGCCACGTGTGGCAGCCTCTTCCTTCGTGCTGCACTGTGAAGGGGATGCAGCACTCTGATTTTGGAGGGGTCCAAGAGATAGGACCCCCACCAGTCATAATGATGTATATCTGAACAATATGGCATCACTTTACTAGATGGAAATGCCCTTTCTGACAGTTTCCAACACGTTAAGATGATATTGGGAGCTGCCACACTGAAATCTGGCCCAGCTTTGAAATTGGTTGTAGGGGTATAACGCTCTCAGCCCACTGTCCTAGGGTTGTGTCTGGTATTGCAGCTCTGCTTCATTTACCCGAGCTGAAGTGCAATACCGCATATGACCTGTGAACAAGGGTGGCATGTTTTTTGGAAGAAAGAAGACACGTTTTTCTAATTCTGGGAGAGGTATCTCTTTACAGAGCCCCCCGATGAAAACTTCTAATGGTCCCTATAACCTGTCAGAAGTTTGTTAAATCCACAATAACGTTACTGCTGCTGTAGAAAGGAAGCCAGTAATCCATTGGGATTGTGTTTCCCTCTTCCATGGATGGTGAATGAATGAAATGCAGGTGGAAGATGAGTGACGTCATGTCGGGGCGGCACGGACCTTTGTTCTTCTGTCAGTGTGATCTTGCTGCGCACCCGTTACCTCTGCACAATGACAGCAGCTGCTTGGTGGCAGGTGCCAATATTTAGTAGATTGAGGAGAACCTGGCACACACTGGGTTAAGAATTTGCATTATCTTTACCATAGTGCATTTATCGTGATTTGGATGACTATACATAATTTGCATATGTTTGTTCCTTAGGAGGTCAGTTATCTTTGTCATCGGTAGCAATAGCCGGCGCGGGTCAGCCAGCCATAACAAAAACTACATCTGTCCTCAAAGATGGCGTCATAGTCACTACAGCATCTGGGATGCCAATGCCGGGCCACCATCCGATGGGCAACAACTTCCGTTTTCCAGGACCAGAGCACACTAATCACTTTGCACAGAACGCTAACAACAACCTTCCACGACCCATCAACCCCAATCTCCTAAATGCTCTGCCGATGGGATTACCCATGAATCAGCAGCATCTACTGAATCAGAATATCCTGCACATGCTGCAGCCCTCTACAGGAGAAGGTATCAGTCTTCATTGGCTCTTGTCTTAAAGAGAATGTATTGCCTAGATTTTTTTTGCTAATTTATTGTAGAACCAGATACTGATACTAGTGTTGAGCGAATTGACCTTCGGATCCAAAATCCGAAGTTGATTCGTTCAAAACTTCATTTGAATGCTGTACAGAGATGCGTCTCCCTACAGCAATCAAATGTATGCGCTCCGGCGAGGGGAACAGAGTTATTAACGAAGTCTCCTCGGACTTCCGTGAATACCTTGATTTTTGATTTTTTTACTTTAAAACCATTTTAAAACTTGGATCCAAAGTCTGCTTCGGTACCTACTGAAGCAGAGTTCGGATTCAAGTTTTAACCCTTTGGCTACCAGAGTTGTTTTCTTTTTTGTTTTTGCGTTTTCATTTTTTTTCCCTATTTTCCGTGAGCCATAACTTTTTTTTATATTTCCAGTCACAGAGCTGTATGAGGGCTTATTTTTTGCGGGACAAGTTGTACTTTCTAATGCCACCAATAATTATGGCATAAAATGTAGTGGGAAGCGGGAAAAAAAATTCCAAATGGTAGGGATCGACCGATTATCGGTTTTACCGATATTATCGGCCGATATTGAGGATTTTGACTGTTATCGGTATCGGCATTTATTTTGCCGATATTCCGATAACATATGGGGAACAGAGATCGCGCTGCTCTCAGCGCTCTCCGTGTTCCCTCAGCAGCAGCACGGGGAGGAAGGAAGCAGTGTCTCCCTCCCCCTGTGCTGCTGCCGCTGCAGCCAATGGGAGGACAGGGGACAAGAGAAGGGGAGGGGCTGTGGCCACTGCGCCACCAATGAAGAGAAATCTCTCATTCATTTAAATTGAACAGGAGGCGGGAGCTGCAGAATGACAT
The DNA here is from genome assembly GCF_014858855.1 of Bufo gargarizans. Classification (NCBI taxonomy): domain Eukaryota; kingdom Metazoa; phylum Chordata; class Amphibia; order Anura; family Bufonidae; genus Bufo; species Bufo gargarizans. Next base: position 3,968,490 of record NC_058087.1, on the reverse strand, counting down.
AGCCGGCTCCCGGCCTCTATGAGCTGTAGCTGCGATCCTCGGTTAACCCCTCAGGTGCCGCGGATCGCAGCTACCGCTCATAAGAGGTCGGGAGCCGGCTATGTCATTCTGCAGCTCCTGCCTCCTGTATATGAATAAATTAGAGATTTAACTTAATTGGTGGCGCAGTGCGCGCCCCCCAGTATTAATCATTGGTGGCGCAGGCCACAGGACCCCTCCAGTATTAATCATTGGTGACAGTGGCCACAGGACCCCCTCTCCCCTCCTCCTCCGATCGGAGCCCCAGCAGTGTAATCCTGGGGCTCCGATCGGTTACCATGGCAGCCAGGATGCTATTGAAGCCCTGGCTGTCATAGTAAGCTCCATGCTGCTGTGTGCACAGAGCAGCAGGGACAGTGAGAGCTCCTATTCACCCTGATAGAGCTCTAGTCCCTAAGGGGGCTAAAAGTTAGAAAAAACAAACAAACAAAACAAAAAGTAAAAAAAAAAAAATAACCAAAATATTAATTATAAATGAAAAAAAATTTACTAAAACAAAACTACACATTAACAATAAACATTAATTTTCAGCAGATTTGTGTAGGATTTTTTATTTTTTTTTTAAATTAAAATTCCCAGAATATCGGTATAAATTATCGGCTATCGGCCTGAAAGTTCACAAATTATCGGTATCGGCCCTAAAAAATCAATATTGGTCGATCCCTACCAAATGGGGTGGAATTTGAAAAAAACAAACAAACGACTCATGCCCTTCATTCTCTGGGTCAGTACGATTACAACGATACCCCATATGTATAGTTTTTTTGTGTAAATCGTGTAAAAGTACATTTAAAATTTAAGATTATTTTTTTTTACATCATGTTCTGACCCCCATAACTTTTTTTATACTTATGTCTACTGAGCTGTTTTAGGGGCTCATTTTTTGCGGGACAATTTATAGTTTTTATTGATGCCATTTTGGAGTGTGCATGACTTCTGGATCACATTTTATTTCATTTTTTTGGGGTAAGAGAAGTAATGAAAAAATGGCAAATCGGCCATTCGCCGTATTGGATTTATTTTTATTTTTTTTTATATTATGGGCGTTTTCGGTTATTTCTTATGTTAGCCTGCCTGGTGGCCAAAATAAGAATTGCAGCATTAATGCACTGAATTTCTTCATAGAGACTCTGCGCATTCAGCGCAAGTCCTGATTGGCTGCACGGGGTTTCAGTACTTAGCCCAGAAGCGTGACCTTCCTGGTTTTTGCACATTCAGGTGCCGTGATCTCACTTGATCGCGGCATCTAAGGCATTTAATTACCGCGATCGGGATTATTGCCGGCCGCGAGTAGACGTCATGCTTGCACAGCGTACGTGTACGGCGCTGGTAGCGAAAGGGTTAAAATGGTTTTCAAGTTTAAAATTCGAAGTCTGAAGTTATTCACGGAAGTTCCTTCACCTTGGTGCAGCCCATACATTTTAATTCTGCACGGAGTTCTGAACGAATTGACTTCAGATCTTGGATCTGAAGCTTGATTTAGCTCTGACAGTTTTTACTTTCTGATTTTAATATTTTTTTTAAATTCTATTTTCTGTATGTGATTATGGGGGCAGCTATCTTTCCTGAGCCATATTTAAGTCATCTGTCAGCAGATTTGTACCTATGACACTGGCTGACCTGTGACATGTGCGCTTGGCAGCAGAAGGCATCTGTGTTGGTCCCATGTTTATATGTGCCCGCATTGCTGAGAAAAATTGAGTTCTAATATATGTAAATGAGCCTCTGGGAGCAACGGGGGCGTTACCATTACACCTAGAGGCTCTAGGGGGCTTGTCTGCAACTTGCTGTTCTGTGACTATTTTTTAAAGCTGTGATTTCGCTGTAAAAACACTGGCGAGTTGCATGTTCAGTACGACACATGTCGCAGTGTAGCCGCAGCGTTGGGGACAGGTGATGGGATCCGTGAGCCTGGGCAGATTTACTGAATACTCTTCGAGGTCAAATGTTCATAGTGACTATTACATCTCTTACAGGAGACCTGTCATCGGTGAACAACCCCCTGAATAACCATCAGCTGTCTCATCTTCAGTCCATACTAAACAACAATCAGCAGCAGCAGCAGCTCCTGCAGGGGTTCCCCAATCTCCATGCCTTGAAAGGACATGTCCCTGGGCCTCCGAACAATATAAACCCCATGGCCTGCTTGTTCCAAAACTTCCAGGTAATTGCACATTCATGTCTAAAAGTGGATAGTCAAAGACCTCAGTCACGCCAGCCCGAGTAAGCCATGTTATTTATCATGTATACGATAGGAATCCTCAACTGTTCAATTCTCCTTGAGCGTAACCTCAGGGGAAGCTAAGTTCCCATTTTAATCAATGATCTGACAGGTATGTTCACATGTAGTGAATACACTGCAGGTATTCCAGGTTTGTGGGTGAAAATCCGCAGTATATTACAGTGCGAATGGATTTTAACAAATTTTATTCATACAATGTGGAAATTTGACATATGGCGTGGATTTTCGATCCTCAGCATGTCGATCCTTCGCATAGGACTTCACTCTTTGCAAGGCAGAGCAAATCTGCTGCATAATCCATATGGAGCTTTTGCTGCAGATCCATATTGGATTTTTTCCGTCACTTCTGGACATACCCTTATAGTCTCACAACAAACTAAAGATTATTAAAGGTTTCCAGGATTAGAAAAACATGGCACCTTTCTCCCAAAAATGTGCTGGTGGTTTTGTGGCCCCAAACCAGTTAACGGGTTCCCTTTTAAATCTTGCTGCAGCTAGAACACAAGAGTAAAGATCTTTGTATCGTATTAAAACCCTAAATCTTCTTGCAGTATTTGGGGCACAGCAATCATTTGAAGTTCAAGTGTATCATGAAAAGTTTTACTTTCTGGGTCTGTGCATAAATGAGGGGTGAAGTGAACTGCAAGAAAGATATTATTACACCTCTTACCGATCACAGCCTGTTAAAGGGGTCGTCTCGCTTCAGCAAATGGCATTTATCATGTAGAGAAAGTAATACAAGGCACTTACTAATGTATTGTGATTCTCCATATTGCCTCCTTTGCTCGCACACTGCTGGTCTCCAGGGGTTATGACCATCCTGCAATCCAGCAGCGGTGGCCACACTTGTATATTATAGGAAAAAGCATCTGCCTATGTAAGTTTCAATGGTCCTGGGCACCAGAGAGGCCAGTGTTTTTTTTTTTTCTATAGTGTTGAAGCACTGAACCAGCAAAGGAGGCAATATGGACAATCACAATACATTAGTAAATGCCTTGATTTAACTTTCTCTACATGATAAATGCCACTTATTGAAATGACCTCTTTAATGTCATCTCTCCTCCGCACAGCCGCCAGTTACTCCAGGGAGATACATAGACTTCACCCTCTTTCCTCATCAGGGACCACATTAGGGATCAACCGATTATCGGTTTTACTGATATTATCGGCCAATATTCAGGATTTTGAACGTTATCGGCATCTATTTTGCCGATATACCGATAACGTATCGGGAACAAGGATCCCGCTGCTCCCAGTGCGATCAGTGTTCCCTCAGCAGCACAGGGGAGAAGGAAGCAGTGTCTCCCTCCCCCTGTGCTGCTGCTGCCACCAATGAGAGGAGGGAGGACAAGAGGAGGGGAGGGGCTGTGGCCACTGCGCCACCAATGAAGAGAAATCTCTCATTATTTCATATACAGGAGGCGGGAGCTGGCTGCAGAATAACATAGCCGCCTTCCAACCTCTATGACGAGTAGCTGCGATCTGCGGTAGTTAACCCCTCAGGTGCTGCTAACGCTCATAGAGGTCGGGAGCCGGCTATGTGATTCTGCAGCCAGCTCCCGCCTCTTGTATATGAAATAATGAGTTATCTTCTCTGATGGCGCAGTGCGCCCCCCCAACCCCAGTATTAATCATTGGTGGCGCAGTGCCAAATCAGGACTTTTATTAAAGTCAGAGCTGAACCCGAACATACCCCCTTCATCCCCCACTCAGCCCCTCTGACATGAGCATAGGAGCATTTCATGCTCCAATGCTCTCCCTTGCCCTGGGCTGTATCGTGCAGGGCTTTTATCCAGACATACCGTGCTCTCCATGGGTGAGCTAGGCGGAGGCTTCCTCCTAGCAGTGAGCCCGGTGACGTCACCGGGAGCACTGCTAGGTGGAAGCCCTCTGCCTAAGGGTCCATTCACACATCCGTGTGTGTTTTGCGGATCTGCAAAACACGGACACCAGCAATGTGCGTTCCGCATTTTGCGAACCGCACATCGCCGGCACTATAATAGAAAATTGCGGACAAGAATAGGACATGTTCTATTTTTTTTCGGGAACGTAATTGCGGACCCGGAAGTGCAGATCCGCATTTCCGGATCCGGGCAGCACATTATGTGGCCCCATAGAAATGAATGGGTCCGCAATTCCGTTCTGAAAATGCGGAACAGAAATGCGGACGTGTTAATGGAGCCTAACCGTGTAAAAATATAAACAAACAGCCCTTGTCCTGCGCGATACAGCACAGGGCAAGGGAGAGCATCGGAGCATGAGGGGCTGAGTGGGGGGAGAAGGGGATATGACCAGGTTCAGCTCTGACCCCCGGACAACCCCTTTGACTTTTATTAACTCTGTTCTGACCCCTGGATATTTTTGGTCTATTAAGTTCTAGTGACTATATGAAGAGATATGCATATAGACATAGACGTGTGAACTCCTGAATTTTTATTCTTAGGATGCTTACAGAACGTGTGTATATGTTTATGTATATTCATACGCACACCCCAAAAATGCATGTACACTTGAATCGGGAAAAATATCTGTATAAAAGCTTTATTACTAGATTTATATAGACACCAATTGGTAGCTGTAAGTCATGTTTCACTTCTGCATTCACAATAGGTGCTCAGACTAGGTCACCATTGACATCCAGACGGATCCTGATCAGTCTTACAAATGCCATCAGTTGGCATACGTTTTGACGGATCCGACAGGCAGTTTCGGCGACGGAACTGCCTGCAGGATTCCTCTGCCGCAAGTGTGAAAGTAGCCTTAGTTACAGTGTCCGCAGGGATTGCTCTGCTAGAAGCATGAATGGACAGTAAAACAGATGTGTGAAACAACTGGTGGTCCACTTGGCCTTCAAAAAAGAATGGTCTAATTAAACCCCAGTCAACACCCAATTTTTTATTTTATAATTCATTGTGATTGTCAAAAGGGTGACAATTGTCCTGGCGGTAAAAGGGTTACATTGGAGCCTGAAGGGGTTTTGATCTTCTTCATTTCTTTTCTTTTCCGCAGGTGAGAATGCAAGAAAGCAAAGAGGTGAATTCCCAGATGGGATTATCTTCAATACATGAAAACCCAAACTCTGCACTCCCTCCATTTCCAGAGAAATCCTGTACCATGCCGCATAGGACAGAACAGTACATAAAAGATAATGTACGGGAGGGGGACAGCTCGGTGGATGCCATTTATAAAGCTGTGGTAGACGCAGCCAATAAAGGAATGCAGGTGGTCATCACCACGGCCGTGTCCAGCACAACACAGATGAGCCCCATCCCAGCACTAAGTGCCATGAGTGCCTTCACTGCATCCATCGGCGACCCGTTAAATCTCTCGAGTGCGGTGAATGCTGTCCTCCATGGAAGAAACATGACACATTCTGATCATGAGGTCAGAACCAGGAACTCTAGAGGTAATCGGATGAGGAAAAACTTCGATCACGGCAAGCATGTAGCGGATGGGGACGGGTTTGATTATTTCAAGTCGGGATGCAATACACCTAAAAGACAGTGGAATGGGAGTCAGAGTCCCGGAGACGTGAACAGGTGGAAATGTGAGGAGGTTCTGGACCACAACGCACAGGTCCATGGCAATCCTTACCAAGCAAGATCTGGCAACGTCTCTATATTGCACTCCTTCGAAGATGAGCAGTGCCAGATTTTGTTGCCCCCCAGACATTGTCCGAACGATAAGACGCTAGAGGATAATTTCAGGTTTAACCATTACAAAAGAACTATGATGAGTTTTAAAGAGAGGTTGGAAAGCACGGTGGAGCGCTGCGCCCATATGAACGGTAACCGGGCCACTCCGCACAGAGGGTATGGAGATCTGCTCAGCATCCCCAAACAAGAGATCAGCATGGAGGAACAATCTCCCAGCTCTTCCAACAGTTTGGAAAGTTCTTTAGCGAGAGACTATATCCATTATAATGGAGACTTTCACGCCAAGGGCATGAACGGGTGCGCCCCAAGTCCCTCGGACACCAAGAGTATCAGTAGTGAGGATGATCTGAGGATTCCGGACTCCCCTTCTTCAAATGACTTAATGCCCTATAGGCCAAGGACGTTTAATATGGGGGACTTGGTCTGGGGGCAGATTAAAGGACTGGCCTCGTGGCCTGGGAAATTGGTGAGGGACGACCTACACAACGTTTATCAGCAGAACTCCGAGGAGGGGAAGGTACACCACCATTTGTTGATTTTAATTTAGGATTTTTTTTTTTTTTTTAGGATATAGGAATTATGTGAGATGGTAAAATATGTCCTACATTTCTTCTTTCTATTCCCTCTGAGATGAAGGAGGAGAATGTAGATATTAAGAAAAATATGCATTTTAAAGGGGTGTCCAGGACTTTAAAGGGCATCTGTCAGCAGATTTGTACCTATGACACTGGTACCTATGACCTGTTACATGTTCTCTTGGCAGCTGAAGGCATCTGTGTTGGTCCCATGTTCATATGTGTCCACATTGCTGAGAAACATGTTTTTATATATGTAAGTGAGCCTCTAGGAGCAACAGGGGCGTTACCATTACACCGAGAGGCTCAGCTCTGTCTACAACTGCACTTTGGCTTTAGGAGAAGGGCCAGGCGTGATGACGTTTACACTACCTGGCCCTGTCAGAGGGCGTTGCAGTTGCAGAGAGAGCGGAGCCTCTAGGTGTATAGGTCTGCAATATGGACAAGAATAGGACACGTTCTATGATTTGCGGAACAGACCCGTGTTCCTAGGGTATACATCTAACTTGCCTATAGGGCTCCACTCACAAGACAAAAGCTAAAATTAGTGTCCGTTTTGCCCCCAGATATGTCAGTATAACTTTTTTCTACTGTATGAGAAAGCACTGCATACAGTCGGCCATTATGAAAACTAGCATGAGCAGTAGAAATATTTTAGTCTGTGGGTGACTATAAGGCCCATACAGCGGAGGACATCTGAGTATACGCAGCGCTTTACAATGAGAGGGTTGATGTAAGAACAGAATCAGACATTACACAGCAGCAAACAAGTCAACAATTAGGAGGAATGAGGGCTCTGCTCACAAGAGCTTACAATCTATGAGGAGACAGGCGTAACACAGAAGGTAAAAAAGCTGCTGGTCTTGTACAATGGTCCTGGCACCTTAACTAAATAGGGGAGTAGATATAAAGCTGCAGGAGCCGCCACCAGCCGATACCACGCGTATACCTCCAATGGACGGCTCGGAATCTAATACTCAGTATTGAGGCCCCTTAAAAAAAACATACAAGGCTGTGCAGTCGGATTCTAGAGTTGGTGCTGGTCATACACTTCAGCGTATGACAGGCGGTATTAATGATTTTTGTCTATTAAATTTACATGAAACAACCCCAGTCCATATGCCTTATTACAGAGGTCAGCAACCTCCAGCATGTGTGAAACTACAACTTCCAGCATGCTGACTTTCTCAGATTTCCTTGGAACTACCATAGAAGTAAATGGAGCATGCTGAGAGTTGTAGGCTCACAATCGCTAGAATGCCAGACATGCCATCTGGACGTCATAAGAGGGGGGTTCCCCGCTCTGTGAGCCAGAGCATAGAGCCATTGTAACCATTGTAACTTGAGTAATGGGTTCCCAAGCCCCAAAATGTCATCCAAGATAAGAGAAACTGAAGATTTAGGAGAAATAAGCAGATAACTAAGACCGTTAAAACAAGTCCTTACATATAACAGTCAGGAATAACTGCCAGCTAGTAACTAATCCAGCTATTCTACCAGAGAGGTGGCCTGGATTGGGTAGATCTGGGTCTGAGACATTGTATGACGAGTCTCATTTCAACTTACGATGGGTCCGAAAATATTATATCCAGAGGGATCACTGTATACTGGCTATATAAACAGCCCAGTAAATAACATCACATTGTCTGCTGGTTTTATCCTTGGGAAGATGTCAGTATGGGTAATCTCTTTATTTCCATTAGGTGGAGAGTGATAAGTTTAAGAGCCTGACGGAGGGCCTAGAGGCTTACAATCGAGCACAGAAGAGGAACCGCAGGTGAGGACCCCTACCAAATTAGTGCCCTTTTTCATCCGTTTTAGAACTACATGACTTTCTTTCAGACACAGCACCCCCGTTGGTTGTGTTTGGAATTGCAGTCCTAGAACAGTTTTTAAAAATAATCTAATGGAGCAATCTGTGGGGGAACCTGGTGGTATGTGTTTCATTTCCCTGCAGCGCAACCACAAGGTAAATTAAAGGGGTATTCCAGTAGGTACAAATTATCCCCTATCCACAGGATAGGGAATAGCTATCAGATCGGTGGGGGTCCTACCGCTGAGAACGGGGGCCCTGTAACCCCCATGCTGCTCCCCCAAAATGACCGGAGCGGCCAGTCGCACATGCGCACGGAGATAGCTGTACTCTGCTATCTCTGGAACTCCCATAGAAATGAATAGACCGGGCGCACACGTGCAACTGGCCACTCGTTTATCGCGAGACTTACTACGTCTCACCTCTGTCATGTGTCACTTCGTTTATGTGCATAAATTACTGTATTAAAATATGACTCTGTCACATGGCCTAGGTGCAGCTCAGCCCCATTGAAGTGAATAGGGCTGAGCACTGTCAGATGGCCTGCGATGTGTGCGTTGTGCGGGGAGAAGGGCGCTGCGCCCACAGGAGCGCCGCTGCCTTTTCAAAACAGCTGATCGGCAGGGATCCCGGGTGCCGGACCACCACCAATCAGACACTGGTGACCTATCCGTCAGTAAAAATACCTCGGAAAACCTCAAAAAATACCTAGACAATTGCACATTCATATCGGTAGTGGCAGCACAGGTCCTCTGGGGCGAGAGAAGCTTTCCACAAGAGACGAAGAGACTCCAAATAATAACTTGCGCTTCCGCATAGGGTATATGAACATGGGTTTTCTAAGCTGCAGACTTACCTTGTTGTCTTCACGTTCTCTCTTTTAGGAGTGGAACACTAAACAACCATTTAGAAGCTGCAATACATGAGGCAATGCATGAGCTGGACAAGATTTCTGGCAATGTAAGTTATAACATCAGTCCCACCAACTGTTAGATCCTGCTCACATCACGTGTCCATCCTCAGATTGACGAACACACCGGGATAACGCTCAGCTGCAGCAGAAGGCTGCCGTATACGGTATTTCACTGTAGAGACATATGGTCGGTTTTTCCAACATATCCACCAAATGTAGGCCCCAAACATGATGTGTACAGAGCCTTAGATGATGGTTAATGTGTACAGAATGTAATATACAAAAACTTAAGGGGAAATTATACTTTGGACTTCAGTGTGTTTAAAAATGCAGCATTTGGAAGAAATTATGGGGACAGTATACACAATTTCCAGTGTCCTTACGTATCCCTCTCATTCGACACTTGTGTCTGTGACATATCGGAGGATCATGTTCGTTGAAATCATAACCACACAATTGGTTGAGAAGGTGGTCGTGTCCATGTTTCCTGCAGCTCTTGGGGCCATTCACTGGGTGCAGCAGTGCGCTCTAGCCTACTTACCTTCAGTGTATGACCAGAGCAATTTTTCAGATTTTATTTTTTACATGGTGAGGTGGCCGTGGCTTCTAAGGAAGTGGATGGTGAGAGCCATGCACATGTGCGGTCATTCATACTCTGCCCCACCAATTTAGACAGAGGTTGAGGGACCCCCTTTCTGGACACAGGTGTGGGCCCTAAAGGCAGCACTTGTGTCTATAATAGTTTGTCGTTGCATATATACATGTGTAACCCCGGTATTCCTACTGTCCTTTATCTTTCCTTCAGGTGCCTCAGAGAGAGCGACAGCTGAAGCCCCCAAAACCCAAGAGGAGGAAGATCTCCAGATAACATTGACCGTTACCAAGATGATATGTGTATATAGGCATTGATAATAATAATAATATATGTATATCAATATTTCTAGATATCACCACCTGGTGTAAAGTGAATATGTGGTAAATATTTTTGCATTTTAGGCAGGTGGGCGCTGGAAACCTAAAAAAAACAAAAAAAAACCCCATGTGACTGACTGGAGATAATCCGTTGTTTTTTTTCTATAACGCTACAATTGTGATTATACAGAATATTAGTCCAATGTTTCGGATACATTTTCAGTGTGTATATAAGAAGCTCTAGAGTTTGATGACGATGACTGAGATGTAAATAATGTACAATATTGTCATGTACAAGCCGACCTAATGCACACTTTATCTTTTACTGTACAATAATAGTGTACAAAAATTCTTTGGTTTCTATCAAGTTAATGTTTAAGCGGTGTATAGAGGTTAAAAAAACAAACAAAAAACTTTTATATCGTAATGTCAGAGATGACAGCAAGGGGGCGCTCATCACTCCTGATCATGACCTTCCAGGAAGCCCCATACTCCCATTTCAGGTACCTGTTGGAGAGTGAGATACAGAAGTAGAAGACTGCATGTCCTCTTGCTAACTTAACAATCCGCAATAATTAGTTTCATGTTTTTTGTTTGTGTTTTTTTTTTTTTCTCTCCCATTTGTCACAGCTATAGCCGATGGTGTAGGGGTAGGCTGACCTGGGCGGCTTTCCTTATCGTGTTCCCCTGCAAACACATCTCTCTTATGTTGTATACATAGAGATACTGTACAGCTGTGCAGAAGCTTAACTGTAACGGTCATCCGGGGACATGGGACAGTGAGGTCTATATTTACTCCCCACTAATCCCACCGCTGTCCCTCATCTGCCGCCCAGGTCAGTAAGGCTCCTACAGACGTAAAGCAGAGAAGTTTCTTAGTTACATTGTTGTTGTGTTTTTTTTTTTTTTTTTTTCCTTAAAAGTATCATTTAAAGGGGTCCTCCACCTAATTTTATTTTCACCAAAATGTGAGAGCTGTAGAAAATCATAGGCCCACCTTTTTTTTATGCCAGTGAAAATTAAGAAATCATTGGAGTGGACTGCGCCAAATTAATTAATTAAAAGATTTATGTCTTACAGTAAATTTGCGCTTCTGAGACTATCTAGAATCCAGAAAATGAAATCTACACCTGATGTGGCATTAATATTAATAGATATATTTAAATGTTAAAGCTGTGCGCCTCCTGGTAAGCCTTTTTTTTGACTTTTCGCAAAAAAATGGTTTAAAAAAAAATCTAATTATTTTGTACAATTGCAAATATTTTTGCAAATTGCGTCTTTAAAGAAAAAATAAAAGACGCAAACCTGTTGATAAATTTCTCCATAGTCATTTCCAATGCCCCCCCCCCCCCCCTTTAAACCATACTAATCTCGCCATTTAAAAGGCTGTAGTTGTCAGACTGTATTTCCTAATAACCAGCCGGACTCATTTAAAGTGAATGTCCCCCCTTAAAGGGGTTGTCGGAAATACCTAATTTCTAACAGGTGCTGGTAGCCGGCCTCCCATACTGTAAGAATCGTACTTACCTGCTCCACGCTGCTTCGGTCCTCTGTGCTCGAGTTTTTTGGCACAGCATAAATTGACATGCTGCAGATTTCAGATCCGCTGTGATTTTTGTGTGCGCCATGCGGATGAGATTTGTTAAAAATCTCATCCGCTTTGCTGGCACCGTACAACTATGAAAATCCGCCATGGCGATTCCGCAGCTAATCAGCCACGTGAGGGCGTAGCCTTTAAAGATAACATGCTGGCTTCCTGCAGCAGCCACTAGAGGGAGCTTACTGCCTACTGTAATATTATCAGAGTATTATAACTGTATAAAATGAACTCCTAAGCGCCCTCTAGTGGTGGCCTCAGGTAGCCAGGATCTTTAATATTAAATCTGTGCAGAGGGTCCGAGAGTTTTCACTCTAAAAGCAACATAATGATAAAAGGTGGGCATTGCTGTCTGCACACATGGCCGCAGTCACATTTTTAAAACGAATCACTACAAAAATAAATCTAATAATAGAATTAGGTGGAAAACTTTTTAACATACACTTTATATTTTTACTTTTTTTTTTTTTATTGCACTGATTTGCAGCCTGGTTAATTCCTACTACAGTGTTTGGGTACATCCAGAACAATCCATATATACAGTGATGTGCTAAGTGATCTTCTTTGTGTTTATTTCTAAGCCACAGCTGAGATTCCACGGAATTTATCCACGGATTTCACCGGCAAAACCTATATTGCTAACTGTCTGACACTACAGAACTGTGCGCTGTCTACATAGCCTGACCTTGGAAGCATGCATTTATCCCATCACACAGTATTAACGCGTCTCGAGCTGCCGGGGTGGATTCGCCCTATACACAGCTTCTGTACTTTTTTTCTTTTATTGTTTTGTTGCTGTTTTTATCAGTATTATGTAACATATCACAGATTTATTTTATTTAAAAAAAAAAAAAAAAGTATTTATACTGTTAACAGATTATATATTAATGTGGCTGAAACATGCGAGTTATTTTATTAACCAAATTATTTATGTTACGTAAAGTGAAAATGTGAAGCTAAAAAAAAAAGAAAATAGAGAAAAACACTACGTATAAATGAGCCGACAATATTGTATTGTAACGAAAAGTTTCACTGGAGCAGATGTAGGTTCACCCGTGTGTGAATATACATCTGTTATCTCTGGACCTGGTGGATTGCAAAAAGCTCCTGGTGTGAGCACCACAATAGAGTGTACCCGTCATCTGTCCAGCAAGCCATTTTGAGGTTGGTGTTGAGGAGAAGACCCAGATTCAGCATACATAGACAGGCAAGGGGCCACAGAAGATGTCACCTCGTCCGTGAGCACCATCTTTCCCTTAGATAAGGATTGTGTCAATGCCCAAGCATTCTTCAGTGTTCAGCTTGGATGCGGTAGCTATGGTCTGGTCAGTTGTCATATACGCTTTATAGGGCGGTTGTGCATCCAGGTACTGACTCTGATGCCCAACATTGAGCAAGGAGTCAAGTTGGTACATTGAGCTAGAGCCTATTGCCCCTATCGGCAGATTTGTACCTATCACACCGGCTGACCTGTTACATGTGCACTTGGCAGCTGAGGGCATCTGTGTTGGTCCCATATTCATACAGTATGTGTCTACATTGCTGATAAAGAATGATGTTTAAATATATGCAAATGAGCCTCTAGGAGCAACGGGGGTGTTGCTGTTGCACCTAGAGGCTCAGCTCTCTCTGAAACTGCCTCGCCCTCTCTACTTTGACAGGACCAGGCAGTGTAAGCATCATCATGCCTGACCCTGTCAATCAAAGTGCAGAGGGGGCGGCAGTTGCAGAGAGAGCAGACCCTCTAGGTGTAACCGCAACACCCCCGTTGCTCCTACAGGCTCATTTGCATATCATAAAACATAATTTTTCTCAGCATCGCTGGCACATGTGAACATGGGACCAAAACAGATGCCTTCAGCGACCAAGCACACATGTAACAGGTCAGCCAGTGTCATAGGAACAAAACTGCTGACAGATGCCCATTAATGGGCCTTTTATGCATGCCACATAATGCGGGTGTGACCCGATTGCCCCATACTTACTATTCAGTGTAACTTTGTGTTGCAGATTTGCACAAACTGATGCGACATTGCCGTTTCTCACACATCTTGAATCGCTGTGATGTGATCCATCTCAGAACCTGTCATAGACCTAGCATTACTGATGAGGTGCACAGAGATATTGATTTGGCTCCCCAAAAAAAAAATGGTGGCCACCGCTGTGTACAGGTGATGGGTACACCGCCTGTTGTCCCCTTCCCCATCCAATGCCCTCAACAGATTATGTCAAGCGTTGTGTGTGTTTCGTGTTACTTTTTCAATTGTCCTTGTTACTCATTTTCTGTAATAGTCCTGCTTTTCTGCTTTGTGTTCTCATGATGTTTTTAACTTCTTATGTTTTGTTGTATCATTGTACTGACCATCAAGCCATTTCTTTAGTGTTCCCAATAGTCCCGCTCTGTATTGCTCACCACCGCTCTGTACTTTACATTGGTCGTCTATGTAAAGTGCATGCGATCTTTCTCTAATTGATTTTATTCTAGAGTGTATGATAGGAGTAGTTGTTTCAGTCCATAATGTTGTATTTTGTTTGTTTTTCTTTTTCTTTTTTATGAGTTGGTTTCTGGTTTTCTGTATGCAGTTAATGTAAATATCGTGAGCATTACAGGTCATGCAGTGTTGTGACATTTAAAAAAAAAAAAAAATGTTGCACCGACTTTACGATTAAAACAAAAAACTGGTCACATACTTGAAACTCGATCCAGAGAGCCATTTCTTTCTGTCGCCAAGCTGCAATTCCAGCAGAGGTGCTTTGCCAGTGGACCTGTTTCTCAAGAAATCAAAATTTTGAAGGGTTATTAAAGGGATTTTCTAGGACTTTAAATCCTAGCGACATGCCATAGGTGTAGGTCCCACCTCTAGGACCCCAAAGTAAAGGAGAGTATACAGCACTGGGAGGTGCTCTCCATTCATAGCTGTGGGAGTTCAATAGCTTGTTTGGCTATTTTTGGAAGTCTGATAGCGGTGAATGCAGAGTGCAGCGTAAGCAATGGACACCTCTCCATTGCTTGCTATGGGACTGACGAAAATATAGGAGTGCTGGCTCGGCTAACAGTGAGCGGAAGATGGCTGCGCATGCACCGCTGCTCTGTTCTCTTTGGGGGTCTTGTTCTGGACACAGAAGCAGGTCCCTGATGTTGGACCCTCACCTATCTGATATTGATGGCATGTCCTAGTGACCTGCCGTCAATATCCCAGTTGGGGATTCTCCTTTAATATTGTTGACCTATCCTTAGGATAGGTCCTCAATATCAGATTGGGGGCGTCTTCATTGTTTACCTGGGCAAATGAACAGGGCTAAGCTGCAGTACCAATCGCAACCACTACAACACGTGGCGCTGTCTGGTAAACGTTCGCCACTTCCACCCAGTTAGCTGACCCCCACCAAATTTATGTAGATGACCTACCTCCGATTTCAATATTATACACTTCAAAGGTACATGCCCACCAAAAGCTATTATACATCTTTAATGGGGTACAGTGCTTGTCACTACATAAGAAGATGCAAACATGGACCTGATGTAGCTCTGTACAGTGCATTGTGTAGGATTTGGCCCCATAACCAATCTCGCTGTAAAGCTATAATATAGATTCTGAATACCATTCATGGTGTTAAAGAGCAATTCCAGACAAAAACATTCCAACAGTCCAAATTCACAAATCCTCACTGATTGCACCTTTCCATGGTGGTTAAGGTAGAGTTTGTATAAAGTGGCGGTTGAACAAGGGTGGCACCTCTCCATACAGTCTCAGTGGCAGTTGGGTGAAAGCGGTTAAAAAAATTTAAAGGAATTTAAAAGCAAGCATCATCCAACCTCTACCAGACTTTCAAACCCTCCTTTCTTCTCTAAGTTTCATGGCAATACTACCTTGAGACGAAGACCTGTGTAATCGAAGAAAGATTGATTGCTTGGAGAAAGCTATTCGAGTATTATACTAATCAAGGCAATGTTCTTCTGTGCTTCTCTTTATCTTGGCCTATCAAGAGAACAACAAAGCTGTCATGCAATTCTACACCTATTTTATCATGAGGATCTGATCATCAACATGCCAGACTAAACTGACCTATCAAGGACATACTGTAGTTTCTTTTTGTTTATTTTTATCCGCAACGTGGCAAATATTTGGCCAATCATACCATACACGTCTAGATTCCACATGCAATGGCTGAAAAAAAATCCTACATGATAGATTATGGTTTCGGCAGCACTTGCTTATAACTTTTGTGTTTGTCCAAATTCAAGAATCCCAAGGAATGTAGTTCAAAGTTTCATTACATACAGTGGTATATATAATGAAACCCAAACATTGAAAAGGGAAAAGAATCCCAAAGTGCATGAACAGATAAGTATGCAATAAACAAAGTGCCTTCACCAACTGACCCAAATTGGGTTAGTAAGAAGAAAAAAAGTGTCCAAAAGTGCCTAAATTGCAATAGCAAACCATATACAGACCTTTATGGAATATTTAACAATGCAGCAGCAGACCACCAGCTTGTTTCCCAGACGCACATTTCGCAGTCAGCTTCCTCAAGGGGTAATTACCATTCATCTTAGTTATTTTTTATGGATTCTGATGGCCATTTTGTATATTATTTATTACTCTACTCACAAATAGTTGGGGATATTTGGCTTGTGGGTGAAATTTCAGGATGAACCTAAATACACTCTAACCTTAACAGGTGAACTTAATGTGACCTACTCTGAACTTTTGCATACTGATCATTGTTTCATTACTTTTTGCACAACTTGTTCTCCAACAAGGAGCTTAATGGCAAAATTCACAAGTGTTTGATCCATGAATCACCCAATAAATTTCGTGGTTTGGTATTTATTAAACAGTCCATCTCATCATGCTGTTTACATTTTGACATCATGAGACCAAGACAACAGCTAACAATTGATCAACAGTACCTCGCCATTGCGATGTTCTCAGAAGGATGTGGCCACTGAGATTAGAGTCACAGAAAGCATAGAAGTGGATGTCTTTTGGCCATATCCCACACTGGTGACAATGCCCTGAGGAATCGGATGATGAATGACCATAACTCCAGGCACATTTAAGGGAGTTGAGAGGAACCTAAGTGTCACTTCAGACCATTCGAAACTGTTTACATCAGCGTGGTCTGACGTGAGGACCTGCAAGGGTACCTGACCAGAGGTGTTATTGTCTTGCATGGGCCAGGGAGCATCTACGCTTGACGAGGGACCAGTGTGCCTCTGCTGTTCACTGATGAAAGTCAATTCATGCTAAGCAGAAATTATGGTCACCAACAATGTCAAGGAGAGCGCATCCGCCACTGTTGTCACCAGACAAGCCTTTGGTCGTGGTGTTACAGTGTAGGCAGGTGTGTCTAGTTAATACAGAACGGCCCTAAAGTTTGTGAATGGTACAGTGAAAAGCCTATTCTACTTGAATAACATCATTAATCCAGGCATTGTGCCTCTGCATGAACAACACAGACCTAATTTGATCTTCATGGACAACAATGTCCCAGCTCATCGAGGTCGCATCATTAGGGAATGACTGCTGGAGACTGAGGTACCTCAAATTGAGTGGCCTACACTTTCTCCAAACCTATGGGATCAGCTGAGTTGCCATGTAGAAGCTCATAACTCTGTACCCCAGAACCTCAATGACCTGAGGGCCGCCCTTCAAGAAGAGTGGGATGCCATGCCTCAGCAGACAATAAGTCGACTTGGGAACAGCATGAGACGTCGTTGTCAAGCTGTAATTGATGCTCAAGGCCACAGGACAAGTTATTGAGACACTGACATTGTTGTGGGGGTGTACCCAGCACTGGTGTTAGCTTTTGTTTAAATAGCACCATTGCTGCTTCTACTTATGCTTCTACTTTCTAGCCCAGACCATGGGTATAGCTTAGGCTACCACTAGGAGGAGACACTATGCAAATAAGAAAAAACAGCTCTTCCTCCACTGACTATACCCCCATGCTCTAACAGGAGGACCTCAGTTTTAGCTTAGTGTCGGATAAGGAGGTGATACTCCTGCTCCTGCAGGGTTGTCCCTGAAGTTTTTTCTTCTCCTGTTTGTTGTTTTTTTAAACAGGGGACGCAGGGTCGCATGGTGTGTCCCTGGTTTCTCACTAACACTCCTTGTACCAGATGACTTAAGAGGTGACCCCCTGCTGGTCCGGAACAGAGGGTGAAGACTGCAGGACTCAGATAAGTACAGCTCCTGCAAACTCCTCCCTCCGTGCTCACACTGTGACACGGCTCTTTAGGGCTTACCTATGGGAGGGCCTGCTGGGTGAGAGGGAGGAGGGATATCTTCTTGGGGCAGTGGCTATTCGCAGCGCCATGATGCTGCGCCTTTTCCGTTTTGTTCGGAGGGCTCCTTATCTGCACGGCGGGTGCCATTTTGGAGTAGGGGTCTGCCTTTCATGTTTTCCTGCGATCTGTGACGCGACTGGGGGGCGGAGCCTATCACGTCAGCTCCGGTGCTTCCGCTTTGCCTCAGCGCTTCATCCACGCTTGGCTGCTACTCCAGCTCCTCACAGGTCAAGGTAGGACAAATAGTGTTCAGCAAAGCTGTAGGAGACCCTGACTCCGGGATTGCCGCCGTCATGCCTAGACCTGGGGCCCCCAAAAAAATCTAAAGAGACACCTCAGGTCTCACTGGGATCCTGTAAGGTTTGCTGCTTGCCACTATCGGTTACAGGCTCCTGTAACTCTTGCCTTGCCTCGGGACAGGATCATCCACCTCCTCCTCCACCAAGCCAGCTCAGTCCCTCCTCCGCCCCTTCGGAGCCCTCCTGGGCCTCTGCCATAGCTAGGGCGGCCGTGGACATGGCCTAAGTCTTGCGCGCGGCCATGGCCTTTATGGAACGCATGGTGGCCACGGATCCACCGCCTGCGATGCCTGTGGTTAGCACCGCTCCACCTCCCGGTGGCCCCCACAGAGGACGCTAGGGCTGTTAAGAGGCAGAGTACGCAGCAGCATCCCTCCTCAGATGACTCTGCTTCTCCCCCTCGCCTGGAGGTGTGTTCAGCCTCTTCCCCCTCGCGGGGACTGCAGGACTGAAGGGGAAAGGTCCGGCTCGGACGAGGACACGGAATCAGAACCCTTGTCTTAGGTACGCCCTTATGTCCTGGTACTTAAGGACACAGGACGTACCTGTACGCCCTGTGTATTTTCGATCACCGGCGGGCGGTGATCGGAACCCCGTGCCTACTCAAATCATTGAGCAGGCACCTGGGGCAAATGCGCCGGGGGGTCCTGTGACCCCCCCATGTATGCGATCGCAGAAAACCGCAGGTCAATTCAGACCTGCGGTTTTCTGCGTTTCCGGGTTATTCGGGTCTCTGAAGACCCAATAACACGGAACAGGATGGTGATGGTGGTGTGATTTCACCCCACCAATCACCATCCTGCGATCCTGAGAGGTGATGGTGACATCACCTCTCAGGATCGCCTCTGATTGGTTGGTGGGCGGGCTGGCGGGAGATTCAAAAGATGCAAGCGCTTCTCTCCTCCTCCTTTTGTGTTCCGGAGCCGGAGGAGAGAGGAGCTGCCTGCACGTTATCCATCGCTGCCAGCATCACCCCATCTGTGCCCCCCATGACCCGATCTGTTCCCCAGCACCCCCCATCTGAACAGCAGGTACATAGGGAAAGCATAGGGAAAGTTTGGGTTAGGCAGGGAAAATAAAAGGAAAGTTAGTTTGATAAACTTTTATTGCATCACCCTAAGTGAGGGTGTCGGGTCCACAGCACAGCTGTGTGACCCTAGACCCCCCAGGGGTGCTGCCACTTGCCCCCCCCCTCCCCCTCCCCCCCCCCCCAATTTTTTTGGGGTGCAGGATTTTTTATTATATTTTTATTTTTTTTGTGTACGCTGACTGTGGCCGACACTCTTAGCGTCCGGCCACTGTTAGCGCATCGCACACCCCACCGCTGATCAACTTCGGACGGTTGATCAGCAGTTTTGAAAAAAAATATCACATTTATTGCCCTTTTTTTAGTTTTTTTTTTCTGTTAGTTTTAGGGTGAGTTCGTGAACACCCATGCCCCCACACACACGCACACCAAATAAAGATTTACACACACGTACATACACACGCTCCCCTATGGCCCGCCGGACGTTCTCGGGGAGGCATACGCCCAGCTTGCCTCCGACTCTGAGAGTCCCAGTGAGGACGAGGATGACCCCACATCCGCGTCCTCCTCATCATCTAGCGATGGTGATGAGCCCCCAAGGCGGCGGAGACGCCGCCAGGCGGAGCAAGGGGACTGCCATGTTAGGGACCCTGTGGCCCAGCCTAGTACGAGCAGCTCTGGGGCTCGTACTGGTTTCCGGGCCCACCAGTTAAATCCACCGAAGCACCCTGCCGGTGAACTAGTCTGGTGTAGCCCAGAGCGATACGAGCCCGTGATTCCTGATTTTGTAGGCCAATCAGAAATCCAGATTTCCACAGTGGGCTACACTGAATATTACTTTTTTTTGTAATTTTTTCAGTGACCCACTGGTAAATCTGATGGTGGAGCAGACGAACCTGTACGCCCAACAGTTCGTTGCTCAACACCCGGGCTCCTTTTTGGCCAGGCCCGGTGGCTGGATGCCGGTCAGTGCAGCCGAACTGAGGACGTTTTGGGGCCTCGTGCTGCATATGGGCCTGGTCAAGAAACCCAGTGTCCGGCTGTACTGGAGTGGGAACGTCCTATACCAGACCCCACTTTACAGTACGGCCATGACACGCTCCCGGTTTGAGGCCATCCGGAAATGTCAGCATTATTCAAATATGATATTTTATGATTATTCAAATATTCCTGCCCATGACTGTCTGTATAAGATACAGCCGGTCAACGATCACTTTGGGGCTAAATTCATGGAGGCCTATGTACCTGGAAGGGAGGTCGCGGTTGATGAGTCTCTCATTGTGTTCAAGGGGTGCGCTCAGTGCACCCACTGCTGGATAAGGGTTACCACCTTTGCGTGGATAACTTTTATACCAGTATCCCCTTGTTCCAGTCCCTTGGCGCCAGATCCACGTCCGCTTGTGAGACCGTGCGGAAAAATCAACGTGGCCTCCCTGCCCACCCCCTCCAGGTACCTATCCCCAGGGGTGAGACCCGTGCCCTTACCACTGGAAACCTGTTGCTGGTCAGGTATAAGGACAAGAGGGATGTCCTTATGCTGTCCACAATTCATGGTAACGGCATCACCCCTGTCCCTGTATCGTCGACTACAATCGGTATAATAAAACCGTCCTCTCATCCCGCATAAAATGAGCCCCCACATAAGTTAATCGGATAAAAAAAAATAAAAAATTACTCTTAGACTTTAGAGATCAAAAAGGATAATATAGTCTAAAACCTAAATAAATGTTAAAAAAAGTTGACTTATTAGGTATCACCGCGTCCGTAAGAATCTCCTCTATAAAAATACCCCATGACCCAACCCCCCAGATTAACACGGTCCAAAAAAAACGGTGCAAAAAATGAATTTTTTGTTACCTTACATAACAAAAAGTTTAATAGCAAGCGATCAGAAAGTCATATAGCCCCCAAAATAGTGCCAATAAAACCGTCCGCTCATCCCGCAAAAAATTAGCCCCCACATAAGATAATCGGAAAAATAAAATAAAATGACACTTAGACTTTAGAGATACAAAAAAAAAATTTTGTATCAAAAAAGATAATATAGTCAAAAACCTAAATAATTGTAAAAAAAAGTAAACTTATTATGTATCGTCGCGTCTGTAAGAATCTCCTCTATAAAAATACCCCATGACCCAACCCCCCAGATTAACACGGTCCAAAAAAAACGGTGCAAAAAATGAATTTTTTGTTACCTTACATAACAAAAAGTTTAATAGCAAGCGATCAGAAAGTCATATAGCCCCCAAAATAGTGCCAATAAAACCGTCCGCTCATCCCGCAAAAAATTAGCCCCCACATAAGATAATCGGAAAAATAAAATAAAATGACACTTAGACTTTAGAGATACAAAAAAAAAATTTTGTATCAAAAAAGATAATATAGTCAAAAACCTAAATAATTGTAAAAAAAAGTAAACTTATTATGTATCGTCGCGTCTGTAAGAATCTCCTCTATAACAATATCCCATGACCTAACCCCCCCATTGGCACTTTTCCATTTCAAGTTTTTTCCGGTAACAAAACAAGGGTTAAAAACCAAACAAAAGTTAATATTTATTACCCTGATACTGCAGTTTACAGAAATGCCACATTTGTGGTCGTAAACTGCTGTATCAGTAAAAGGGAGGCCGCAAAAGGAAAGGACCGACATGGTTTCTGGAAGGCCGATTTTGATGGCCTTTTTTTATTGACACCATGTCCCTTTTGAAGCCCCCCTAGAGTAAAAACTCCCTAAAAGTAACCCCATCTAAGAAACTACACCCCTCAAGGTATTCAAAACTGATTATACAAACTTTATTAACCCTTTAGGTGTTCCTCAACAGTTAATGGCAAATGGAGATGAAATTTGAGAATTTCAGAATTTCAATTTTTGGTAACCTTGCCTAACAAAAATGTAATATAGAGCAACCAAAAATCATATGTACCCTAAAAATAGTCCCAAAAAAAATGCCACCTTATCCCGTCGTTTCCAAAATGGAGTCACTTTTAGGGATTTTCTACTCCTGGGGTGCATCAGGGGGGTTGAAACAGGACACGGTGTAAATAAACCGGTCCATAAAAATCAGCCCTCCAAAATCCAAACGGCGCACGTTTCCCTCTACGCCCCGCTGTGTGGCCGTACAGTAGTGTACGGCCACACATTGGGTGTTTCTGTAAACGGCAGAGTCAGGGCAATAAAGATACAGTCTTGTTTGGCTGTTAACCCTTGCTTTGTTAGTGGAAAAAAATGGGTTAAAATGGGAAATTAGGCAAAAAGATGAAATTTCCAAATTTCATCCCCATTTGCCAATAACTCTTGTGCAACACCTAAAGGGTTAACGATGTATGTAAAATCAGTTTTGAATACCTTGAGGAGTTTAGTTTCTTAGATGGGGTCACTTTTATGGAGTTTCTACTCTAGGATTGCATCAGGGGGGCTTCAAATGGGACATGGTGTCAAAAAACCAGTCCAGCAAAACCTGCCTTCCAAAAACCAAACGGCGCACCTTTCACTCTACGCCCCGCTGTGTGGCCGTACAGTATTTTACGGCCACATATGAAGTGTTTATGTAAACGGCAGACTCATGGCAATAAAGATACAGTCTTGTTTGGCTGTTAACCCTTGCTTTGTTAGTGGAAAAAATGGGTTAAAATGGAAAATTAGGCAAAAAAATTTAATTCTCAAATTTCATCCCCATTTGCCAATAACTCTTGTGCAACACCTAAAGGGTTAACAAAGTTTGTAAAATCAGTTTTGAATACCTTGAGGGGTGTAGTTTCTTAGATGGGGTCACTTTTATGGAGTTTCTACTCTAGGATTGCATCAGGGGGGCTTCAAATGGGACATGGTGTCAAAAAACCAGTCCAGCAAAACCTGCCTTCCAAAAACCAAACGGCTCACCTTTCACTCTACGCCACCTAAAGGGTTAACAAAGTTTGTAAAATCAGTTTTGAATACCTTGAGGGGTGTAGTTTATAGAATGGGGTCATTTTTGGGTGGTTTCTATTATGTAAGCCTCGCAAAGTGACTTCAGACCTGTAGTGGTCCCTAAAAATTGGGTTTTTGTAAATTTCTGAAAAATGTAAGATTTGCTTCTAAATTTCTAAGCCTTGTAACATCCCCAAAAAATAAAATATCATTCCAAAAATAATTCAAACATGAAGTAGACATATGGGGAATGTAAAGTCATCACAATTTTGGGGGGTATTACTATGTATTACAGAAGTAGAGAAACTGAAACTTAGAAATTTGCTAATGTTCCAAGTTTTTGGTAAATTAGGTATTTTTTAATGCAAAAAAATAATTTTTTTGACTTTATTTTACCAGTGTCATGAAGTACAATATGTGACGAAAAAAACAATCTCAGAATGGCCTGGATAAGTCAAAGCGTTTTAAAGTTATCAGCACTTAAAGTGACACTGGTCAGATTTGCAAAAAAATGGCCAAGTCCTTAAGGTGAAATAACCCCTAAGGGGTTAAAGGAAAATGGAGGCAAAATTTCACTTTTTTTTTTTCAAATTTTACATTTTAATCAATTTTTTCATGTAAGGCAAGAAGGAGTTAACAGCCAAACATACCTCAATATTTATTACTCTGATTCTGCAGTTTACAGAAACACCCCATGTGTGGTCGTAAACTGCTGTATGGGCACACGGCAGGGCTCAGAAGAGAAGGAGTGCCATATGGTTTTTGGAGGGCCGATATTGGTGGAAAGGTATACAGGCGCCATGTTGCTATTGATCAGCTTCTGGACACCAGTACCGCCATTTTCTGACAACCATACATTTTATTTTTCTCTTACTGGAGCTTTTATCATTGGTTCTAGTATTATTTATTATTAAAGCACCATTCATTCCATAGCGCTGTACATATGAGAAGAGGTGCACATACATAATACAGACAATTGCACTAAGCATAAACAAGACGAGTTACAAACTGGTACAGAAGGAGAGAGGGCCCTGCCCGTGAGGGCTTATTATGAAGTACATACAACTTTTTGATCACTTTTTATTTAGCTTTTTTAAAGAAGCAGGATGAAGATAAGGGATTCGTATTGGGGGGAAAATGACACATTATCTTTATTCTGATCAGTACTATTACAGAGATGCCAATTTTATATATATTTTTTTACGTTTTACCACTTTGCACAAAACATTTTTGAAAAAAAAATCCTGTTTTTGTGTCAGCATTTTCTGAGAGCTATATATTTTTTTATTTTTCTGTTAATCATCTTGTGTGGGGGCTAATTTTTTGCAGGATGAGTTAAAGTTTTCATTGGTACCATTTTAGGGTACATAGTAAGTTTTTGCAGCTCACTATTACGCTTTTTGTAAGGCAAGGTGACAGAAAATGGCTGTTTTAACAGTTTAAAAAATTTACAGCAGGGGTAGACCATTAGATATTTTATAGAGCAGATCATGACGTACGCAGCGATACCCAACGTGTCTATTTTTTTTATTTTTGTTTGCAATGTTAGACAATAAAAGCATTTTTGAACAAAATGCTGTTTTTGTGTTGCTATTTTCTGAGAGACATATTTTTTTTTTTTTCTGCTGATCATCTTGTGTCAGGGCTCATTTTTTGCAAGATGAGGTGACGTTTTCAGTGGTACCATTGTAGGGTACATTGTACTTTTTGATCCCTTGCTACTACACTTTTTGTAAGGCAAAGTGACCAAAAATTGCTATTTTAGCTCTTTTTTTTTTTTTACAGCATTGATCTGACAGGGTAGATATTTTTATAGAGCCGGTGATTACGGACGCAGAGATACCTAATATGTCTGTTTTTCTTTTTTCTATTTTAAACAATGTGTTGGTTAAGGGAAAGGAGCGTTTATTTTTTTATTATGAAGAACACTTTCTTTCTTTTTTTGTCCCACTGTGGGACATTAGCTTTTGGGGGTCTGATCTCTATAATGCTTTACAATACATATGTGTTGTAATGCATTGACTGTCAGTGTATTACCAATACACTGACAGCCTGTCTCTGAGACCTAGGGGGCTGGATCTCACAGGCTTCCATAGACAGCAAGCCCCGATGCCTGTGGAATGCATCGGGCTCCCTTCTCAGCCATCGGGTCCCTGTCACTGATTGGGCCGGCGCAGTTCCTGCACCCGCCCGATCAGCAAGCCATAACTGTACGACTCCTGTCGGTAAGTCACTTCCCCATGAGCCATCTGCATGTGCTGCTAAAACCCGATGAACGAGCAAAACCCGAATCAATCATCGTTTCTGGGCAGCTGATCATGGTGTCTAAACCGCGATCTGCTGCCCAGAAACCATGATTCTGTATGAGGACAGGGGATCACAATAGCCATCTCTTGTCCTCATACTGTGTGCATGCAAGTATAGCAGTCTTCTTCACTGAACGAGCGGTCAAGTGTCAGCAAGGAATGCTTCCTTCCCGGCAATCAGCTGCTCCTCGGCGCCTGTAAACCCACCTTTAGTCTCTTGATCAATAGATTACTGTTCAGTGCCTGCTGTAAAAACAAAGCTTCCGGGGATACAGATCATCTGAGTAGAATCAGTGCAGAGTCAACAAAGCTAGTAGATTTTGCTTAAGAGGCGTGCAGAATTATGAATGCAGCTCTGCAGAATAATACAGCCTGTAATTCAGGATTGTACCAGGTGCAATACATTAACATAGTTCAATGGTGTTGAAAGAGGACAGATACTTTACAGCCTAGTTACACGGGCAGTGGTGAAGAAATGGTTAGCAGACAACAACATTAACGGTTTGGAGTGGCCCAGCCAGAGTCCATTACTTGCTGGTTGAATAAAAGTAACTTTAAGTTAAAATTTGCCAGGGGTGTGAATAATTATGGGCAGCACTGTAGGTATGTCCAGGTTCAGCTCTGAACCCGGACAACCCCTTCAAATCAATGTTAAAACCCACTGGTAAGATATAACAATAGATATGGAAGTTTGTGTTGATCAAACCAACTGGTTAAACTGTCAAATATCTGATTTCTATAGGCAACGCTCTTTTTTTTTTCTACCCCCCTTACGCCATCATTCTACATCTTAGGACCATTTCTTCCCATTCCCAGTATTCAATCCTATTGATTTTTGCTAATGACAAAAATCTATTTCCTGTGACATTTCTCTGCATTAACACTTCGCACCCCGGGGGGAGGTTTCTATTAACATGGCGGTTTTATTTCCGGCTGCCGTGGTCCCATCAGAAGGTCATTTCCTCTCCCTGGACTCCTGGGTGATACGACCTTTGGGAAGAACTGCAGTGTCTCTTGTGATTTGCTTGCACTTCAGCTTTCACTTTCGCCAAACGTAACTGGCTTGTATTTCTCAGCAAGATTTCAGCAACCAGTTCCTCCGTGGGCCTGTGCAACATTTCCTCATGCTCTGTGGAGTCGTTTAGAGGGAACTTGTAAAAAGATCTGTGTCTGATGCAAATGCCTGCTCTATTGCACCTGCAGCAGAATTTCTAACAATACATTTATTGTTCCATCAATAAATGGAAATTCATATTATATTTCTATTATTATTACATATCACATGTCTATCCTTCAGACCTGGAAGAATTCAGATTAGAATATCTGATCGGTTCAGTCCGAGCAAATTCATTGTTAATTGAATATTAATCTTCCATTACAGCCAAGAGATGCAGTTGACAATGTGATGCTGGGAGATTTCAGCTCTGCTGTCTGTAAGATTGTGAATGCAGCTCTGCAGTATAATACAGCATGTGACTGATGATCGGTACAGGAGGATTCAATGGGCCAGATGGCCTAAAGGGGTTTTTCTTTAATTTTATACTGATGAGCTATCCTCTGGATAGGTCATCAGTATCTGTTTGGAAGGCACCGGCAGTAGCGCTGCTGCATTCTCTCAGCAAACCAAGCACTGATGAACGTGATGTCACTTGGCCTAGGCCTGTGATGGCTAAGCTGTAGTAAAACTACAACTCCCAAGATGCACACTTGCTTGGCTGTTCTCAGAACTCCATAGAAATGAATGGAGCATGCTGGGAGTTGTAGTTTCACCACAACTGGAGTGCCAGAGGCCTAGGCTAAATCGTGAGAGGGTCGTGGTGCTACTGCGATTCCCGACACCTTCTCAAACAGCTGATCGGTGGGCGGTCCTGGGTGTCGGACCCCCACTGATCAGATACTGGTATATTATAGGCACAAGTAAATTTAAAACGCAGCAGAAGGAATTTTTCCTGAATGTTAGCAAATATATTGCTTTACTAATATCCCAAAAGATAGAGATCAGCTCAGTTTAGGGTACATTCACATCGAAATTCAGCAGGCTGTTTGGGTACAGGAACAACAAACAGAGCTCACGGAATACGGCATAGCCAGATAAAACCAGGAGCTGTCTGATCCCTATTGACTATAATGGGGTCCGGGAGTAATCTGGCCTCTTTTCTGGATAAATGCCGGGTTTCAGCCAGGCAAATACTGCTGCATGCTGCTTTTTTGTCCAGCTGACAGCCGGCATTTATGCTGAAATTGGAACTAGATCTCCTATCGCCAGTGTGAACCTAGCATTGAAAAATTGCATTCTTACGTAAAAGCTCCACATTCATTTCCAGTGATTTTATTTTAATTTGGATAAAAGGCCCAGCCACCATCTTTCTTGACTACTTTAACACCTGGCACTATCATCATGGGTGACTTCAACATCCCTATTGACACCTGCCACTCAGCCGCCTCTAAACTCCTTTCACTCTCTTCCTCCTTCGGCCTCTCACAGTGGTCTTCCGCTCCCACCCACAGAGATGGTCACACTCTGGATCTTCTCTTTACCCGCCTCTGCTCCCTATCTAACCTTTCTAATTCGCCTCTCCCCCTATCCGACCACAACCTACTCACCTTCTCTTCACTCGTCTCTTCTGCTGCTCCCCCGGTCCACACACTATCGCCCCCTCGCAGGAACCTTAAACATCTCAATTTTCGCTTGCTTTCTGACTCTTTTCTCCAACTCTCTGCCATTTGTTCCCTCCAACACCCAGATATTGCCACCACCCTGTATGACACCAAAATAAGTACAGCTCTGGACATTGTTGCCCCCCTCACACACAACAAAACCCAAAAAAATCAACAGACAACCCTGGAACACCAACCTGACCAAAAACCTCAGACAAGCTTCCAGGACTGCTGAGCGACGATGGCAGAAATCCCATTCTCAGGATCACTTTACCGTATACAAGCAATCCCTCCTCATTTTCAAATCCTCAACTGCTGATGCAAAACAGGTGACTTCTCATCTCTCATATCTTCCCTTGCCCACATCCCTAAACAACTTTTAACACTTTTAACTCTCTTCTCGGTCTCCCAGCGCCCCCACCATCTCACCTCAGCTGAGGACTTTGCCGCATACTTGAAACAAAAGATCGTCAACATTAGAGAAAGCTTCTGTGCACAGTCCTCACAGACTCTCTACACAACTACTCGGTCCTCTTCTCCCAAAACCAGCTTCTCCACCATTACAGAAGAAAAACTCTCCACTCTAATCTCCAGATCATATCTCACCACCTGTGCACTTGACCCGATCCCATCCCACCTCATCACAGTGTTTATCCCAGCCCTAACTCATCTCTTCAACCTATCACTAACCTCTGGTGTCTTCCCCTCTGCTTTTAAACATGCTACCATTACACCTATCCTCAAAAAGCCTTCACTTGACCCATCTTCTTTGTCCAGTTATCGCCCCCATATCACTTCTTCCATGTGCCTTAAAGCTACTTGAGCAACATGTCCATTCTGAACTATCTCACCTCTCCTCCTGCTCCCTCTTTGACCCGCTACAATCTGGCTTCCGACCCCACCACTCAACTGAGACTGCCCTTACCAAAGTCACCAATGACCTACTAACAGCCAAAACCAGAAAACATTACTCTGTCCTCCTTGACCTGTCCTCTGCCTTTGACACCGTCGACCACTCCCTTCTGTTACAAACTCTCTCCTCTCTTGGCATCTCTGACCTGGCCCTCTCCTGGATCACATCATACCTCACAGAACGGACATTTTGTGTCTCCCACTCTCGCACCACCTCCTCGTCTCATTCTCTCTCTGTTGGTGTCCCGCAAGGCTCTGTCCTAGGACCCCTGCTCTTCTCTATCTACACTTTCGGCCTGGGACATCTCATAGAGTCCCATGGCTTTCAGTATCATTCTTATGCTGACGACACACAAATCTACCTCTCTGGTCCAGACATCACCACCCTACTATCCAGAATCCCACAATGCCTATCTTCCATATCATCCTTCTATTCCTCTCGCTTTCTAAAACTTAACATGGATAAAACAGAATTCATCATATTTGCCCCATATTGCTCATCCCCCCCAACAGACCTATCTATCACAATCAATGGCTGCACACTATCCCCGGTCAACCAAGTCAGCTGCCCCTGAGTGACCTTGGATTCTGCCCTTTCCTTCTGACCACACATCCAAGCCCTTTCCACCACCTGCCGCCTCCAACTTAAAAACATCTCCCGCATCTGCGCTTCCCTCAACTTTGAGCCTGCGAAACTAATTGTACATGCCCTCATCATGTCCTGCCTAGACTACTGCAACACTCTCCTCTGTGGCCTTCCATCTAGCACTTCTCGCAGCCCTCTAATCTATCCTCATCTCTGCTGCCCGACTAATCCACATCTCACCCTGTTACTCCTCTGCCAATCCCTTCACTGGCTCCCCATTGCCCAGTGAATTCACTTCAAAATACTAACAAATACATACAAGGCCGTCCACAACCTGTCCCCTCCCTACATCTCTGAGCTACTTTCCCGATACATCCCCACACATAATCTCCGATCCTCAGAAGACCTCCTTCTCTCTTCTTCCCACAATCGCCTCCAAGATTTCTCCCGTGCATCCCCCATTCTCTGGAACTCGCTACCCCAACATATCAGACTCTCACCTACAGTGGAATCCTTCAAAAGAAAACCTGAAAACGCACCTCTTCAGACAAGCCTACAACCAGTGACCCTGCTGCCTCTACACTGCCATGACCCGCTTCACCCGCACCTACTGTGTCCTTCTCCCATACCATGTAGATTGTAAGCCCTGACGGGCAGGGCCCTCTCTCCTTCTCTACCAGTTTGTAACTCATTTTGTTCATGCTTAAAGCAATTGTATTATGTATGTGCACCCCTTATCATATGTACAGCGCTATGGAAGGAATGGCGCTTTAATAATAAAGAAATAATTTATCTTTTACTTTTTGGATTTCCTTTAGATATGTTTGCGCATGGCAGAGGAAAACCACAATAAGGGCTTATGCACACAAACGTATTTTCTTTCTGTGCCCGTTCTGTTTTTTGGCCGTTTGTGGACCGTATGCGAGTCTATTAATTTCAATGGGTCCGCAAAAAAAAAAACGGAAGTTACTCCATGTGCATTCTATTTCCATATTTCCGTTCGGCAAAAAAAAATAGAACATGTCCTATTATTGTCATAAAACACACAGTGTCGGGGAAGGTCTACAGTGAAATTCCCTGTAAATTGGCAGAAAAATCAATGTCTAGAATACGTGGATTTTGATTCATTGCAGATTTTACCTCTCTATAAAGAATAGGGTGAAATCCGTAACAGAAACTGACATGCTATGGCTAAGAAGATCTGCACAAGTCAATCTCTGTGTTGAAGACTTCTTTTAGTCGCACCTTATCCACTTGCTTGGTACCGTATTTTACTGTGGGTACTTTCCTGCATAACATGCAAATCAAGTCCTTTCCATGCCACCCTACCCACGCACACCGCAAAACTGCAGTTTCCATGCCATTTTAATTAGACATGGCTTTTTGCAA
This sequence comes from Bufo gargarizans, assembly GCF_014858855.1. NCBI lineage: Eukaryota > Metazoa > Chordata > Amphibia > Anura > Bufonidae > Bufo > Bufo gargarizans. Next base: position 3,937,362 of record NC_058087.1, on the reverse strand, counting down.
TAGGCAACTCTGATCTTGCTTTATTAAATTTCGCATTTGTCTCCTTTCCGGTCAGCGAGATAAAACCATATAAATAAATGCGCCAGAAAGAGGACGTCTTATAAAAAAATATGTAACCATAGAGGAAAGTTGCATAGAGAATAAAAGCAATGTTTAAGCTACTTTTGCTAAAGTCATTTCAATTGAACAGAATTTTGTTCTGTGCGTTTTGCAAGGCGTATAACCACAATGTGCGAAATATGACCTTTAGGTTAGATCCTTGTCACAACCTTTGTGATAATGCGACTGATGGATGTCGTTTAGTTTCCACGGAAAGTCAAAGATGATCAATATGTCATTAGGTAAAGATGTTTCAGGATTACAACACAACTACATCTAAAAAAACAACAAGCAAAACATATTCCTACGGAAAAAGAAAACTGCATTTTTTTTACCTGTGGTTTTCTGTGCTGCATTTTTAGTTATTTCACTCACATTTTCTGCAGCACTTGACAGACATGATCATCACTAGCTGTGGGGCTCACAATCTAAGGTCCCTATCAGTGTGTCTTTGGAGTTTGGGAGGAAACCCACGGGGAGAACATACAAACTCCATGCAGATGTTGTCCTTGGTCAGATTCAAACCTAGGACCCCAGCACTGGAAGGAACCAGTGCTGACCACGGAGCCACTATGCTGCCCAGATCATACTATATTTTATCACTGCTCCTTTAAGTAAATGGGGTTTTCCAGGATTTTCATATTCTATACATCAATATGAGTTTGGCGGGGGTCCAACTCCTGGCATCCTCGTCAAGCAGCTGTTTGAGGAGCCGCAGCCTCCTCACAATGTACCCAGTACAGCGCCGTCCACTGTATAGCGGCTGCGCTTGTTCAGCCCATGCGTTTGAATGGGACTAAGCTGCACCTAGTCCATGTGACTGATCAACGTGATGTCGCTGGCCTAGGAAGAGGCCCAAATACTCACAGAGTGTCACAGACTCTTCATACAGGTGATTGGCAGGGCACTATCCTCAGATCATCAATATGGAAATCCCAGAACACCCCTTTCAAGGGCATCTGTCAGCAGTTTTGTACCTATGAGACTGGCTGACCTGTTACATGTGCACTTGGCAGCTGAAAGTTGCCATATATGAAGTTTTCATATATGCAAATGAGCCTCTAGGAGCAACAGGGGCGTTACTGTTACTCCTTGAGGCTCAGCTCTCTCGCAACTGCCATGCCCTTGCTCCTAGAGGTTAATGGGAACCGCGCCTATCTCCAGAACTGGGGCCCTGAAGTGAAGAGAGAGCAGTCACCCTCTGTTCACCACAAAAACAACTGAGTGCTGGCTCGGCTATTTCCGGCAGCCCTGTAGCGGTGGCCATGCATGTCCAGTGCGGTTTCCTATACGGTATAACACTGTCAAAACCCACCATATGAAATGGCCCCTACTGCCAAGACAACTCTCCCTGCAAGTCTTAACCCCTTAAGGACCGAGGACGTACCGGTACGCCCTATTTCCCGAGTCCTTAAGGACCGAGGACGTACCGGTACGTCCTGACTTAAAATCTGAATTCCGGCGCCGCGGGGGTTAATCGAAACGGGATTTCGGCTGAAATCATTCAGCCGGCATCCCGTAACAACGCAGGGGGGGGTCATTGGACCCCCCCGTATCGGCGATCGCAGAAAACCGCAGGTCAATTCAGACCTGCGGTTTTCTGCGTTTCCGGTCCATTCGGGTGTCCTGTGACCCGATGAACCGGAAAAAGACTGCGATCGGTGGCGTAATTTTACACCACCAATCGCAGTCCGAGGATTTGCAGAGGCGGAGCTGGCCCTGGTGCTGAACGCCGCTGTCCAGGGTGCTGATTGGTGCAGGGGAGAGAGGCGCGAGATTCAAACTTCCTGCGCTCCTCTCTCCCCTCCTCTTCCTGTCCAGCACCCTGACCGTGCAGCATCGTCCAGCACCAGCTCCTGTGTCCCCCTAAATCGGCATCCATCACCCTCCTGCACCCATCGCCACCCAGGTAGGTTAGGGTCAGTGAGGGAGAGGCACCTTTAGGCAGGGATAGAAGGGAAAAGTTAGAAAAAAAAAAAAAAAAAAAAAAAGCACATTTATTCCAAACTTTTTTTTTTCAACTTTCAGACCCCAGACCCCCCCTGCCACTTGCCCCCCCCGCATCCCCCCCACCACCAGCCCCCCCCCCCCCCCCACCACCAGCCCCCCCCCACCAACCCCCTCCCCCCACCACCAGACCCTTCCCCCACCACCACTTTTTTTTTTTTTCTGCGTGCGCTGACTGGCCGGCACTTTTTAGCGTCCGTCCACTGTTAGCGCATCGCCCGCCCCACCACCCCACCGACCGCTGATCAGCGTTGAACCGCAGATCAGCAAGTTTGAACTTTTTTTTTTTTTTTTTTCCTAACACTTTTTTTTGCCTGGACTTTTTAGTACGTGAACACCCGTGCCCCCACACACACGCACATAGAATAAAGGTTTACACGCACGCACATACACACGCACACACACACACCCATGGCCCGCCGGGTGTTCTCGGCCGAGGAGGCATATGCCCAGATTGCCTCCGACTCTGAGAGCCCCAGTGAGGATGAGGATGACCCCACGTTCCTTTTGTCATCCGCATCCTCCTCATCATCATCGGATGACGATGAGCCACCAAGGCAGCGGAGACGCCGCCAGGCGGAGCCAGGGGCCACACATGCTAGGGATCCTGTGGCCCACCCTAGTACGAGCCGCCCTGGGGTTCGTACTGGTTTCCCGGCCCACCAAATAAGTTCACCGGAGCCCCCTGCCGATGAACTTAGCTGGTGTCCCCCAGTGGACTTTGAGCCTGAGATTCCGGATTTCGCTGGCAATCCTGGAATCCAGATTCCCACAGTGGGGTTTACTGAAATAGACTTTTTTAGTTTTTTTTTCAGTAACCCACTGGTGAATTTGATGGTGGAGCAGACGAATCTGTACGCCCAACAGTTCGTCGCTCAAAACCCAGGCTCAGTTTTGGCTAGACCCGGTGGCTGGACGCCGGTCAGTGCAGCCGAAATGAGGACATTTTGGGGCCTCGTGCTGCATATGGGTCTAGTCCAAAAACCCAGTGTCAGGCAATACTGGAGTGGGGACGTCCTGTACCAGACCCCACTGTACAGTATGGTCATGATACGTCACCGGTTTGAGGCCATCCGGAAATGTCTGCATTATTCCGATAATGCAGCATGTCCACCCCGAGGTGATCCTGCCTATGACCGGCTGTACAAGATACGGCCGGTCATCGATCACTTTGGGGCCACATTTCAGCAGGCCTACGTACCTGGAAGGGAGGTCGCGGTTGATGAGTCTCTCGTTGCGTTCAAGGGGAGACTCAGTTTCCGCCAATACATTCCCACAAAGCGGGCGAGGTATGGCGTGAAGCTATACAAAATTTGTGAGAGTACCTCAGGGTACACTTACAAATTTCGTGTGTACGAGGGGCGAGATTCCCGGATTCAACCACCAGAATGTCCCCCCACTCTGGGTGTTACCGGGAAACTCGTGTGGGACCTTATGTACCCACTGCTGGATAAGGGTTACCACTTGTACGTGGACAACTTTTATACCAGCATTCCCTTGTTCAGGTCCCTTGCCGCCAGATCCACGTTCGCTTGTGGGACCGTGCGGAAAAATCAACGCGGCCTCCCTGCCTACCCCCTCCAGGTACCTATCCCCAGGGGTGAGACCCGTGCACTTACCAGTGGAAACCTGTTGCTGGTCAGGTATAAGGACAAGAGGGATGTCCTTATGCTGTCCACAATCCACGGTAACAGCACCACCCCAGTCCCTGTGCGAGGTACCGCGGCAACGGTCCTCAAGCCCGATTGTATCGTCGACTACAATCGGTATATGGGAGGAGTTGATCTCTCTGATCAAGTCCTCACGCCATATAACGCCATGCGCAAAACCCGGGCATGGTACAAAAAAGTTGCGGTCTACATGGTGCAGGTTGCCATGTACAACTCTTTTGTACTATCCCGAAGCGCTGGCAGCACAGGGACATTCCTCCAATTCTATGAGGCAGTCCTCAAAGACCTGATCTTTTCGGACCGGGAAAGAGCAGGCCGGAGTACCTCGGGAACTGGAGGCGCCCGGATCGTCCCTGGCCAACACTTTCCAGGTGTGGTCCCCCATACTGGAAAGAAGGGACGGACCCCAAAAAAGATGCAGAGTGTGTCACAAGAGGGGGATACGGAAGGACACCACAACTCAATGTGACACGTGCCCCGATCATCCGGGCCTCTGCATTATCGATTGCTTCAGGGAGTATCACACTTCCATGGAGTACTAAATTTTTATAATCCCCAACAGTTCACTAGAGAACATAAAACACTATGGCTCTCAGACTTTGGAGACACGAAAACAATTTTTCTTTCCCCAAAAAATATTAGTTTTAGTGCAGGCATCCTCAAACTGCGGCCCTCCAGATGTTGTAAAACTATAACTCCCAGCATGCCCAGACAACCTACAGCCATCATCAGGGCATGGTGGGAATTGTAGTTTTACAACATCTGGAGGGCCGCAGTTTTAGGATGCCTGCTTAGTGTCTCCAAAGTCTGAGAGCCATACATATTGGGCATCGTCGCGTGCGTAAAAGTCGTCGCTATAAAAATAACTTTTTACCAAACGCCTCGGATGAACGGTGTTAAAAATATAAAATAAAAACGGTGCCAAAACACCTATTTTTGGGCAAAATTTAAATTTAAATCCATTTTGCCGGTAATAAAGCAAGGGTTAACAGCCAAACAAAACTAAACATTTATTGCCCCAATTATGTAGTTTGCAGAAACACCCCATATGTGGTCGTAAATGGCTATATAGCCGCACGGCAGGGCATAGAACGAAGGGAACTCCATACGGTTTCTGGAAGGCAGATTTTGATGGACATTTTTTTTTTTTTACACCATGTCCCATTAGAAGCCCCCCTGATGTAGCCTAGACTAGAAACTCCAAAAAAGTGACCCCATCTAAGAAACTACACCCCTCAAGGTATTCAAAAATTACTTTACAAACTATGTTAACCCTTTAGGTGTTCCACAAAACTAAATAGCGAATGTAGAAACAATTTTAGAATTAAATTTTTTTGTTACATTGCCTCAAAAAAGAGTAATATAGAGCAACCAAAAATCTAATTTACCCCAAAAATTGTCCCAAAACAACAACCACCTTATCCCGTAGTTTCCTAGATGGGGTCACTTTTATGGAGTTTCTACTCTAGGGGTGCATCAGGGGGCTTGAAAGGGTACATGGTGTAAATAAACCAGTCCAGCAAAATCTGCCTTCCAAAAACCGTATGGCGTTCCCCTTCTTCTATGTCCTGCCGTTTAGCCAAACAGTAGTTTACGACCACATTTGGGGTGTTTTTGCAAACTACAGAATCAGGGCAACCCATTTTGAGTTTTGTTTGGCAGTTAACCCTTGTTTTACTCCTGGAAAAAACTGATTATATTGGAAAATTTTCCAAAAAATAGAAATTTCTAAATTGTTTCTCCATCTGCCATTAACTCTTGTGGAACACCTAAAGGGTTAACAAAGTTTGTAAACCCAGTTTTGAATACCTTGAGGGGTGTACTTTCTTAGATGGAGTCACTTTTTTGAAATTTCTATTCTAGGGGTGCAACAGGGGGCTTCAAATGGGACATGGTATAAACAAAACCAGTCCTGCAAAATCTGCCTTCCAAAACCCATATGGTGTTCCCCTCCTTCTATGTGCTACCGTTCGGCCAAACAGTAGTTTACGACCACATATGGGGTGTTTTTGCAAACTACAGAATCAGGGCAACCCATTTTGAGTGTTGTTTGGCAGTTAACCCTTGTTTTACTCCTGGAAAAAATTGATTATATTGGAAAATTTTCCAAAAAATAGAAATTTCAAAATTGTTTCTCCATCTGCCATTAACTCTTGTGGAACACCTAAAGGGTTAACAAAGTTTGTAAACCCAGTTTTGAATACCTTGAGGGGTGTACTTTCTTAGATGGAGTCACTTTTTTGAAATTTCTATTCTAGGGGTGCAACAGGGGGCTTCAAATGGGACATGGTATAAACAAAACCAGTCCTGCAAAATCTGCCTTCCAAAACCCATATGGTGTTCCCCTCCTTCTATGTGCTACCGTTCGGCCAAATAGTAGTTTACGACCACATATGGGGTGTTTCTGTAAACTACAGAATCAGGGCAACCCATTTTGAGTGTTGTTTGGCAGTTAACCCTTGTTTTACTCCTGGAAAAAATTGATTATATTGGAAAATTTTCCAAAAAATAGAAATTTAAAAATTGTTTCTCCATCTGCCATTAACTCTTGTGGAACACCTAAAGGGTTAACAAAGTTTGTAAACCCAGTTTTGAATACCTTGAGGGGTGTACTTTCTTAGATGGAGTCACTTTTTTGAAATTTCTATTCTAGGGGTGCAACAGGGGGCTTCAAATGGGACATGGTATAAACAAAACCAGTCCTGCAAAATCTGCCTTCCAAAACCCATATGGTGTTCCCCTCCTTCTATGTGCTACCGTTCGGCCAAACAGTAGTTTACAACCACATATGGGGTGTTTCTGCAAACTACAGAATCAGGGCAACCCATTTTGAGTGTTGTTTGGCAGTTAACCCTTGTTTTACTCCTGGAAAAAATTGATTATATTGGAAAATTTTCCAAAAAATAGAAATTTCAAAATTGTTTCTCCATCTGCCATCAACTCTTGTGGAAGACCTAAAGGGTTAATGAAGTTTGAAAAAACAGTTTTGAATACCTTGAGGGGTGTAGTTTCTAGAATGGGGTCATTTTTGGGAGGTTTCTATTATCTAAGCCTCACAATATGACTGCAAACCTGAACTGGTCCATAAAAAGTGGGATTTTGAAGATTTCTCAAAAATTTCAAAATTTGCTTCTAAACTTCTAAGCCTTGTAACATCCCCAAAAAATAAAATATCATTCCCAGAATGCTACAAACATGAAGTAGACATATGGGGAATGTAAAGTCATCACAATTTTTGGGGGTATTACTATGTATTACAGAAGTAGAGAAACTGAAACTTTGAAATTTGCTAATTTTTCAAAATTTTTGGTAAAAAATGTATTTTTTTATGCAAAAAAATTAACTTTTTTGACCCAATTTTAGCAGTGTCATGAAGTACAATATGTGACGAAAAAACAATCTCAGAACGGCCTGGGTAAGTCGAAGCGTTTTAAAGTTATGAGCACTTAAAGTGACACTGGTCAGATTTGCAAAAAATGGCCTGGTCCTTAAGGTGAAAATGAGCCTGGTCCTTAAGGGGTTAAGGTACAGTAATGGGTCCATCGTTTACCCCTCTATAGGCAGATCGAGCTGGTCACTGATTTATAAATTGATATGGTTTGTCTATAAGGGGTGATGTTCAGCTGATTTCATTTTTTTTCCCCAATAGAAACTCAATGGGAAGAACTTATCATACACCAACGTTTTAAACACAGGCCTTGTCAGGCGCGTTCTCCGGCAGACAGTGCGCCTAGACTGGAATCTACGGATCTTGTTCTTTTACGCCAGAAAACTAGGGTAAAAGAAGATAAATGTGCAGGGCCGAAGAGAATGGGTCCGCAACCGTTACGCAGAATTGCGGAACGGGTGCGGACACAATAACAGATGTATGAATGGACCCTAAGACTGAGCTAATATTCAACGTTTTTTAAAAGAATCGGGTTCAGATACAACAATCCGAACCAGATTCACTGAACCCCAGCTGACAGCATAAAATGAGACGGGGAAACGCCCTTTTAAACCGACCTATCTTCTGGACACCTGTTTAATATAGAAGGAGACTCTTCTGTGGTTGAATTCTTATAAATTAGAATTTTGTAGAATTTATTTATCAGTCAGAATACTGGAGCAAAAGTGATAAAAAAATTATAAAAAGATGGAACGTTAACCATCTCACAGCTACGTCTGTTCCATTATTTGTGTTTTCCTGTTGGCTTGATCCTAGGTGACCCTGACTCCCTCCATATTAAGTGTAGGGAGCCGGTGGTCGTGTCCCCTTCACTATTATAGGGTTTTCAGGTGTCACACAGTCTAGGTACGAGGGCATGCAATTATCTATCATAAAGATCTTTGCATGGGCTGAGCAGTCAGTGAGAGCTCTAGGGCTTTTATAGGGCTCACCCTTATGTTCCTTAGTTTGGGATCAAGTCAGTCGGATCTTTATTTGTATCTTCTAGTTTTCTGCAACACCATCCGTGACATTATAAACCGCCAAAACCGTCTTAAGCATGGTTCCGGTTTCACTCTTGACTGAACGCATGCAGGGTCTTTCACTGGAGGTACCAGATCTTCGTAAAACTATATCTCAGTTTCAGGTGACCGGTTCAGCTTGCGTTCATGGAGTTTGTTCTGAGCCTAAGATCTCACTCCCGGATACGTTCTCCGGGGGTAGTGAGAATTGTGTTCTTTTTAGAGAGGCTTGCAAACTCCATTTTCGCCTACTTCCCCATTCCTCTGGTCTCTTCGCTGCCGGTGGGGGCACGGCCCCTCCGATCGGTGGATTAATTTTTTGCAGCCCTGGGTCAGATATATGATGATCCGGATCGTATTGCTCTGGCTGAATCTAAACTGCATCTTTTATGCCAGGGTAAACAATCCGCTGAGATATACTGTTCAGAATTTCGGGGATGGGCAGCTGATACTGGTTGGAATGATGCTGCACTTCAAAGTCAATTTTGCTATGGTCTTTCGGAGGGATTGAAAGATGTATTTGCCTTTCATGAGAGACCTGCCTCCTTGCAGTCTGCCATGTCTCAGGCTGTTCGTATTGACAGGCGTCTTAGAGAGAGAGGAGAGATCACTCCTTCCTGTCATACTCAGTCCAAGGACAGTGGATCAGTCTCATTCAGTGCGCAGGGGTCTCAGTCTCTCTCAATCCCCTCTGAGCAGGAATCCATGCAGATGGGTTTGCTTGCCTCTGATAGTAGATTCAGCTCTCAGGGCAGGGTTTGTTTCTGTTGTGGAGGTATAAATCATTTGGCAAATGTTTGCCCCTCTAGAAGATTCAGGGAGAATTTTGAGGGTAATAAAGAAACTAAAAGAAAAAAATCCTCTAAAAACTTTCCATCTGTTACCATTGGCAAGGTTGATGCGGAAATTGAAGCTTTTCTGTTTGCTTGTAGTTCCCGTTTTGTCCTACCTAGAGAGCTAGAGAGCAATAACATTTTTTGTGAGATTTTTGTAGATAGTGGAGCAGCTGTCAATCTCATTGATAATCAATTTGCTATAACTCATGGTTTCCAGGTATGCACTTTGGGAAAGGATATACCTGTTTTTGCTATCGATTCCGCTCCACTTTCTCAAAAATCGTTAAAGGGCATAGTTCACAATATCCGTTTGACTGTGGGTGATGCTCATGTTGAGGATGTCTCATGTTTTGTCCTAAGCGGATTACCTACGCCTCTAGTATTGGGGCTACCCTGGCTCACTAAACATAACCCCACCATTGATTGGCAAGCGAGGCAAATAAATGATTGGAGTCACTTTTGCAGAGAGAATTGCCTCTCGGCGTACGCATATCTCTGAGAGCCTGAGGAAGGGACACATCCGACCCTCAAAGTCAGCTGTTGCCGCTGTTTTTTTTTTTTTTTAAAGAAAAAAGATGGTTCTTTAAGACCATGTCTGGATTTCAGGGAGCTAAACACTATCACAATTCGTGACCCTTATCCGCTTCCTCTGATCCCGGACCTGTTTAACCAGATTGTTGGGGCTAAAGTTTTTTCTAAGTTAGATTTGAGAGGGGCATACAACCTGGTCAGGGTCAGGGATGAATGGAAGACGGCCTTCAATACTCCTTAGGGCCATTTTGAGAATTTGGTTATGCCCTTTGGTTTGATAAATGCTCCAGCCGTCTTCCAACATTTTGTAAACAGCATTTTTTATCATGTAATGGGGAAATTTGTACTAGTGTATCTAAATGACATTTAGATTTTTTTCTCCTGATTTCAAAACTCATAGGGACCACCTATGTCAGGTCTTGCTCATTCTGCGGGAGAATAAATTGTACGCTAAACTGGAAAAATGTGTGTTTGCGGTTCCAGAAATTCAATTTCTGGGTTTTCTTCTCACCGCTTCTGGTTTTCGCATGGACCCTGAAAAGGTCCGCGCGGTGCTTGATTGGGAGCTTCCTGAGAATCAGAAGGCGCTGAAGCGCTTTTTGGGTTTTGCCAATTATTACAGGAAGTTCATTTTGAATTATTCCTCTGTTGTTAAGCCACTCACAGATATGACTAGAAAGGGGGTGGATTTTTCCTCCTGGTCGGTAGATGCGCGTAAGGCCTTTTCTAGTATCAAAGAGAGTTTTGCTTCCGATCCCATCTTGGTACAACCTGATGTCTCTCTACCTTTCATTGTTGAGGTGGACGCTTCTGAGGTGGGTGTGGGTGCGGTCTTGTCTCAGGGTCCCTCTCCTGCCAAATGGAAACTGTGTGCCTTTTTCTCAAAGAAACTCTCCTCCGCAGAGAGAAATTACGATGTGGGAGATAGGGAGTTGTTGGCCATCAAGTTAGCTTTTGAGGAATGGCGGCATTGGCTAGAGGGAGCCAGACACCCTATTACCGTGTTTACCGACCATAAGAATCTGGCCTACTTGGAGTCAGCCAAGAGACAGGCTAGATGGCCTTTATTCTTTTCCAGGTTTAATTTTGTTGTCACATTCCGCCCTGGGGTTATAAATGTGAAGGCCGATGCCCTGTCACATTGTTTTCCGGGAGGGGGGAACTTTGAAGACTCGGGTCCCATTTTGGCTGAAGGGGTGGCCGTCTCTGCTCTTTACCCTGATTTGGAGGCAGAGGTTCAGGCAGCCCAGGCAGAGGCTCCTGATCTTTGTCCTCCTGGGAAGTTGTTTGTGCCTCTTGCTTTACGACACAAGGTTTTTAAGGAGCACCACGATACTGTCCTTGCCGGGTACCCGGGGAGCAGAGTTACTGTGGATCTCATTGCTTGGAGATTCTGGTGGCCGGCTCTTCGTAAGACGGTTGAGGGTTTTGTGGCAGCCTGCGAGACCTGCACTCATGCCAAGGTCCCTCATTCACGGCCATCGGGTCCTCTCCTCCCGTTACCCATTCCTTCCCGTCCTTGGACACATCTGTCCATGGACTCCATTACGGACCTGCCTCGTTCCTCGAGGAAGACTGTGATTTTGGTAGTGGTAGACCGTTTTAGCAAAATGGCGCATTTTATTCCTTTTCCTGGGTTACCCAATGCTAAAACGCTGGCGCAGTCATTTGTTGATCACATTGTCAAGTTGCACGGTATTCCTTCAGACATAGTCTCGGATAGGGGCACGCAGTTTGTTTCCAGATTCTGGAAGGCCTTCTGTTCTCACTTGGGGGTTCGGTTGTCGTTCTCTTCTGCTTTTCACCCGCAGTCGAATGGCCAGACAGAGCGCGTCAATCAGAATCTGGAGACATATCTGCGCTGTTTTGTGACTGAGAATCAGGAGGATTGGTGTTCTTTTTTGTCCCTTGCAGAGTTTGCTTTAAATAACCGTCGCCAGGAGTCCTCTGATAAGTCACCATTTTTTGGTGCATATGGGTTTCAGCCGCAGTTTGGGACATTTTCTGGAGAGGGGTCTTCTGGTTTACCTGATGAGGAGAGATTTTCCTCATCTTTGTCATTTATTTGGCAAAAGATTCAGGGTAATCTGAAGAGGATGAGTGAGAGATATAAGCGTGTGGCTGATAAGAGACGTGTGCCTGGTCCGGACCTGAATGTGGGTGATCTGGTGTGGTTGTCTACTAAGAATATCAAATTGAAGGTTCCCTCCTGGAAGTTGGGTCCTAAGTTTATTGGGCCTTACAAAATTCTGTCCGTCATCAGTCCCGTTGCCTTTCGTCTTGATCTTCCTCAGACTTGGAAGATCCATAATGTTTTTCACAAGTCCCTGTTAAAACCTTATGTCCAACCCACTGTACCCTCCACTTTGCCTCCTCCTCCTCCGATTGTGGTTGATGGTAATCTTGAATTTCAGGTCTCTAGGATTGTGGATTCTAGCATTATCCGCGGTTCTCTCCAGTACCTCGTTCATTGGGAGGGTTATGGTCCTGAGGAGAGGATGTGGGTACCAATGGCGGACATTAAGGCCACTCGTCTCATCAGGGCTTTCGATAGTCCCACCCTGAGAAGGTGGGCTCTGAGTGTCCGGAGTCCACTCGTAGAAGGAGGGGTACTGTCACCGCCAGGTGTCTGTGAAGCTCTGACAGACATTCTTCAGTACTACTTGCTTGAGGTTCTATTGTTTTGGTTTCGTTGTGTCATCTCGTTTCCCTCTGTCAGCTGTCATCTAGTTGCACTGATTGCATCCCTTTATATCCCCTCCCATACTGCATCACTTTGCGGTTTATACAACTTCCTGGATTGTGCTCACTGCTAGATGCTACAACTGCTGGTTCCTCAGCTAAGTCTGTTCCTTTATTTGTGTTTTCCTGTTGGCTTGATCCTAGGTGACCCTGACTCCCTTCGTATTAAGTGTAGGGAGCCGGTGGTCGCGTCCCCTCACTATTATAGGGTTTTCAGGCGTCACACAGTCTAGGTACGAGGGCATGCAATTATCTATCATAAAGATCTTTGCATGGGCTGAGCAGTCAGGGAAATCTCTAGGGCTTCTATAGGGCTCACCCTTATGTTCCTTAGTTTGGGATCAAGTCAGTCGGATCTTTATTTGTATCTTCTAGTTTTCTGCAACACCATCCGTGACAGTCATACACACTCCGAAAAACTACAGATCGTCCCGCAAACAATGAGCCCACACACAGCTCCGTACACATAAAAAGTTATGGGGGTCTTAATATAGAAAAAAAAATGTTTGTATTAAAATGCAAGAAAAACTGGATAAAAGTGGTACTGTTGTAATGGAACTGACCTAGAGAATGAAAGTAACCGGTCAGTTTTACAGCATAGGAAACACTGTTAAAAAGGTAAAACTGTGGCAGATTTTTTATTTTCACCGCTTTTTTTTTTTTTTTCAGCTTTCCACTATATCATATGCAACAGTAAATGGTGCCATTACAAAGTACAGCTTGTCCTGCAAAAAAAAAAGCTATGTGAATGGAAAAATTAAAAAAAGTTATGGCTCTGGGTAAGCTGGAAGTAAAAAAAAAAATATAAAAAAAATTAAAACTAGCCCAGTCCTGATGGGGTTAATATAAATTGTACAGTAATTTATTTGTATCTCTAAACACCAAAAATAAAACACTGTTAGTGAAAATATAAATATATATATATATTCATTATCTTCTTCTGTAGTATTATTCTGTGTATTACCACCACTAGTACTACATATAGGGATATAAACAGTGTGTCCATTCATTATCTTCTTCTGTAGTATTATTCTGTGTATTACCACCACTAGTACTGCATATAGGGATATACACAGTGTGTCCATTCGTTATCTTATTCTGTAGTATTATTCTGTGTATTACCACCACTAGTACTACATATAGGGATCTACACAGTGTGTCCATTCATTATCTTCTTCTGTAGTATTATTCTGTGTATTACCACCACTAATATTACATATAGGGATATACAGTGTGTCCATTCATTATCTTCTTCTGTAGTATTATTCTTTGTATTACCACCACTAATATTACATATAGGGATATACACAGTGTGTCTATTCATTATCTTCTTCTGTAGTATTATTCATTGTATTACCAGCACTAGTACTACATATAGGGATATACACAGTGTGTCCATTCATTATCTTCTTCTGTAGTATTATTCTGTGTATTACCACTAGTACTACATATAGGGATATACACAGTGTGTCCATTCATTATTTTCTTCTGTAGTGTTATTCTGTGTATTACCACCACTAGTACTACATATAGGGATATACACTATGTGTCCAGTGATTATCTTCTTCTGTAGTATTATTCTGTGTAATACCACCACTAGTACTAAATATAGGGATATACACTGTGTGTCCATTCATTATCTTCTTCTGTAGTATTATTCTGTGTATTACCACCACTAATATTACATATAGGGATATACAGTGTGTCCATTCATTATCTTCTTCTGTAGTATTATTCTGTGTATTACCACCGCTAGTACTGCATATAGGGATATACACAGTGTGTCCATTCATTATCTTCTTCTGTAGTATTATTCTGTGTATTACCACTAGTACTACATATAGGGATATACAGTGTGTCCATTCATTATTTTCTTCTGTAGTATTATTCTGTGTATTGCCACCACTAGTACTACATATAGGGATATACACTGTGTGTCCAGCGATTATCTTCTTCTGTAGTATTATTCTGTGTAATACCACCACTAATATTACATATAGGGATATACACTGTGTGTCCATTCATTATCTTCTTCTGTAGTATTATTCTGTGTATTACCACCACTAATATTACATATAGGGATATACAGTGTGTCCATTCATTATCTTCTTCTGTAGTATTATTCATTGTATTACCACCACTAGTACTACATATAGGGATATACACAGTGTGTCCATTCATTATCTTCTTCTGTAGTATTATTCTGTGTATTACCACTAGTACTACATATAGGGATATACACAGTGTGTCCATTCATTATCTTCTTCTGTAGTATCATTCATTGTATTACCACTAGTACTACATATAGGGATCTACACAGTGTGCCCATTCATTATCTTCTTCTGTAGTATTATTCTGTGTATTACCACTAGTACTACATATAGGGATATACACCGTGTGTCGTCATTATCTTCTTCTGTAGTATTATTCTCTGTATTACCACCACTAGTACTACATATAGGGATATACACTGTGTGTCCAGTGATTATCTTCTTCTGTAGTATTATTCTGTGTATTACCACCACTAGTACTAAATATAGGTATATACAGTGTGTCCATTCATTATCTTCTTCTGTAGTATTATTCTGTGTATTACCACCACTAGTACTGCATACAGGGATATACATAGTGTGTCCAGTGATTAGTATTATTCTGTGTAATACCACCACTAGTACTGCATACAGGGATATACAGTGTGTCCATTCATTATCTTCTTCTGTAGTATTATTCTGTGTATTATTACCACCACTAGTACTAAATATAGGGATATACACAGTGTGTCCATTCATTATCTTCTTCTGTAGTATCATTCATTGTATTACCACTAGTACTACATATAGGGATCTACACAGTGTGCCCATTCATTATCTTCTTCTGTAGTATTATTCTGTGTATTATTACCACCACTAGTACTACATATAGGGATATACACAGTGTGTCCATTCATTATCTTCTTCTGTAGTATCATTCATTGTATTACCACTAGTACTACATATAGGGATATAGTGTGTCCATTCATTATCTTCTTCTGTAGTATTATTCTGTGTATTATTACCACCACTAGTACTACATATAATATAGGGATATACACAGTGTGTCCATTCATTATCTTCTTCTGTAGTATCATTCATTGTATTACCACTAGTACTACATATAGGGATATAGTGTGTCCATTCATTATCTTCTTCTGTAGTATTATTCTGTGTATTATTACCACCACTAGTACTACATATAGGGATATACACCGTGTGTCCATTCATTATCTTCTTCTGTAGTATCATTCATTGTATTACCACTAGTACTACATATAGGGATATACACAGTGTGTCCATTCATTATCTTCTTCTGTAGTATCATTCATTGTATTACCACTAGTACTACATATAGGGATATACAGTGTGTCCATTCATTATCTTCTTCTGTAGTATTATTCTGTGTATTATTACCACCACTAGTACTACATATAGGGATATACACCGTGTGTCCATTCATTATCTTCTTCTGTAGTATTATTCTGTGTATTATTACCACCACTAGTACAGCATATAGGGATATACACCGTGTGTCCATTGATTAGTATTATTCTCTGTATTACTACCACTAGTACTGCATACAGGGATATACACCGTGGGGCCCCTGCACGGCAGCTCTCGCCTGTTTGACGGGGGGCCCCTATAAAGCCCGGCACTGATGATATGCGCGCTCCCGGGCCTCCTCAGCCCTCACTCCAGTGCGATGCGCGCCCCCGCTGCCGGCCTCCCACTCGCTGTGCGCGCTCCCGCCTGTGCCGCCGCCCGCGGGGGCTGCTGGGATCGCTCGCCGCCTTGGTAATGTCCGCCATGTTTGCCATGGCGCAGGGAGCGGATCGAGCCAACAAAACCCGGATCTAGGCGCTAGAAACTGCCGCCCGGAGCGACACTTTCCGCCCCTCACCGTGTCTCGGGGGCCCCATGAGTCGGCGGGGGGTGAGCTCGAGCGGTTTGGGGGGGTCCTTCTGACCGACAATTTTTAGTGTTTTTTTTTTTTTTTTAATTTTTTTTTTTTTTTTTTTTTATCCCTCGCCCCCTCCCCCTCCCGGCTGTGGCGACAATGAGTAAACTGTCGTTTCGAGCGCGGGCACTGGATGCCACCAAGCCGTTGCCCATCTAC
The DNA here is from genome assembly GCF_014858855.1 of Bufo gargarizans. Taxonomy (NCBI): domain Eukaryota; kingdom Metazoa; phylum Chordata; class Amphibia; order Anura; family Bufonidae; genus Bufo; species Bufo gargarizans. The sequence continues at coordinate 3,920,879 of NC_058087.1, read as the reverse complement.
CGGGGCAAGGACATGCCCGACCTCAATGACTGCGTGTCCATTAACCGGGCCGTGCCGCAGATGCCCACGGGGATGGAGAAGGAGGAGGAATCGGTAGGTAATCCTTTTGTCAGACATTCGCTATTCAGGAAAGCCACTTACGCCGGCCGGCTGCGTAGAGCGCGCTCTGGCCTGTCTCCCTTACGTCACGCAGGGGGAGGTGAGCGGCCCAGGCTGGCGTAGTTGGCGGGAGCCGCCATGTTGTGGCGTCCAGAGCCTACGTCACAGTGTGAGGGCTGCCCGGCGTGAGCGTAACCCGCGCTGTGAATAGGAGGCGTGCGGAAGCGCTGCCCGGCAGGTTTGATAACCGCTCCGGAGAGGGGAGCTCTCCCGGCGCGCGCCTGTCACCGCCGTCCAGGGATGAAGGGGTTACACAAGGCTGTGTTTCCCACGGATTGTGTCAGGCCTCTGTATTGTCACTGATTTATTGCTACTTTGTTGTTTTGTTTTTGTGGCAGGAGGCGGCGTTCCTGTCGTTTCGGGCTTGTAGATGCCAGGATGAAATTTTGGGACGCAGATTCCGTTGAGAATTGTGATGTCCGGAGCCACTTTTTCCAACACGTGCCTAAGGGCTCACGCACACGACCGTATGTGTTTTGCGGTCCGCAGAAAAATACGGATGACGTCCGCGTGCATTCCGTATCTTACGGAACAGCTGGCCCCTAATAGAACCAGTGCCATTATCCTTGTCTGTAATTTTATTTTATTTTTATATAATTTTAATTTATTTTTTTATTTTTTTTGCGGACCCATTGAAATGAATGGTTCCGCATACGGTCCGCCAAGACACAGAAAGAAAATACGTTTGTGTGCATGAGCCCTAAGGGAGCGGCAACACGGAGACTTACGGCCGCGCGACATCCTGTACGGGTCCATTCACACGTCCGTAGTGTATTGCGCGCAAAACACCCGGCTGGTGTTATGTCAGAAAACCTTAAATTGTCAGATTCCCTTACCCCACATGACTTCCGGGGGTGTGCGCCTCTGCGCAAGCGCAGTACCATGGCACTTACGCGCAAGCGCTGTACCAGGGCATGGATAAGGTAAAATTACGCGCGTACGCTCTCAGGGGTAAGGAGATCTGACAGTCTTTTGTCTTGTTAAATCTCCTTACCCTCACACTGCGCATGTGCGGATCAAATCAGTCAGCAATAAATCTGACAAGACTGTCAGATCTCCTTACCCCTGAGAGCGCACGCGCGGTGTCCGTGCACACGTCCACGAGTCAACGCTCACTGTAATTTTAACTTATGCCCTGGTACTGCGCTTGCGCAGAGGCGTTGTGCTGCGGTACTGCACTTGCGCGGAGGCACACTCCCCTGGAAGTCACGTGGGGTAAGGGAATCTTCCAGGGGACATGTTCGATTTATTTTTGTAATTTATTTTTTTTCCCAGCGGCGCGCTCCAGAAATGTGGATGACTGCTGTCCGCATCCATTCCTGCCCCATACGGAATGAATGGTTCTGCAATTTGCGGAACGGATGCGGACGTGCGAATGGACCCTAAGGGCGCAGCTTCGCCGTTGATGATTGGGATTGTGGTCGGCCCGAATATCCGGATTTCTCTTGAGTTGCAGCCATCTTCTTCATCGTTAGTTGTGCCGTAGCGTCCTGACTTTATGCGGCAGGTCACCGTGTGTCCCAGCTACAGGATGCGGCCACTGATATGGTGGGTGCCATGGGAGGTACCTTCATGTGCCAGTCCTGAGGGCATGGTATCATTGACATCTGAGTAGTTGCCATGCCAGATCGTACAGGTTTGACATGAACTGTGGTGCGTTTTTTTTTAATTTATTTTTTTTTATATATAAATAAATTGCTGCTTTTCCCCAAATTTATTGTAGGTGGCGAGTTGACCATCAGCTAGCTCCCAGCAAATCCCGGAGGACTCGTCTAGCTTGTAGTAGGGACGTATTCACACAGGAGGACTCGTCTAGCTTGTAGTAGGGACGTATTCACACTTGTTGCAGGAACTCCGGCGACCTTTTCATACATAAGCGCTCATGCACACGATCGGCCCGGGAAACGCGGTCTGTGTGTCTGCCACATCTCCCAGGCCAGCCATGGCTCCCCTGACCCAAACTGACTGGATCTGATTGTGGATCTGTTGTACTGTGCTCATAGGATGATGTGAGTACTGTGCAAAAGATCTGCTATCAGTTCAGATAGGAAATGACGCGGTCAGTAAGGGGAGCCGCCATCTGCCTTGGAGATGCGGGCCGATAGTGGTCGTGTGGAGGAGCCCTAAGGCAGAGGTTACAGTTTAAGCACAAGGGGTTGCCCAGCTGTGCCCATATTGCAGCCTGAAAAGAGTCCTTCACTTGAAGGGGTCCGCAACCTAGAAGGTGCAGAACCACGGAGTGCTTCACCAGTGCATGCGCTACTTTTTTGTGGTGCGAATCGCGGAACCCATTCAAGTGAACGGGTCTTGCCTCCACATACCGTGGCCCTACAGTCGGTGCCTGTGCATTGTGGACCGCAATTTGCTGTCTGCAGCATGAGCCATAACATTGCAGCCTCACAACATAATGGAAGTGAATGGGGGTCACAGAAAATCCACCAGGGTTGGATTTCTTGCGACCGGCAGCGACTTGCATTATGCCGTGGTGCACTGTGATGGTGTGACATGTCGTGGACAGAGTCGCCGTGTAGCCCCAGCCTTGTGCCTCATTCACACAGTCAGTGTTCGGTCAGTGATTGTACGCTAAAGCCAGGAGTGGCGACTTCACATAGATCAGGTATGAGTCCTCTTTCACACGGGCGTGCGCGCCCCGTTGCCGTATTGCGGTTCCGCAATACACGGGTGCTGTTCCGAGGGCATTATGCGCATCACGGATGCGGACCCATTCATATCAATGGGTCCGCAAATCCGGAGATGCGGAATAGTGCAGAACGGAAGCACTACGGAATGCTTCTGCGGGGTTTCGTCCCGTACTTCCGTTCCGCAAAATCATAGGACACGTTCTATCTTTTTGCGGAACGGAAGGATTGCGGACCCATTCAAGTGAATTGGTCCGCTGCGGCTGCCCCATGGACTGTGCTCGTGCATTGCGGTCCGCACACGACCACAGGGCACACATGCCCTAAGGCCTCTTTCACACGAGCGTGACTGATTGGGTCTGGATGCGTTCAGGGTGCGTTCAGTGAAACTCGCACTATTTTGCAAGCAAGTTCAGTCAGTTTTGTCTGCGATTGCGTTCAATTTTTCTGTGCGGGTGCAATGCATTTTGATGCGTTTTTCACGCGCTTGATAAAAAACTGAAGGTTTACAAACAACATCTCTTAGCAACAATCAGTGAAAAACGCATCGCACTTTCTTGCGGATGCAATGCGTTTTTCACGCAGCCCCATTCACTTCTATGGAGCCAGGGCTGCGTGAAAAACGCAGAATATAGAACATGCTGTGATTTTCACGCAACGCAGAACTGATGCGTGAAAAACAACGCTCATGTACACAGACCCATTGAAATGAATGGGTCCGGATTTAGTGCGGGTGCTATGCGTTCACATCACGCATTGCACCCGCGCGGAAAACTCGCTCGTGTGAAAGGGGCCTAAGGGAGAGATCTGCTCCTGTTCTGTGTTTAGAGCCACACTTGGTTTTGGCTCAATCACTGACCGAACACTGACGTGTGATTGAGGCGTTACACTGCTAGGAATCCATTCAAATGCTGCAGAGGCAAAACCAGCAGCAAATCTCAAGATGCTTCTTTTGGCTTGTGTTGTGACTTAATGCTCTGGTGACCGTGGGTGGCCGCGGCGCTCTGGCCACAAAACCAGTTTCAGCTGATTATGGCAATGGTGTCACCTGATGACTGACGTACGACCGAAGCGAAGGAAACACTGGTGCAATCTCGTGGCCTGGAGCTTTGTCTGTACGTTTCTGTGGCACGACTTTTTTTGGGTGCGATTTGCCTGTGATTTAGGATTTGCAGCACTCTGACACTAAAAAGAAAACGTGCTGAAGTGTTGTAGTTGCATGTGACGTATTGAACGCTGTGCCGGAAAAGTCATGTGATCTGAGACCAAAAACCAGCAGGTACCCAACGCCATTCACAATCGTTACTTGCAAAGTCACATAACTAAAGTCTCTGCATAGCCCAAAGCCCCATTCACACGACCGTATTTGCTCCGCATCCAATGCGCTTTTTTTGCAGATCGGATACAGACCTGTTCATTTCACACGTACTGTCCGCATCCGTGTGTCCCTTCTGCATTCCTGCAAAAAAATAGAACACGTCCTATCCTTGCCCATTTGGTAGACTACAATAGGCATTGTTACAACGGGTCCACCCAAAAGAAAAAGGATGCCAGCGGACCTCATCCGTATTTTGGGCCTGGAGGGGTTTGCCTTAGGCACCGTGCAGACGAGTGTGAGCGGATTAGGTCCGGATGCGTTGCGAAAGCATTCAGTGAAAAATGTGCGATTTCGCAAGAAAGTTCATTCAGCTTTGTCTGCGTTCATATTTTTATTTATTTTTTTCTCACGGGTGCAATGAGGTTTAATGCGTTTTGCACGCGCGTGATTAAAAAACAATCTCTACAAACAACATCTCTTTCACACTGGTGTTTCTGGGTCCGCTTGTGAGATCCGTTTCAGGGCTCTCGCAAGCGGTCCAAAACTGATCAGTTCAGCCCCAATGCATTCTGAATGGATAAGGATAATGCATCAATTTGGCTGCGTTTGGCCTCCGTTGCATTTTTTAGATGGTCACTAAAACGCAGCTTGCAGCGTTTTTGTGACCGTCTGACTATGCGGGGCCTAAACAGATCCGTCTAGACTTACAATATAGGTCAAGACGGATCCGTTTTGACTTAGACTTTTTTTGAATGGATAATGCAAACTGATCCGTTATTAACAGATACAAGCGTTTGCATTATTCGTGCAGATCCGTCTGTGCAGATACAAGACGGATCCGCACAAAACACAAATGTGAAAGTAGCCTTAGGCGAGTTTCACACCAGCAGCAAGGAGTTCCAGCGGGTGAACAGCCTGTCGGATCCGTGCTGCGGCTAGTGCACGCGTGCCACCGGACTTTTTTATCCGGCCGCCTCTCAGCATGTTTGCCGTGCTGCTGCCGGAACTCCGGCCCGCCCCCACCATAGTCAGAGGGGCCGAAGCGGTAGTCCCGGGGGCACGCGTGTACTAGCGGCAGCATGTATCCGACAGGCTATTCACCCGCCGGAGTTACTTGCCGCTAGTGTGAAAGTACCCGTAGCAACCATCAGTGAAAAACGCATCCGCACTTGCTTGCGGATGCGATGCGATTTTCACGCAGCCCCATTCACTTCTATGGGGCCAGCGTTACATGGAAAATCACAGAATATAGAACATGCTGCGATTTTTCATGCAACGCACAAGTGATGCGCGAAAACCAACGCTCATGTACACAGCCCCATTGGAATGAATGGGACTGGATTCTGTGCGGGCGCAATGCGTTCTCATCACTCATTGCACCCAGGCGGGAAAACTCGCTTGTGTGAAAGGGGCCTTTGGATCTTGCCCACAGAATATGCTCTTAATGTCTGACAGGTGGTACTCTCGTTCTCCCAGTTGGTGGGACCCCCTCATCAGACATTTTGACTTGGGCCACATTCACACGACCGTATGAATGAGTCCTTAGAATTGCGGAACGGGGGCGGACGTGCTGTCCGCGTCCGTAATTCCATTCCGCGGCCCCGCAAAAAAGATGGAGCATGTCCTATTCTTGTCTGCAGTTGTGGACAAGAATAGGCACTTTCTACGGTAGCAGCAGCTGTGTGCGATCTGCAAATTGCGGAACGCACACGGGCCGGTATCCCGTGGTCTTCAAAAGACGGACCCCTATCTGCAGCGTTCTCACTCCCATGACTAGAAACCGCGGTTCTTGTCTGCAATACAAGCGAGTCCTGTTCTACGATTTTCAGAACGGTTTTGTGGACCCGTAGTAATGAATGGGTCTGATTGCAATCCAGAAAAATGGGGATCGGACACCAATAGAAAATATGGTCCGATGCATGAGGCCTTAGTCCAGAGCCGGACAGCGAACCTAGGTAATGGCTACAGGACGGCGGCCGCCCCTGAGTCCAGCGCTGGTCCATTGTGCAGAAAGTCATAGACTGGACCCCGTTTTGTGTTTTGAAATGTTGAATTTCTTAGATTTATTTTTTTCCTGGTCCTTTATTTCACGGCCTGTATGAAAGCCTTCAGATATGACTGGATAATATATATATATATATATTGTGGGAATAACCTAAGGACAGAAGTCACAGGACTGTAGCACCAGACACAGCTCTGCATGGGACCTGTATACACACTTTTTTTTTTTTTTTCTTAGTGAACACTAGTATAGAAAAATGGAGTAACTACCCTCTGTCAAGATGCCTTGGGGTACAACTGTCAGGGCAGGCTGGGGGTTGTAACCTCAAGGCATCTTGGAGACCTCCATAGAGAGCAGGTGACACTGTGGAGTTCCCGGGGATCGGGCTGCAGTCCTCGCTGACAGCCGCGGCTCCACACGCGGAGTAATGTCACGTGCGCCGCCGGCTGTCATGCTGTGTGTATGGAGGCCGGCCGCTGACGTCATCTCGGAGTGGTAGTAAGCGCGTCCGAACGCATCGCCTTGAATGAACGCTAGCCCCGCCCCGTCGCGCTGCTATTGGCAGCATGTAATCGCTGCTGTCACTGGTAAGCCCGCCTCCTCACGTGACCCGCGCCGCTGTGATTGGCTCACGTGAACTGTGTTTTCCGGGCTCTGACGATCCCATTGCCGTGAGATTTCAGGAGTGTGTACACACAGGGCGCGCGGAGCACGCTGCGGCCTAATCCGCTGCTCGCATTATGTGGCCGTACCTAATGTGCATAATCTGAGCCCCATCTACACTGGCGGATTACTGTCACAATGTGCCTGTTTTCTATCTGATGGATTGCAGTGATCATTGGCTGTGACTGCAGGAAGGATCACTGCTGAACGGCACGCTGTTTTTAGACGCTGTTCACACTGACGGTTTTAGGGTTTCATCCAAAAGGTTCTCCTTTCTTGCTGTCAAGAATACTGTTACCCCAACAAAAATCTGATAGACCCCAAAGTCATTGAGCGGTGTCAGGACTCAGCGGTGTAGCCATGAGGCCGACGGGAAGAGACTCTCTGTGATGTAGCCGCTCATCTGTGCATTTCCACGGTCCATGGTTTTTTTGTCCACATTAACAGATCCCTCACACCCATTATAGTCAATGGGTTAGTCAAAAAAGACACAACATGCCATCCATGTCTCCGGGTCTTTGCTAAAAATGCTCAGGAAATGAATTTTTCAGCCGGCGTGTTGACACACGGACCAAACACTGTTCCTTCGGGGATGAACCACTGACCACCTTGTTGCTGATGTCACCATGGACATGTGAACGATCCCTTAGGTTTTATTCACACGTCCATGGTGCGTCAATTGTCATCCGTGTTTCACAGACACTGCTAGGCATAAAAATGGGTTTCCAGAGCATCTCCTAGCAATGATCCGTGAAAACCATAGACCAAATATCAATGGTATCCGTGTTGTCTGTACTATAATGTACCCGTAATCACAGACAAAATGGGAAATGCTTTCCTGGTATCATCAATGACTTCAGGTCCGTGGAAGATCACTGATGTGTGAATACACACTTTATAAAGCCAGAGGATACGTGAATTACTGTCTCGGGGCCGTTTCACCCGCGCTCCGTGTGTCGGCGTGATCCTCTGTTCTGGACGCTGCTCATTTCTCTGGAGCGCACAGCATTACGGCCAATTCATACTAGGGATCGACGGATATTGATTTATTTATTTTAGCCGATAACCTGTGAACTTTCAGGCCGATAACTTATGCCGATATTCTGTGCATTTTCATATTTGAAAAAAATAAAAATAAAATTCTGTTAGGGCATTCACCACATGGGAGATTTTCTTAAAAATATTTTAATAGTTTGGACTTTTCAGACGTGGCGATATGTGATGTTTATTTTGTTTATATATTATATATGGAAAATTGGGAAAGGGGGTGATTTATACATAAAAATTATATAATATATATATATATATATATATATATATATATATATATATATATATATATATATATATTTTTTTTTTTTTTAACTTTAATAACCTATTCCCCCTGCGGCTCCTCAGGGGTTAATTGCCGCTGATCGCAGCTTCCTGTCATATAGGCTGGGCACCGCCTCCTGTATTTGTATTAGACGTTAACTTTCATTGGTGGCGCAGTGCGCCCGCCCCCCCACCTCCTCCTGTCTCTCCTCATTGGCAGCGTGGCACGGGGAGGGAGAGAGTGACTCCCTCTCCCCTGTGCTGCTGAGGGAAAATGAGCGCTGATAGCAGCGCGCTTGTGCTCTGTGATAGTGCGCTGGATGCATTATTGGCAAGGTTAGATGGCGATATTCATGATTTTTAAAAGTTATCAGTATCGGCCGATAATATCATTAAAGGGAATCTGTCACTAGCAATTTAGCAAAAATTTTTTTTCATGAATCCATGTTTAATAAAGTACCTTTTTTTCCATCTGTCTTGTTCTTTTCATTGTGAGTCTTGTCATTTCTTCTAAAAATCGATTCTTCTGATATGCAAATGATGCTGTAAGGAGCCCAGAGGGGCGTTTTTCTTCTCCACGGTGCCCAGGAACGCCCCTCTGAAGTGCCGTGCCTGCCTAAATTTTAAAACTAATAACTCCTCCAAGTTCTGCTAAATCGCCTCCCAGAGGCGCGGCTAAGTGCTCAACACCCCCCCCCCCCCATCCTCAGCCCCGCGCTCTGCAGCAAACACCCCGATCCTCCTCTCGCCGGCATCCCAAATCCTGCGCAGGCGCAGTGCCGGCGGTGGCCTGCGCTCTGATAATACGACTGAGGGCAACAGCGAACACGTCGCTGGGATCGGTGCATGCCCAGTGACAATGTTGAAGCTGTTGCCCTCAGTCGTATTATCAGAGCGCAGGCAATCGCCGGCACTGCGCCTGCACAGGATTTGGGATGCCGGCGAGAGGAGGATCGGGGTGTTTGCTGCAGAGCGCGGCACTGAGGATGGGGGGGGGGGGGGGTGTTGAGCACTTAGCCGCGCCTCTGGGAGGCGATTTAGCAGAACTTGGAGGCGTTATTAGTTTTAAAATTTAGGCGGGCACGGCACTTCAGAGGGGCGTTCCTGGGCACCGTGGAGAAGAAAAACGCCCCTCTGGGCTCCTTACAGCGTCATTTGCATATCAGAAGAATCGATTTTTAGAAGAAATGACAAGACTCACAATGAAAAGAACAAGACAGATGGGAAAAAAGGTACTTTATTAAACATGGAATTTTTTTTTAGCTAAATTGCTAGTGACAGATTCCCTTTAAGTCCGATAGTCGGTCGATTCCCTAACTTATACAGCCAAATTAATGGGTCTGCACCCATTCCGCAATGCATTTCAATAGGGCGGCAAAAGATGCAGACAGCACACCGTGGGCTGCCCGCATCCGTTGTTCCGTTCCGCAGGCCTGCAGAAAAAATATAGTATTGATAGAAAACCGCGGCACTCTGAAGAAAGTTTGTAATGATTTCTTATTTATTTCATTATTTTTATTTCATTATTTTAATCCATCCACATAAATAGTCGCTGGCCAACATAGACCTTGTTCACGGCCCGGTACAAATATAGGCAAAAGAAGATGATAATATAAACAGGTACACGATTATGAGGAACAATAAGGTACATGATTAGCAATCCAAACTGAATAACCGGTAATAGAGACATAAGACAGGATGACGGCAGCAGCGATAATAAGGAGGAGAACGTTTGATAATAGTACTGAGGATTAGGATAGTAGAATCACTTCAGGCGATGGGGAAATAGACGTCTGTGAAGTCCAAAGAATAGAACTAGGTGAGTATGGCTGAGATAAGATTGCATCAGGAATGGTGGGACTATAGAGCTCATAAGGATGTTCTGTACAAACAGCACTATTCCATATAGGCATGGCGGCATATAGAAATATATAGGGCAACGGATTATGCAGGTTAGGCTCATGGTGTAAAATCATCAATATCACTGATAATATAGCTATGCTTTCAGTAACCTAAATAAGGGACAAAAGGAGCCAAATCCCTAAAGAGTGGAATAGCAAAAGGTACATTGGTGAGCAGCGGGTCCATACTCCGTTTCTTAGGCATTGTAGATGGCGTGTAAGCGCCATGCCGGTGTTCTGGCAGAATGCTATACCCAGAAGTGACGCGGCCGCGCTGGAGGAGGGTATGTGTGGCACAAGCGCAGATCCACGGGTAAGTAAAAATTTTAGCACCGCAGCGGGAGAAGTGCGCCCACTTAATGCGCATGTGCAAAACCGGCTAGGCCACACTGCGCACATTCTGCTAAGGTATAGTATTTTGGCAGGCCATATTTCTGAAGGGGCAGAGCTGGGCATATTTCTATGGGGGCACAATCCTGGCCTTATTTCTGAAGGGGCACAGCTGGGCATATTAAATATGCCCAGCTGTGCCCCTTCAGAAATATGGCCTGCCAGAATACTATACCTTAGCAGAATGCGCGCAGTGTCCCTCGTCCGGTTTCGTGCATGCGCATTAAGTGGGCACGCTTCTCCTGCTGCAGTGCTATAATTTTTACTTAACAGTGGATCTGCGCTTGCTCAGCGCCACGCACACCCTCCTCCAGCTGATTCCGCTGCGGCTGCACCACTTATGGGTATAGCATTCTGGCAGAACACCGGTATCAAGGTTTATAAAGACGCGGGTGCTCGGCAAGCTGTGACGGGTGTCTGACGTCAGAGGCGGGGCGCATGGGCAGTGAAGCTGTATTGGTCTGTCTTAGATGCTGACTCGGTGTTCAGGCGTCAGTGAGGACGAGCGCATGCGCAGTTGTATGATGAGGGCACTGGCAGGGAGCGCTGTAATAGTGCTACATCAGGGCAGAGAACATATTAATGGGATCGGCAGAATAAAGTGAATCTGTATTGCGCTGATAGTGCATACTTTATGGGAACACATTATGGAAAACATAAGTATAATACCAGACCTATAAATGAAGTAAAACTTGAAATAAAGATCTATATATCAATCTATACCATATGATGTTGGGATTCAGATAGGCTAATGGTGTCTTATTAGTGAGCTAAAATTAGTAAGGATAGGAATAGTAGCTAAGACCCTAATGGCTCTATATGACGGCTGGGATAATTATTTCTGCAGGTATCTTACTATGGTGATGGCGCGATACTACTGTCTGATGGGGATCATCTCGTCTGTGGAGATTTAGTATACATGACCAGGTGGTTTCTTATAACGTAGTGAACTTGTATATACGTACAGAGGGCAATATGGAATATATCGTTCAAGGGGTAAAAATCAAGTCACGCAAAAGATACAGAAATCGGGTAATGCAAAAATCAGTCTCTGTTTAACCCACATGGTGCCAAGTAGGGTTGTTGCGGGTATCGAAATTTCGATACCCAATCAATACTTTTGTCCCGGTATCGATACGATACCGGGATTTCCGTTTTTTCGATACTGGGCTGCGCTTCTGCGCAGCCTAGTATCTCTGAACATGAGCGCGCTGCTATCGGCGCGCTCATGTTCTCTCAGCAGCACGGGGAGAAGGAAGCTGTCCTCCCTCCCCCCTGTGCTGCTGCCGCCAACAATAAGAGAGGGGTGGGCGCACTGCGCCACCAATGAGAAGATAGGGGCGGAGGAGGGGCGGGCGCACTGAGCCACCAATGATAGGACTATTCCCACACAGAGCGGCGCCCAGCGATGTCTCAGCACTCACCATTAGTCCTGGGCGCCGCTCCGTTCGCCCGCAGTGCCCCATTACTGTCTCCTCTCCTGCTCCGCATGCTGCTGATTACTATCGGAGCGATGGGAGGAGACATCAGCCTTACTAGTGGGCGTTCCTTCTCCCTGCGCTGCGTTTGGACAGCGCTACAGCCAGGGAGAAGGAACACCCACTAGTGAAGCTGATGTCTCCTCCCATCGCTCCGATAGTAATCAGCAGCATGTGGAGCAGGAGAGGAGACAGTAATGGGGCACTGCGGGCGAACGGAGCGGCGCCCAGGACTAATGGTGAGTGCTGGAACATCGCTGGGAGCCGCTCTGTGTAGCCTAATAGTGAAAGTCTGGAGTCCCATATAAAGTAGTCAGTCTTTAACACAATACAGGAGGCGGGTGCCGGCAGCAGAATCGCATTGCCGGCACCCTGCCCCTGACAGGGAGCTGCGATCAGCGGCAGTTAACCCCTCAGGTGCAGCACCTAAGGGGTTAACTGCCGCTAATCTGCCAGTACCCACCTCCTGTATAAAGGGGTAATTATCATTGGTGGTGCAGTGTGCCCCCCCTCAACCCCCCATCCCATTAAAATCATTGGTGGCACAGTGCGCCAGCCCCCTCTCAACCCCCCAGTATTAAAATCATTGGTGGCAGTGGGCACAGGGTCCTCTCCCCTCCCCCTCATTGGTGGTGCAGTGGCAGCTTCTGATCGGAGCCCCAGCTGTGTAAGCCTGGGGCTCCGATCGGTTACCATGGCAGCCAGGACGCTACAGAAGCCCTGGCTGCCATGGTAACATCCCTGATGCTGTGTGCACAAAGCACAGAGCAACAGGGACAGTGTGAAGTCCTATTCATCCTGATAGAGCTCTATCAGGGTGAATAGGACAAAAGATGAAAAAGATCCCAGGTTCTAGACCCTAAGGGGGGAAATAGTTATTAAATAAAAAGTGTAAAAAAAAAAAAAAGTAAAAAAAACCCCCACCAAAATATGAAGTATAAATCACCCCCTTTTCCCAATTTCACATATAAAATATATAAATAATAAAGATATTACATATCGCCACGTCAGAAAAGTCCAAACTATTAAAATATAAAAAAAAAAATAGGTGGTGAATGCCGGAACAGAAAAAAAATAATAAAAACTGCGCGATTCGCCATTTTTAAAAATGCGGAATGCACGTGGCTTTTTTGGCTTATTTTTTTCGCGTGGTATCGAATGGTATCGAGTATCGCAATACTTTTTCATGGTATCGAAACCGAATCAAAAATTTGGTATCGCAACAACTCTAGTGCCAAGGTGTTAAGTTCAATGATCCAGTATGCCTCTCGTTTCAAACGTGCGGTCCTATTGCCTCCGCGTCTTGCCGGTGCTACTTCTTCTAGGATTTGGAATTTTAGTTGGTTGACCTGGTGTTTAGCGGAAATAAAGTGGTGTGGAACAGGTAGTTGTGTGTTTTTTTTTTTTTTTTTTTTTTTTTTTTACAACAGCGAAGGTCCGATTTTGTGATGCAGTCCCGCTCACATTGGGTGGTTTCCCCCACGTATGCGAGACCGCACGGGCAGCGTATTAGACGAAGATTGTTTTATACGAATAATTGTGACTTCACTGTCGTTATGTGATTCCTTGTACTAATGCGAATATCCTTCTGTTAATGCAGTCTTGATATGTTGTACATGATCTTAATTGTTCAAAGAATGATATACACTAAAATCCAATAAAACATTTAAAAAAATAAAAAGCATATGAGGATGTGCAGGTGTTAAAAAACAAAAAACAACTTTTGGGTGATAGATTTTGCCTGAATGTGGATGAATGATTCTGTTCCCTCTAATCGCATTCGTGCATTGCGCTCAGATAAGTGCCTGTTTTGATCAGTGCTGGAGTAGACCGTTTCATGGTTTCAGGAGGCCAATGTCGGGCTTGACCATTCTATCCTTAAGGTTTTGTGGTCTTTTGTAACACATTCTAATCGGATTTTGAAATTCCGGAATGTCGGGATATGACTGTTTAAGGATGGACCAGTGCTTGTGTATTATAGATTCTAGGCATAATAGGATGTATTCACAGCGTGCCACCCTATAAGGCTACTTTCACACCTGCGGCAGAGTGATCCGGCAGGCGGTTCGGTCGCCGGAGCTGCCTGCCAGATCTGGCCAAATGTATGCCAACTGATGGTATTTTAAGACTGATCAGGATCCTGATCCGGCTTAGGCTACTTTCACACCTGCGTTCGCTCGGATCCGTTCTGAACGGATCCGCTCATATTAATGCAGACGGTGGCTCCGTTCAGAACGGATCCGTCTGCATTATAACTTAGAAAAATTTTCTAAGTGTGAAAGTAGCCTGAGCGGATCCGTTCAGACTTTACATTGAAAGTCAATGGGGGACGGATCCGCTTGAAGATTGAGCCATATGGTGTCATCTTCAAGCGGATCCGTCCCCATTGACTTACATTGTAAGTCGGAACGGATCCGCTCGCCTCCGCACGGCCAGGCGGACACCCGAACGCTGCTTGCAGCGTTCAGGTGTCCAGCTCACTGAGCGGAGGCTGAGCGCTGGCAGGCGGATGCATTCTCAGTGGATCCGCCTCCACTGAGAATGCATTAGGGCCAGACGGCTGCGTTCAGGGCCGCTCGTGAGCCCCTTCAAACGGAGCTCACGAGCGGACACCTGAACGCAGGTGTGAAAGGAGCCTTACAAATGCATTGCAAGAACGGATCCGCCTGTCCGTTGGTCATACGGACAAAACGGATCTGTTTCGATTTATTTATTTTTCCGGTCTGGACGGATCCGGCATTCCGGTATTTTTGAATGCTGAATCCGGCACTAATACGTTCCTATGTAAAAAAAAAAATAATGGTGGATCCAACATTCCGGCAAGTCCGGCCGGAGATGAAACCGTAGCATGCTGTGGTTTTTATCTTTTGCCTGATCAGTCAAAAAGACTGAACTGAAGACATCCTGATGCATCCTGAATGGATCGCTCTCCATTCAGAATGCACGGGATATGCCTGATCAGTTCTTTTCCGGTATAGAGCCCCTAGGACGGGACTCTATGCCGGAAAAGAAAAACACTATTGTGATAGTAAGGCCTCTTTCACACTTGCGTTGTCCGGATCCGGCGTGTACTCCATTTGCCAGAATTACACGCCGGATCCGGAAAAAACGCAAGTGAACTGAAAGCATTTGAAGACAGATCCGTCTTCAAAATGCTTTCAGTGTTACTATGGCAGCCAGGACGCTATTAAAGTCCTGGTTGCCATAGTAGTAGTGGGGAGCGGTATACTTGGCTCCCGGGACGCTCCAGAATGACGTCAGAGCGCCCCATGCGCATGGATGACAAGTCCATGCGATCACGTCATCCATGCGCGTGGGGCCCCCTGACGTCACTCTAAAGCGCCCCGGGGGCCGCACGGACGGTAAGTATACTGCTCCCCCACTCCCCACTACACTTTACTATGGCTGCCAGGACTTTAGCGTCCCGGCAGCCATGGTAACCATTCAGAAAAAGCTAAACGTCGGATCTGGTAATGCGCCGAAATGACGTTTAGCTTAAGGCCAGATCCGGATTAATGCCTTTCAATGGGCATTAATTCCGGATCCGGCCTTGCGGCAAGTCTTCAGGATTTTTGGACGGAGCAAAAAGCGCCGCATGCTGCGGTATTTTCTCCGGCCAAAAAACGTTCCGGTCCTGAACTGAAGACATCCTGAACGGATTTCTCTCCATTCAGAATGCATAGGGAAAATCCTGATCAGGAATCTTCCGGCATAGAGCCCCGACGACGGAACTCTATGCCGGAAGACAAGAACGCAGGTGTGAAAGAGCCCTAAGATAATGTTAAATTCAGCTGGTGAAAGAGTTTGTGATGAGATGTGAACTATGAGGTTCCTACCTGTGATCGAGTCTGGATGCCAGTGGGTTGTGGATCGATGGGTGCCCCTTCCTCGGTGTATGCATGGTTTCTTCTTCTCGATCGATGGCCTCTCCTGGGGGAAAAACCGCTGTGGATGATAGTTTGTAGATCTGTCACTGCCCGAAGAGCAAGATGCGTAGCCTGGGTAGGGGGTGTAACTGTGTCCTCTTGCAGTATCTTGCCATTGCCATCTGTAGACTGTTCAGTTGGTAATCTTCTTCTATATCACTAATGAATTTGGTACGTTTGGCGTTTTCCAGGTATTTTTTTTGTGTTCTTCCAGTATTGTCTGTCTTGTTCTTTAGATCTGACCAATTCAAAGTGGAACTAGTTGAGAGTAATTGCGTTTCAACGTCAGCAAGTTTCTCTTGATTCTAGGATAGCTTTCGGAAGGAATTCAATGCTAAGGACAATGATGGCCAAAGAACATTTGTTGAGAATGGTCTCAAACTTGTTGCAATATTCAGTATTGGACAGAAATGGAGTAGGTCGGAGATGGACCCGTAGTCCCCTAGGAATCTTTTTCTGTTTGAAGTATTCTGCAAGAGCTGTGCAGTGAAGTTCGGAGGAGATTAACTTCTCCCAGTCCCGTATGTGGAAAGTGTAGGAAGTCGCTTGGTACTGTGACCTCAGACGACTTTTATCTGCTGCGGTGTCATAGATGACATCTGGAGGGTGCTCCGACTCAAATGATCAGAAAAGTTTGAACGGCGCTCCTCTAGGAGACAGGCGGTGCTCAGTGGTAAAGGGGGTAACGGTATTGATAGAAAACCGCGGCACTCTGAAGAAAGATTGTAATGATTTCTTATTTATTTCATTATTTTAATCCATCCACATAAATAGTCGCTGGCCAACGTTTCGGTCCGACATAGACCTTGTTCACGGCCTGGTACAAATATAGACTAAAGAAGATAACAATATAAACAGGTACACGATTATGAGGAACAATAAGGTACATGATTAGCAATCCAAACTTAATAGCCGGTAAGGCTACTTTCACACTTGCGCTTGATCGGATCCGTTCTGAACGGATCCGATCATATTAATGCAGACGGAGGCTCCGTTCAGTACGGATCCGTCTGCATTAATAACTTAGACATTTTTCTAATCACGAGAGTAGCCTGAGCGGATCCGTTCAGACTTTCAATGTAAAGTCAATGGGGGGACGGATCCGCTTGAAGATTGAGCCATATGGTGTCATCTTCAAGCGGATCCGTTCCCATTGACTTACATTGACACCGGAAATACAGATCCGGCATTTCAATGCATTTGTAAGACGGATCAGGATCCTGATCAGTCTCATAAATGCCATCAGTTGTCAGACGTTTTGCCGGATCACTCTGCCGCAAGTGTGAAAGTAGCCAAGGAAACTGAGGTATGGACCCGCTGCTCACCAATGTACCTTTTGCTATTCCACTCTTTAGGGATTTGGCTCCTTTTGTCCCTTATTTAGGTTACTGAAAGCATAGCTATATTATCAGTGATATTGATGATTTTACACCATGAGCCTAACCTGCATAATCCGTTGCCCTATATATTTCTATATGCCGCCATGCCTATATGGAATAGTGCTGTTTGTACAGAACATCCTTATGAGCTCTATAGTCCCACCATTCCTGATGCAATCTTATCTCAGCCATACTCACCTAGTTCTATTCTTTGGACTTCACAGACGTCTATTTCCCCATCGCCTGAAGTGATTCTACTATCCTAATCCTCAGTACTATTATCAAACGTTGCCCTCCTTATTATCGCTGCTGCCGTCATCCTGTCTTATGTCTCTATTACCGGTTATTCAGTTTGGATTGCTAATCATGTACCTTATTGTTCCTCATAATCGTGTACCTGTTTATATTGTTATCTTCTTTTAGCCTATATTTGTACCAGGGCCGTGAACAAGGTCTATGTTGGACCGAAACGTTGGCCAGCGACTATTTATGCGGATGGATTAAAATAATGAAATAAATAAGAAATCATTACAAACTTTCTTCAGAGTGCCGCGGTTTTCTATCAATACCGTTACCCCCTTTACCACTGAGCACCGCCTGTCTCCTAGAGGAGCGCCGTTCAATTCTCTTGTGCAAAAAAAATAATAGAACCTGTCCTATACTTGTCTGCAATTGCGGACAAGAATAGGCATTTTCTATGATGGTGCCGGCCATGTGCGGTCTGCACGAGCCCTTCTACATATTTATAATGCTGTGTGTCACTATGATTCTGCAGGAAAAAGGTCACGAAGAGGCACATAGAATTATAAATCAGTACAATGCTGTGCGCTCCTGAGGAAAGAGCAGTGTCTAGACCGGAGGATCACGCTCACAAACAGGTATTGCTGCATATATAACCCCGAATCCTCCCCCCTCACCCAAAAAAAAAAAAAAAAAAACAGGAATCAAATAGTCGGTTTTTTTTTTTTTTTTTTTTTTTTGCACAGTCTTCATTGTGAACTGTGAAATCTTCAGTGGAGATGAGCACAATAAATTGACACGCTGCAGATTTCAGATCTGCCCTGCAGGTAAATTTACACTGTATTCCCCCCCCCCCCCCCCCCCCCAAGTCTGTGGAAGAGGTTTGCTGACGCTGTCGGATCTCCCACAGTGGAATAGCATGCTGTAAATCTGTATGAGATTTTAAAATATCCACCTGCTGCAGAAAGTTTCCACAGCAAGCCTGCTCGTAAGGGTATTTTCACACTTGCGTTTTTCTTTTCCAGAATACAGTTCCATCCTAGAGGCTCTATACCGGAAAATAACTAATCGGTTTTATCCTAATGCATTGTGAATGGACAGCGATCCGTTCAGGATGCATCAGGACGTCTTCAGTTCAGTCTTTTTGACTGTTCAGGACGGAGATAATACCGCAGCATGCTACAGTTTTATCTCCAGCCAAAAGTCTAAAACGTGCACAGACCGAAAAAAAAAGGGAAAATAAATAAATGCCAGATCTGTTTTCCATAGAAACCTAGAATGTGTCGGCAGATAAGGAACCATTTGGCCCATCTAGTCTGCCCAATATACTGGATACTATGGATAGCCCCTGGCCCTATCTTATATGGAGGATGGCCTTATGCCTATCCCATGCATGCTTAAATTCCTCCACTGTATTTGCAGCTACCACTTCTGCAGGAAGGCTATCCCATGCGTCCACTACTCTCTCAGTAAAGGAATACTTCCTGATATTACTTTTAAACCTTTACCCCTCTAATTTAAAGGATAACTGTCACACTTAGACCCTAATTTCAATTTTCATATATGTAGTTACTAATAACATGATATTCCAGAATCAGATACTATTAGACGGACTTACCCCATATTTAATAAGATTCAGCCCTTAGCAACCAGTCTGCATAAAACTGCAATCTCACTATTCAGTTAAGATGGCCGCCACTGCCCTCACCCTGAGGCTAATCCCGCCTGCCCTCACTAGCCAGTAACAATAGCCCCCCGAAAGTGTCAGGAACCAGAGCCCTCCCCCCTAAAGGGTTAATCTCCTGCAGCACAAAGGGGTCCTCTTACCACATGTTGCTTTCATTTATACACTGAGCAGACGGCAGATCTCCCTTCCTTGGTCTGCGCTGCTCCGACTCTGCTTCTCCAGCTCTGCTGAGTGAGGGAGCGTCTGCCAAGCGCAGGGACAGGGAGAAGTGCACACAGCCCAGGGACTGTTATCAGCTGCTGGGAGGACCTGGCTCTAATCATTTACTTACAGTCAGGGTGGATTTGATTTAAATCAAACTGATTTAAATCAGTTTTTTACATAAAGATTCATATTTGGACAATTTTTCTGTTGTACTTGGGAAGGAGAAAAATGTGTTTCTTTGGTCATCTTCATCACAGCACATCTCATGATGTTGCCTCATTCGGGCCACCAGGCCTTGCATTTCTTTGTTGCAGTGTTTGCATTTTGCACGCATGCCTGCCTTACCGATAGGTAAAGGAACTTCATTAAAATATTGCCAAACTGGGTCTCTTTTACGGCCTGCTGCCATTATAGTTTTTTTTTTCCTCCAAGGAAAGAATGTGATAAACCTCAGGTCATACACACAAAACGATCCAAAGACTTGTCTGTCTGTGGCTGTGCAGTACTGTGCTCAGAAAGTTTCACTTTCAGTTTGTAGTACTCCTTGTCTGCTTGCCTTTTCCTCCTTACACTTAGTTTCACTTTCTTCTTGTGCAAATCTATTCCACTCCAAACAATCAGAAAAATATTGTTTATATTCTATTCACTGAACTTTAAACTTAGCGCTGAAGGGGTTGATTCTGTATTTATAGGTTTTGTAGAAGTTAGGATTAAGATCTTTTTCTCAACTCTTTTCATGTTAAGTTTTGAGAACTCCAAAATTAAACCAAGCATCTGTGATAATATCTTGTAGGCAGAGAAACTACCCAGTAATCTTACAAAAACCTCTGGAAGAGCAGGACATTGTGAATGGATTAATGGAATTTAACAAAAAATTAAATTTATTCTACATAATTAAAAAAGTAATCCTTTATTTCATAATGAAATAAAATTTGGATGGTAATAATATATTTTCCTCAAAAAGCATTTTATATTAAAAAATCAGATTTAAATTTTTTTTTTTTTTTTTTTTTTTTTATCCACTCTGCTTACAGTCCCTGGC
This sequence comes from Bufo gargarizans, assembly GCF_014858855.1. Lineage (NCBI taxonomy): Eukaryota > Metazoa > Chordata > Amphibia > Anura > Bufonidae > Bufo > Bufo gargarizans. The sequence continues at coordinate 3,900,537 of NC_058087.1, read as the reverse complement.
TGCCAGTAATCTGACCTTGCAGGCTGCGTGCTTCTGCGTCCTCCATCCTTCAACACATAGACGGACCTGCATAGCAACCTGATTTTAAGCAGAGGTAAAAGTAGGCAGTACAGGGAACAAAACTGTGGAATTAAGGGGTAATTGAGTACACAGTGAAAAGTTGAAATAGGGCCACCAAGGAGATATTAATCACCACAATCTAATACTCCAAAAAAAAAAATGAGTTAGTTTTAAAGTATATGTCCTCTTGTAGCAGTTTTTCTTCTTTTAAATCTTCTCTCCTCTTTTACCTTGTTGATTCCCTTTATGTATTTAGCAGTCTCTCTCATCTCCCCTCTGTCTCGTCTTTCTTCCAAGCTCTACATGTTAAGGTCCTGTAATCTTTCCTGGTAAGTTTTATCCTGCAATCCATGTACCAGTTTAGTAGCTCTTCTCTGAACTCTCTCCAAAGTATCCGTATCCTTCTGGGGATATGGTCTCCAGTACTGCACACAATACTCCAGATGAGGTCTCACTAGTGCTCTGTAGAGCGGCATGAGCACCTCCCCTCTTTCTACTAGTAATGCCTCTCCCTATACACCCCAGCATTCTGCTAGCATCTCCTGCTGCTCTATGGCATGGTCTGCCTACCTTTAAGTCTTCTAAAATAATGACCCCTAAATCCCTTTCCTCAGATACTGAGGTTAGGACTGTATCACTGATTGTATATTCTGCTCTTGGGTTTTTACGCCCCAGGTGCATTATCTTGCACTTATCAACATAAAATTTTAGTTGCCAGATTTTTGACCATTCCTTTAGTTTTCCTAAATCCTTTTCCATTTGGTGTATCCCTCCAGGAACATCAACCCTGTTACAAATCTTTGTGTCATCAGCAAAAAGACACACCTTACCATCGAGACCTTCTGCAATGTCGCTGATAAAGATATTAAACAATATGGGTCCCAGAACAGATCTCTGAGGTCCCCCACCGGTAACAAGACCATGGTCTGAATATACTCCATTGACTACAACCCTCTGTTGCCTGTCCCTCAGCCACTGCCTAATCCATTCAACAATATGGGAGTCCAAGCCCAAAGACTGCACTTTATTGATAAGCCTTCTATGTGGGACAGTATCAAAAGCCTTACTAAAGTCTTTCCAGATGACACCGGAAAGACGGATCCAGCATTTCAATGCATCTGTAAGACGGATCAGTATCCTGATCAGTCTTACAAATGCCATCGGTTGGCATACGTTTTGACGGATCTGGCAGGCAGTTTCCGGCGATGGAACTGCCTGCCGGATTCCTCTGCTGCAAGTGTGAAAGTAGCCTAACTTGTTGATTTTAGGTTTGTTCGCCTTTGCCGACTTGCTGCAGATTTCACCCTGTGAGTTGCAGCTTTTTCCACAGCAAAATCTGCACCATCTGCGGACTTCTAGTGTGCTCTCTACTTATTTTCTGCTGCAGTGGACCCGCCACACGTGGCTGTACCCTTACTGCAACTTCCCATTTGTGAAAGAAGCCATTCCAGATACAAAAGTGGAACTTGGAAAAGGCTTTGCATGTGATTCCCTAATATCATACAGTTGACTCCGGGTGCTACAGATCGTATCTGGTATAAATTGAGCATGCGCAGGTCCTGGGAGGGATTTCAGCAGCTCGCAGACAGATTACCGTTTAACATGATATTACATCTGCAGCCATATAGTGAGTCCACGGGTCACCATGTTCTCTGTATTACAGATACGTACAATACAAATCGGTAATATGTGCTGAGCCCGGCGTGAATAGGGATCTCTGGGTTCTGCATAATGCTTCATTTACCTACTGTACCGGGTTAATGCACCTTCTCCTAACGGCGGATTGTGGCTGGAATGGTGCATTGAGGTAAAGCCAGAAGTGGATTCCGCAGGATGGAGATGTAAAAGTCTGTTCTTTATATTTCCTGACTGGCTTTGGCTAAAAACGCTGCATGTGTGATTCCAGCCTCGTGACGCTTTTTACGATTGTCCCCTTATGCCCATGACTGTATTGGTTCTGTGGTCTGCTCCGCATCTTATCCGTGTTTTTTGCAGATCTGATGTGGGCCTATTCATTCCAATGGGGTCACCAAAAAATGCTGACCGTACAGTGTGCTATCCCCATCCGTATGTCCGTTCCACAGCCCTACAAAAAATATAGAACATGTTCTATGGTTCTGGAAGAAAAAAAAAATTGATGTGACGCGGACGTCATCTGTATTTATTTTTTGCAGATCTGTGTACTGCAGACCGCAAAATACAAATTGTCATGTAAATGAATTCTATTGTGGAACGTACATATGGATGCGGAAAGCACATGGCTGATCTGTGTGATTTCCGCATCCGTTTTGCAAAAATGATACAACATGTCCTATACTTGGCCGCAAAATGTAGACCATGGACCCATTGCGAAAATATATTGATGCAACACGGACGCTATCAGTTATTTGTGACCTGCAAAATCCATACGGTCGTGTGCATGAGGCTTTAGGACGCAGTCACACATTGCAGAATCTGTTGCATAAATTGCTGCGGCTGGAAATCGGTTCCAGACATCTGAATGGGGCTTGCAGAAATGCATGTGCTTTCTGCCAAAACTGCGCCATTCAGATGGATGGAACTGAGGTTTGGTTACGAAATTTTACATTTGAATCCTCCCTTACTCTAGTCCAGTGTTTCCCAACCAGTGTGCCTCCAGCTGTTGCAAAACTACAACTCCCAGCATGCCCGGACAGCCTTTGGCTGTGCGGCTATGCTGGGAGGTATAGTTTTGCAACAGCTGGAGGCACACTGGTTGGGAAACACTGCTCTAGTCATACAAACTGGAAGACTGTGTGTAGTCTCTAGGTAGTATAGAGGATTGGTCGTCTCTAAGTATTGTCAGGGAGATCGGCGTACCAGCGGATTACTCCTCACTTAATAGTCGGTGACTGTCCTTTTTTACCTGGTTTTCAGCAGAAAGTGAAATCACGTTTTACAGGTGGTTACCGGGTGCGTTCGTCCACGGCGTCTGTCGGTATCTGGTCACTTTGAATACATCCGAGGTCGGGCAGGGACATGCAGTGTTATAAATCATTATAATGGCGCAGTGTCCGTAACTGAAAATCGCGCAGCCACGTGGAACATACCTCCCTCAGTGGACACACTCGTCTGAAATTAGTCTCAGGCTACATTCACGCTGACCGTGCCGGGTTTTGCTGTCTGCAGATTGCAGGATCTGCACAACACTGATGCCGCCCATGTGCGTTCCGCAATTTACTGAACCGGCGGACCGTTTTAAGTATCATTTCATAAATTATGATGACAGATCCTCCTTATAGGGTGTCGTATACGCAGCAGTGTGCATGGTGGACTTGTCGTTCCATTTGTGGGGGGCACGTGACCCCCGCTGTTATGAAGACCCCTATAAAGCTTCGAGTCTACTTCACATGGTATACGTCCACAATCGGCTGCACCTTTTAGTCCATGTTTGTGACCTTCAGAAAAAGCATGGTGTAATAAATTACCAGCCAAGTGGTTTAACGAATCCGAGGTGCACTTTCACTCCGTTTTTGACCTGCTGTGAACATTTTGACATCTTCAGTATGTCATTTCTTGCTGCAGATTTTTAGTGTGGATTTCACTCTTTGCAATGCAGAGATTGGGGCAAAATCTGCAAGTAACACGTGTGGATTTGTCTCGGAAAAGCTGAGAAATTCGCACTGAAATTCTGTTGGTAAATCTGCATCGGTGCGCACACGAGTGCATGTGAACGCACACAAGATCCGTTGCAGATTTATGTGCATTTCTCCATCAAAAATTCACAATTTCTAATTGCAGATTTCATGCAGTTTTGCTGGAGATTTCGCCCTTCATTAGAAAAGGGTAAAATCCGCTGCTAAAACGGCAAAAATAATTGACATGCTGCAGATCTGGAAATCCACACAGCAGGTCAGTTTAGGTTTAGGCATAGAAAAAAAATCCACAAAGTACATGAGGTTAGTGTAATGCTGGTGCTGCTCTACACTGCAGAAACCGCATGTATTCTGCAAGGTGCCGGCGTCCTGAGCGGCTGAAAATGAATCCCTGCCAGATGTTAGCAGTGTGAACGCTCTGAGTAAATTCACTGCGGTTTTTGATGCTTTTTTGCAACCTAATAAGAAAAAATAAAAATTCACAATATTACATGGGCTTTTGCTGCAGAGGATAACATCTGCCATATAGGGCTACAGCAAACGATTATTTTAGTAATAGAGTATTCTTCTACCCATTATTTTTACGATTTAATAGAGTACTAGAATAAGAAAAAATGAATTAATAGACTGTTTTCCTTTTATAAAAACTCATCAGACCCCCTGCCATCAGTCCCCCCACCCCAGTGCCTTCAGCGCACTTCGCTCGACGATGCCATTACCTGTAGTCCGCACGGGCGCAGACTACAGTGTGTAGTGCGCACGCGCCGGATTTTAAACGGGCTCAGGGCTTACGTCAGCACGCCGGCTCTTGAATATATTATAATAGAGGCGGCGCTGGACTCAGGAAGGCAGCGCTGGGCACCGGACCAAGGGGCGCTTCTGGGCACCAAGTTAGGAAAGGACATCCCCTCGGGCACCTTATGTAAGGGTACTTTCACACTTGCGTATTTCTTTTCCGGCATAGAGTTCCGTCCTAGGGGCTCTATACCGGAAAAAAACTGATCAGTTTTATCCCCATGCATTCTGAATGGAGAGTAATCCGTTCAGTTTGCATCAGGATGTCTTCAGTTCAGTCGTTTTGACTGATCAGGCAAAAGAGAAAACCGCAGCATGCTACGGTTTTCTCTCCGGCCCAAAAAACTGAATACATGCCTGAACGCCGGATCCGGCATTTTTTCCCATAGGAATGTATTAGCGCCGCATCCGGCATTCAGAATGCCGGATCCGTCGTTCCGGCATGCGCATATCGGCAAAAATGTGAAAAAATGTACAAGACGGATCCGTCTGTCCCCATGACAAGCGGAGAGACGGATCCGTCCTTGCAATGCATTTGTGAGACGGATCCGCATCCGGATCCGTCTCTCAAATGCTTTCAGTCAGCGGCAGATCGGCGGATCCGGCGGCCAGTTCCGACGACGGAACTGCCCGCCGGATCACACTGCCGCAAGTGTGAAAGTAGCCTAAGTCATTAGCACATCACTAAGATTTTATAAAGAAATAAATCAAGACTATTAGTTAATAAGGACATCATTTAATACAGCTCAGGGAGACCTACAAGTAGCTATGTTTTACTGTAGGGGGTAAAATGTGGCGACAGAATCCCTTTAAGTAATAGCAAGCTCTTCACTCACACTCTGTGCTCACATGGCACAAACAAATCTTCGATTCGAGGATTTTTTTGTGTCGATTTCATTTGAGTAATTGTTTCAGCCCAACTGCCATATAAATTGCTAAACTGCAAATTTCAAATCGGCAGTACCGCAGCATAGATAGATAGATAGATAGATAGATAGATAGAGATCCCTCATCCTCACACTGTGAAGGAAATCGCTCCATGTAAATGCGCGGTCTCCTTCATTTAACGAGCAGCCGACTGTCGGGAATGAACACTTCCTCCTCAACAATCGGCTGTTACATCGTGCGGTGTAAACCCACCTTAAGGCGTGACGGATTAGGTCCAGATGCGTTCAGTGAAACTCGCACTGTTTTGCAGGCAAGTTCAATCAGTTTTGTCTGCGATTGCGTTTGTTTTTTTTCCGCGCGGGTGCAATGCGTTTTGATGGGTTTTTCACGCACGCGATAAAAAACTGAAGGTTTACAAACAACTTCTCTTAGCAACAATCAGTGAAAAACGCATCACACCTGCACTTTCTTGCGGATGCAATGCGTTTTTCACGCAGCCCTATTCACTTCTATGGGGCCAGAATATAGAACATGCTGCAATTTTTACACAACGCAGAACTGATGCGTGAAAAACAACGCTCATGTACACGGATCCATTGAAATGAATGGGTCCGGATTCAGTGCGGCTGCTATGCGTTCACGTCACGCATTGCACCCACGTGGAAAACTCGCTCGTGTGAAAGGGGCCTAACTGTACATAATCACTTATTTAAACCACATTCTTTCAGTGAGATGAGAACTGAGCTGTAAGGCCCCTTTCACACCAGCGTTTTTGCTGGATCCGGCAGGGCTCAGCAAAAAACGCTTCCATTACTGATAATACAACTATCTACATCGTTCTGAACGGATCCAATTGTATTCTCTTTAATATACCCAAGACGGATCAGTCATGAAATCTATTGAAAGTTAATGGGGGACGGATCCATTTTCTATTGTCAGAGAAAACTGATCCCTCCCCATTGACTTGCATTGTGGGTCATGCCGTCTTGCTCCGCATCCCATGACTGAAAGCAAACCGGTTGACAGATCTCAATACCGGAAAAAATTAACGCTGGTGTGAAAGTAGCCTCATGAGTGTTTGTTTATAAAGGGCCCTTTACACAGGCCAAGAATCGCATAGATCATCACTAACTAGTGTTCATTGTAGCGCTTGTTACCGATGACCTGGCGGTGTAAATTTACCGCCGATGAGTGAGTAAAACCCTCATTCATCAGGTAATTGGATGGTTTGTGCGAACACAAAAAAAATCCTTGTTTCCTGACAGCAGATTGTGCCTGTAAACATGATCTCCTCCTGGGAAACCTGGGGAAGAGCGATGGCATCAGCCATCACTGCTCCCCATACTCTGGAGGAGATGGCTACATGTAAATGCAGCGGTCTCCTCCACCAGCTGAGCAGCAGATTGATGGGAAGGAACGCTTCTTTCTCATCAATATGCTTTAATATCGTCCTATGTAAAGGGACCTTAAATCAGTTGAGCTGCCTGACAGAACACAGTGCCTGCTTCTAGAGAATCTCAAGGTTGTACAGAGAAAGGGACTAAAATGTTTAATAAAGACCAATTGAAAACATGATTTTTAGCTCAAAGCGAGTAAGCAGTAATACAAAAATGACACCAGAGATGTACATAGTCCTTAAGAGAGTGTTTATACCTTATTTACAGGCTTAGTAAATCTGCCTGTATGTGTGGCAGCAGTCTGAGGAATCTTCCTTCATGAAGTTTTCTTTGGGCTTTCCAATGTCCATCTTCTGCATTTCCGAGGCTTTCTCATCAAAAAAGCATTTTCAGACGTTTTCTCTGAAGCATTGTGCGTAACCCGCGAGTCACTTTGACCCAGGACATGATAAACCCGCAGATATCAGGCAGGTAAAGTAATGGTTATTATGAAGAGAGGAAAATTGCATTTAAAGAAAATATCTCAGAAATGAAGCTTCATGTCGGTTATGGCCAAAGCATCAGAAGATTTTTTATTTTTTTTTTTTTTTATTTTTTTCTCTGCTTATATAAACTGCTGCACAGTTTTGCATCTTTTTATGATTCATGCACATGGTCACATTACAGATTAGTGAAGTACAGATCCATAGTAGAGTGCTCCCATGACCACGCTACGGATTAGTGACTTATGGATCCATAGAGTGCCCTTTTAGGCTTCGTGCACGTGGCCACGCTACGGATTAGTGACTTATGGATCCAGTAGTGCTCTCGTTGACTGCTGTGGGCCCATACTGCATGTCTGTGCCTTCACCATGTTCTACATGGTTGCACAGGGAGTAATGTTCCATCTCGTGCCATATTATAGGGGTATTCTCCCCCAGGATTTTGCTGAAAACCACAACTATTTCCACTGCAAAATCCTCTGTGGTCGGTGGATTTCACCCTTAGAATTTGAAGCCATGAAAGTGTGGGACATGTGGATTTGAAAATTTGCAGCATGTCGTTTTGCACCGCATGTCGGTGGGTTGTTGAAAAACCACATCTACCACTTTTGGACACCCTAAGGCCAGGTTCACACATCACTGCGTAGCTGCGAATTTGCAGTCTCAGATTTTTGTGCGGCAAATCCGCCGTGTTGTACTGCACCAGCAAAGTGGATGAGAATGTCAGATTTTTCATCCACACTTTGCAATGAATAGGGTGAAGCCCGCTGGGTTTTCTGCGGCTAAAAATGCATGGTAATACAAGCAGTTTTGTTAGTTTCAAGACAGTAAAACCTGCCGCATTTTCACTTGTGAACCCAGCCGAAAAGTGCCTGGTGTTGGACAGGGCTGTGTAGTGTCCTTCCACGCTGTGACACAGACTGCAGATAATCTTGCTGTTTTTGCAGTCTGCAAATTCTGGATCTGCAAAAAAAGTAGACTGGCTGGTCCCCTATAGAAGTGTCCTAACCTGGTCCATTTTGCAGAAAATAATAGGATCTGTTATATATTTTTGCGGATCCGGACATACGGATCTGGACAGTATACGGGACCTGCAAAAAATGCTGCTTGGATGTGGGCCAAAAAACATTCCTGTGCATGAGTTCTTTATGAAGGGAGCGGGCCTCCAGTAATAACGGATCTATTGCTGCTAGGTTATGGGGTGTTCCTGATAGGTCGGGTCCCGCATATGATCCGCTGATTAAAATTTTCATGGGGTGGGTTTAAGGGCTCAGGCACACAACCGTTGGATGTTTTGTGCTTCATTCAACACTGATATCTGCTGTGCATTCCATATTTTCCCTAATAGAACAGTCTTTTCCTTGTCCGTAATGCGGACAATAATAGGATATGTTCTGTTTTTTTGCAGAACAGCCATGCAGACATACGAAAACAGAATGCACATGGAGTCATTAGATATTTTTTTATTTTTATTTATTTTTTTTATTTTTTAATTTTTGCGGCCCCATTGAAGTGAATGTTTCCGTATATGGGCCACAACAAAAAATGAAACGGACAGGGATAATTTGTATACATTTTTATTTATTTTTTTCTTCCTTGCATTGTTATTTGGGTTAAGCGGTGTTTGGTGCATTTTATTTTTATAGATAGATAGAGATAGAGATATATATTTATTTATTATAATTTTATTTATTTTTTCCCTCAAATTACAGCATGCTGTTGGTCTAGCGTTTTCTTGTTGTAGAGGTGCCATTTAAAAAAAATAAAATAAAAAATGAAAAACACATTGAAACTTGCATTTTTCATGCAGGGGCTAAAAACCAGTAGATTTCTATTAGCGCTTGGTCAGGGAGCTTTTGATGGCGTATACGGTAGGGCTGTGGAGTTGTAATCAAAGCTAGTTTTGGATGGAGCCAGAATCTGAGTCCAATGTACCAACTCTGACTGCAGAATAAAATATTATAAATTTTACGTAATTTAGTAAATTTCATATAAATATAAAAATGTTACTCATACTTATTATTTATCTTCTATCAGTCTAAGGCCTCATGCACACGACCGTTGTGTGCATCCGTGGCCGTTGTGCCGTTTTCCGTTTTTTTTCGCGGACCCATTGACTTTCAATGGGTCCGTGGAAAAATCGGAAAATGCACCGTTTGGCAGCCGCATCCGTGATCCGTGTTTCCTGGCCGTGAAAAAAATATGACCTGTCCTATTTTTTTCACGGCCAACGGTTCACGGACCCATTCAAGTCAATGGGTCCGTGAAAAATCACGGATGCACACAAGATTGTGATCAGTGTCCGTGATCCGTGTCCGTTTTTTCCTATCATTTCAATGGCAAACTTGACTTAGATTTTTTTTTCATTTTTCATGTCCGTGGATCCTCCAAAAAACAAGGAAGACCCACGGACGAAAAAACGGTCACGGACCTACGGACCCCATTTTTGCGGACCTTAAAAAAAAACGGTCGTGTGCATGAGGCCTAAGGCCCTTATTTATGAAAATGATTTGATAAGCAGGGTGTTCTAGTGATGATAGACAATCAGTTCTCACCTCTCCTATGTTCTCTCCTGTCCTTTAGACCTCATGCAAAAACGGATGACGTCTGTGTGCGTTCCGTTTGCAGAACAGCTGGCTTCTAATAGAGCAGTACTATCCTTGTCTGTAATGCAGACAATAATATAACCTGATGTAGTAATTTTTTTAAATTTTTTTTTTTTGCGGACCAATTGAAATGAATGGTTCCGTATACGGTTCGCAAAAAAACCCAGAACGGACACTGAATGAAAATGCGTTTGTGTGCATGAGGCCTTATACTATATATAATCAGTGATAAGCAGGATGTTCTAGTGGTGATAGACAATCAGTTCTCATCTCTCCTGTCCATTATACTGGGTATTTTTGTGCTGCTCCAAGGCCCCTGAGTTACAATGCCTGAAACTCTGCTGCACATGCGCAGTAGTAGGTGTATGCGGCAGATTATTGTGATTTCACGCCAGAATTCTGGCTTCACAAATCGCAAAAAAAAAAAGGGTTTTACAACCTGGTATTTGCTTATGCAAAAATATTTGCATTTCAAACCACTCCAGTTTTGGTAATCTCGCTCCAGGAGGAGGGTGGAGTAGGAAAACTGGAGGAGCTTTTCTAGAGAAAAGTGTTAGATTTAAGGCCGCTTTCAGACAAGCAAGTGTCCCGCTGTGGGCTCAGCTTCCAGCACTGCCGGGGTCGCATTGCATCATAAATCAATATATTGCTATGTAACCCTTACAGTTCTGGAATATATTGTATAACAGTGACATAATGCTGTGCAGCCCAGGAATAAGTAACTTTTCACGGGAGCCCGCAGCCTGCCTCTTCTATGGAAAGAGTCATATATTTGCCTGCTCCCCTATGATCTGATCCTGCATGCGGATTCTTTCCATAGCGGAGGCTGCGGTCGCCTGTAAAAAGCGATTTTATTCCCAGGCGACCCTTTCATGACAGCCCTGAATATAGCGGCTGCACTACAGGTTTCTTTTATTTCCACTTAGACTTGCACAGGATTCTCTGCATTTCCAGGACATTCATAGATTTCTTACAATAAGGCTCCATTCACACGTCCGCACTTTATTATGCAGAACGGGTGCGGACATTCATTTTCAAATGGGACGGAAAAGATGCGGACAGCACACAGTCTGCTCTCCGCATTTCCGGTCCGCGGCTCTGCGAACAAATAGAACATGTCCACAGCTGCGGACAAGAATAGGCATTTCTATTGGGGTGCCGGCCAGGTGTATTGCCGATCCGCAAAACACTGTGGACGTGTGGATAGACCCTTAAGTGTATAACGGTTATTAAATTAATTGTACGTTGCATATTTACTTACAGGAACTTGGAGAATTTTAGGAATTTCAGAAATTGCATTCCAATAAATATAGTTTAAGTTCTATTAGTAGAAATGAAAGGCCCAATGTCAGCATTTTACTGCAGTTAATGATTGGCCATTGATGGAGTTGGCGTGTGATAAAATGTAGAACTTTTCGTCCCCTGTCCCCAGGAATCCCTTGTGAGTTACGGTATCCCCAGATATACATGGTATGTGTGTATAGATCCGTATTGGATAGTCTTCTGCACTTTCCAGTTGGCCACAGCAAAAATGCATGCACTGTGTGGTATCCCCTTTTAACATGGCAGCCCATGTATGTGACATATGTTGTGGAGGGATTGGTAGGTTATTCCAGGTTATACGCAGCACATAAAGGGAAGCGCATGTGACCAGGAAATCAACTAAAGGGGTTATCCCATGTAGGGCTGAAACTATTACTTGATTGAATCGAGTAATTAGACACAAAAAAATCCATTTTTTTGCATCGAGGATTTGTTTGTGTCATGTGACCACGGAGCGCGAGTGAAGCACACTCCATTGTCACCTGCACCGCGGGGGGGAATGAGTTTTTATTAAGAGAAATGTTCTTTTAGTTCGTTTTTTGTTATTAGATTACTCGATAAAAAATGGTCGATAGCTGCAGCCCTAATCCCATGATAATGTGTTAAAAAAAAATAAAAAAAAATTCAGACATCATATAGTACAGGGATCAGCAACCTATGGCAAATTAAAATGGTGTCGCCAATGCAACTTAGAGTTTACAAATGGCGACAAGACTTTTTAGTCTTGTCGCCATTTGCGACTAGACCCGCTGCCGCAGCTCTGCAGTTGAATACAGCGGCGGGGCACAGGAGCTGATGGTTCTCTGCCCCGCCACCGATGTTCTTCTCAGCAGCGCAGTGGAGAAGGAGTCTCTCCCTCCCCCTGTGCTGCTGCCGACGCCAATAAGAGAGACAGGAGGGGAGGGGCTGTGGCCACTGCGCCACCAATGAAGATAACTGACCTGTTTGATTCCGGCACCCGCCTCCTGTATTTGTATTAACAGGTCAGTTATCTTCATTGGTGGCGCAGTGCGCCCCCTCCCAACACCCTAGTATAATAAACATTGGTGGCGCAGTGCCAATGAGGGTTTAAAAATTAACTCTCCTCCTCCAATTCATCGCGTAGCTGCCGGTCTACTTTTCTTTCTTCAGGACCTGTCAAAGGACCTGTGTTGAGATCATTGAGCTCATCACATGGTCCATTACCATGGTGATGTGTCATGTGATGTACCATGTGATGAGCACAGTGATGTCACCACAGGTCCTGAAGAAAGAACCGGAGACCGGCAGCTACACTATCAATTGGAGGAGGTGAGTTCATTTTTTTTTTTTTTTTTTTTTTTTTTTAACCCTCAATTGACCTTCTACTAAGCATTCTGTATTAAAGAATGCTATTATTTTCCCTTGTAACCATGTTATAAGGGAAAATAATAATGATTGGGTCCCCCATCCCGATCGTCACCTAGCAACCATGCGTGAAAATCGCACCGCATCCGCACTTGCTTGCGGATGCTTGCGATTTTCACGCAGCCCCATTAACTTCTATGGGGCCTACGTTGCGTGAAAAACGCACAACAGACCATGCTGCGATTTTCACGTAACGCACAAATGATGCGTGAAAATCACCGCTCATGTGCACAGCCCCGTAGAAGTAAATGGGTCTGGATTCAGTGCGGGTGCAATACAGTTACCTCATGCATTGCACCCGTGCGCAAATCTTGCCTGTGTGAAAGGGGCCTAAGGGTGAATAGGACAAGGGTTCCAGCCCCTAAGGGGGCTAATAGTAAGTAAAACAAAAAAAAAACACTAAGGCTACTTTCACACTTGCGGCAGTGTGATCCGTCGTCGGTTGTGACTGAAAGCATTTGTGAGACGCATCCGGATGCGGATCCGTCTCACAAATGCATTGCAAGAACGAATCCATCTCTCCGCTTGTCATGCAGACAGACGGATCCGTCTTGTATCTTTTTACACATTTTTACCGGTCTGCGGAAGGACGGATCTGGCATTCCGGTATTTTGAATGCCGGATCTGGCACGAATACATTCCTATGGGGGAAAAATACCGGATCCGGCATTCGGGCAAATCTTCAGTATTTTTCGCCAGAGATAAAACCGTAGCATGCTGCAGTTTGATCTCTGTCCTGATCAGTCAAAATGACTGAACTGAAGACGTCCTGAACAGATCGCTCTCCATTCAGAATGCATGGGGATAAAACTGATCAGTTCTTTTCCGGTATAGAGCCGCTGTGACGGAACTCTATGCCGGAAATGAAAAACGCTAGTGTGTTAATTTTAAATTCCCCCCCCCCCTTCCCAATTTTACATATAAAATATATAAACAATAAATAAATAAACATATTACATAGCGCTGCGTCAGAAAAGTCCAAACAATTAAATTATAAAAAAATATCTCCTAGGCGTTGAGCGCCGAAACAGAAATAAATAAAAACCATGCGATTCGCCATTTTTTTGTCACCCCAAAAAATAGGATAGGACTGTTCTACTATGGGCCGAACGATTCAAAAAATGCAAAATGCACACTGCTTTTTTTTTTTTGTCTTTTTTGTGTGGTATTGAGTATCGCAATACTTTTTTATGGTGACGAAAGCTAATCCAAAGTTTGGTATCGAAACAACCCTACGCCGATCTGATCGGCATAGTGTTGTCACGATACCAAAATTTTTATTGTTTCGATTTGGCGACTAAAAATTTAATTTGGCGAATACATTTTTCAGTTCAGGAGCCAATGGCTACTATTTTTTTTTTTTTTTTTTTTTGTCTGGAGCACTGCACTCCAGCTGTGGGGAAACTACGACTCCCAGCATGCACGCTTACTTGTCTGTTCTTGAATCTCTCATAGAAGGGAAAGGAGGATTCTGTGAGTTGTAGTTTCAGAACAGCTGGAGTGCCGTAGGTTGCTGATCCCTGATGTAGCACATAGCGATCTTTCTAACAAAGCTAGAACCAGCCCTGCACCTCACATGGATCCAGAGATCTCCCCATTCATTGCTCTGCTAGATTTATATCAAGCGGACAGCTCAAGGGGAGTGTCCTTCCTGCTGCATCTCTATCACAGCTCAGAGGTGTGTCTCTTCTGATGCAGCTCTTTTCCTCATAGCTCAGGGGGCAGTTGAAGGATAGAACTAGGCATGTGCATCCACCTAGGCAAAGTGAATTGAGAAATGAGAAAACAAACAGCAGGTGGCGCTATACAGATACTGTACATTTTATTGAATAGCTCACTGGCTATAGTACATTTTTAATTACGTGCAATTACAATAGTATTCAGATCCAGGGGCTGGTTTGAAAACTGCAGAATATTTTTCATGGGACACTCACTCTAAAGGTCGCGTGCACCCATTGTATTAGGTGCCTAACAATATGCCTATGCTCTGTACTTACCTGACTTATATTTTTGACACCCTTTTCTTGACTTTATGCTTATCGTAAAGAGAAAAATGGCAGGGGAGGTAATGTACAGGTGCATCTGCATTGTTAAGACGTTCTTCAGATACATAAATGAAAAAAGGAAACTAAAACAAGGAATTACTAAATTAAAAACTAAAGAAGGAAGGTATATGGAAGAAGATAAAGAACTCGCTGACTGCCTCAATGAATACTTCTGTTCAGTTTTTACAAAGGAAAATGAAGAAGGACCTCAGTTAGGAAAGAAGACTAATGAATCTTTTGACGCATGTGTCTTTACAGAGGAAGAGGTTCTAAGTCAGCTGTCTAAAATTAATACAAATAAGTCACCGGGACCTGATGGGATACACCCAAAGCTATTAAGAGTTCAGCGGTGAACTAGCAAAACCATTAATAGATTTATTTAACCAATCACTGGCAACAGGAGTCGTCCCAGAGGATTGGAAATGAGCAAATGTTGTGCCCATTCACAAGAAAGGTAAGGAGGAATCGGGCAACTATAGGCCAGTAAGCCTGACATCAATAGTGGGGAAATTAATGGAAACCATACTTAAGGAGAGGATTGTGAAACACCTGAAATCCCATGGATTGAAAGATGAAAAACAGCATGGGTTTACTTCAGGGAGATCATGTCAAACTAATCTTTATAGATTTTTTTGATTGGGTGACTAAAATAATAGATGGAGGAGGTGCAGTAGACATCGCTTATCTAGACTTTAGTAAGGCTTCTGATACTGTCCCACATAGACGGCTTATCAATAAAGTGCAGTCTTTGGGCTTGGACTCCCATATTGTTGAATGGATTAGGCAGTGGCTGAGGGACAGACAACAGAGGGTTGTAGTCAATGGAGTATATTCAGACCATGGTCTTGTTACCAGTGGGGACCTCAGGGATCTGTTCTGGGAACCATATTGTTTAATATCTTTATCAGTGAAATTGCAGAAGGTCTCGATGGTAAGGTGTGTCTTTTTGCTGATGACACAAAGATATGTAACAGGGTTGATGTTCCTGGAGGGATACACCAAATGGAAAAGGACTTAGGAAAACTAGAGGAATGGTCAAAAATCTGGCAACTAAAATTTAATGTTAAGAACAAGATAATGCACCTGGGGCGTAAAAACCCAAGGGTAGAATATACAACCAGTGATACAGTCCTAACCTCAGTATCTGAGGAAAGGGAGTTAGGGATCATTATTTCAGAAGACTTAAAGGTAGGCAGACCATGTCATAGAGCAGCAGGAGATGCTAGAAGAATGCTTGGGTGTATAGGGAGAGGCATTACCAGTAGACAGAGGGGGGGGCGCTCATACCGCTCTACAGAGCACTAGTGAGACCTCATCTGGAGTATTGTGCTCAGTACTGGAGACCATATCTCCAGAAGGATATTGATACTTCGGAGAGAGTTCAGAGAAGAGCTACTAAACTGGTCCATGGATTGCAGGATAAAACTTACCAGGAAAGATTAAAGGACCTTAACATGTAGACCTTGGAAGAAAGACGAGACAGAGGGGGAGATGAGAGAGACGGCTAAATACATAAAGGGAATCAACAAGGTAAAAGAGGAGAGAATATTTAAAAGAAAAACTGCTACAAGAGGACAT
Source organism: Bufo gargarizans (assembly GCF_014858855.1). Taxonomy (NCBI): domain Eukaryota; kingdom Metazoa; phylum Chordata; class Amphibia; order Anura; family Bufonidae; genus Bufo; species Bufo gargarizans. The sequence continues at coordinate 3,884,363 of NC_058087.1, read as the reverse complement.
ACTTTTAAACCTTTGCCCCTCTAATTTAAAACTAATATCAGGAAGTATTACTTTACTGAGAGAGTAGTGGATGCATGGTAGGGATCGACCGATATTGATTTTTTTAGGGCCGATACCGATAATTTGTGAACTTTCAGGCCGATAGCCGATAATTTATACCGATATTCTGGGAATTTTCATTTTTGAAAAAAAAATTGCCACAAATCTGCTGAAAATTAATGTTTATTGTTAATGTGTTTTTTTTTTTTTTTTTTTGTAAGTCTTTTTTTCATTTATATTTAATATTTTTTTTTTTTTTTTTTTTTTTTTTTTTGTAACTTCTTTTTCATTTTTTTAAACTAACTTTTAGCCCCCTTAGGGACTAGAACCCTTGTCCTATTCACCCTGATAGAGATCGATCAGGGTGAATAGGAGCTCACACTGTCCCTGCTGCTGTGTGCTTTGTGCACACAGCAGCATGGAGCTTATCATGGCAGCCAGGGCTTCAGTAGCGTCCTGGCTGCCATGGTAACCGATCGGAGCCCCAGCATTACACTGCTGGGGCTCCGATCGGAGGAGCAGGGGAGAGGGGATCCTGTGGGGGGGGCGCACTGCGACTGGGGTGGGGGGGCCCTAGGCGCCACCACTGCTTAATACTGGGGGGGAGGGGGGGGCGCACTGCGCCACCAATGAAGCTTAATCTCTCATTTATTCATATACAGGAGGCGGGAGCTGGCTGCAGGATCACATAGCCGGCTCCCGACCTCTATGAGCAGTAGCTGCGATCCGCGGCACCTGAGGAGTTAACTACCGCGGATCGCAGCTACTGCTCATAGAGGTCGGGAGCCGGCTATGTGATCCTGCAGCCAGCTCCCGCCTCCTGTATATGAATAAATGAGAGATTAAGCTTCATTGGTGGCGCAGTGGCCATAGCTCCTCCCCTCCTCTTGTCCCCTGTCCTTTTATTGGCGGCAGCAGCACAGGGGGAGGAGACACTGCTTCCTTCTCCCCTGTGCTGCTAAGGGGAACACGGAGAGCGCTGTCAGCAGCGTGATCTGTGTTCCCCATACGCTATCGGAATATCGGCAAAATAAATGCCGATACCGATAGCGTTCAAAATCCTGAATATCGGCCGATAATATCGGTAAATCCGATAATCGGTCGATCCCTAATGCATGGAATAGCCTTCCTGCAGAAGTGGTAGCTGCAAATACAGTGGAGGAGTTTAAGCATGCATGGGATAGGCTTAAGGCCATCCTTCATATAAGATAGGGCCAGGGGCTATTCATAGTATTCAGTATAGGGTTGTTGCGGGTATCGAAATTTCGATACCCAATCGATACTTTTGTCCCGGTATCGATACGATACCGGGATTTCCGTTTTTTCGATACTGGGCTGCGCTTCTGCGCAGTCTAGTATCTCTGAACATGAGCGCGCTGCTATCGGCGCGCTCATGTTCTCTCAGCAGCACGGGGAGAAGGAAGCTGTCCTCCCTCCCCCCTGTGCTGCTGCCGCTGCCACCAATGAGAAGAGAGGGGAGGAGGAGGGGCGGCACCACGGAGGAGGGGCGGCACCACGGAGGAGGGGCGGCAATGAGAAGAGAGGGGCGGAGGAGGGGCGGCACCACGGAGGAAAGGCGGCAATGAGAAGAGAGGGGCGGAGGAGGGGCGGGCGCACTGCGCCACCAATGATAGGTTTATTTCCACACAGAGCGGCGCCCAGCGATGTCTCTGCACTCACCATTAGTCCTGGGCGCCGCTCCGTTCGCCCGCAGTGCCCCATTACTGTCTCCTCTCCTGCTCCACATGCTGCTGATTACTATCGGAGCGATGGGAGGAGACATCAGCTTCACTAGTGGGCGTTCCTTTTCCCTGCGCTGCGATTGGACAGCGCTACAGCCAGGGAGAAGGAACGCCCACTAGTGAAGCTGATGTCTCCTCCCATCGCTCCGATAGTAATCAGCAGCATGTGGAGCAGGAGAGGAGACAGTAATGGAGCACTGCAGGCGAACGGAGCGGCGCCCAGGACTAATGGTGAGTGCTGAGACATCGCTGGGCGCCGCTCTGTGTGGCCTGATAGTGAAAGTCTGGAGTCCCATATAGTAGTCAGTCTTTAACACATACAGGAGGCGGGTGCTGGCAGCAGAATCGCATTGCCGGCACCCTGCCCCTGACAGGGAGCTGCGATCAGCGGCAGTTAACTGCCGCTGATCTGCCAGTACCCGCCTCCTGTATAAAGGGGTAATTATCATTGGTGGTGCAGTGTGCCCCCTAACCCATTAAAATCATTGGTGGCACAGTGCGCCGGCCCATCTCAACCCCCCAGTATTAAAATCAGGGACCTCTCCCCTCCCCTCCCCTCATTGGTGGTGCAGTGGCAGCTTCTGATCGGAGCCCCAGCTGTGTAAGCCTGGGGCTCCGATCGGTTACCATGGCAGCCAGGACGCTACAGAAGCCCTGGTTGCCATGGTAACATCCCTGATGCTGTGTGCACAAAGCACAGAGCAGCAGGGACAGTGTGAGCTCCTATTCACCCTGATAGAGATCTATCAGGCTGAATAGGAAAAGGGATGAAAGATCCCAGGTTCTAGCCCCTAAGGGGGGGAAATAGTTATTAAATAAAAAGTGTAAAAAAAAAAAAAAAAAAAAAACTAAAATATGAAGTATAAATCACCCCCTTTTCCCAATTTCACATATAAAGTATATAAATAATAAACATATTACGTCGCCACGTCAGAAAAGTCCAAACTATTAAAATATAAAAAAAAATCTAGGTGGTGAATGCCGGAACAGAAAAAATAAAATAAAAACTGTGTGATTCGCCATTTTTAAAAATGAGGAATGCACGTGGCTTTTTTTGTTTATTTTTTTTGCATGGTATCGAAATCGAATCAAAAATTTGGTATCGCAACCACTCTAATTCAGTATATTGGGCAGACTAGATGGGCCAAATGGTTCCTTATCTGCCGACACATTCTAGGTTTCTATCTGCTTATGGAATGACCATCCACGTATTCATAGTGATTTATTTGGTGCAGCAATCAATCAGATGTGCATTATTCATCGTCCACCTCCCCCTCCAAGAAACCACGCTGTATATGAATGAGAGCTGACTCCAGGCCGAGCCCGCAGGATCGCCCTGCCTTGGGATTAATGTTCATTAGTACAAATGCTCATTTAGATTTTTCTTTCTCCATTAGTCTTCTCGGCACCTGAAAGGTCATTCTGACGCGGCATCTTATTACCAGCCCTTCGAGGAGCGCAGCTGCTGCCTATGGTTTAAGGGGGGGTCGTGGATGAGGACTTAGGATTCCTTCCGATCATACTGATTATCATTTTCTTCTTATTTAGTGGATCCACGTTGTGTGTGTTGTTTTTGGGTCCCTGGGAGTCGGATTATCACATGATCCGTATTGCGTTATTTGAGCGTGTCTTTTTTTATTTGTACAGCCCATATGACTTCTTTCTGTTTACTCCAAAGGCCAGATACATCTGTTTCCTCGTGGGGTGGAGGCGTAATACTGTGTGTTTTTGGGATAAGCCAAAAATTGATTTTATTTTTTAATTAAATTTCATGCTTCATCTGTTGTGGAAATTGTTCCTTGTCAGTTTCACTTCATTTACATTTTATTTATTTTATTACTTTTATATTATGGAACGGCCCAGGGCAGGCGTAGGAGTTGCATTAATGGCAGAGCGGATCCTGTACGTGGCACGTGGAGTCCCTGCGGCGGCATACTATGGTGCTGTAGTGACTCCATGTAGAATACAGGGGTGGCCCTGGAAAAAAACTAAAAGTGGGACCCAAAATGATAGAAGACATGGTCAACACATATTGTGGCACATTATCCATGGCACATACCACCCCAGCAAAGCCAAATACCACATCAGAGTATATCCCCAAAAGCCACCCTTCTGTCGTGGTCAGCTGCCTCGTGCGGTCCTCCTACTCCAGTTGCCTTAGGATGGCAATATAGTTAAATTCAGGAGGGGATAGTTAGATCATTACTTGCCACAGCTGGCGGCTGTGAGGAGGGCTCAGGTGGCCCCCTGTGCATCGGCCCTCCGGGAAATTTCCCTGTAGGGTTTGTGGCCAATCCGCCCCTGGTAGAATACCTCAGTAAGACGCCATCCGATGGCTCAAACTTGGCCATCGATCATCTACCTTAGGCCTCATGCACACGACCGTTGTGTTCCATTCCGCAAAATGGGGTTCCGTTGTTCCGTGATCTGTTTCCGTGTGTCTTCCTTTTATTTTTGGAGGACCACCAGACATAAAGGAAAGTATAAAAAAGTCTAAGACAGTTTTGCCATGCAAATGATAGGAAAAAAACGGACGCGGGTGACAATCTTGTGTGCCTCCGCGTTTTTTGCGGTCCCATTGACTTGAATGGGACCGCAAACCGTTTTCCGTGAAAATAATAGGACAGGTTATATTTTTTTTTTTTTACAGACTGGAACCACGGATGCGGATGGCAAACGGTGCATTAGCAGAGTTTTCAACGGACCCATTGAAAATCACAAAAAAACGGTGCAGTGGACACGGAATAAAACAACGGTCGTGTGCATGAGGCCTTGCTCTACCGCATTCCTCTGATCTCCAGGCAGAAAGAGAGTAGGGCCCTATATCATTTTGGGGGTGCTTTACTATGGCCGTGTACAACCCTGGGCTTCTACACCTACAAAATAGGGCACGATGCAAGAATACAGGGATCACGACATCTTATAACGGGGCGGGATAAGTCACAGGTGCCACGTTGACAACAGGGTGTTCCAGCTCGGTTTAAAGAGTTCCCTCGGGCAGCAAGTTAAAGGAAACCTGTCATCACTTACTAAGCCTATTCATCCACTCGCCTTTCTATAAATACTTTTTAATACACGAAGGCTAAATGCACACGACCTTACGAGTTTTGCGGTCTGCAAATTGCAGATAAAAAACAAACAGATGATATCTGTGCCTTCAGTTTTTTTGTTTTTTGCAGATCCATTGTAACAATGCCTAAAAACGGACAAGAATAGGACATGTTATATTTTTTCCCCACCCCTTCTCTTCCAAGTCACGCAGCTGCGCAGTATACATTATATGATCAGCGTGAGATGAGGAGTAGTGTTAGCGAATATTCTAATCGCAATTTTTTTTTTTTTTATCGCGAATATCAGCACTTTGTGAAGATGTAGAATATAATGCTATATCTTCGTAATCGCGAATATTCTAGATTTCTTTTCATAAGCGAGTGAGGTGACTGGTTCTGCACATGTGCAGGATTTGGGACGTGAGTTCAGGAGGAGGTTAGGACCTTTAGATTCCGGGAGGTGGGGGTTAGATAGGGGAAGTGATGAGGTGAGCATTTAATTTATATACTGTGAAAGAAGTACTTGGAGGTGTTTAAAAAAACAAACAAAAAAAAAACCTGAATGATTAGGGTGGGGGAGAACTATCTCGGGATGCCGATGATTCTTATGGTTACAAACCGGTGACAGGTTCCCTTTTAATAGGGGGGAAAAAGTTCTTATCCTCACAATCTACTGCTGCTGCCAGTCTGATGGCACCAGGGTCTCTGCTGCTCGTCACTTCCTGCTCCTATCCTGACACGGCCGGGATAGCCAATCACTGGATGAGGCGGCTCTTCACCGCAGCAGGTAATCACTGAGGCTGAGGTTTTTTTCCTGCCATGTTGAGATAGGAGTCAGAAGTGGCGCACTGTTTGGACCCCAGCACCATGAGTTTATGTTTTTAGGTTTTTTTTCCCTCATTTGTGACCAGGAGAACTTCTGTAACAGCCCTTTTTATAGATTTACAGCTGTCGGAAAGAAGGCCTACTCATTAGTCTGGTTCACCACTGCTCACATTTAGATTGTGGCGGTATATCTCCTGTCCGACCTATATTTCTAACGGGACTCCCAGGACATTCCTCTGGTTGCCATATTATAGGTCCCCATCATTAACTTCTGTTATATATTTAAAAAAAATATCAGTTAGGGCTCATGCACTCAAACGTATTTTCTTTCCGCTTCTGTTTTATTTGCGGACCGTATGCGGAACTATTCACTTCAATGGGGCTGTAGAAAATACAGAAGTTACTCCGTGTGCATGTCCTATTGTCCGCAAATCACAGTCCTGGGGCCCCATTCAAGTCAATGGGTCCACAAAAAATACGGAACACATCCGTATTTTGCGGATCCGTACTGTAGAAATGCTATGCCCAGCCAATATTGCTCATGTGTTCGGTGATTAATAAGTTACTGTTTCTGTTTCCGATTTGCAAAAAATGATCAAATACGGAAACCCTACAGATATGTTTTGTGCAATAACTGAACGGAAGATGACTTGAATCAGTGGGGGAAAAAAACTCGCATGCGGAACAACAGATCCGTGAAAAACTGACCGCAAAACAATGGTCGTGTGCATGAGCCCCTAGGACTCGTTCACAGGACCGTGTGAAGCCCGTGAATGCTCCCTTACGTAAAGATCAGCTGATATTTCTTATGTTCTCGGGGTGGGTGTAAGGGTCTTGTGCGCTGTGTCTTTTGCATTGGCTGCCATGCAGATTTTTGGCCAATTTTAGGCTTTATAAATGTCACGATTGTGAATTTAGCAGCACCAACAGTGACCGCACAGCCAGCCGTCATCTGTTCTGGTCCTGATGGTGGGTTCTTGGCAGCATTAACAGTCTACGGCCACAAGATACGACATCTTACGCCGGCCGAAGCCGTCGTCTCAGCCCGGCTTCTGTCTTTATACAGCACTTTTAGTTTGGTGTCCCTTTTCTAGCTTTTAACTATAAATCGGAGCAGGTATCTCTCATAAGCAGATGAGGAACTGCGAGGCTGTAATGGGAGTACCATCATTGTGTTCGAGCCTTAACGCCAGCAGGTCATTTAGTCTTAAAACAACAAAAGTCCTTAATCTCAATGAGGAAAAACTACAATTGTGCCATTTTCCGAAGGAATTGTGATGCCGTTCTGTGACTGATCTGACGGTGAAATTGCTGCTTGTTCTGCGAGGCCCTCAGATCCGTGGTGTCAGGGTGGGGGATGGGGCCGCTACGTGCTGGGATTGAAGAATAGCTTATTTAACTAGAAGCCAGCGCTCTGATGCCGGCTCCTGCGGGGGGAACGCGGCTGCACAAATCCAATCGCTCGGTCCGCAGGGCTTAGCTTTTCAGTAGATCTGGATGATGGGGGTTGTGTGTAAAGTGCCTTTTCCTCTTCAGCTTTGGACATGGATGAAATGGTGCAGATCAGTCTGTGCGGCTCCAATCCCTCTGATACTCCGCACGTGGACATGTCTCACACATTGCCAAATATTCCATAGGAATTGTATGTAATTTATAGGTAAAGGGTGGTAGTAATGCTTTCATGGTACCACAGAGCATTGCATTGTGGGAGCTCAGATAACCGCCACATGCTCCGTACACAGTCTCCATGAGGCGTACCATTCTTCACGGCTTCAAGGAGAGAGAATTCCTCCATAATGTGACGTGATGGAGCACGCCAGAATCGTTTCTCATGAAATCTATGCAAAAAACAACTCGTGGGGGGGCGATCTCCTCTCAGACGGTGGTGGCATTTCGCTAGGCTATGCCCCCAATGTCAGGTCACACCTCTGGGACCTGCTCCTATGTCCAGAACTGGCTCCCCCGAGCAAGCGCAGCCACCCTGCATTCACTGATATGGGACTTCAGAAAATAGCCGAGCGCACTCGCTTGGATATTTTCGGAAATCCCATAGAAGCGAATGGAGAGGGCACTGCGCATGTTTACTCACTTAGATATTTTCAGAAATGCCATAGAAGTGAACGGAGAGCCCACCACGTATGGGACCACCCACTCCTATTGGACATTGGTGGACTATGGCTAAAATATGCCACCAGTGTGTTAGAGGACACAACCCCCTTTAATCCCACAAATTGGTAATACTGTATGAAATGTGCTCATATTGTCTAAAAAATATAAAGGCCCCCCCCCTTCCAGAAATGGCGCCATATCTGTCCATTGGTTGTGGCTGGTATTGCAGCATTCAGACTAATCTTGAACAGTTATAAAGCAAAAACCGCCATAGCTGTTGCCTGAATTATTTCCTGACCGACCACTATTCCCTTTGCAGCAGTTTTTGTCCGGCTGCCTCTCAGCATATTCGCCATGCTGCGATCGGATGTCCGTCAGCCCCCATTATAGTGAATGGGGCCGAGCGGACTTCAGGCAGCGCACGGTAGTTACAGATCCAGCAGGCTATTCCCCTGCCGAAACGACTTATGCCAGTGAGAAACAGGCCATGGCCAAGCATGCAGGTGCTCTCAATAGGGAAAGGAAGCCATTGTCAGTCACCCCTGGTGGCAGCTTGTCTCTAGAGGACAAAAAAAATCTGGCATGTTGAGATCCAAGATGTTCAATCCCTCTTTTCCCCCCCATATCTGCCATCGGAGGAGAGAAGGGAGCCCCCTATACACACCAGATGGTGGGGATGGCTGTCATTCATCTAACGTGTATTGGGATTGGTTGTTTTGTGACCGTACGAACACAACAGCTCCCAAATTGCCAAATGCCTTGTCGCTATCTGGTGTCAGCCATTGTACCAGGTGCAGCAGGAATGTGCTGCCATACGTCGCCTCCATGCAAATAAATCAGAAGAAACCCTGGCGTCTGCAGTAATTGAACTTGCCGCTGGCGGTTGGATCGCCAGGTTGGTTGCCCTCATGTATTTCTAGCACATTTAGTAGGTCTACATTTATATTGCTGTGGTGATACGGGACGCCGTGCCTGCGCATAGAGGCAGCTGATTAGGAAGGGGGAAGTCGATACTGATGTCATTTATCTGCTCTGAAATGGGGGTTTCTCTGTTTACTGAAGAAATTGAGCTTTATTTTTCAGGAATGGAGGCGTTTGCAATAATGTGTGGTCAGGCTCTTTTTTTTTTTTGTGTATGTTTGTTTTTTCCAGTGTATATATGAAGCCAATTTAACAAATCTAGAGACAACAGAATGCGTAGTGGCTCTGCAAAAAGATTTACACATCTTTAGAAAATATCACAAAAATAGAAGTCGGCGACAAAAAAAAAAAAAAAAAAAAAAAAAATATATATATATAAAATTTATTTTTTTATTTCTCAAATCAGGGCAGCACACCTTATTTCTCAGTTCAAGGAAGGGCGTAGTGATAAACCTAAAATAGGAAAACGCCGCAGCACATCTAAATGGTGAAAAAATGTGTGGTCCGTTATTCACCCATGCAACGTTTCGGTCCACTTGCTGGGACCGTTCTCAAGCAGTGCTCCTCTTATTTTCCAGCCCCGACACTGCTATTTAGGCCTCGTTCACACAGCCATGTCCGCTTTTCGGTCTGCATACCACAGATGCCCAAAATACAGATGCCTTATGTGAGCATTGCACGTTTTTCTCACTTCCTTCAATAGAAATTGCTTTTCTCGTCCGCAGTCCTGACTAGAACAGGAACATTTGCAGAACGGCCACACTGATCGATTGAAAAATAAAAATGCGGCCGTGTGCATGGCCTCATAGAAATCGATAGGTCAGTGTGCTGTCCCCAAAAAAATGCATGTAGCACTTAAATGAGACCTTATACATAGAAATTTGCAACTAGGATATTATTATTTCTTTCTTATTTTTAGGCAGGGCGCTGAATCTCCTTAACCACTTCACATCCGGGCCATTTCCCCCTTCCTGACAGAGCCTAATTTTGTAAATCTGACATGTGTCACGTTATGTGGTAATCCATTTTGTAACTCTTTTACTAAGGGTACTTTCACACTTGCGGCACAGGATTCCGGCAATCCGGACGCGAACTGATGGCATTTGTCAGACTGATCTGGATGCGGATCCGTCTGACAAATGCATTGAAATACCGGATCCATCTCTCCGGTGGCATCCAGAAAAACGGATCTGGTATTTTTATTTTTCATTTTTATTCTTGAATTTTTAAAGGTCTGCGCATGCGCAGACCGGAAAGCCGGATTCGTTTTGCTGGAACACTTAATGCCGGATCTGGCACTAATACACTTCAATGTAAATTCATGCCAGATCCAGCATTCCGGCAAGTGTTCAGTATTTTTGGCCGTAGAGAAAACTGAAGCATGCTGCGGTATTTTCTCCGTCCAAAAAAACGTAAGAGGGACTGAACTGACGCATTCTGAACGGATCGCTCTCCATTCAGAATGCATTAGGATAAAACTGATCAGTTAGTGTGACAGTACCCTATCCAAGCCATTCTGAGATTGTTTTGTCATGACACATTGTACTTCATGACACTGGTAAATTTTGAGTCGATATTTCACCTTTATTTATAAAATCCAAATTCGGGGAAATTTATATTTTTTTAAATTAGCAATTTTTTTTACATTTCAATTTCTCTGCTGAAAGTGATACCTCCATAAAATATTTATTACTTTAACATTCCCCAATATGTCTACTTTATGTTGGCATCATTTTAGAAATAAAATTTTAAATTTTTTAGGACATTAGAAGGCTTAGAATTTTAGAAGCAATTCTTAAATTTTTTAAGAATTTCCAAAACCCACTTTTTAGGGACTAGTTCAGGTCTGAAGTCACGTTGTGGGGCTTACATAATAGAAACCCCCCATAAATGACCCCATTGTAGAAACTACACCCCTCAAGTTACTCAAAACAGATTTTACAAACTTTGTTAACCCTTTAGGTGTTCCACAGGAATTAAATGAAAATGGAGATGACATTTCTAAATTTTCACTTTTTTGGCAGATTTTCAATTTTTTTTTCTTTAACACATCGAGGGTTAACAGCCCCAAAAACTTATGTGCCCAGCAGTCTCCTTGTTTTGTATTAAATGATCTCACTCTTGGGCCTCATGCACACGACTGCTCTGTGTGTCTTTTTTTTTTTTTTTTTATTCATCAGAAAGTGATTTTTATTGCTATGTAAATTACATTGATAAGGAGCCCCATCGTTCTGGAGCCCAGCACCGCCTACCAGTTAATTTATTCACTGCACTTGCCCTGACGTCATTTCTTCCAAGTGCCGTAATCTCGTGCAGGCGCAGTGTACACAGTAGTCTGCGCCCGTGTGGACTACTGGCACAGGCTTCGTCGATCCAACTGCGCATGCACAGGATATAAAACATCCTGCACGATATGATGATGAATGTTGCGGATGAACATGGCTACATTTATACAATCACAGAAAATAATGCACTATAATAATAGATGCAAGCATAACATATGGACTAAGCATTTTGATCGAAACGCATCTAAGCCTGCCTACCAAGCGATAAGGCGGTCTCAGTTCAGGCGGGTCCTACGCTAAACCCGCCTATGCCGTTATGTATTTATGATCAGGAGCGCAGATCTCGCACATATAGTGTGTTGCCTCCATGTGCAATACCAACCGGCGGGAGGAGGAGCGCACACGCCTATATGTACCACCTTAATCAAGGTCGCCTATTAGATAGGTGGGGCAAAGGTGCACATGAATACTACTCCCAGGATAGGAGCGTATTCACAAATGAAGGTGCCACTCCTTGTCGCTTTGTAGGTGGGCTTAGATGTGTTTTGATCAAAATGTGTTGACCAAGTTTCTCAGATTTTACCAATAGAGTGAGGGCTTGGTCCATATGTTATGATTGTAGTCTTGTCGCCATTTGCGCCTAGACCCTCCGCTGCTCTGCCGCTTTAAGAAGAAAGGTCTTGCATCCAGCAGACACACAGCAATCCAATAACAGAGCACCGTTATTAGTGAGGAGGCTGCTGATTGGTCAGTATCGGCATGCTGCCGTACCATTGGCTGCTCCTCTCACACCCCCCTTCTCCCGCGCTGAATTTGCTTTTCAGTTATGAAAACGGGGAGTGCGCTCACTGCCGACTGCTCCATAGACAAGGGGCAGCTAAAGTAGACGCGTTTTTCAGTCATGCAACGCACTGAGGTGAGCGTTCTGCGTACACTGCGCCATGTGCTGAGGGTGCCCTGTGCACCCCATGTAAGGGGTAAGTGGTGGTGAAGAGAGGGCAATGATGGTGGACGGCTGCAGTGCGCTCAGCCACACAGTGCCGAGTAGCGCTGGGCTTTGTCTCCTCGCACTAGCAGATGACACTGATTCCATAGCTGGTTTACGCAATTCTGTCACAGGTCCTGGTGCACTTTGTGCGCTAAATAAAAAGAAAGGAATGCACTGTTGCCAGTGCGACCAATCATCGTAATGTAGTGCAGGGTTTCAAATCGTGACAGTGAATGGGGTCGCATTGCAACCCTACAGTTGTGAGAATTATTGGGCCTGTCATTACAATGTGCAGGTCCCAAAATGACCCCCCTCACTAGTGGCCATTCTGCATTGCTACACTGTGATCTCTGGCCATGTGATGTTTCACAGCCAAAGGCCCCTTGCAGACTAACGTTCCTCCCGCAGCGAGTCCACAACGTAGCTCCCGGCCTGACCTCCCAGCACTGCCGGGGTCACATAGCATTATATTGATTTATGATGCTGTGTCACCCTTACAGTTCTGCAATGTATTGGATAACACTGACATAATGCCTTCCGTGTTATCCAATACATTCCAGAACTGTAGGGGTTACATAGCATCATAAATTATTATAATGCGATGTGATTTCCGTCAGTGCTGGGAGGTCAGGACGGGTGCTGTGTTGCGAACTCGCGGTGGTAGCAAAGCTCGTCTGCAGGGGGCCCAGGCTTATCTAACCTGTGGTTATGTAATAAATGGCCATTTGGGACAACCACTTTACACCCTTCCTTCCTTTTTTTTTTTTTGCACTTAGTCCATCCTTTTTGTAAGCACAGTATGGCTAATGTGCAGGAGAGGCCCAACGGCGCTCCTCATTAAAATATGGCTTCAGGTGGAGTCTTGACAGAACAGCAGGGTTAGGGCATGCAGCATGGCAGACATGGTGAGCGGGAGAGGTCGCAATTGGGGATCAAAGTTTTATGCAATTCTACTTTGGATGTTTCATCCGGAGTCGATTTGCTCATCCCTAGTTGCAATAACGACTGTACAAGCGTCATGTACACCTGTACAGACAGGTTCCCCCCCTAAAAAATGTCTAATGCGTATGAATACGCACGATAATTTAACTGCCATTCATGGAACAGGGGTGCACGCGCCACTGCCGACTGCTCATGAAGTGCCAGGGACAGCATGGCGGAACAGAGCCTCTGCCAAGTCACACCAGAAGTGCCAGCGTGCCCTGCAGGCGTCTATCTGTTGCTGGGAGCTCAATGTGGAGGTTTATGAATGGAAAAAACTAATAGCCAAGGGGCTAAAGAAAACCCCGTTTCTGACCCTTATGTTACGACAAAAATGTTGCGACTAAAAAAATTTAATTTGGCTCCTACATTTTTCAGATTAGCAGCCAATGGCGCCTTGATGTTTTTTCTTGTCTGGAGCACTGCCCATGGGACGTTTATATCCTATGGGCGGATGTGAAGTGGTTAGAGACCTGTATGGAGACTTACTGGAAGTGCTACATGGTGTGGGGACTTATTGACTGCTCCATGAGAAATTCGTATCGGACGTATCTCCCAAGGAAGAGAACCATCTCGCCAGCGCCAGATATTGGAAGTGGCTCCCTATGAGTCAAGATCCAGCATTTCAACAAGCCTTGGGATTTCACAAGGGAAGATGCCAAGCCAGATACCCATCCGTAGACATCTGTTTCTGGATGCTTGTCCCTTGTCAGTGCGGAGTAGGATTCTAACTGGCTCCGTGCGATGCCTTGGCCTAGTCAGGGTGCTGAATCTACTTATGGCTTGTTGGAAAGTCGGATCTTCACTCATAAGGAGTCACTTCCAATTGGTGGCGCTGATGAGGTGGTTCTCTTCCTTGGGAGATACCTCTTTGCATGTTGTTCTTTTTGTAGGTTTGCGTTTGGCGAGTAAAATGGTAATTGGACTAAATAGTCCTGTCTGTGTGTGGTGTGTGTGTGTTTTTTTTTTTTTTTTTTTTTTTTTTTTCTTTTCCCTTTCCTTTCCTTAGGTCTCATGCACACGACCGTTTGTATTTTGCAGTCCACAAAAAATACAAATGACATGCGTGTGCATTCCCTATTTTGTGGAACAGAACAGCTGGCCCCTAATAGAACAGTACTATCCTTGTCCGTAATGCGGACAGTAATAGTACATGTTCTAGTTCTTTTTTGGAACGGACATACAGAATGCACACAGTAACTTTTATTTTTATTTTTTTGGGGCGAACCCATTTAAATGAACCGCATACGGTCTGCAAAAAAAAAACGCATTTTCTTTCCGTGTCCGTTCCGTGTGCACGAGCCCTTAGCCTGTACAAGCTTTTAGTGGCTTTAGGATTTAATCGAGTGCTTCTGGCCACACTACCCCTGGCACATGCCAGAAAGGAGCTAAGACGGTTAATGTATACACTTCTTCTCCTCCTCGTTGAAATTCCGGCACCAGGAAGGACGAACCGTAATGTTATGCAAATTGAGGACGTAGCGGGGGTCGCCAAGATCTGCTAAATTTTCAAGCTCCAATCTGGGCCATGTAGGAGGGCCATAAAAGCCAGATTGAGAACAAAGTTTTTTAGCCACATGAAACCTCAGAAATCTGATCAAGTCAAGTGGGATGATTGTGTGATGCCTCCTGTTTATTGACCTACCAGTTATCGCCACTTGTGCCAGTTGTCACATACTGGGAGAGACTGAGTCCTTGAACTGAGAGACCTTGGTTTATCAGTCTGGCAGATTAGATGCCGGCTCTGTTCAGTGTTACGTGTCCCGATGGCTGGGCAAACAACAACAAACTAGAATGACAGCAAGAGGTGCACAGAGGACAACCTCAGCATGGGATGGATTGCCCGGTTAGAAGAATGGCGCGTAGTGATCCATTCTAGTGGCCGTCCCATCCCAGGCCTAGGGTGGCACCGGTGTCTACACAAACCATCTGAAGGTGTCTGTACGACATTGGACTACAAGTCAGACGTCCAGTTACAGGTGTTCTTCACCTGACGCCACCGCTTATAAAGGCTATAGAGGTGCATAGCAAGATGGCAATAGAGGCTTGAATGAGGGTCTATCCTCTTCAGCGATCCCACACAGTGATTGGTCTAGACACCACGTGGGCAATGCCATGAAGTGGCCTACACAAGGGAACGTCATACTGGTCCTACTCCTGGGACTATGGTGTGGGGTGGCATAATGTACTGCCAGACCCCTCTAATCTTCATTTCATGACTAACAGCTCAGCATTAGATTGATTTGGTCGTGAGACCAGTGGTACGGCCATTTCTCCAAAGTGTCCCAGGAGATGTTTTTCAACAGTGCAACACCAGGCCACATGTTGCTCTTGCTACTGTGAGCAGCCTGCGTGGCCTAAACGCTCTACCATGGCCCCCAATGTCCCCGGACTTGTCTGCCATCGAGCACATCTGGGACGTCATTGGTCAGGAGTTGCAAAGGAAGTTGCCAGCAACAGATCTTGATTCGCGTGCCCAAGTGCATTCAGCGTGGCAGAACATTCCTCAGACAACCATTAATGACCTGATTGAAAGCAGCCAAGGTGTGTACATGTGTGTATGAGCGAGGCGTTCGTACTAGATACTGAATACACTGAGATTAATATTTAGTTTCTCTTTTTTTTTTAATTTTTTTATATATTTATTTGCATGTACACATCTAATCGATCCTGTTATTTTAGTAATTCCACTACTTTTCGTTCTCTTTGTTGCAATTTCAGTGTTGAGGAGTGAAGCTTTTGTAGTAAAAGAATCGGTATAACGTGTCATTTGCTGATCAAAAGCTCGGCTCATTTTGGCCTTAGTAGCGCAGTGGGTGGTCCTGGTCCCATCAGTGACAGGCTTTCCTGTATCTGTGTGCATAAGGACAAGGGTTGAGCGATTTTTGCTTCATTTAAAAACTTTGTTAACCCCTTCAGGACCCTGCCATTTTTCACCTTAAGGACCCGGCCATTTTTTTGCAAATCTAAGCTGTCCCTTTTGTGGTGATAACTTTTAAAATGCTTTTACTTATCCAGGCCATTCTGAGATTGTTTTCTCGTCACATATTGTACTTCATGGCAGTAGTACATTTGAGTTATTTTTAGTTATAAAAAGACAAAATTTCCCCCAAAAAATTGAAAAATTAGCAATTTTCAAATTTTACATTTCTCTGCTTTTAAACTAGATAGTGATCTCTCCCAAAATAGTTATTACTGTACATTCCCCATATGTCTACTTCATGTTTGGATCATTTTGTAAATGACATTGACTTTGTTAAAACGTTAGAAGGCTTATAAGTTTAGAAGCAAATCTTAAAGTTTTTAAGAATTTCCAAAACCAGATTTTTAAGGACCAGTTCAGTTATGATGGCCCAATTTTAGACACTACACCCCTTAAGATATTCAAAACTGATTTTACAAACGTTAACTCTTTAGGTGTTCTACAAGAATTAATATAGATTGCATTTCAGAATTTCCTTTTTTTTGGCAGATTTTACTTTTTAATCCATTTTTTTCCAGTAACAAAGCAAGGGTTAACAGCCAAACAAAACACTATTTATTGCCCTGGTTCTGTAGTTTACAGAAACACCCCACATGTGGTCGTAAACTACTGTACGGGCACACGGCAGGGCGCAGAAGGAAAGGAACGCCATATGGTTTTTGGAATGCAGATTTCACTGGAATAATTTTAAGTTGCCATGTTACATTTGAAGACCCCCTGATGCACCCCTAGAGTAGAAACTAAAATAAAAAAAAATGACCCCATTTTGGAAACTACGGCAGTGCTCCAGACTAAAAAAAATACCTGGTAGCCATTGGCTCCTGAACTGAAAAATTTAGGAGCCAAATCTAATTTTTAGTCGCCAAATCGAAACCGAATCTAAATTTTGGTATCGTGACAACGCTACGCCGATCAGATCGGCATAGGGTTGTTTTGATACCAAAATTTTGATTCGCTTTCGTCACCATAAAGTATTGCGATACTCAATACCGCGCAAAAAAAAACACCAAAAAAAGCCGCGTGCATTTTGCATATTATGAAATGTTCGGCCCATAATAGAGCAGTCCTATCCTATTTTTTGGGGTGACAAGGTGACTAAAAAATGGCGAATGCTCACCACATAGGAGATATTTTTTAATAATTTAATAGTTTGGACAGCGCTATGTAATATGTTTATTTATTATTTTATATATTTTATATGTAAAATTGGGAAAGGGGGGATTTAAACTTAATATTTTAGGGTACTTTCACACTAGTGTTTTTCTTTTCCGGCATAGAGTTCCGTCCTAGGGGCTCAATATCGGAAAAGAACTGATCAGTTTTATCCCCATGCATTCTGAATGGAGAGCGATCCATTTAGGATACATCAGGACGTCTTCAGTTCAGTCATTTTGACTGATCAGGCAAAAGAGAAAACCGCAGCATGCTACGGTTATATCTCCGGTGAAAAAACCCTGAAGATTTGCCTGAATGCCGGATCCAGCATTTTTCCCATAGGAATGTATTAGTGCCGGATCTGGCATTCAAA
Source organism: Bufo gargarizans (assembly GCF_014858855.1). Taxonomy (NCBI): domain Eukaryota; kingdom Metazoa; phylum Chordata; class Amphibia; order Anura; family Bufonidae; genus Bufo; species Bufo gargarizans. The sequence goes on along the minus strand of NC_058087.1, from coordinate 3,866,912 downwards.
ATACCAGAATGCACCTGCACTAAATCCGGACCCATTCACTTCTATGGGGCTGTGCACATGAGCGGTGATTTTCACACATCACTTGTGCGTTGCGTGAAAATCGCAGCATGCTCTATGTTGTGCGTTTTTCACGCAACGCAGGCCCCATAGAAGCTAATGGGGCTGCGTGAAAATCGCAAGCAAGTGCGGATGCGGTGCGATTTTCACTCATGGTTGCTAGGATAAAAGTCTATTCACTGTATTATTTTCCCTTATAACATGGTTCTAAGGGAAAATGATAGCATTCTTTAATACAGAATGCTTAGTAGAAGGTCAATATAATAAACATTGGTGGCGTAGTGCGCCCCCCTCCCCAGTTTGATAAACATTGGTGGCGCAGTGCGCCCCCCCCATATAAGAAACATTGGTGGCGCAGTGCGCACCCCCCCCCCCCCCAACACCCCAGTATAATAAACATTGGTAGCGCAGTGTGCCCCCTTCAATATAATAAACATTGGTGGCGCAGTGCGCAACACCCCAGTATAATAAACATTGGGGGGCGCAGTGTGCCCCCCTCAATATAATAAACATTGGTGGCGCAGTGCGCACCCCCAACACCCCAGTATAATAAACATTGGTGGCGCAGTGTGCCCCCCTCAATATAATAAACATTGGTGGCGCAGTGTGCCCCCCTCAATATAATAAACATTGGTGGCGCAGTGTGCCCCCCTCAATATAATAAACATTGGTGGCGCAGTGCGCCCCCCTCAATATAATAAACATTGGTGGCGCAGTGCGCCCCCCTCAATATAATGAACATTGGTGGCGCAGTGAGCAGTGCCAATGAGGGTTAAAAAAATAAAATAAAAATTAACTCACCTCCTCCAATTGGTCGTCTCCTGTTCTTTCTTCATGACCTGTCAAAGGACCTGTGATGACATCACTGTGCTCATCACATGATTCATCACCATGGTAATGGACCATGTGATGAGCTCAGTGACATCACCACAGGTCCTGAAGCAAGAACAGGAGACCGGCAGCTACTCGATCAACTGGAGGAGGTGAGTTAATTTTTTTTAATTATTCTTTAACCCTCATTGCCACTTCCCACTGTGCCACCAATGTTTCTTATACTGTGGGGGGCACACTGTGCCACCAATGTTTCTTATACTGTGGGGGGCACACTGTGCCACCAATGTTTATGTTGGGAGGGGGGCACACTGTGCCACCAATGTTTCTGATACTGGGGTGTGGGGGGGGGGGGGCACACTGTACAGGGAGTCTAAGAAAGAATCGAATGAGTCACTAACTAAGTCGGATCTTTAGTTCTTTTCACCTGTGACTCATTCGATTCTTTCTCCCTGTACTTGTCAGTGACTCAGAGCTGCTAGTGTTTGCCTCAGCTCTGATTGGTTGGTGGGCGGGGAGGGGAGGGGCTGGCAGAAGCAGCTTCCACTCTAGGATCAGATTACGCTCCTCCCGAGCCCCTCCCCTCCCTGCTGCCAGCGGCTCTGTGTGCTGTGACTCACTGCCTCAGGCTGAGGAGAACATCGGCGGCGGGGCAGAGAACTATCAGCTCCTGTGCCCGCCGCTGTTCAACGGCAGAGGGAGGGTCTAGTCGCAAATGGCGACAAGACTAAAAAGTCTTGTCGCCATTTGTAAATTCTAAGTCGCATTGGCGACCATTTTGGTCGCCATCTGGAGCCCTGTACGGGATAAGGTGGTAGTTTTGTTGGTACGATTTTTGGTTGCTCTATATTACACTTTTTGTCAGGCAAGGTAACAAAAAATAGTTTTTGGGCGCAGTTTTTATTTTTAGTTTTTTTACAATGTTCTTCTGACAGATTAGATCATGTGGTATTTTTATAGAGCAGGTTGTTACCGACGTGACAGTACTAAATATGACCGTTTTTTGTTTGTTTGTTTTACATAATAAAGCATTTATGAAAAAAGCTTCTGTAGGGGCTCACTTTTTTCGGTATGGGCTGACTGTTCGGCACTATTTTACTACATCGCTTTTATTTTTATTTTTTTACGGTGTTCACCTGAGGGGTTAGATCATGTGATATTTTTTATAGAGCAGGTTCTTACGGACACAGCGATACCTAATACTTTTTATTTATGTATGTTTTACACAATAACAGCATTTTTTAAACAAAAAAATCTTGTTTTAGTGTCTCCATATTCTGAGAGCCATAGTTTTTTTTTGCCTGACTGTTTTATGTAGGGTCTCATTTTTTGCAGGATGAGATGACTTTGTGATGTAAAGTGACAAATTATTGTTTTTTAGCAGTTTTTAATAAAAAAAAATTCTACGGAGTTCAGGTGAGGGGGTGGATCATGTGATATTTTTGTAGACGTGGCAAAAAAACAATGTCTGGTTTTTATATAACATATTTCTATATATGTCTATCTCTATATATATTATTATTTATTATTATTAAAATATATATATAATTTATTAATAATTTTATGTGTTTTTAGTTTGGGAAATTTAATGTTTTTACTTAAACTTAATCACAATTTTTATTATTATGAAAAACTTTTTTATTTTTGTCCCACTCTGGGACTTCAGCTTCTGGGGTCTGATCCCCTCTGCAATGCATTACAATACCACCTGTATTGTAATGCCTTGTCTGTCAGCTTTGATGCCGACAGCCTGCCTGAGAGGCCCAGCCTAAGGCCTCTTTCACAAGAACGATACAGATTAGCTCTGGGTGCATTCATGAAAACTCGCACCATTTTTCAAGCAAGTTCAGTCAGTTTTGTCTGCGATTGCGTTCAGTTGTTCAGTTTTTTCCGCGTAGGGGCAATGCGTTTTGATGAATTTTTCACGCGTGTGATGAAAAAAACTGAAGGTTTACAAACATCTCTTAGCAACCATCAGTGAAAAACCTTGTATCCGGATGCAATGCGTTTTTCACGCAGCCCCATCAACTTCTATGGGGCCAGGGCTACGTGAAAAATGCAGAATATAGAACATGCTGCGATTTTTCTCGCAATGCACAAGTGATGCGTGAAAAACAACACTCATGTACACAGACTCTTTTAAATGAACGGGTCAGGATTCCGTGCGGGTGCTATACGTTCCCATCATGCATTGCACCCGCACTTAAAAACTTGTTTGTGTGAAAGGGGCCTAAGGGCTGGATCTCACAGGCTTCCGTAGAAGGCAAGCTCCGATGCCTATGGAAGGCTTGCCTTCTCTGCCATCGGGTCCACATCACTGCAGCGCGGTGAAGCGTAGGGCATCCGTACCCTTCGCATGCTGCAGTCACCTTTTGACCGTCTTCACCGATGCAGCAGGAGCCCGGCTGTCAGTGACTGCACCCACACGGTTAGCCCGCCTTACATGTACGGCGCAGGTCCTTAAGCGGTTAATAATATGGGCTCCATTTTACTGTAAGATGTATGACCTCCGTGGAGGAGTCTGGTTCGGATACCGTAATCTGAGCCCAATTGGCTTAACCCTAACAGACGGGTGTCAGTCACTGGGTAGGATCGCCCTCTGGACCCATAAGCTTAAAAATTTGATCAGGAAAAGATAAGTTATACTGACTCTCTGCCCACAACATTACATATCGATCTGCTCCGCTCCTCCTGCTCTGTAACCTGCTGCTGAACGTGACAGGTTCCCTTTAAAAGGGGGTGCCGGCTCTCACACCCAATCTGATGTAGGTTGTGGAGAGACACTGTGTATCAGTTGCCATGGCAACCATCTGATGCCCAGCTACTTCTGTGCATGCGTTTTATACCAATTAAAAGGATTTTCCTCTGGATAGATCATCAGTATCTGATTGGTGGGGGGTCCAACACCTGGGAGTCTGGGACCACTGCCGATCAGCTGTTTGTGAAGGCACCAACGCTGCTGTGAGCACTGTGACCTTCTCTCTGCTAACCAGTAACGGCGCCCGTACATTGTATGGCGGCTGTGCTTTGTATCGTGCTCGGCCCCATTGACTTCTATGGGGCTGAGCTGCTCCTTGGCCACATGACTAATAAACGTGATGTCACATGGCTTAGGGCTACTGTGAGCTTATCAACGGGGGTCCCAGGTGTCGGACCCCCACCAGTCAGATACTGATGACCTATCCTGAGGATAGGTCATTAGTAATAAAGTCTCGGAAAACCCCTTTAATAAACCTCGGACAGCCCTGGTTCACCTAGAGCATTGTACTGATGCCCTGCCTAATAACAGGATCACACATGTCTGGCCACTTGTGTTCCTCCCCTCTGATTTCCAAAATGGTAAGCTGAATGCCACAGATTTATGCTGTCTAATATGTGGGGGTCTCCTAACTTTATTTATTTTTATTGGATTTCATTATGTCCAGGCTTTTCATCCCCTCTAAATACTCGCCCAGCCGGCAGCAGTCATCGAACTGAGCCCAGATGGATCCCCCAACATGATTATTTGCGGCCTCGAAATGGAGGGGGGGAGGGAAGCGCGCTTCTTCAGGCTGGTAGTGCCGAACGAGCCATAATTCAGCATTGATGGGTGATGGTGACTGGTTTCGGGCTCTTTTGTCCTATGCTCGGAGAGGAGATTTTTGTGTTGTCCTCTGCAGGATATTTATGTGAAGTGATGAGCTTAGCTGGTTACTTTAGCATTACATTACACGTTGGTTTATCATGCCTCTAAATCTTCGCTTCTGTCCGTTCTCATTTGCAGGAACATCACTTACAGCGCGCTATCTCGGCACAGCAAGTTTTTAGAGAAAAGAAAGAAACCATGGTCATTCCTGTCCCCGAAGCCGAGAGCAATGTCGTCTACTACAGTCGCCTGTACAAAGGAGAATTTAAACAGCCCAAGCAGTTCATTCACATTCAGCGTAAGTAAATCCCTTAAAGTGGCGGTGCGCCCTCCTTGTCACCCGTCCAGTTATCACACTGCTGCATCTGTTGCTTCTGAGCTCGTGAGCCACCTGGCCGCTGACACAGGAAGCCAAGTCTCAATGCCCTCTGTATAGACGCCGATCAGTTACTGACTCTTCACAATCTAGTCTCGTCCGTTTCCCCAGTTTCTGTGTAATATTATACCGCGCCATCCAGATGAAGAGCAACTTTGAACGCTCATTTGATATGCCTGCTGTAACGTGGCAGCTCTGCAAAAATGTTGTCCCTGGGTTTTTTGCTAAGCTCGACCCTTCATAAGGATTTCCTAAAGGATTTCACTATTTATGATTATGTCGGAGGACCCACCGTGATTGAGAAATTCAGAAAATGGCCAAAGCCTTCGTGCTTGCACCTTGCCTCGCTTCCTCAGCACATCCTTTTTGTTCTTTAATCTTCCTCCTTATTTTTCTTTTTTTCTTTAGTGACTTTTTACATCACCCATGTACATTCAAGATGGAGGATGAATGGAGAGAGTGGCCTCCTTGCTGCTACCATAACTGTCATAGAAGTGAATATACGGCCGCCTCTCCATTTACTCCTTGCCTGGATGCAGCAGCTGCATCTCCAAAAGGGATCGGGGGCTTCCCCATAGGTGCGGGTCCTTTTAAAGAGGTTTTTCGGTGATAATTGCGTTTTATCTAATGCCCGCAGCCTGATACAGATGGAGATAGTGGAGGATTGGAGCGGCAGGGAGCAGGGCCTTATATAAAATGCAATTATTACAGGGAAACCCATTTTTAAAGGCGGGACCCACATCTATCAGACAGTTATAACCCGTCCTTAATTGTCCGAGGCGGGAATAACCCTTTAATGGCAATTTATATATGTGTATTTTTAAAGGCGATATACCGGTAACCTCTCTTACTATGTTTGAGTGGAGAATCGGAGCACTTTCCCTGCGCTGTAGCGTGCAGGACGAGGACTGTTTGTTTACTGCTGTTGACGTCCCCGGCTTATTCTCAGTATGCTAGGTAGAGGCTTCTGCCCAGCAGTGATCGCGGTGACGTCACCTGCACTAATGGGCGCTCTCTAGCGCTGCCCTAACCTATAAACCAGCCTAGCGCAGCGCTAAAGACCGCCCATTTGTGCCTTTGACGTCACAAGTCTTACTGCTAGGTGGAAGTCTCCAGCTAGCATACCCATGTGAAGCCCGAAAATGAAGGGCAGCTTTTGTCCGGGTTCAGCTCTAAACCTGACAACCTCTTTAAGTTAGTATAAGGGTGCATTCACACGACCGTATTTTTGGCTCCGCATCCGTTCTGCAATTTTGCAGACAAGAATAGGCATTTCTATCATGGGGCCGGCTATATTCACACGGCCGGTATCCGTGTTTTGCAGACTGCAAAACACATACAGTCGTGTGAATGTAGCCTAAGACAGTCTGGTCATTGTAATAGACCTGTGACATTTATACAGCTTATATTGAGTAGCACAAAATTAAAATCCTAATAATCAAAATATCTTACCTGGTTACTAATTTTTTTGTTTTGTTATAAATTTGTTGCTCTGCCTGTTAGTTTCGCCATTGGTTTTAGTATTTTTTATTAACCCCTTTCCATTCATTTTAACTTGTAGCGTTTAATCTGGACAATGAGCAGCCAGATTATGATATGGACTCGGAAGATGAGACGTTGCTTAACCGACTCAACAGGAAGATGGAAATCAAACCACTGCAGTTTGAAACTATGATTGATAGGCTGGAAAAGGCAAGCTCCAATCAGGTAATTGGGGGAAACCGTACACCATTGGTATTAGAGGTCATCTTCACGGGCGTGCCGAACGTATCAAAACCGGAGCAATCCAAGGGGTTTCCTATGATATGTATCACAAGTTTCTCTCCGGATGCCTAGAACAATGGAGCTGTGGTCCCTTCTGGTTTTTGTTCTCTTTCCAAACCAGTGCCAGTTTTTACCAGCCACGGTTTTGGGAATTGCAACATAACCCTATCTAAAGGGTTTTTCTGAAGGAAGGGAAGCTATCGGTATAATATTATATACTTTCTGTCCTGAAACACTCCCCACCGTCCCATTTTCCTGACTACAGCAGTGATGTTTCCATATACCACATGTGACCACTGCAGCCAATCACTGTGCTGGAATCAGTGGTGGGCTGCAGCAGTCACATGTGGCATATCACTGCTCCAGCTAAAACATTACACTATGGGTGCAGGACCTAAGGGGGCTCCAGGAGGTAAACATTTTTTCTTTATTCCGATACCTTGCCTTTATTTAGAAATCGATCTGATAACCCCCTCTACCCTTTTAAGTGACACAGAAATGGTTTGGGATAATTACAGGGGGGGGGGGGGGGGGGGGGTGGCTGTAGTGAAATTTGTATAATATCATTTTGCTGCTTGTATATAATAGCTTCTTCTTTGCATTACGATTTTCAGCTTGTCACTCTTCAGGAAGCAAAGTTGCTGCTAAACGAGGATGATTACCTTATCAAATCTGTGTATGACTACTGGGTAAGAAAACGGAAAAACTGCAGGGGGCCTTCCCTCATCCCCCAAATCAAACAAGAGAAGCGCGACGGGTCCACCAACAATGACCCGTATGTTGCATTCCGGCGGAGAACTGAGAAGATGCAGACGCGGAAGGTCAGTTTTTGCCACAAGTGCCTCTTCCTTGTCATTCTGAATTATGGGTTGTCCGTTGTCATTCCTGTTTTTCCAATCTGTACAGTTTCTGTTTGATGTAAAATATTTGTACAATTTCCTGCAGAATCGGAAGAACGATGAAGCCTCTTATGAGAAGATGTTGAAGCTCAGGAGGGAGTTTAGCCGAGCCATTACTATTTTGGAAATGATCAAAAGAAGAGAGAAGACAAAGCGGGAATTGTTGCATTTGACATTGGAAGTGGTTGAGAAAAGGTGAAATCTTCCTTCTTTTTCTGATTACTACATCATGCCATATGCAACCAAAGAGCCAACTATACCCGCTCACTCTGCTCTACACAGTAATTTCTTATATTTTCCTTACCTTTTCTATGATAGGTATAATTTGGGCGACTTTGGAGGTGAAATTTTGAATGAAATTAAAATTCCGAAAGTCGAGAAGGAGGTTCATCCCATTCCAACGTCTCTTCACAATGGCAACCATCACAGAGTTTCTGAAAGCAAATCTAAGGTATGTTATGAAGAAATGTTACTGTCCCACCATTATTACATCACCTGCATCCTTCCATTTTGCACCACTATTTTATTTTCTCAGAGATTGCCTTATTGATTAAAGGGATTGTCCCATTAAGACAATGTATCCCCTATTCACAGAATAGGAATAAGTGTCTGATCAACAGAGATCTGACCACTAGGGCCTCCACCTATCACAAGAATGGGAGTCCATCCCCCATTTGAACAGGTCATGTTTGTGATCTTTTGAGCCATTCAAACAGGGAGCAGCGCTGCAGAGACTAGCTCAGTCTACTACAAAATGGATGGTGCTGTCTGCTTCCAGCACCGGACCTATTGTCGATCAGTGGGGGTGTAGGGTGTCTGACCCATGCCGATCAACTAGTGATGGCCTATGCTGAGGATCGACCATAACTTAATAAAAGATGGACAACCTCTTAAAATAATGTGCTGTGATAGTCACCCCCAAAGGTGCACAACCCCTTTAGGATGCTAAGGTTCCATTCACACGTCCATAATTTGGGTCCGTATTCGTTCAGCAATTTGCAGACCCATTCACTTTCAATGGGGTTGGAACGGATGCAAGTCCACATTTTAGGGATCCGCATTTTCGGGATCTGCATCTGTTTTTTCGGGATCCGCAATTTCGTTCCTGAAAAAAATAGAACATGTCCTATTCTTGTCCGCAATTGCGGACCAGAAAAGGCATTTTCTATTATAGTGTCTGTGATGTGCGGTCCGCAAATTGCGGATCGCACATTGTAGGTGTCCGTGTTTTGCGGATCCGCAAAACACTTACGGACGTGTGAATGGACCCTAATAGTTATGCAGAATTTTTGGTTGGATATGGAGTTTATGTAAATGGTGTTCAATGCTTTGGCTGGGATGCAGAAGTTTTGTTCATTGTTGCAAAGGGGTTTTGATTGCTATTAATTGTGCAAATTTATTTTTTAGAATAATCATCATCCTTCTCTGAAAGAGGATGTAGAAGTAGTCAGGATAAAGAAGAAATACCCAAAGAAGCCAAAAGCAGAGCCCATTGTGACCCCTCTGCCACAACCAGCCTCAGAGCCATTGCCAGTAATTAACAAGAGCGATATCAAGCAGTATGACTTCCACAGCTCCGATGATGAGGAGTTTCCACAGGTTGGTCTTATTGCAGGGGTTATAATCTTACAGATGGAGATCTGCAAGGCAAAAGCTGCTCTAATGTATGTGCATTCTTCAGGTACCCTCTCCGGTGTCTGAGCTGGAAGAAGAGAATGACCCCGATGGGCCATTTGCCTTCCGGAGAAGAACTGGATGCCAGTATTATGCCGTAAGACTGTCAATTTATTTCAAAATCTAGGAAGCTGAAATGTGACTTTTTTGCCGTTGTTTAGTTAGCAAATGCAAGGAAATAAAAAAAAGTTCTGCAATGTTTAGTCTTTCCACCATGGTCTCAGGCTGTCCATGGGCTTTGTGCTAGTTTTGCAGCTTTGCTGTATTGAACCTGACACGCATCCTTTTTACATGTGTCAATGTGTGTTCTGCTAGTCGGTACTCCCTGTAAGCCTCTGTAGCAAATGAGTGGGAAAGTTCGGGACATGGGCAGTGTTCTCTCTAAGCTGGATAATACAGCTTCCTAATAATTAGCATCTAAAGGGGTATTTCCATCACATACAATGGGGGCATAACACTAGGATTTGGCCCAATTGTCTGATAGGTGTGGGACCCGAACCTACAAGGAGAAAGGAGCAGAGAGAGCTGTGGCTGGAGGACCCCGGGGTTTCCCGGGGTCGGTCCACCACCAGGCGCTGCTTCCATACAAGTGAATAGGAGCAGCCCCTGCTCCCATTAATTTCTATGGGGTAGACAGAAATGGCCGAGCCAGCACTCGGCTATTTTCGGCGACCCCATCGAAATGAATGGAGGGTGGCTGTGCAGTGCATTCATGTTGTAGGTGCGGGTCCCAGAGGTGGGACCTGCACCTATCAGACAATGGGGGCATAGCCTAGCGATATGCCCTCATTGTATGTGATGGTAAAACCCCCTTTAAGCAGTCAGATATACAGGGCCACATAAAATACAAGCAAATAGTACTAGACAACATCCTGGTCTAGCACAGTTTAGATTGTATATATCTCTGGTGGTGTAGGGCAGTGAAGGGGCTAGTGTCTGCTCCCATGGTGGTCTGTGACACTAGGTGTTGGTGTCAGCATCCCTGGTGACCTATGGCAAAGAAAATGTTATTGTCAATATTGTTGGTGATCTAGGACAGCGAAGAGGTTAATGGCAGTATACCTGGAGGTCTAGGGCTTTGAGGGTTACTGGTATCTTTGGTGCTTTAAGGGAGAGAAGGATGTTAATACTAAATACCTAGGGTCCAGTAGTTACTTGCCTCTCCAAGCTCAACATGGCCCTGGTTGTAACAAGAGCGAGAACAATAGAGCGAGAGGACGGTGTAGCTGTGCCACTGCACAGTTTCCTCTTTGATCAGGCAGATCGATTCGGGTGCATTGTACAGTTAGGTCTGCTGAGGAGCACAGGTTCTCTGTAGGGGTGTACAGTTTGTAGGGAACTGTGCTTCTAGTATATGGTCAAACAGAGTTAATGTTGAGGCTTTTTTTTGTATTTTAATTTATATACTATATACTTATTGTTGGTCTGTGTTCTTCTTTAGCCACGATTGGACCAAATTGATGATCCTTCCGATTTGTCAGGATTGGCTAGGCTTCGGTATAAGCATTGCTTAACCACTCTTACAGTCCCCAGACGGTGTATAGGGTTTGCAAGAAGACGACTGGGCCGAGGTGGAAGGTAAATGATTTAACAGTTAGTTCAGGGTGGTTAAAGAGGTATTCCAGTGATGGATATGACCTCATTTTACGATCAGTGGGGGGTCTGACCTCTTGGTCCCTCATCGATCCTGAGAATAAAGGTGTCACAGCACTGCGTCCCTTCTAAGTTTTCCCTGCTCGGTGGCACCCGAACCACCCAACTGAATTTGGCTGTGCCGCAGTTGCCAGCAGGGCTGGTGGCTGGTGCGGCGATGTGCAGGAAGAACTTAGAAGTAGACACAGCTCTGCAGCCCTTCATTCTTAAGAATGGTTCGAGCTGGTGAAGGCTTATTCTACCCATTATAAGATGGGAATAACCATTTAGCCTGTGTGGCTTTATCTAAAATATCTCATCACTTTGAAAGAATTCACAAATGCACGGAATTAAAGCATTATTATGCTCTCTCATTGCGTTTCAGGGTTATAATGGACCGGTTATCCACACAGCACGACTCCACCCTAACGCAGCTTGACCCCGAAATGTTGTCTACTTTTTCAAGCTCTTCCGAAATTGCACATTCACCTCCCGATATCTCATGGACCAATGCTTCCGATAACCATTGTGAAAACAGACTGTCTCTATCTGATATCTTAAGCAATATTAAGTCGTGTCGACTGCAGTGTTTCCAGCCAAGGCGAATACATTTTCAAGACGGCGATGGCGAAGAATGTACCTCAAGGCTAGTAGGACATGCCATGAGCATTAAGCGAGCGTTACTGAGCACCAGCAAGAACGGACTGACAGGTAAAATTTTGTCCTTTCTGTTTCACATGGAGCTCTGTCGTGTTAGCTCAATGCTGATGGACAGTAATGTGGTCAGTGATTCCTGTCACTATAGAGCACATGTAACACTGTCGATCAGTTTTGCTGGGAAAATGTTGCATTTTAGTGCAGCAGTATGAATGAGGATGTCTTCAATGGCTATAGAAGCAGTTAGATGGAACACGTGTGTGCGCAGCCTGGGTCACTACTGGGGTACGGCTGTCAAGAGGAAAATCTACGATTTCTGTGTTTCTGCACCAAAAAATGCATTTGTTACTTTTGTTTTTTGGTGCAGATTTGTTGCTGACTTTCAGCAGATCTCACCCTTTCTTTGGAAAGGGTGAAATCTGCACCAAAAAAAAGCAAATATAATTGACATGCTTTGGATTTCTACATCTGTACAGCAAGTCAGTTTCCGCACAGGAAAAAAAAAAAAAAGCAACTTGTATATGAGAATTGTCCAATTTTGTTCAGTTTGCTGGTACTGTATTACACTGCGCTTTTTCCTCTTGAGAATTCGCGTGGGAAAAAGACTCTTAATACGCAATGTGCGCAGGTACCCTTGGGGTATACTCTCATGCGGCAGATAGGTTGCAGAATTGTCTGCAACTGTCCTATGGGCTTGCAGAAATCCAAAAGCTTGCCACCTAAACAACTTCCTCAGATGTAAGGAACTGATTTGCAGTTAAATATAACCTTAAAAGGGTTTTTCGAGACCGTAAGTAATATAGACATTCTGTGCATAGGAGCGGTTGAATTAAGTAGTTTAAGGCTATGTCACACATTTGGGGATTTTTGATTGAACCTTATTAAAAATTTAGAGCTTAAATAAGTGTTTATGACCTTTTTAGTAATTTAGAGATGAGGTTTATGAAATGACTGGCACAAAGGGAACACGCAGCTCGACAGCTAATCCTTTTTAACAGAATGGCTCACTTTTTTTTTTTTTTTTTTTTTTTTTTTTTTATATAAAGTAAAAAATTATTTTTAGCCCAAAATGAGTAAAATGCAGTCATAAAAAAAAAATAAAATACTCCGAATTATGGAGAATTGGTTAAGTAAAATGTAAAGATTATCACAAAAAATGTTAGTAAATGGAAAAAGTAAATAAAAACCTACAGCTGTTCCCACAAAAACAAAGCCTTCAAACAGCTTTGATAAGTTATGGCCCAAAATAAGCTGGCCCATAAGATGCTCAATAGAATTCGGCCTGCGCATTCCCTGGCTATGACTGTGTCTTGATATCATTTTCTGACTTTTCATGGTGCCTCACTTCCAGGCTTCTTCCATACGTGGAGTAACACACCTTGTTTTGCAGTCACAGGGGGCATCACAGAAGAACAGTTCCAGACGCATCAGCAGCAGTTAGTACAGATGCAAAAACAGCAGCTGGCGCAGCTCCAACAGAAGCAGCAATCCCAGCAGTCGTCACAGCAGATCAATCCAAACGCACAGGTACCGTAGCGCTCGGGTTCCCTGTGCTGTGCCTGAAGCAGGGTTCTACTTCTCAGCACTAACCTGTTTGTGATGCATCTTGAACAGAAGGGGCGTCTTGACAGATCTCCTAACCCTCGTGGAGGCTGACCGAAGGGACGCTAACGAGCAATGGCTGCATTTAATACTAAATTTCCCTTGTAGCGGTCGCTGCAGAAAAAAAAAGTTGCAGACAGCACCTTCCCCCAGTAAAATGAGTGGTTTGTTTGACATAACACATTTCACCTAGAAAGTTAGAAATTACATTTTTGTGATAACTCCCACCTCCCCCACCCCCACACACTCTTTAAAGGGAATCTGTCACCATGAAATTCACGGTCAAGTCAGGCCCAGTGCATTGTAGGACCAATTTTAATTTGTATGAAAATGTACAGTCAAGTGCACCGAAGGCAGGCCCAAGCCTCTCCATGCACCTATGCTCTTCCTGCTTCTTCTGCCAGCTCCTCCTTCTCGATTGACAGGCCGGGTTCCTGCATGATCATCTTGCCTGCCCTGTCCATCAAGGGGAGGGAGGAGGAGCAAGGGTGCACGGAGTGCATTTAACTACAAATTTGCATATGGATTAAATGTTGCATATGGTTTAAAAGTACCTTTTCTTCAGAATCCAGGTATTCTAGCCCTAAAGGCATAGCGCCTTGTTTTAACAGGGAGTTTCCTGGTGACAGACTCCCTTTTGTAGTTCATGAATATTTGAAAACCGTTAATTGTGGTGGTAACATCCCTTTTGTGCACTGAATTGAGAATTCAAACAAGGTCTCGCTAGCACCATCTACAGGTCATCAGATGTACTTTGCTTGATTTTTAAAAGGAACAGGGGAGAGTTCAGTATAGAATATACAATACACGAGGTCCCTTTTTTATTTGATTCCGAAAACTGATTTTATCATCCTTAGGGCCTTGGTAATTCTGACTGCATGTCCAAGACACTGGACTCCGCTAGTGCCCACTTTGCTGCATCCGCCGTTATTAATTCGCCTACACCAGGACGCAGTGAAGTGAACAAGGATCAAAGTACCAGCCACAGCAACCTGAACGGCGTCGTACAACATCCAGGAGGTAAGCGTAGGCCACGGTGAAAGCGGTTTTCAAAATGTGGTCAGCTGTTTGTCTGCAAGCCATCACCTGCTTGTTGATGGTTTCCCAACAATCTACTTTTTAAAATCTATTTTTATTCTTTATGTTGCTTATAATAACCATATAATTTCCTGCAGTAGCAATGTATGTTTTCCATGTACCTAATTGCATCAGGGTATAGAATATATATTTTTTTTTAATGGGCTTATTGTCATTGCGCAGTTGGGACTTTTTTGATCCGTATTCTGGGGGTGCTCTCCAGGTTTATGTTCAGTACATGGATGTAAACTGAGTCTCATCCTGTTCTTTAGAAATCCATGTTCCTAAAAATGATTTGTGTATCTGTCTCGTCTTTATGCTTACCAGATGCTATTCTTATGTTTTCCAGGGGCTAACAAAACGCTGTACTCTGCAAACGTGGCGCTATCATCCAGCCCAGGGATCTCCACCGTTCAGCTTGTTCGGACAGTTGGACACCCCACCTCTAACCACTTAATCCCAACATTGTGCACAAGTAGTCCCCAGACTCTTCCTATGAGTAACTCCTGCCTAACGAACACCGTTCACTTCAACAACCTCAGTGTTGTGTCACCTGTCAATGTGCATATCAATACAAGGACTTCTGCACCATCTCCCACAGCCTTAAAACTCGCCACAGTTGCTGCCAGCATGGATCGAGTGCCAAAGGTTACTCCAAGCAGTGCCATCAGCAGCATAGCCAGGTGTGTGTTGTGAGCTGAACTTGCTTTTGCCCCCTTATGACCAGTAAATGTAAGGCTCTGTTAACACTGCCATCTTTGATTTCTTCAGGAGTTCTGGTTCTGACTGCAATAGTAATGCAGTCCACATTGCTATTCACGTCGCCAGGAAATGTGGCTGACCCCCACTACACATTAAAGGGGTTCTCTGAGACTTTTATCCAGAAGATAGGTCATCAGTATAAGTCTGGAAAACCCCCTTTAAGTCCACGGGTCACATCAGGACTCGTTGGGTGTCTAGCTTGTCATGGATTTGCTATAAATACTCTAGGGTCAACAGAGCCTTAAAGGGAATGTGTCATTAGAAAATGACCTATTGTTTAAATCACATTTTTGTTGCCAATCTTTATATTTAAATAAAAACCTGCAGTTTTTGCACTGGCCAATAAGCCTAATAATAGGCGCCGCTTTCTGTTGTGTACAAATCACTTTTCTGCAGTTATCTCCTTATTACAGGCTGGATTAGAATGACAGATATCACCTCTGTGTATAGATAAGACAGGGTCCTCCATTTGCAATAGGTGATATTAGGGATGTCCCGATACCATTTTTTTTTTTTTTTTGTTTGTTTTTTTTAGACAGAGTACGAGTACCGATACTTTTAAGTACTCACCGATACCAATTATAACAATTAAATAAATAACACATTTATTTTGTGACCACTGAACAACCAAAAGTCCAAAAAACAGCCCCCAGCCTTTGATCAGCACCCCAGCCTCTCCCTCTGCCTCTATCAGCCCCCTCTGGTAACTCGACCCCCTCCCCCCAGTATTAATCATTGGTGGCAGTGGCCACAGGGGCCCCCTCCTCCCCCCCCGTCATTGGTGGCAGTGTGCAGTTCCAATCGGAGTCCCAGCAGTGTAATGTTGGGGCTCCGATCGGTTACCATGGCAGCCAGGATGCTACAGAAGTCCTGGCTGCCATTGTATGTTAGTGAGCAGCATTATACTCACGTGCGCCGTGGCCGCCAAGCGCTCCTTCTTCTGTCTGTGCGGCGCATTGCTAATGCTTATAGCATTAGCAATGCGCCGCACAGACCTATGAGAAGGAGCGCCCGGCGCCACGGCGCACGTGAGTATAATGCTGCTCACTAACAAGAGGACCTTTCACTAGCTTAAAAACTAACTATATCAGTGGGCAGAGCGGCGCCCAGGGGCCCCCCTGCACTTACTAGTATGTCTGGGCGCCGCTCCGTTCGCCCGGTATAGGCTCCGGTGTCTGCAGCTCCCTCTGTTGTACTGGGCGTAGTTTTTGTATTAGGCCCCTTTCACACGGGCGAGTTTTCCGTGCGGGTGCGATGCGTGCGGTGAACGTATTGCACCCGCACTGAATCCTGACCCATTCATTTTTATAGGGGTGTGCACATGAGCGTTGATTTTCACGCATCACTTGTGCGTTGAGTGAAAATCGCAGCATGCTCTATATTGTGCGATTTTCATAGAAGTGAATGGGGTGCGTGAAAATCGCATAGCATCCGCAAGCAAGTGCGGATGCGGTGCGATTTTCACGCATGGTTGCTAGGTGACAGTCTAGTCACTGTATTATTTTCCCTTATAACATGGTTATAAGGGAAAATAATAGCATTCTGACTACAGAATGCATAGTATAATAGTGCTGGAGGGGTTAAAAAAAAAAAGTTAACTCACCTTCTCCTCTTGATCGCGTAGTTCCCGGTCTCTTTACTTCTTGAATGATGAGCTGTGGGCTAAATGACCTGTGGTGACGTCAGATTACATGCTCCATCACCACGGTGATGGACCATGTGATTGGAGCATGTGATCTGACGTCACCAAAGGTCATTTAGCCCACAGCTCATCATTCTAGAAGTAAAGAGACCGGGAACTACGCGATCAAGAGGAGAAGGTGAGTTAACTTTCTTTAAAAAAAAAATTTAACCCTTCCAGCACTATTTATACTATGCATTCTGTATTCAGAATGCTATTATTTTCCCTTATAACCATGTTATAAGGGAAAATAATACAATCTTCAGAACATCAATCCCAAGTCCGAACTTCTGTGAAGAAGTTCGTATTTGGGTACCAAACATGCGCGATTTTTCTCACGTGAGTGCAAAACGCATTACATTGTTTTGCACTTGCGTGGAAAAATCGTGCATTTTCCCGCAACGCACCCGCCTCTTATCCGGGCCAAAAATAAGACACCCGTGTGAAAGGGGCCTTAGGGTTGGCCCTTGCTGCAGCGCTGGCCAATCGTAGCGCACCGCTCATAGCCTGGGAGTCCCAGAATATTACCGGCACACGACCTCTGAGAGGACGCTGTGATCCGTGCAATTAACCCCTCAGGTGCCACACCTGAGGGGTTAATTGCGCGGATCACAGCATCCTCTCAAAGGTCGGGTGCCGGTAATGCGAGTCACAGAATTCCTTCCCCCACACCGAACTGCTGAGCGCCGCCGCAAGCGGCCAGCAGGTATCGGCAGTGGTATCGGGGACATTTGCACGAGTACAAGTACTCTGCGAATGTCCAGCATCTGTCCCGATACTGGTATCTGTACCGGGACATCCCTAGGTGATATCACAGCTTATCTACTACCTACTGACCTCTGCACAGGTCACAGAGCGTGTCTAGAAAACTCTCCCATAGAAGTCAATGAGGTCCCCTCCAGACCATTGTGTCTATGAACCATGGGGCTGCCGTAAAGCAATTCTTTAAATGCTGTTAAGAACAACTCAGGCAAGAAGGCCGCCTCCATAATCATGTTCAGGAAATAAAATAAAAACTGTAGTAAGAAAATTCAAAATGATTATAAAGAAAGGAGCGGTGTTAAAATCTGGTTGTAACTGGCAGAAAAGTAATTTTGGTGACACATTTCCTTTGACTTCTGCTGCAGGTTTGCAGTTAACTGCTGCACTAGACAATGTGGCTGGTCCGCGTGTGGCCACCTGCTGTGGGTTCCTAGTGGAAATTGTGGTAAAAAGGGGTCCGCATCCGTATGTCCATTCCGTTGCATCCGCAAAGTCATTGAACATATCGCGTTCTTGTCCGCATTACGGAAAAGGATAGGAATGTTCTATTATGGGACGGACTTTGCGGAATGCAAAACGTGCAACGTTCACGTGCACGAGCCTTTAGAAAAATGGCTGCTTTCCTACAAAAACAGCGCGACTCCTGGGTACTGGTTGTGTCGGCCTTATTCACTTCCATGAAGCCGAGCTGCTATTCCAGACAGCCGCTAACCCCAGACCAGTGTGGCGCTGGTTTAGAAAGGCAATTGCCGTGTTTTTTTTTTGTTTTTTTTTTTACCCCTTTTATTCCATTCTCCTGCCTGGTTAGACCATGGAGCAGATATAAGGAGACTGACTTTTGGACCCCAGTCTTTGGTAAACGGTTTAGTGGAGTAAGATGCACCAAATTTAATAAGAAGCAGGCTCTTTAATAAATCTAGGACACCTTTGGGCACCAGAAACATCTATTCTGTCAGCTTTTAGTCCTACTTTACCCCAGGATCGCTGTGGCCCTTTATACTAATCCACCCCCACTTTTTAAAGTGTCACGATCTGTGAAAAAGTCGCCCTCTTATACACACATGAGAGCTTGTGCCAAATAGTTGCAACTTTGACACCAGATAACTGGCCCGTGAAGAAATGAATCCAATACCTGTGGGGTCTGTGGTTGCCTCGGCAATGAGAAGGATGACTGTGCTATACTGGTGCTTTTAATGGGATTGTGATTTTGCTCCTTGCTGCCTCGTTCCTCTGGGGACACTCTCCTTGCACTTATGTGTTCTGTCTGTATATTTTTTTTGTATCTAGGATTATGGTTGGTGTATGTGAACCTGTAATTGCATTTATTTCTTGTCTTCGCAATTTGTTTTTTTTTATTTATTTTTTTATAAAAATAAAAAATGATCCATCAGATGTTTTGTATTCAGTTTGTTGGTCAGTCGGGTGCCGCGCTCCGCATGCTTTCTGTATAGATCATCTTAAGACTGTATCTAAGGGTTTGCAGGGAAGAGGGGGCCCTGAAAAGCATTAGTATAGCATACCTGAAGGTGTGGTTGGCATATGAGAATGCAGGACGCCCCCTATAGTCTTCTATGCAGCCATTCAGCTTCCCAGACCAGCGTGACCCCCCCCCCCCCCCCCCCCTGCTATATTAAACTTGAAAGGCAATGCAACTGCAATATTCCTCTTTGCTTATTTGTACTTGGCTCAGGGGAATGCAGTCCTAGGGGACTTGAACATGCGATCATCTGAGCATTCCCATTGCAGTCTATGGGAGTTAGCCCTGCAGGTCTCCATAGGGACATTGCTGTGACAGGCCTCGGATCCTTTAGAGCAGTGTTCCTCAACTCCAGTCCTCAGGGCCCACCTGCCGGTCATAATTGGAGAAGATCCCACAGAATGAATACCTCCAAAAGATTCAGTAAAACTTGTAAGTCATTTAAACTCTTGCTCATTCTGGGCTTTGAAGTCCAGGATTTGGTCTCATCAGTGATTGACAGCTATCTCTATATACACAGTCATAGAGGGAAGGCTGTCAATCACTGATAGGACTGATAGTCCTGAGGATAGGTCATTAGCATAACAAATCATGAAAAAGCCCCTTTAAATGACTGAAATATAAGTTATACTGAATATTTTTTCCCCACAAAACTATATATCGGTCTGCCCGGCTCCTCCTGCTCTAGAACATGAACACTTCAGCTCAGACATGTTCAACCTGACAGGTTCCCTTCTTAAAGGGGTTGCCTGAGTCTTTTAACCCATTACTGACATGTACATTGCATTTCGGGTCTTTAAAGATGGCACACGTTCAGCAGGCACCACATACCCCCGGGTGCCTGCTGTTTTACACAAGACACCTGGAGCAGTCGCTCTATTCGTCTCTATGGGAGTTCCAGAGATAACAGGGTACAGCTTTGGCTATCTCCGGGTTTCCCATAGAAGTGAATGGCCATGGGCATCTGCGACCAGCCGCTCCGTTCACTTCTCATGATCGTGGGGGTCTCGGCAGTAGGGCCCCCCCACCAATCTAATAGTTATAATAACTTGAAACAACCGGAATACCCCTTTAATTCTGCAAGAGCAACAGAATCTGCGTCAGTCTCCTACCCAGATGTGAACAGAGCCTGAAGAGATATCTCAGAAGCGTAGCCTTGAGGACCATACTAACAGCCTTTCCTTTCCATTGCAGAGAGAACCATGAACCAGAGAGGTTGGGCCTGAATGGAATCGCAGACACAACAGTAGCAATGGAGGTGACATAACTTCAGACCATGGACTTGACCTGACCTTTTTTTCAGACATTATTTTTTATTATTTTTTCCCTCCACCTAAATGCAACCTGCAATGCTCTTTGGACCAGAGCGTGCTTACCATGGACCTAAATGGACTCTCGAAGTGTATGGGATGTTTTCCCGATATACTATTCTGTGTACATTTTGTAAAATTGGAAGAAGAAAAATCACTACCTTGTAAAATAGTTTATTTGTATCATTCATATTATTTCTGTTACTTGAATAGTACATATTCATCATCATGCTTTTGCACTTGAATTTGCAACTGAATGGATATAAAAAAAACAAAAACAATCTTTAATGGGATCATGAGCATGAAACGGGGTCCTGCATCACTTGTTTTAACTATTTATTTGCCATGTTTACATTTTGTATCTTGTACAAATAAATCTGACTTGTGTCTAAAAAGTTAAAGTGCCCCCGTCGCCTATGCCGAGTGCATTTGCAGGCCGGGCCGGACCAAGGTTTGGCGCCCCTACCCAAAAGCCAATGACGTTAGGGAGGCGCCTTGACGAGTTTCAGCTCTGATGGCTGCCTCCGCCTATGGCAAAGCGATGGGTCCACTTTAAAGATTCATCGGTAGAAAATTCTTGTACTTTTTTTTTTTTTTCTAAAGGAAATGTAAAGTTTTGCTTCACAATTTTTGGCTTTTTTTTTTTTTTTTTTTTTCGTTAATAGTGGCACTTCACTGTCAGACATAAAATTTGAGGCAAAATGGTATTTTCTACAAACTGCGCAAGGGAGGGATGGATCCAGACAGCGGAAATACAATTTATGTAGAAACTCACTTTTTCCATATATTTTGAATGTATATTTCTATTTATAATTCCAGTTTATAAGAGCAATCTACACAAAGTCTATGAAAGGAGAAGGAAAACAATGCATCCGGCGCCTGAGCGGGACGACCATTTTTTTTATTTTATTTTTTCCCCCTTCGGAATTAAATATTTTATTCAGCTTTAGGGTCCATTCACACATCCATAGAATGTGTCCGCACTCGTTCTATTAATTCTCTATGGGGCAGGAATGGATGCGGACAGCACAGTGTGCTGTCCGCATTTCCGTAGCGCGGCCCCCGAACTTCCGGTCCACGGCTCCGGAAAAAAAATAGAACATGTCCTATTCTTGTCCGCAATTGCAGACAATAATAGGCAGTTCTATGGGGGTGTCAGACGGGTGTATTAAGGTTCCCCAATACACCACGGAGGTGTGAATGGACCCTTAACAACAGTCTTGAGAGATTTTTTTTTTTTTTTTTGGGGGGGGGGGGGGGGGGGGTATTGCATTACATAGAATTGCAATAATCCGAGGTTCCCTATTGAGCCGTCCCTGGAGGGGGTCATGCTGGGAGGTTCCCTGTAATAACAAGGCAAGTAACGGGTCTGAAATAGTCTGAATCTTAGCTGTTGGACATTTTGCTAATGTTTAGTGGTTATTTTTTTTATACATTTTTTATTTGACCTTTTTTGTATTTTTTATACCATTTTCCTGTACATGAGATGTGTAGTTCTCCTCTCTATCAGATTGTTCGTCGTCGCACTAGTTCAGACAATTTTCCCTGTTACTTGTTCTTGATGAGTAAAAACTGCAGGGAAATAAAAAAAAGGAAAAAAAAAATCTTGGCTACTTTGCACAAATATTTTATTCCACGGTATAAAACCTTAAGGGGTTTAGAAAAACATCTCTGCTTTCTTCGAGAAATCGGCATAATCCTGGACCTACCCCTTTGATTGGGTCACAATAAAAGACTGAACTGAAGATTAAAGGGGATGTTCCAGGATTTGAACGTATTGCCTGTCCACAGGACTGATCACGAGATCCCACCTATAAATGGAGCAGTGGCCGAGCGTGGACGCTGCCGCTCCATCCATCTCTATAGGCGTAGAAGAGAAGCAGAGTATAGCCCTCAGTTATCTCGGTCAGTCCCATACAGATGAATGGAGCAGCATTGCACCTGCCTGACCATTGTACCATTCATATGGAGGACCATCATTCTCAAGGTCAGTGCTGGTCCAAGAAGTTGCCCCCACCCCCACAATCAGACACTTAGCGCCTATCCTGTGAATAGGGGATATGGTTAAATATTTGGAAAGCCCTTTTAAGGCTAGGGCTACATGGTGAATTGTGACCGCACAACATAAGATCGCCATCTTGTGCTGTTTTATCGCAGCGAACTGTGAATGTTGTTGCGTTGCTACCCGCAGTTTATTGCGTTGCAGTAGTGGGCAGAGATACAAACCTGCTGGATCTCGCTGCAACCACATTCACAATGATTAGTGATTGTTTGACACCTCTGCAGGCAATGACTGGCTGCAGCAGTGACCTGCTCCCCTTGCGTCACAGTGGTGGGAGAGTGAAGCTGGTTGGTAAGTATGCTTCCCTCTGTGTGTTCAGGACATGTGCCGCGAGACCCCCAGAAAACCCCTTTGAGTTTTTTTTGTTTTTCCACTAAAGTATATTCATTGTGCTATGAAAAGTTGTGCAATCTTTCCTCATATCTTTGCTTGCTGTCATTGTATGGAAATGTATTTTACATCTGAACTATTTTGATTTGCCCTGATCAAGTCCAACTGGCACAGCTGCAGAGCTCTTTTCTAATGAGCTGTGCATCTTAACATTTACTGACAGCTATCAGAGATCTGTGGCAGATTGCAGTGCTTTAAAAGAACTGTGTAAGATGAGACAAAGGGTATACTTTTTATTTATTTTTCCCCTCTAGAAACGGCACCGCTCTTGTCCAATGGCGGAGACTGGTATTGCTGCTCCTCCCCAGTCAAGTGAGTGAGGCTGAGCTGCCATACCAAGCACTGCCCATGGAGAACAGTGGTGCTGTTTCTGGAAAAAATAATAGACCCTTTGTCAAATCTTATACAATCCTTATTTACATAAAATCGTGAAACCCCTTTAAAGGCTATGGACACCTTTTGGGGGGCATTTTGTATTGCACTTTACTCATTTTGGGGTAAACAAAAAAAAAATATCTATAGGCTTTTATTAAAAATGTTCAGCTGTTTCTGAGAAACAAGGATTAAAAATCAGTGTATTCAGCAAGCTGTCACTTTGTTTTCTTTGAATCCCGTCATCTGAGGGCTCATGTATACCCCTGATCTCCTGACCTCATAAGCACTTATTTATGCCATATTCACTTTGATAAGAATTGAGCCATAATGAGTGCTTTGTTCAAGGTCAGGAGATCAGAGATGAAAGTGACACATGAACTTGATTCAAAGAAAACACACTGACCGTTTTCAAACAGACAAATTTTTAATCCTTGTGTTTGCAAACTGTCAGTGTGTTTTCTTTGAATCCAGTTATCTCGCGGCTCATGTGTCGCTTTCATCTCTGATCTCCTGACCTCAAGCAAAGCACTCATTATGGCTCAATTCTTATCAAAGTGATAAGAATATGGATTAAATAAGAGCTTATGAGGTCAGGAGATAAGAAGAGGTATACATGAGCCCTCAGATGACGGGATTCAAAGAAAACAAAGTGACAGCTTGCTGAATACACTGATTTTTAATCCTTGTTTCTCAGAAATGGCTGAACATTTTTAATAAAAGCCAATTGAAAAAAATTATTTTTAGGCCAAAATGCAATAAAAAAAAATGGCTCCAAGGTGTCTACAGCCTTTAATTTTTTTGCATCTTCTCTAGAACCGTACGCTGGGAATTTACATGTAACCCACTGAAATAATTAGTCTGTAAAAGTGGAGTGACTCTTATACAAGGTTGCTACCAGGTCTGCGGGTTATGATGGCGAGAATGGCACCAGCCCTGCCCAATGCCCACTCTCCTTTTTGGCACAGAATTGGTCACAACCAATCATATTTTTTATGAATAAGTGATATCGCCAACGTGGTAGCTACCATTTTGTCAGCCTATTCTTTTAGACTTGTGGGTCACTAGTCTGCAACCTCTTGACCAGCCGATGGGCCAAGGTTTGCAGCCTGTGGTTCTACAGCTGTGAAGCTACAACCCCCGTGTCCTAAAGTAAAGGGCGTTTTCCGGGACTTTGATATTAATGGCCGATCCTCAGGATAGGTGATCAATATCTGATTGGTGGGGGTCCAAAACCCAGTGCCCCAACTGATCACCTGTTTAACCCACCAGAAGTGGAAGGCTCCCCCCCCCCCCCCCACCGATCTGATATCGATGACTTATCCCAAGGCTTACATCGGTATTTAAGTACTGGAAAATCCCTTTAAGGTGAATATTTAAAGATGTTCTTGCTCATATGACCATTAGGGGGCACTGTTTCATTAAGGTTCTACAGATCCATCTGCTGAACAAGCACCAGTTATAAAAGAAGTCCCCCAGGGGTCAAGTAATTCCTACGCAGACGATCTAGTGAAATTAAAAATCTGAACGTCACACTGCTTGTATATTTTCCCATTTAATGCCGGGTTATGAAAGATGAACATGAACGTCTTTTCCAGAACTATTTTAATAAAACAAATCCTGTCTGAATAATGCAGCAGGGACCTCTGTGTTATTATCTGTGCTGATGTCTACGGCCTCCGAACATCTGAAAATAACATTTATGGGAAGTTCTCCCCGAGCCTCAGCCGCAATAGATTTTCCAAAGAAAGAAAAAAAAAAAAAGGGCCATGTCATAGGTGCCTACACATTTGATGGGTTTGGGGGGGGGAGAATTGTGCAGGCAGCCTAAGGGCTCATTCACACGACCATATCTGTTTTTGCGGATCCACAGCACACGGATTCTGGCTATGTGTGTTCCGCATTTTGCAGAAGGGCCAGCCGTATGATTGAAATGTGTATTCTTGACCCCAATTGCGTACAAAAAATAGGACCTGTTGTGTCTTTATTATTATTATTTTTTCTGGGCCACAGAACAGAAGTACGGATGCAGACAGCGCACGGTGTGCTGTGTCTGCATCCTTTCTGGCCCCAATAAAATGAATGGGTCCGCAATATTGCAGAATGGATACGGACTGAAATATACAGTGCTGTGAATGGGCCCTTATTTTGTTCTAGCAAAGAAAACACCACCTCTGTGGACCCCATACCAGCCCAACAGAACTGAAAGACGCTCCAGATAAGCGCATTCGTTTTCCAGATAAATTCTAGGCCTGCGTTACTCAGATGTGTCGCAGCTTGCCTGCGGGTTTCACTGACTCGAACTCGCAGCATGTAGAAATTTCTATGATGCTGTGAGTTTGGGCCAGTTAAACCCATGGTCGAGGCGAAGCACATCCATGCAATATGGACGTATAATTCCGGCCTACTTGCACGCTGATGGATCCGTTGGACTTCTGTACTAGAAGCTTTCCCTATTCATGTTTCAAAGGTCATTTATTGAAATTTTGAAACTGTAGATCACAAAATACAACAAAAGAAAAATGAATGGGTAACATTCCAATGAGTGTACAGATAAGGGTTACAGTCACGTAAAAGCTTTCCCTGTTCATACCACAAACGCGGTGTGAAAGCAGCCCAAGGCACGTGTCCAGTAGTGTGGCTCCATACAGCCTCTGAGTTGTAGCACCTTTGGGCCCTGCTGTACCTTATGTCTTTTGACTTCACATGAAAAGGTACCGTACGTGCTTTCAGACGCCATATTACAGAGATCTTCTGAAATACAGCGCCATAGGCAAGCACACACGGTACCTAAGTGCTGTAGTTATGGCGCTGCTGCCTTACAGGTCCTGCATACAACCCTCTCATCGGGAATGAATCTTATCAGAGGGGGAGAAACTGGAAATACAGGGTTTTTACATTTTGGCAAATTTTGTTTTTAAATTCATGATTGTTGTTGTGTTTGTCAATAATGATGGCCCTAAAACAGTATCACAACCCCAATTTAAAGGGGTATTCCCACCGTAGACAATTTTATGGTAGATTTGGATTTTTCAGACCTGCACCTATCTCCAGAACGGGTGCCAACCGTGAGGGAGCTACTAGATCCATGCAGAGAACATATGGAGAAGTGACTGCACAGGTGCCCGCCTCTCTCCATTCATTTCTATCGCAGTCACAAAAACAGTGGATTAAGGACGTATGCACATGAGTCACATGACCGTATATTGCATCCGTCTGATCTGCATTTTTTGAGGATGCCACACGGACCTATTCATTTCTACGGGTTTGCAAAAAAAAAAAAAGAAACGTCTGGATGCTATACCCATCCGTATGTCCGTTCCGCAAATTATACAATATGAGAAAAATGCAGAGCACACAGAAGGTATATATATATATTTTGTACAGATCTATGGTTTGCAGACTGCAATATGATCAAGTATCTCACTTAGGCCCCATGCACATGACTGTTTTTCGGGTCCGCATCCGAGCCGCAGTTTTTACGGCTCAGGTGCGAACCCATTCACTTCAATGGGGCCGCAACATATGCAGACAGCACTTCGTGTGCTGTCCGCATCTGTTTTTCCGGTCCCGCCAAAAAAATTCAGCATATCCTATTCTTGTTCATTTTGCGGACAAGAATAGGCATGTCTACAATGGGCCGCCCGTTCCGTTCTGCAAATTGCGGAAGGCACACGGGCGACTTCCGTTTTTTGTGGACCGCAAAAAACTGAACTGGTTGTGTGCACGAGGCCTTATGCAAACAACCAGTGGTCCATACAGCAGTCCTTAAAGCTGCTATAGTAGGTATAAGAGCGCCACACGAAGAAATACATGCACTTACCATACTTTTCAGAGTATAAGATGCACAACACCCCCCCCCCCCCCCCCCCCCCCCCCAATAAGTGTACCGGCCGCAGCACGGCAAATGTGTGGAAAGGCGGCCGGGCAAGAACCACACCGTACAGCGGTTCCCCTGCTGGAAAAGTTTACCGCCAGTTTGAAAGTAGCCTTAGTCCAAATGTGAATGACTGTTTTCATTATGGAAGTGGTCATCAGCATGTGGGGGGCACAGGTAGGTGAGGGTAGCACTGTGCTGGCTGCAGTCACCCTCCCTGGTCATCCTCTGGGTCCCGCTGAGCACTGTGTCCTGACCGCTCACACAGTCAGGACTTAGTGCAAGTGGGCACACACTATGACCTGAAGGTGTGCGCCGTCAGGTCACAGGGCGCAGAGAGACATGGAAAAAGTGATGCAGGGAGCAGTGGGTCCTGGATCTTCAGCGCTGTCCAGAGCAAGTGAGGTAAGTTTTTTTTTTTTTTGTTTTGCAATTTTTTTTGTAATGTCTGACCTGAGGCTGATGGGGGCTGGGATGATCTGATCTAAGGCAGATTGGGGGGGTCTAATCTGAATGATGGGGGCTAGAGGGGCTGATGTAGGCTACAGGGTCTGATCTCAGACTAATGATGGGTGGGGGGGTCTGATATGAGGCTGATGGAGGTTGAAAGGTGTGATCTGAGGCTGATGGAGGTTGTGGGGGGGGGTTTGATCTGAGGCTGATGGCGGTTGGGAGAAGATCTGAGGCTTATGGAGGTTGGGGGGTGATCTGAGGCTGATGGAGTTTGTGGGGGGTTTGATCTGAGGCTGATGGAGGTTGGGGGGGTGATCTGAGGCTGATGGAGGTTGTGGGGGGGGGGGGGGGGTTTGCCTTGAGGCTTATGGAGGTTGGGGGGGGGGGGGTGATCTGAGGTTGTGGGGGGGGGGGGTTTGCTCTGAGGCTGATGGAGGTTGGGGGGTTTGCTCTGAGGCCGATGGAGGTTGGGGGGGTGATCTGAGGCTGATGGAGGTTGTGGGGGGTTTGATCTGAGGCTGATGGAGGTTGGGGGGTGATCTGAGGCTGATGGAGGTTGTGGGGGGGGGGGGTTGATCTGAGGCTGATTGAGGTTGGGGGTCTGCTCTGAGGCTGATTGAGGTTGGGGGTCTGCTCTGAGGTCTGATGGAAAATATATTGTTTCTTATTTTCCTACTTCAAATCCTAGGTCTTAGGCCTCATGCACACGACCGTTGTTGTGTTCCGTACCGCAAAATGGGGTTCCGTTATCCGTTTCCGTTTTTGTTTCCATGTGTCTTCCTTTATTTTTGGAGGATCTCCAGACAAGAAGGAAAGTAAAAAAAAATCTAATACAGGTTTGCCATGCAAATGATAGGAAAAAAAACAGACGCGGATGACAATCTTGTGTGTCTCCGTGTTTTTTAGCGGTCCCATTGACTTGAATGAGTCCGCGACCCATTTTCCGTGAAAATAATAGGGGAGGTTATATTTTTTTGACGGACTGGAACCACGGATCACAGACGCGGATGACAAACGGTGCATTAGGCCGACTTTTCAACGGACCCATTGAAAGTCAATGGGTCCGCAGAAAATCACGAAAAAGGGCACAAGGGACACGGAATAAAACAACGGTCGTGTGCATGAGGCCTAATAGTGTGAAAAATTCAGTACATGCCTTGCCATACTATCAATAGGGTTAATAAAGGGAACCTGTCACTGTGAAGATGCAATATAACCAGCCAGCAGAAGGCTATGGAGCAGGAGGAGCTGAGCACCTGGGGAAAGATTCAATATAACCTGTATTTCATTCATTTAAATTCCTGCTCGTTCTGGCCTTTGACGTAAAGGAGATGCTGCTGTCCGTGACGGACCGCTGTCTCTGTATGCTCTCTCTGTATGCTCATTCATTTCTACAAAATACCTGTGGTATCAAAATGCTGACTCTACCCCTTAATACCTTGAGGGGAGGAGTGTCCAAAATGAGGTCACTCCTAGGATCCCTGCGAAGAAGAAATCACATTTTTCATTTTCGCAGTGGAATGTTTCTGAATTCTATTGTGTCAAAGTACTCACTACACCCTTTAAAAATGCCTTAAAGGGGTTGTCCAGGTTCAGAGCTGAACCCGGACATACCTCCATTTTCACCCAGGCAGCCCCCCTGACATGAGCATCGGAGCAGTTCATGCTCCGATGCTCTCCTTTGCCCTGCGCTAAATCGCGCAGGGCAAAGGCATTTTTCTGAGTTCCGGTGACGTACCGGGCTCTCCATGGGGCTGACAGGAACCCCGGTGACGTCACCGGCACTGATGGGCGGGATTTGGCTCTGCCCTAGCCAGTAAAACGGCTAGGGCAGAGCTAAAGCCCGCCCCTCAGAGCCGGTGACGTCGCGGAAGTTACCGCCCGGCAGTGTGTTATTGAAAACACAAGAGCCCGTGCCCTGCGCGATCTAGCGCAGGGCACTGGAGCGCATCGGAGCATGAGATGCTCCGATGCTAGGCTCAGGGGGGCTGCCGGGGTGAAAATAAGGGTATGTCCGGGTTCAGCTCTGAACCCGGACAACCCCTTTAAGAGGTGTAGTTTCCAAAATGGGGTCACTGTTTGGGGCTTTCCACTGTAGAGGTACGCCAGGGTCTCTTCAAAAGCTACACGGTGCCCAAAACCAATTCCAGCAACATCTACCCCACAAAAGCCCAATGCTGCTCCTTCCCTTCTGCTGCCCTGCCAGGTGCCCATACAGCGGTTTATGACCACACATGGGGTGTTGCTGTATTCAGGGGGGGGAATTAACAAATGATGAATTTCTATTTCTCTTGTGAAAATGTAAAAAATCATTTTATTGGAAATATGTAATTTTTCCTTTTCACAGCCAAGGGTGTCTAAAATACCTGTTGGGTCAAAGTGGTCGCTACACCCCGCTATAAATTCCTTGAGGGGTATACTTTCCAAAATGGGGACTCAGGGATCTCTTCAAGTGCGTCATGGCACCTGAAAAACTATTCTGTAAAATCTGCCCTCCAAAATCTGGCGTACGTCGTCCACGCACAGTCAAACTGCCAGTGCCTTTGGATTTCCTCAGTCTTCTCATGCACCCTATTGTGTACTTTGGACGGGCATCTGGAATGGCGCAGGGTATTTCTAAAATATGTGGGCACCTAAGGTTATATACACGACAGGGCCCTGTGTAGGAGGCTGTATGGCGGCATAAAAAGACTCGCTTAGCTCTGTACTATACTAGCCGCTCTAGGATTTCCTTCACAGCGGGTAAAGGTTCACTTTACTGCCCTAGTCCTGTATCTAAATACCCTGGCTGAGGCAAAAATGCCATGTTGGCACCGCCCTTGCACCATGGAACCACGGAGGCTTGCGGTGCAGTAAGATGAGGTGTTGGAGATATTGTCTTTATATGTCTGGCGATGGAGCCACAACCCACATGAAACAGCCCTGCCATGCTCCTCTATGGGTGCCCTTATATATTGGGCAGTGGGCGCCCGTGGAAAGAATAGACCCCTCTTTAGAATAAATTACCAGCAGTTGCCCCCATTTGGTGCTGTAATGGTGGCCCTATATCCCACTTAGGGTGAGGGTGCCCAAGTAAAGTTGGGTAACTAGGGGCATACTGCTTGGCATGTGCCCTGGGTGCCAGGTTCCAAAGCCAATAACCCCTCTGAGGAAATGGATTTAACAAGCACAAAAAATTAAAATGATCATACATTAAATTCTGAGGAGAACGAGAGGCATGATGAGAGTTGCAGTCTCCTACCTGGTGGGCAGCCTCAGCCATAAGGTGGTGACTCAGAGAACTACACTTCCCATCATCCCGTTGGAGGGGAGGCGCTGTGGGCGGCGCCCTGATGCAGAGGGGACGAGGAGCGGGCGGCTGGTGCTGATGCAGGATGGCTGAGCTGGAGGCTGCACACAGGGGCAGGCGCTGAGCGGAGCCCGGACATATTGATGCGGTAATTGACTCTCAGGGAAGATGGCAGATCCCGCTGAGTGCAGCATCAAGGTGATGTGCCGCTTCCGGCCTCTGAACAGCTCCGAGATCCAGAGGGGCGACAAGTTCATCCCCCTCTTCAAGGGAGACGACACCGTGGTGGTCGGGGTGAGTGCGGTGCCGCCATCGTCACCTGTGTGCACGGGGCCCTGTCTGGGGAGGGGACACCGTGGATAAGGGGATGGATACAATGTAGATACATATCTATATGACTGTATACAGGAATATAGGATGGATAGAGTCAGGGCCTGGGCTGTAGTAGATGGTGCAGTCCCCGGCAGGTGCTGTATCAGGGAGGGGTGCGGACTGCAGGCTGCTGTCTATGGGAGGGGGCAGTCATCAGGAAGGGGGCTATATAATGATGGATGTGTGTGTGTATATATAATCTAGGGTCTGTGCTGTATAAATCACCTATACACAATATACAGCAGATAGCATGTGCATCAGGGACCTGCAGATTACATCCTCAGACAGACATAGATTGATGGAGACATATCTAGATAAATATATAGATATCACTATTATCAACAGACAATATACAGCAGCCATGTGCACCAGGGCCTGTGCTGTGTGAGGGAGGGGGGCAGCCCGTATGCTCCATATATAGAGGGAGGAATACAATGTATATACACAGCAGGGTATCGGAGGCAGGCAGCTTCACAGTATACATGGGCTGTATGTATAAGGAAGGTGCAGACCTAATGCAATTGTCTATAAAGGGATGGTATCTATCTATCTATCTATCTATCTATCTATTTATCCATTATCTATCTATCTATCTATCTATCTCCTATCTATCTATCATCTATATCTATCTATCTATCTCCTATCTATCTATCTATCTATCTATCATCTCTATCTATCTATCTATCTATCTATCTATCATCTCTATCTATCTATCATCTCTATCTATCTATCTATCTATCTATCTATCTATCTATCTATCTATCTATCTATCTATCTATCTATCTATCATCTCTATCTATCTATCTATCTATCTATCTATCTATCTATCAATCTATCCATCCATCTATCTATCATCTATATCTATCTATTGTTGGGAGGTGTAGTCATCAGGTTCACCTAAATATATATAAGGGCCCAGTAGGCTGTAGGATACGTGTCATCGGAGCTGCAGTCCTAATGCACCTGTATATATAGGGATGGATACTTTGGGGGGAATTTATAATTTGCGGTGTTTTTTGGTGTCAGTTTTAAGTCTGTCTTTGCATTGCTAAGTTGCGCCAAATGTATTTAATGGCGCACAGTAATAATATATTTGGCCCACGTGCAATGTGGTGTAGACCTATGTCTGTGAAAGTACACCAGGGGGCTGGCCGTGGTGGAGAATTGACTTTTCAGCGACTTTTGAAAATGTCACAAATAGTAAATGCGCCAAAACACGAAACATCTCCTAAAACGTAGACTACCTTGAAAAGTGGCTAAGTATGGTGTAAGTGGTAAATGTCACAGAATTTTGCAGACAAAAGAGGACAAAGGTGCATTAGAATAATAAATGGCCCCTTTGTATACGCATCATGGCCTGTGCTGTGCAGGGTCCAGGCACAATCATCAGATACATAGGTAACATTCTGCCATATGCAAAGAGTCATTAGTAGATACATGAAAATGATGGACTATGGAGAGGGATATAGGCTTCATTGGTTTATATAAGGACTGAGTACAGATACATCTGCATAGGGCGATTATATAACCTGCACGGTGTCCTGTTATATAAGGGGAAGGGGTTTTAGGCCCCTGTATATGAAGCTGTGTATATACCTTCTGTATGAATGTCTGTGATAACAATGCACCCTGTGCTTTATGTTGTCGGGCTGGGGGTGCAGGTTATATCAGAGGAGGGGGCTGTTTTTTCCCATTTCTTGTATTGATTATACTGGGGTGGGGGATTCTCTGGCTTCTTCAGCAGATGACAGTGGGGGTAGGGGGAAATAACCTGTGGATGGGGGAGGGCATGGACAGATCTCAGGGGTGCTGCTGTGTAAATGGGGCAGGGAGCATTGTTTGGACATCACCAGAAATCTGGGGCCTGACCTGCTGACTGGTCGTTCATTCATTACAATGAGAAGGCCAGATAGATCGCCTGCCGCCTGATAAAACCAGAATCTGGGGATGCACACCTTGTGATTGCAGCTCTGGGGCCACATGCATCATCATTGATATTAGGACACCATGACCTTTGCTGGGAATGATATAATTTATTTTGCATTGTGCATCCTGTCATCTGCCCTGTCTCCATCATCATCCTGGGTGCATGCGTCAGGGGTCAGACTGTCAGCCATTGTGTGCTGAGCTGCTCCTCCTCATCAGATTATTCCCTGGCAGCCGGGGACATTCTGGCTGTTTCTGCTGCAGCCTCAGGATGAAGTCATAGAGCTGTGGGCATGCTCAGTGCAGCTCCTGCGGAGGACCAGCTGATAGATGCATTGCTACCAGGATGTTGGCTCCTTCCTGGTTTTCCTGATTATTTAGGCCACAAATACCAATAATGCAAATAACCTATAACATGATGTGTAGAGATCGTCGCAATCCTTTCCTATGTCATGGAAGTATCTGTGCACAGCGTGGACAGGCAGCAGGGAAAGCAGGTAGTATGCTTGGCTGTACAGCTAGGGGTATAACCAGTAGGAAGGAAGAGATTGTGATCGCGCTGTATAGAGCGCTAGCGAGACCACATCTGGAATAATGTCTCAAATCTTCCATGTTTCTATGTTTCTTAAGCCCCATTCACACAACCTACAAAGTGCTTCCGTGGGATTTCTGGTCCATGCCTTCATACCACAAAAGATGAGACATGTCCCATGTTTTGTTGTATTTTGCGGATCGCAGACCCATTCAAGTCAATGCGTCCGCATCTGCACCAGGAGTGCTCACTGCCTGTGCATTGCAGACCACTATTAGGGATCATGCCCACAAACTTTTTATTTTTTTTTTGTGTCTTTTCCGTTCACTTCAATGGGGCCACTATCAGAAACGGAAATGACTCCGTCTGCATTCCGCGTCCGTATGTCTGCATGGCTGTTCCCCCAAAAAATAGAACATGTCCTATTGTTGTCCGGATTACAGATCAGGATAGGACTGTTCTATTAGGGGCAGCCATCCCTTACTGCAAAATGAGGAATGCACACTAGCCGCCGGTATCTGTGTTTTGTGGATCCGCAATTTGCAAACCGGCAAAACATCCAACGGTCGTTTGCACGAGCCTTACTGACAAGTTCCAACTTTCTAATTCACTTTGTCTCAATTCCTCACAATTTTCAAGATCTTTATTCCAATAGGGACAGAGTTTATATAGATACAGTTAAAACCAGAAGTTTACATACACTATATAAGAAGACGCATATTCATGTTTTTCTCAATATCTGACATGAAATCAGAACAAACCTTTCCTGTTTTTGGTCAAATAGATTACCATAATTATTATTATTTGCCAAATGCCAGAATAATGAGAGAGAGAGAGAATGGTTTAAGGCATGTTTATTACTTTCTGCAATGTCAAAACTTTACGTACACTAAGATTACAGAGATGAACGTGCTTTGGTCCGACATGTGCATATCAACCCAAGAACAAAAGCAAAAGGCCTTGTGAAGATGATGGAGGAAGCTGGTAAGATTGTGTCTATATCCACAGTGAAACGAGGACTGTATCAACATAGGCTGAAAGTCCACTCTGCCCGGAAGAAGCCATTACTCCAAAAGAAACATAAAAAAGGCAGATTAATATTTACAAATGCCCACAGGAACAAAGACCTACCTTTTTGGAGACATGTCCTGTGGTCTGACGAAACTAAAATGGAACTTTTTGGCCATAATGACCATCGTTACGTTTGGCGGAAAAAGGGAGAAGCTTGGAAGCCTAAGAACACCTCCCCAACTGTGAAACACTGAGTGGCAGCGTCATGTTTTGTTGCAGGAGGGACTGGTGCACCTCACAAAATAGATGGCATCATGAGGAAAGAAGATTAGGTGGAAATACTGAAGCAACATCTCAAGACATCAGCCAGGAAGGTAAAGCTTGGGCGGGATAGGTCTTCCAAATGGTCAATGACCCGAAGCATACTGCCAAACTGGTTACAAAGTGGCTTAGGATAACAAAGTCAATGTTCTGGAGCGGCCATCACAAAGCCCTGATCTCAATCCTATTGAAAATTTATGGGCAAAGCTGAAAAGGCAGGTGCGAGCAATAAACATGGCTTAGTTACACCAGTCAGAAGGAATGGGCTAAATTCCGACCAACTATTGTGAGAAGCTTGTGGAAGGATATCCAAAACGTTTGACCCAAGTCATATTGTTTAAGTGCAATGGTACCAAATATTAATGAAATGTATGTAAACTTTTGACTTTGCAGAAAGTAATAAAAATGCCTTAAAACATTCTCTCTCTCATTATTCTGGCATTTGGCAAATAAAAATAATTATGGTAATCCTAATTGACCAAAAACAGGAAAAGTTTATTCAGATTTCATGTCAGATATTGAGAAAAACATGCATATGTGTCTTTTTATATAGTCAAAACAAAGTGTCTGTGGATCACTACAGCTGAGTAATTAGGATCAGGCGCTCTTGGTCTTTGTGACCCACCCAGTCACAGGAAACAAAGTATTAAAAATAAGACCAGGCACTCAAATATGGAATCAGATGAGATATCTATTTATTGGAGATTATACTCCCTTAAATGGCAGTGTATAAAATAGCAAATATCATTACATATATACAATAGCAGCAAATAAATAAATCGTATTAATAGCAACAATGGATACAGCATAAGAGACCGCAATCAATTGATAAACAGAAGGTCCAAATATGAAAAACCACAATTCATATATTAGTGGATATCACCCTTTCCAATGATTGCATTCAGCTTCAATAGGGTAATCAGTCCCGTATGTTGCTCCTAATAATCGCAGGAACTCAGGAAATCAGACAGACACAGTGCGGTGGTGTATCAAGGTGGCGCCCCACCTATTAAATTGTTGTACCAGTTGTACCACTGAGGAAGGGGTTATTTAAAAAAAAAACGAAATGCGTATGGTTCATACCTTGCACCGGCATGCTGGGACAGTAGTTGTTTCCCTGGATTTTAAAGCTTAACGGCCGTGTTAGAGACCGGCGATTACTGGAGGAACCTTCGCCCAAAAGCTCCGATCACACGAAGCTCAAACAAGTCACATGAGCGGACATTCAGTTGGCGTCTGGTTCATTGCAAACATTTCAAGTCCCTGTAAGGATAAGAGGACACCGGCTGGACTTAGGTAAAATTGATACAGTTGCGTTAATAGGTGGGACGCCACCTTGATACACCACCGCACTGTGCCTGTCTGATTTCCTGAGTTCCTGTGATTATTAGGAGCAACATACGGGACTGATTACCCTATTGAAGCTGAATGCAATCATTGGAAAGGGTGATATCCACTAATATATGAATTGCGGTTTTTCATATTTGGACCTTCTGATGTTTATCAATTGATTGCGGTCTCTTATGCTGTATCCATTGTTGCTATTAATGCGATTTATTTATTTATTTGCTGCTATTGTATATATGTAATGATATTTGCTATTTGATTTATTTTATACACTGTCATTTTAGGGAGTATAATCTCCAATAAATAGATATCTCATCTGATTCCATATTTACGTGCCTGGTGTTATTTTTAATACTCTTTTTATATAGTGTATGTAAACTATTGGTTTAAACTGTATGTGCAGCCTGGAGCAACCCATACATACAGCCAGGTCCATAAATATTGGGACATCGACACAATTCTAACATTTCTGGCTCTATACACCACCACAATGGATTTGAATTGAAACTAACAATATGTGCTTTACCTGCAGACTGTCAGCTTTACCTGCAGACTGTCAGCTTTAATTTGAGGGTATTTACATCCACATCAGGTGAACGGTGCAGGAATTACAGCAGTTGCATCTGTGCCTCCCACTTGTTAAGGGACCAAAAGTAATGGGACAGAATACTAATCATAAATCAAACTTTCACTTTTTAATATTTGGTTGCAAATCCTTTGCAGTCAATTACAGCCTGAAGTCTGGAACGCATAGACATCACCAGACGCTGGGTTTCATCCCTGGTGATGCTCTGCCCGGCCTCTACTGCCACTGTCTTCAGTTCCTGCTTGTTTTTGGGGCATTTTCCCTTCAGTCTTGTCTTCAGTAAGTGAAATGCTCAATCGGATTCAGGTCCGGGGATTGACTCGGCCATTGCATAACATTCCACTTCTTTCTCTTAAAAAACTCTTTGGTTGCTTTTGCAGTATGCTTTGGGTCATTGTCCATCTGCACTGTGAAGCGCCGTCCAATGAGTTCTGAAGCATTTGGCTGAATATGAGCAGATAATATTGCCCGAAACCCTTCAGAATTCATCCTGCTGCTTTTGTCAGCAGTCACATCATCAATAAATACAAGAGAACCAGCTCCATTGGCAGCCATACATGCCCACGCCATGACACTACCACCACCATGCTTCACTGATGAGGTGGTATGCTTAGGACCATGAGCAGCTCCTTTCCTTCTCTATACTCTTCTCTTCCCATCACTCTGGTACAAGTTGATCTTGGTCTCATCCGTCCATAGGATGTTGTTGCAGAACTGTGAAGGCTTTTTTAGATGTCGTTTGGCAAACTCTAATCTGGCCTTCCTGTTTTTGAGGCTCACCAATGGTTTCCATCTTGTGGTGAACCCTCTGTATTCACTCTGGTGAAGTCTTCTCTTGATGACTTTGACACACATACACCTACCTCCTGGAGAGTGTTCTTGATCTGGCCAACTGTTGTGAAGAGTGTTTTCTTCACCAGGGAAATAATTCTTCGCTCATCCACCACAGTTGTTTTCCGTGGTCTCCCGGGTCTTTTGGTGTTGCTGAGCTCACCGGTGCGTTCCTTCTTTTTAAGAATGTTCCAAACAGTTGTTTTGGCCGCGCCTAATGTTTTTGCTATTTCTCTGCTGGGTTTGTTGTGTTTTTTCAGCCTAATGATGGCTTCACTGATAGTGACCGCTCTTTGGATCTCATCTTGAGAGTTGACAGGAACAGATTCCAAATGCAAATAGCAGACTGGAAATGACCTCTGGACCTTTTATCTGCTCATTGTAATTGGGATAATGAGGGAATAACACACACCGGCCATGGAACCCCTGAGAAGCCAATTGTCCCATTACTTTTGGTTCCTTAACAAGTGGGAGGCCCATATGCAAACTGTTGTAATTCCTGCACCGTTCCCTGATTTGGATGTAAAAAGCCCACAGTCTGCAGGTAAAGCTGACAGTCTGCAGGTAAAGCTGACAGTCTGCAGGTAAAGCTGACAGTCTGCAGGTAAAGCTGACAGTCTGCAGGTAAAGCCCACAGTCTGCAGGTAAAGCTGACAGTCTGCAGGTAAAGCGCATCTTGTTTGTTTCATTTTAAATCCATTGTTGTGGTGTATAGAGCCCAAAAATTTACAAATGTGTAGATGTCCCAATATTTATGGACCTGACTGTATGTTTTCAGTCTATAGAAGCCTCTGTGAGCTGGACTCCAGATGTACTCCATACATTTTACCTAAACTAGAAGGACATAGATTGTAAGCTCTTGTGAGCAGGGCCCTCATTCCTTTTGTTTTAATTGTTGACACTTTCGTTGCAATGTTATTTCTGACTCTATTTGTACATAAACTCCTTCATTGTAAAGCACTGCAAAATATGTTGGCGCTATATAAATAAATATTATTATTATTAAGGACAGTAAAGAGACTTGTGTTGCAGTGAGAGCCGAGTCTCTAGGTGTAATAGTAACACCCCCGTTGCTCCTAGAGGCTCATTTGCATATATTAAAACCTCATTTTTCTCAACAATGCGGACACATATGAACATGGGACCAACATAGATACCTTCAGCTGCCAAGCGCAGATGCAATAGGTCTGCCAATTTCATAGGTACAAAACTGCTGACAGATGCCCTTTAAGGCCTGTTTCAGACAGGCGTTGCGGGAAACGGTGCGGGTGCGTTGCGGGAACATGCGCGAGTGCAAAACATTGTAATGCGTTTTGCACGTGCGTGAGAAAAATCGGCATGTTTGGTACCCAAACCCGAACTTCTTCACAGAAGTTCGGGCTTGGGATCGGTGTTCTGTAGATTGTATTATTTTCCCTTATAACATGGTTATAAGGGAAAATAATAGCATTCTGAATACAGAATGCATAGTACAATAGCGCTGGAGGGGTTAAAAAATAATAATAATAATTAAACTCACCTTAATCTACTTGATCGCGCAGCCCTGCTTCTCTTCTGTCTTCATTTTTGCCGTGTGCAGGAAAAGGACCTGTGGTGACGTCACTCCGGTCATCACATGATCCATCACCATGGTAAAAGATCATGTGACGGACCATGTGATGACAGAAGACAGAAGAGAAGCCGGGCTGTGCGATCAAGTGGATTAAGGTGAGTTTAATTTTTTTTTTAACCCCTCCAGCAGCTATTGTACAGTACCATGCATCCTGTATTCAGAATGCTATTATTTTCCCTTATAACCATGTTATAAGGGAAAATAATAATGATCGGGTCTCCATCCTGATCGTCTCCTAGCAACCTTGCGTGAAAATCGCACCGCATCCGCACTTGCTTGCGGATGCTTGCGATTTTCACGCAACCCCATTCACTTCTATGGGGCCTGCGTTGCGTGAAAAACGCAGAATATAGAACATGCTGCAATTTTCACGCAACGCACAAGTGATGCGTGAAAATCACCGCTCGTGTGCACAGCCCCATAGAAATGAATGGGTCAGGATTCAGTGCGGGTG
This sequence comes from Bufo gargarizans, assembly GCF_014858855.1. Taxonomy (NCBI): domain Eukaryota; kingdom Metazoa; phylum Chordata; class Amphibia; order Anura; family Bufonidae; genus Bufo; species Bufo gargarizans. The sequence goes on along the minus strand of NC_058087.1, from coordinate 3,827,291 downwards.
CAATGCGTTCAACTCACGGATCGCATCAGCGCGGAATACTCCCCCGTGTGAAAGGGGCCTAACAGTTTGAAAAAGCATCAACTTGCTGTGGTTGTCAGGCACCTGGCTGCTGCACTATGGCCTCTGTATGTGGACTCACCCTTAGGCCTCTTTCACATGAGCGATACAGTTTGTATCAGGATCTGTTCAGGAAAAAACGGATAGTTTTGCACTTAAGTTCTATATTATTTTTTTTATGCGTTCCTGGTTTTCATTCTTTCTGTCCGGATTGTATCCGATTTGTATGCACTTTTCACGTGCGTTTAAAGAAAAACTGAGGTATAACACTCCAACATCTCTAGCAACCATCAGTGAATAATGCATTGTATCCGGATGCCTTCTGTTTTTTTTAACCCAAGTCCCATTCATTTCTATGGAGCCAGGGCTGCGTGAAAAACAGACAATATAGAAAATGCCGCAATTTTTCCTGCACGGACAGATGGTCAGAGAAAAACAAGGCTCGAGTGTATAAGCCTATTGAAATGAATGGGTCAGAATTCTAGATGCTGTATGGATGCATACACAGTGGCAGATTTGGCATTTCAGAGGCCCTAAGCAAAGTTACATCTGGCGGCCTCCATTGAACTGCTAAGGTCTTCCTCGAGAAGACCTATACTTAGCAGTGCAGCAAGGGCACTTCTGCTACTGTTCTAGAGATGGGAAAGCCCCCTCCATCCCCAGACCCCAAGTCTGGACCTGAACATACAGTACAGACCAAAAGTTTGGACACACCTTCTCATTCAAAGAGTTTTCTTTATTTTCATGACTATGAAAATTGTAGATTCACACTGAAGGCATCAAAACTATGAATTAACACACGTGGAATGATATACTTAAAAAAGTATGAAACAACTGAAAATATGTCATATTCTAGGTTCTTCAAAGTAGCCACCTTTTGCTTTGATTACTGCTTTGCACACTCTTGGCATTCTCTTGAGGAGCTCCAAGAGGTAGTCACCTGAAATGGTCTTCCAACAGTCTTGAAGGAGTTCCCAGAGATGCTCAGCACTTGTTCGCCCTTTTGCCTTCACTCTGCGGTCCAGCTCACCCCAAACCATCTCGATTGGGTTCAGGTCCGGTGACTGTGGAGGCCAGGTCATTTGGCGCAGCACCCCATCACTCTCCTTCATGGTCAAATAGCCCTTACACAGCCTGGAGGTGTGTTTGGGGTCATTGTCCTGTTGAAAAATTAATGATGGTCCAACTAAACGCACACTGGATGGAATAGCATGCCGCTGCAAGATGCTGTGGTAGCCATGCTGGTTCAGTATGCCTTCAATTCTGAATAAATCCCCAACAGTGTCACCAGCAAAGCACCCCCACACCATCACACCTCCTCCTCCATGCTTCACGGTGGGAACCAGGCATGTAGAGTCCATCCGTTCACCTTTTCTGCGTCGCACAAAGACACGGTGGTTGGAACCAAAGATCTCAAATTTGGACTCATCAGACCAAAGCACAGATTTCCACTGGTCTAATGTCCATTCCTTGTGTTCTTTAGCCCAAACAAGTCTCTTCTGCTCGTTGCCTGTCCTTAGCAGTGGTTTCCTAGCAGATATTCTACCATGAAGGCCTGATTCACACAGTCTCCTCCTAACAGTTGTTCTAGAGATGTGTCTGCTGCTAGAACTCTGGGTGGCATTGACCTGGTCTCTAATCTGAGCTGCTGTTAACCTGCGATTTCTGAGGCTGGTGACTCGGATGAACTTATCCTCCGCAGCAGAGGTGACTCTTGGTCTTCCTTTCCTGGGGCGGTCCGCATGTGAGACAGTTTCTTTGTAGCGCTTGATGGTTTTTGTGACTGCACTTGGGGACACTTTCACATTTTTCCCAATTTTTCGGACTGACTGACCTTCATTTCTTAAAGTAATGATGGCCACTCGTTTTTCTTTACTTAGCTGCTTTTTTCTTGCCATAATACAAATTCTTACAGTCTATTCAGTAGGACTATCAGCTGTGTATCCACCTGACTTCTCCACAACGCAACTGATGGTCCCAACCCCATTTATAAGGCAAGAAATCCCACTTATTAAACCTGACAGGGCACACCTGTGAAGTGAAAACCATTTCCGGTGACTACCTCTTGAAGCTCATCAAGAGAATGCCAAGAGTGTGCAAAGCAGTAATCAAAGCAAAAGGCGGCTACTTTGAAGAACCTAGAATATGACATATTTTCAGTTGTTTCACTGTTGTTTGTTATGTATATAATTCCACATGTGTTAATTCATAGTTTTGATGCCTTCAGTGTGAATCTACAATTGTCATAGTCATGAAAATAAAGAAAACTCTTTGAATGAGAAGGTGCGTCCAAACTTTTGGTCTGTACTGTATATTGCAGACTTTAAGCTACTTGCATTGTTGTTTTCCGGTATTGAGATGCAGCAGAGGATCTCAATACCGGGAAAAAAAAAATGGTTCTGGTTTTTCCCCATGCATTTCCCCATGCGGAATTACAAACGCAAGTCGGAAACTAGGCTGATGGACCAAAATCCACAGGAAAATATGCACGATTTGGTGCAGATATTGGACAGGTACACTGTGAATTTTCTGCTGCAATTACCGGTGGAAAATCCGCAGCATATTACAGTACCAGCAAAGTGGCTGCGATTTTACAAAAACTCATCCGCAAGCAGCAAATTGCGAAGGAAATTGACCCGCGGTGTGGATTCCACATCATGTTAGTTTATGCTGTGGATTTGCAGTGCAGATTCCATCCTTTGCAATGCACATGTAATACATGTGGATTTTGCATTATATTCACAGCAAATTCTCGCCATGGAATCACGGCAAAATTTATGGCGGAAATTCAATCTTATGTGGCCGTAACCTGTTCAGTATTTACTTAGGGTGTGCTAGTAGATGACATTACTGGGGACTGTGCTGGGCAATAGTAAGGCCTCTTGTACACGACCGTGTGCCCCCCGTGGCCGTATTGTGGCCCGCATACGGCGGGTCCGCAATACACAGGGCACCGGCCGTGTGCATTCCGCATCATGGATGCGGACCTATTCACTTGAATGGGTCCGCAAATCCGGAGATGCGGAACGGAAGCACGGAATGAAACCCTACGGAAGCACTACGGAGTGCTTCCTGGGGTTCTATTCCGTGCCTCCGCACTGCAAAGAGATAGAACTTGATCTTGGTCCACGATCCGCATGCGGCTGGCCCACGGTCGGTGCCCGTGCATTGCGGATCGCAATTTGCGGTCCACAGCACGGGCACGGCCAGCACACGTTTGTGTGCAAGAGGCCTAATGCTTATATCCCAGCCCTCCTTTTTCACTAGATTTCCCGTTGTGTGACAGTCTGGAGTCTGTGAGCATTGTTCCCTAATAACTCTGAGCTCCGTCCTGCTACAACTGTCCCACGCAGTTCATACTGAGGGCACTCGCCCCTGGTGGTCAGTTCATGCTGGCATTGGCATGCCAATATTTAGCCCAGAGTTCTGTCTTGTGATGGTTGTGGACAGTTTGTGCTGGCGTGGGGATGTCACGTGACTGTGGCGGTCACGTCTATAGTGACATCACTTGGCGGCGACGTGCTGGCATGGTGACGTTTGGTCCACAGTGACTTCATGTGACCGTGCTGCTGTATTGTCAGTGGAAAGAAGACTTCTGTCCCCTCTCCTGACATGTCTGTTTTAGTAACTACTTGCATTCCCCATGTAACAATTCTGCATTATGTATTCTTATGACTCTGCGTTGTGCCATTCCTTTATTATTCCTGCTAGAAGTTATTTATTAATGATTAGCAGTTTGCAATGAAGATACAGCTGGGTGTTACAGTCTGACACTACCCAATCAGTTCTGCCAGTGTCAGACTGTGCAAGGGCACACCCCCAGCTGGTAACACCCAGCTGGACCTTCATTGCAGACTGCTAGTCATTCATTCAAAAATTCAGTAATAAGAATAGATGCTTCATAATTCTTATTTTAAGGCTACATGCACACGACCGTATGTGTTTTGCGGTCCGCAAATTGCGGATCCGCAAAAAAAACGGATGATGTTACGAATGGCATCCGTTTTTTTTGCGGATCCGTTTTTTTTGCAGATCCATTGTAATAATGCCTATCCTTGTCCGCAAACTAGAAAAAAATTGGACATGCACTATTTTTTTAGCGGAGCAACGGAACGGACATACTGATGCGGACAGCACACGGTGTGCTGTCCGTGTTTTTTGCGGACCCATTGAAATGAATGGGTCTGCATCCTATCCGCAAAAAAAAACGATCGGACACTGAAACAAAATACGGTCGTGTGCATGTAGCCTAAAGGGGATGCAAGTAGTGGCTAAAACAAACATGTCAGGAGAGAGGTCCTTGGTACGGTCTCCTGCACACGACCATATCCGTTTTTATCTGCCAAATATGGATGCTGTCTGTGTGCTTTTTGCACAAAAAAGCCTATTCTTGTCTGCAAAATGGATAAGAACAGGACAGGTTCTGTAATTTGCGGCCCGGCTGCACAGATTTGAGAAGCACATGGATGACATCTGTGTTCTGTTTGTTTTTTTTATTTTTGCGGATCCATGGAAATGATTGGGTCTGTGTGCAGTCCATTGAAAATGCGGATCAGACACGGACCAAAAATATTGTTGTGTGCATGAGCCCTAAGTGAGGTGCTGAAAACAATAGTGACGGCTCATCTCCTTCCTCCATTGACAGAACACAGGTGCCGGCTATGACTCCGAGGGGAGCAGATGTGAGGAAGCTGATTTCCTGTGTCCTGGGATTTGTAAAGGATGCAATTTCTGTAATTTCTGCAAAGTCTATAATTCGTAAAGGACAATTCCTTTAAACCTGCATTAAACAACTGAGTCCGATGGGTAGCGAATGGTCAGATATTCTGGATTTTAGGTCATAGGAAAGTATCTAAAATATACTTTTAGGGTGTATTCACACAGTGCAGAAAAAAAAGTGTTTTTTTTTTTTGCTATGATATTCAGGGGTTAAAAAAAACAACAAGGTCACAATTCAGGACTATAGAAAAAAGAAGCCGTCGAATGTAGGCCAGATGGACAGTCTTATAACGTGCAATGGCCATATAGAGACCTAGGGAAATGTCATAGCACACATATATATATATACCTGTCAGGAGTGCAGCCCAGACATGGTGTGAACAGAGACTGAGACTTTTCGGGTTTATATATATATGGAGCCAGATTCTGCTGATTTACGTGCAAATTGTTGGAAGAATTGAGGCAAAAAAACACAAAATGGCCGCCCTGTGTGAAAACCAAAGCAAACTGCATCATAGGGGATGAGGAGAATAAAATCCATGTCTTTGGTGGACGCATGTGGGACTGGCTGACATATAACTAATATAACTGATGTATACAGTGGCGTAACTACCGGGGAAGCAGGGGAAGCGGCTGCTTCGGGGCCCGGGCTGCCAAGGGGGCCCGGCGCCCCAAGCAGCGTGTGTGACAGTTTATTTTGAAGTTAGATAAATATCGTGTTCAGGGCCCCTTCACAGCCGCTAGAGTGATCTAATTTTACTGTCTGCTAAAAGTCTCCTGGTCTGGGATTCGAACCCACAACCTCCAATCTATAAGTGAATCAGTGGCAAAGCATTTACCCTCACAGCCATAAAGGCTGCATTACAACTGACTGTAAAAAAAAAAAAAATACATCTATACACATGACAGCTGCCCAAACACACCTAGCACTGCTATATCTGTATATGACAGCTGTCCCTGCACATTCAGCTCTGCTACATGTCTATATATGAACAGCTGCCATGTGTATAGATGTACACTTAGCCAGCTATAACAGTAGAAGTCTCATATTTTTTCACTCAGCCTCAAGGCAGCTCTTATGGTCTAGTGGATAGCTGCTCTGCCTCTGAAGCAGAAGGTCCTGGGTTCGAATCCCAGCAGACTCTTTTCTCAAATACAAGCACTGACTCCATATAAGGGCATACAGGGCGGGACAGAATACAAGGCGGGACACAGGAAGAGGCTGCATCGCATCGCTGACATGGAGGTAAGTAGAAGTGTTTATTATTTTTTTTTAATACCCGACTGTTACTGCCATGGGGGAGCGGAAGGCACCTGATACTGGCACATGGGGGGAGGGGGGTTGGCACCTGATACTGGCACCTGGGGGGGGGGGGGGTTGGCACCTGATACTGGCACATGGGAGTGGGGTTGGCACCTGATACTGGCATGGGGGGGGGAGGGAGAGAGGCACCTGATACTGGCATTGGGGGGGGGGGGGGAGGGAGAGAGGCACTTGATACTGGCACTTTTTTTGTGGTGGTGGTGGGGGGGGGGGGGAGATGGCACTATGATACTGGGACATAGGGGGGGGGGGGGGGGAGGCACCTGATACTGGCACCTGGAGGGGAGAGGGGGGGTTGGCACTTGATACTGGCACATGGGGGGGGGGGCACCTGATACTGGCACATAGGGAGGGGGGAGGGAGAGAGGCACTTGATATTGGCACTTTTTAGTGGGGGGGGGGGGGAGATGGCACTATGATACTGGGACATGGGGAGGAGAGAGGCACTTGATACTGGCACATGGGGGGTGGGAAGGAGAGAGGCACTTGATACTGGCACATGGGGGGAGATGGCACTATGATACTGGGACATGTGGGGGGGGAGAGGCACTTGATACTGGCACATGATAGGGGCACTTACTGGCACATTATTGGGGGGCATTATGGGGGACACTAGGCCGGCAGCCTATCAGAGGCCGGACACTGAGCGGCATCTACTGGGGCACTATATATGGGGCATTTTATACTGGTACATTTTGGGGGGGCACTAGCAGGAAGGGGGGAGAGGAGCACTATGGGGGAAGTTACTGGGGGCACTATATAGGGGTATTTTATACTGGCACATTTTTTGGGGCACTATGGGGACATTAGCTCAACTGGGGGCATTACAAGGGGGTATTTTTTGCACTGTCACATTATAAGGAGAATTATTACTACTGGGGGGGGGGGGGGCATTATGGTGGGTTTTATTACTGCCCCATGGTATGACCCCCTAGTAGCGGCACCGGCCTCTCCCTGCTCTGCTATCCCTCTGCCCCTTCTCCAAATCCTTATTATAAAATCTTTCTCATTAGGATAAAACACAACATCAGCTCCGCCGAGCCCCCGGCCAAAGTGTGGAAGTGGTGTCCGAGATCCCCAAGGACCAAGCCAAGTAATTGTAAGTGTTCATGTGGAGTATGTTTATGTTATACACATATAGCCTACACTGTGCCACACAATATACAGTATACCGCTACACTGTGCCCCACAATATACAGTATACCTCTATACTGTGCCTCACAATGTACAGTATACCGCTACACTGTGCCCCACAATATACAGTATACCGCTACACTGTGCCACACAATATACAGTATACCTCTACACTGTGCCTCACAATATACCGCTACACTGTGCCACACAATATACAGTATACCGCTACACTGTGCCTCACAATATACCTCAACACTGTGCCACACAATATACAGTATACCGCTACACTGTGCCTCACAATATACCTCTACACTGTGCCACACAATATACAGTATACCGCTACACTGTGCCACACAATATACAGTATACCTATATACTGTGCCACACAATATACAGTATACCGCTACACTGTGCCACACAATATACAGTATACCTCTATACTGTGCCACACAATATACAGTATACCGCTACACTGTGCCACACAATATACAGTATACCGCTACACTGTGCCACACAATATATAGTATACCTCTACACTGTGCCACACAATATACAGTATACCGCTACACTGTGCCAAAGGAGTGGGGTTTACACAGGAGGAGGGAGGTGCGAAGCGCGCTGAGGGGGGCCCTTACAAATATTTGCTGTGGGGCCCAGTCACTTCTAGTTACGCCCCTGGATGTATATTATGGTGCCCTGACTCTCCCACAATTGCAGATGTCACAGGAAAGAAGGATTGGGCATGTTTAATTTCTATGCCTGATCCTTAGTTCTCAAGGAATATGTCCCCACAGGAGTCTGGCAGCAGATAGCTCCTCTTCCCCCTTGAGAACACATCCATGCTCTGCTTAGCTGAGTGTGCATGTGTATGGGGGTTTTGTAAGGAATAGTTGCCGTCTGAATGAGCAATCGGACGACCACTAGAGTGTCAGCCTTTAGGGTCTGTTCACACATTGGGGGAGATATATCAACTGGCTTAGTTGCTTAGTTGCCCCTAGCAGCCAATCAGATTCCACCGTTAATTTTCCAAAGGAGCTGTGAAAAATGAAAGGTAGAATCTGATTGGCTGCTATGGGCAACTAAGCAAATTTTTACTGCTTTTAGCTGCTTTAGGAATTGAAAGGTGGAATCTGATTGGTTGCTATGGGCAACTAAGCCAATTTTTCTTTGCACCAGTTTTAATAAATCTCCCCCACTGTGTTATGTGCAACAAAAAAAACGCAATATGACTGGTACATGTGAATACACCCCAAGGGGAGTCACATTGTTACCCCCTCAGAATCTAATTAGAAAACATCTATAAGGCCTCCTGCACATGAACGTGTGGTGCCCTTTGCCGTATTGCGAAGATACGGAAGATACGGAATGGTGCGGAACAGAAGCACAGAACGGAAACCCACGGAAGCACTACGGAGATGCTTCTGTGGGGTTTCGTCCCGTACTTCCGTTCCCGCAAAAAGATAGAATATGTCCTATCTTTTTGCGGAACAGGCGGATCGCTGACCCTTTAAATTGAATGGGTTCGCGATCCGCTGCGGCTGCCCCACGGTCGGTGTTCGTGTAATTTGCGGGCCGCAGAACGTCCACGTGCAATGAGCAGGACACTGGTACGGTGGCCAAATATGCAGTGGGTCAAGATAGATGTATCTAAGTCTATGAGTTGTTTGTGACGCCAATTGCAGCTTGCGCAGGTACTGTTGCAGGGCCCTTTAAGAAGGAATAACTCACGTACCAGGTGGGGATAGTGTCTCTGTGTAATGTCAACGGTGTCACCTACCTGGGTACGGCTGGACTCCTGGATCCTGGATCACTTGCAATAAAATGAGTGTTGTTAGTAGGAGTAATTGAGGAACCTTGGTAGCAGTAAATGAGATCCAGACTTGAAATATAATTCAACTTGTCTTTACTGGATGGCAGCATAAATCCATACGAGTAACAGCAGTAGTCTAGGGTCCAGGGCTTTTTTTCTGGCGGAACGCCCCGGAACGGCGTTCCGCCACCTATTTTCTGCCGACTCGCCCCGCCCCCCTTTAGTTACTGTGCCGAGCCGGCCCGCTGCTTACTTGCAGCCTCCGGCACCTCCGGCTCTCCACTGGCTCAGGCCCGCCCAGCTCCCGTCCACCACTGACAGCGGCGGAGCGAGTGAGAGAGCTGTCTGCGGCCCCAGATCCGGGACCCCCCGCCTCTGGCTCCACTGACAGGCCCGCCCAGCAGGCAGGGCGGCTGCTGGAGGTACGAGCAGGAGTCAGGGGGCAGAGCGGCACCAGGCAGGAAAAGGGTACAAAAGGAAAAAAAAAGGTAATTTTTCATTTATTTCATTTTTAAATTAAAAAATAAAGATTGAATTGGCCAATTAGGGGAACAGGAACAGGGAAGGAAGGGGCCAGGCCAGGCTGCGCTGCCCATGTGTGGACTAGGGCGGCGGCGGCTGCGGGCACTGGCAGCCTGGCTGTCACGACCATCACTGGCAATGGCATGGTGGCACTAGGCAAGGCAGGCAGTGGCACTGGCACACTACTTGGGGTGGCAGGCCCCCCTTGTGCCACTGCCTGCCTTGCCTGTCAGTGCCCTAATCCACACATGGCCTTTTGGAAAGTATTCAAATTTTTTTGCACATTTTACTGCATTGCTTTTTATTTAATTCCATACATTTACTTTTATAGCCCCCCCCCCCCAATATTACTTGCATCCCTGTTCTCTAAAGGGGCGGTTTTAGGGGGCGGTCCTAGGGGTGGGTAGGGGCATGGCCAGGGGAGGGGGGGGGGTGAGTTCCCCCACTTTTTCTCGGAGAAAAAAAAGTCCTATTGGGTCCCAGCAGGTATTGGCAATATGTGGCAGGGATCAATATCTCTTCTGCTTATGATCATATGCCTGGAGAATCTGGCAGGTATCTGTCTTCTACTCTGTCTATCTTCTGCTTGGTATGGGCCTGACTAGCTGAGGAGGAATTTAGCTTCTCCTGGACTCTGGATAAATACTCACAGGACTGCTCGCAGGGAATGGTTCTTCCTGGAGAGCTGTAGTTCTGGAGGTGCTGCTTGCTTGTCCACAGTCGAGGCTGAAGGGCTCGAACTGGGAAGAGTGATCTTTGGCCTCAACCGAGGCACGATCCTGTCTTGGGATCCCTGTTTCTGGGAGCTCCTACCAACACAGCCTACCCCAAACAGGGGTGGCTGGTACACTAACTAGAACTTCCTTTCCTCCCCATGAGGCAGGATGTGGGAACATTCCACACCTCCTCAAAGAGGGGGAGCTAGACTGGAATTAACTATTCCAGTCTAGATATACTAAACTGGCTAAGGTCCTGCTACATACTGCTGCCACCTGCTGGTGCACATGGAAATTACAGCATAATATATATATAAAACAGGCCTAGAAAATACATATAATGGAAAATGCAAGGTTAGGCTACACCAGATGACAATATACATACACCTAACATGATGTAGCGGGGAGAAAGAGTTTGGTAACATACTCCGGGATGTTACACACGGGGCGCACAGGAGGCCTAAGAGGGTTTTGTCTGCACCCTTTTTAAAATGCACTTTATGGGTATTGTGAAGTAAATTAGGTACTATGATCGGGCCCCCTTCAGAGCCGCAGATGGGAGGAGGGTCTAAGTGAAGAGTCCCCACTAAAAAATAAAGGGGGAGATTTATCAAAACTGTTGTAAAGGAAATCTGGGTTAGTTGCCCATAGCAACCAATCAGATTCCACCTTTCATTTTTAAGAGTTCCTTTGGAAAATGAAAGGCGGAATCTGATTGGTTGCAATTTGTTTTCCTTTACAACAGTTTGATAAATCTCCCCCATGGTGCCGGTTTCGATGCTGGTCTCCATTTCTTGGAGCGAGGACTTTGCTGGCCTCAGCTGTTTTTCCCTCATGCTTTTGTGACTGTGTTTGAGCCGGGGCTGGAAAGATTAATGCTGCACAATAGGAATGTACTGGAGCTGGCCGACTCCTTTTTGTTTCATTTATGCTTAATGTGTTATCATTTAATTTTTTTTTCATTTCAGCAATCAAAGCCGTATGTCTACGATAAAGTTTTACCTCCTAACTCAACCCAGGAGCAAGTATATAACGCCTGCGCGAAACAGATTGTCAAAGGTAAGCCCCTGCCATCAAACGCTAAGCTTGTGCTTTAAAGAGGACCTCTCCTGACATGTCTGGTTTAGTCACAACTTGCATCCCCCATGTAATAACGATTCTAGAGCATCTATTCTTATGACTGTATGTCGTGCCATTCCTTTATTATTCCTCCTAGAAGCTATGAATGAGTTACTAACAGGTTGCAACAAAGCTCCAGATGGGCGTTATTGGGCGTGTCCCTGTCCAATCAGGGCTGCCAATGTCAGACTATAGCACAGGTTGCAACAAATGTCCAGATGGGCGTTACTAGTTGGGAGCGTGTCCCTGCACAGTCTGAAGCTATCCAATCAGGGCTGCCAATGTCAGACTATAGCCAGGGGCGTAACTAGAAGTGACTGGGCCCCACAGCAAATATTTGTAAGGGCCCCCCTCAGCGCGCTTCGCACCTCCCTCCTCCTGTGTAAACCCCACTCCTTTGGCACAGTGTAGCGGTATACTGTATATTGTGTGGCACAGTGTAGAGGTATACTATATATTGTGTGGCACAGTGTAGCGGTATACTGTATATTGTGTGGCACAGTGTAGCGGTATACTGTATATTGTGTGGCACAGTATAGAGGTATACTGTATATTGTGTGGCACAGTGTAGCGGTATACTGTATATTGTGTGGCACAGTATATAGGTATACTGTATATTGTGTGGCACAGTGTAGCGGTATACTGTATATTGTGTGGCACAGTGTAGAGGTATATTGTGAGGCACAGTGTAGCGGTATACTGTATATTGTGTGGCACAGTGTTGAGGTATATTGTGAGGCACAGTGTAGCGGTATACTGTATATTGTGTGGCACAGTGTAGCGGTATATTGTGAGGCACAGTGTAGAGGTATACTGTATATTGTGTGGCACAGTGTAGCGGTATACTGTATATTGTGGGGCACAGTGTAGCGGTATACTGTACATTGTGAGGCACAGTATAGAGGTATACTGTATATTGTGGGGCACAGTGTAGCGGTATACTGTATATTGTGTGGCACAGTGTAGGCTATATGTGTATAACATAAACATACTCCACATGAACACTTACAATTACTTGGCTTGGTCCTTGGGGATCTCGGACACCACTTCCACACTTTGGCCGGGGGCTCGGCGGAGCTGATGTTGTGTTTTATCCTAATGAGAAAGATTTTATAATAAGGATTTGGAGAAGGGGCAGAGGGATAGCAGAGCAGGGAGAGGCCGGTGCCGCTACTAGGGGGTCATACCATGGGGCAGTAATAAAACCCACCATAATGCCCCCCCCCCCCCCAGTAGTAATAATTCTCCTTATAATGTGACAGTGCAAAAAATACCCCCTTGTAATGCCCCCAGTTGAGCTAATGTCCCCATAGTGCCCCAAAAAATGTGCCAGTATAAAATACCCCTATATAGTGCCCCCAGTAACTTCCCCCATAGTGCTCCTCTCCCCCCTTCCTGCTAGTGCCCCCCCAAAATGTACCAGTATAAAATGCCCCATATATAGTGCCCCAGTAGATGCCGCTCAGTGTCCGGCCTCTGATAGGCTGCCGGCCTAGTGTCCCCCATAATGCCCCCCAATAATGTGCCAGTAAGTGCCCCTATCATGTGCCAGTATCAAGTGCCTCTCCCCCCCCACATGTCCCAGTATCATAGTGCCATCTCCCCCCATGTGCCAGTATCAAGTGCCTCTCTCCTTCCCACCCCCCATGTGCCAGTATCAAGTGCCCCTCTCCTCCCCATGTCCCAGTATCATAGTGCCATCTCCCCCCCCCCCCACTAAAAAGTGCCAATATCAAGTGCCTCTCTCCCTCCCCCCTCCCTATGTGCCAGTATCAGGTGCCCCCCCCCCATGTGCCAGTATCAAGTGCCAACCCCCCCTCTCCCCTCCAGGTGCCAGTATCAGGTGCCTCCCCCCCCCCCCCCCTATGTCCCAGTATCATAGTGCCATCTCCCCCCCCCCCCACCACCACCACAAAAAAAGTGCCAGTATCAAGTGCCTCTCTCCCTCCCCCCCCCCCCCCAATGCCAGTATCAGGTGCCTCTCTCCCTCCCCCCCCCATGCCAGTATCAGGTGCCAACCCCACTCCCATGTGCCAGTATCAGGTGCCAACCCCCCCCCCCCCCAGGTGCCAGTATCAGGTGCCAACCCCCCTCCCCCCATGTGCCAGTATCAGGTGCCTTCCGCTCCCCCATGGCAGTAACAGTCGGGTATTAAAAAAAAATAATAAACACTTCTACTTACCTCCATGTCAGCGATGCGATGCAGCCTCTTCCTGTGTCCCGCCTTGTATTCTGTCCCGCCCTGTATGCCCTTATATGGAGTCAGTGCTTGTATTTGAGAAAAGAGTCTGCTGGGATTCGAACCCAGGACCTTCTGCTTCAGAGGCAGAGCAGCTATCCACTAGACCATAAGAGCTGCCTTGAGGCTGAGTGAAAAAATATGAGACTTCTACTGTTATAGCTGGCTAAGTGTACATCTTTACACATGGCAGCTGTTCATATATAGACATGTAGCAGAGCTGAATGTGCAGGGACAGCTGTCATATACAGATATAGCAGTGCTAGGTGTGTTTGGGCAGCTGTCATGTGTATAGATGTATTTTTTTTTTTTTTTACAGTCAGTTGTAATGCAGCCTTTATGGCTGTGAGGGTAAATGCTTTGCCACTGATTCACTTATAGATTGGAGGTTGTGGGTTCGAATCCCAGACCAGGAGACTTTTAGCAGACAGTAAAATTAGATCACTCTAGCGGCTGTGAAGGGGCCCTGAACACGATATTTATCTAACTTCAAAATAAACTGTCACACACGCTGCTTGGGGCGCCGGGCCCCCTTGGCAGCCCGGGCCCCGAAGCAGCTGCTTCCCCTGCTTCCCCGGTAGTTACGCCACTGACTATAGCACAGGTTGCAACAAATGTCCAGATGGGCGTTACTAGTTGGGAGCGTGTCCCTGCACAGTCTGACGCTATCCAATCAGGGCTGCCAGTGGCATTCTGTAGCACTGACATATATCCAGGGCCGATTTTAGACAAAATATGGGCAAAATCGAAAGGGGGGCCCCACATATTGTAATATTGTGCTAAAATCACAGTCCGATGTCTGACACCCCCGCCGATCAGCTGTTTGAGGAGACGGCGCGTGCTGTTCACTGCTGCTGTCCCATAGACATACAGCAGCAGAGTAGGAAGAGAGGAGGGAGACGACACGTGCCCACAGCGCATGCTGTCTCCTCAAAGAGCTGATTGTCGGGGGTGCTGGGTGTCAGACCCCCGCCGATCTATTATTGATGACCTATTCTAAGGATAGGTCATTAATATGAAAAAACTCGGAGAACCTCTTGAAGCTACCCCCAATACTGTGCCTGTCCCCCCCCCCCCATGTCCACAAACACTATACTATACACCCCTCATTAGTAATGGTGCCCCCAATAGTGATAACACACGCCAAGATAGCCCCCATTAGTAGCAATGCCCTCCATATTGCGTCAAATAATAATAATGCCCCTACAGTACTTTAGTAGTAATAATATAACCATAATGCTCCCAGTGGCTCTAATGTCCCCCTGTAGAACCCCCCACTAGTTCCAATATATAATGCTTCCCCCCCATAGTGCCAATATTTATATATAATGTTCCACCGTAGTGCCAATATGTATATAATGCTCCTCCATTCCTCCCCAGTAGTGCCAAGTATATATAATGATCTCCTCCCCCCCCCCCCCCCCATCCCTGGTGCCTCCCTCACTCCCGCCCCCCCGCCGCTGTCTGCGATGCAGACCAGTTTTATCTGTGGCTTGTCTTGCTGCGTCCTGATGCATGCGGTCCCAATGACATCACCACTCCTGACATCATCATGCGAGACCCAGAGCAGGAGGTTGCAGTGATGTCATTTCAGCTTCTTGCTCTGTTCTAACACCTCACAGGCTTGAGTAGGAGGCTTGTGAAGTTGGACCTCGATGAGTGCTCCCCCTTTATGGGGAGCGAAGTGGCACCCTAGGCGGATAACTGCTCTCCCCTATCCATCCACATTACTGCAGGAGGTATAACAGGAAAGCATGTCTATATTTTAAAGGGGTTTTCTCATCTCAGACAATGGGGGCATATCGCTAGGATATGCCCCCATTGTCTGATAGGTGCGGGTCCCACTGCTGGAACCCACACCTATATCGAGAACAGGGCCCTGAAAGTGAAGGAGAGCGCACTGCGCATGCACAGCCACCCTCCTTTCATTTCTATGGGGCTGCCAAAATTAGCCGAGCGCTGGCTCAGCTATTGCCATCTCCCCAATAGAAATGAATGGGAGCATGGGCCGCGCATGCGCAGTGCGCTGTCCTTAGCGCTTGGTGGTGAACGGACTCCAGGAAATCTGGGGTCCTCCAGCCACAGCGCTCCCCGCTCCGTTCTCGATATAGGTGCGGGTCCCAGCGGTGGGACCCGCACCTATCAGTCAATGGGGGCATGTCCTAGCGATATGCCCCCATTGTCTAAGATGGGAATACCCCTTTAATATCAGAGCAAATTACAGGGTGACGTATAAGAGGATGGGACTACAACTCCCAGCATGTCCAAGCAGTTATTATGTAATATCAGAGTACATTACAGAAGGAGGTATACAACTCCCAGCATATCCAGGGTGTTGTAATGTACCCTGATATTATATAATAAAGGCCTGGACATGCTGAGAGTTGTAGTCCTCTCCTCTTTTACCTCCTCTTGTAATGTACTCTGATATTACATAATATACTCTTGTAATGTACTCTGATATTACATAACAAGCTGGACATGCTGGGAGTTGTAGTCCTCTCCTCATACCTCCTCTTGTAATGTACTTTGATGTTACATAACATGATGATGAGGTCATCGCAGGTCCTTCATCTCCTCTTCTCTGCTGAGCTCCGCCTCCTGCATCTGACATTATCGCAGGTCCTGTCAGCACTGTGGTAATGATTTCTCTTATATGTGAGGGAGGAGACCGTACTCTGCATTGTAAAGTGCAGCTGTTCAGCTGTCCGCCGGTCTGCTTCCTCGGACGTTCAGCTGAACAGCAGCACTGAAGCAGGGGGCCCCCTAGACAATGGGGGCCCTGGGCAATTGCCAAGTTTGCCCCACCCCCCTGCATA
The DNA here is from genome assembly GCF_014858855.1 of Bufo gargarizans. NCBI lineage: Eukaryota > Metazoa > Chordata > Amphibia > Anura > Bufonidae > Bufo > Bufo gargarizans. The sequence continues at coordinate 3,810,832 of NC_058087.1, read as the reverse complement.
TACCGGTCCATTAGACACCAAAGGGACATTACTTTGGCCTCTGTTCGGTTGAATGGGGGCCTATGGGTACGTTTGATGTATAGGCCGAGACCTGACATGGCGCATACGCCAAACGTACGCTGAAAACACAATGGAAATGCATCCTGAACCGCATTTTACAAAGCTGAACTTCTAACAAGTTAGAGAAAAAGAGAGATTCGCTGTAATTAAAGGGCTTCTCTGCTTAAAGGTGGTTGCCTAGCAACCCCCGAGCTTCTCGTCGCAGTTACTATTGATATGGATACTATAGCGCGGCAGTAGTCGGGGGAAGCCTTGTGCAGGATAATTTCCCAGCAGTAAACCGCATCTCTACGTCAGTGTTTATGGCCGGAGTCTTATATTAGCGAAGTGCTTTCAGGGTTGCTAGGCAACAGTCTTTTATGTAGAGACGCCCTGTAAGGCTCCGTTTCTGGTTATTTTGATACAGTTTTTAACCCCTTAAGTAAAGACCAGGCAAATTTTAATTTTTTATTTTATTTATTTTTTTCCTACCTGCCTTCCAAGAGCCTTAACTGTTTTACTTTTCTGGATGAGGGCTTTTTTTTTTTGCAGGACAAGTTGTACATTCTGATCGCTCCATTTAATATTTCATACAATGTATTGGGAAGCTGGAAAAAAATAATTGATAGGGTAGAAGTGGGAAAACAACACAATTCCGCCATTGTTTTATGGGTTTCAAAAGTGAACGTTACCTTTATTTTTCGGGTCAGGGCAGTTACAGGAATACCGATTTTATATAGTTTTTGTTTTAATGATTTTAGGAAAATAAAATATTTTGGAATAAAAAATTATTTGCACTCCTATAACATTATTATATTTACATCTACAGAGCTATATAAGGGATCATTTCTATTAATTTATTTTTTTAGATGTTAAATGCTGAAAGGCTGTGATTTTCATTATTATTTTTTTTCTTATTTTTAGTCCCCATAGGGGACTTGAACATGTTATGGTTAGATCGCTTCTAGAATAGACTGCAGTGGTTTTCAGTCTATACTGTAGTAAAATTGCTGTCTCCCTGTAAAGTAGTGTTGAGCGAATCGAACTTCACAAAAATTTGATTCGCTGCAAAGCAGAATTTCCTCATGCTTCGTGGTAATGAATCAATTTTCCCTAAAATGGCGGTAATAAAAAAAAATTCATACTCGCCTCATCCATTTGCGTCCAAAGTGTCCGCCGCGGCCATCTTGTTTGAAGATCCTGCGTGAAGTCTCGTGCGCGGGGAAATAAGACGTCACCACTCTATCCTGCGTGATCATGTCGTCACGCACCGCACGAGATTTTGCGCTGGATCTTTAATCAAGATGGCCACGGCGGACGCTTCATGATCAAATGGATAATCATGGACTGTTGCTCCACCTGTAGTATATCACAACCCGATTGAGAACCTCACTCAAGCTCCACAGTTAGGCCTCATGCACACGACCGCACTGTTTTTTTGCGATCCGCAAAACACGGAAGCCGCCCGTGTGTCTTCCTCAATTAGCGGAACGGTACAGGCGGCCCATTGTAGAAATGCCTATTCTTGTCCGCAAAACGGACGAGAAAAGGACATGTTATATTTATTTTTTGCGGGACTACGTAACGGAGCAACAGATGCGGACAGCACACGGAGTAAATGGGTCCAGAACAACGGTCGTGTGCATGAGGCCCCACGTCCACATAATCTGCTCAGTCGTATTAGTCTTGTTTAAAAGGGTATTTGTGGAGTATAAATAATACTCGCTCTTTTGAAGCTTCGCTTGTATTTTTTCAATCCTTTTATTTTTCATATAAATAAATCGCTATAATGCACAGTAATCCTGAGAGCGCTGAACTGAACGCATAGCACCCGCACTGGGTCTGGGTACATGAGCATTTATTTATTTTCACGCATCAGTTCTGCGTTGCGTGAAAAACACAGCATGTTCTATATTCTGCGTTTTTCACGCAGCCCTGGCCCCATAGAAGTGAATGGGGCTTCAGTGAAAAACGCATTGCATCGGCAAGCAATTGCCTGTCCCTCATTGGCTGCTATGTTTTGTCTTGAGCGAACTGTAGTAATTAGGAGGGTTTTATCACTGAGCCTCATGCACACGACCGTTGTTTAGGTCCGCATCTGAGCTGCATTTTTTGCGGCTTGGATGCAGACCCATTCACTTCAATGGGGCCGTGTGCTGTCCGCATCCGTTGCTCCGTTCTGTGGCCCCCACATCCGTTGCTCCTATTCTTGTCTGTTTTATGGACAAGAATAGGCATTTCTTTTATGGGCGGCCCGTTCCATTCTGCAAATTGCGGAACGCACATGGGCGGCATCCGTGTTTTCGCAAAAAACAGCAAGGTCGTGTGCATGTAGCCTTATGCTGTATAATCAGGGGCGAGGGGCACGGTGAGAAAGACTAATTGGTGGGGTGACCCCTAGCAATCATACAGGTATCACTTTTAAGTGATGGTGTACATGCGGTAATCTGACCAAGAATGTCACATAACCACTATATGTACATGGTGAGAGTAGTAGTCCCCAGCCTGTGGCCCTCCAGCTGTTGTGGAACTACAATTCTAATTCTAATTAAAATATTAAATAATCCCCACAAATGCCGAGAGTAATGATCCCCAACGAACAACTCCCCAACTGCTCCAGTACTATAAGGTTAGGTTCACATCTGCAGCGAAGTTCCGCCATATGGCGGCCCGTGTCAGCACTCGACGGATCCCATTGACTATAATGTGGTCTGTCAACGCGGATACCGGAATTTTGCTGGAATCTGCAACACAGGCGCCTGCTGAAACCTCCTGTAAACCTACTCCCAGTATGTCCTGTAAGCACTAGACTCTCAAGGAATGCTTGGAGTTGTAGTTCTACCATAGGCGGGAGACGACTGCTTAGTAAGCAGAGATCATCAGGAGGATTATTTGGCGACTATTTGATTCATTACACCGTAATGGGAACAATTTCTGCTGTTTGTATCCTCGAAGGATAGCTCGGCGGTGGCGGCCGTATGACATTGATAAGGACATGTCTGTATATGGGGGGAGGGGATCTTTGTGTTGTCCCAGCTTTTACTTCTCCTCCGTTGTCTCCTAAATCTGCAGTATAATGCGTTTCTCCAGTGCTTGCTCGCTAAATGTGAATTATTTATGTGTACAGCCGCTCTTCCTCTCACTGCTGACAGAGCTGCTGGGGGTTATCCCTTTCCATCATCTCGTAGTCATTTTTTTTTTTACACCACTTTGGAGAAGATAATAGGCCCCTAAACCGTATTTTGTGTAAAATGGTATTTTGTAGGGGTGGAGGAAATTTATGCGCATTTTATTTAGTCTGATGCGGCCATTATTGAACATCACCCATGCTTCCACTCGAGGGAGCGACTTCTGTGGATGCAGAACCTCCGCGTTAAATGCTGCGGGTGGGGGTGGGGGCGTTTCTTGGCTCGTGGATCTGATAGAAGATTTTCCAGTGATTGTTGCACTTGGCTGTAAATCAATAAGCCAGAAACGCAGCTCTTTGTTCCTTGAGATTTTCAGGAGACGTCGATACCAAAGATGGTGACTGGCGGCTGAAAACGTACATAGAGGGTATAGATTTCTGCACCAGTCGGGAAGGAGGGTGGAGGGGGTGACAATGGGAAATGAGGTGGGAATTGTGCTGCACGGTCCAAGCCACGTGGTCGGTGTAAGTGGTAACTCGGCCCTCACTACCCCCAAATAATACCCTAGGGCAGGGATGGCCAACCTGAGGCCCTCCAGCTGTTGCAAAACTACAACTCCCAGCATGCTTACATTGTCTACAGCCATCATTACTTCCCGTACCCGCTTATTATTAAAGGGGTATATACACGTCTCATCCAAGGATGCTTTTTCATTGTATAATTATATCATTATATGCTTTTATATCAATTTGTTACAGATTGCAAGATTTTTGATTGCTGTCACTGAATAGGAACCATTGTCTTTTGCCAGAGCATAAAATTCAGTCTTGGTCGTGTGATGATCACACAGGTCAAACGTCCACGTGATTGCCTGACCAGGACTGACTTTCATCATTCTGAACTTAAAAGGGGTAATCTAATAATTGAGGGGGAAAAAATAAAATCAAACACCATATAGTACACGACAATCTCTTTCTAACAAAGCTAGAACCGTCCCTGTACCTCACACGGATCCGGAGATCTCTCTATTCATTGCTCGAATTGCTCTGCTAGATTAATTTCAAGCTGGCAGCTCAGGGGCATGTCCTTTATGCTGCAGCTGAGGGGGCGGATCTCTTCTCAGGGAAGTGTCCTTTCTGCTGCAGCTGAGGGGGCGTGTCTCTTATCGGGGGGGTGTCCTTTCTGCTGCAGCTGAGGGGGCATGTATCTTCTCAGGGGTGTGTCCTTTCTGCTGCAGCTGAGGGGGCGTGTCTCTTATCAGGGGGGGGGTGTCCTTTCTGCTGCAGCTGAGGGGGCATGTCTCTTCTCAGGGAAGTGTCCTTTCTGCTGCAGCTGAGGGGGCATGTCTCTTCTCAGGGGTGTGTCCTTTCTGCTGCAGCTGAGGGTGCATGTCTCTTCTCAGGGGAGTGTCCTTTTTGCTGCAGCTGAGGGGGCATGTCTCTTCTCAGGGGTGTGTCCTTTCTGCTGCAGCTGAGGGGGCATGTCTCTTCTCAGGGGAGTGTCCTTTCTGCTGCAGCTGAGGGGGCATGTCTCTTCTCAGGGGAGTGTCCTTTTTGCTGCAGCTGAGGGGGCATGTCTCTTCTCAGGGGAGTGTCCTTTTTGCTGCAGCTGAGGGGGCATGTCTCTTCTCAGGGGTGTGTCCTTTCTGCTGCAGCTGAGGGGGCATGTCTCTTCTCAGGGGTGTGTCCTTTCTGCTGCAGCTGAGGGGGCATGTCTCTTCTCAGGGGAGTGTCCTTTTTGCTGCAGCTCTCTCCCTGTAACTGTCACAACTTGTGTGAATAAGATCCAGCACGTCAAGAAGGATCCAATTAAAAATTCTGTCTTAATTATCCCTAGGTTAAAAACTCCAGTTTGAGTCACGTGATAATCTTAACATTTTAGATGTTTTTTAAACAATTATTAATCGGAGCAATAGAAAAATGTCTGGAAAACTGTCACAGGTCCTAGCTGGTGGCAGCTGAATGATGGAACTAAGCACGTGTGACCACCACAACGATGTCACTGAGGTGGACAGAGAAGTAAGGAAAAAACACACCGGCGGCGGTATACAAATATTTTGTTACATCCAATTACAGAAGTATTCAGATCCAGGTACTGGTTTGAAAAATGTAGAATAGTTAACCCTTTAACTAAATCTTCCCAGATGTTGACATTTGCCAGGAATTGATGACTGCCACAAATTATTTTAGAAAATTTTATAACTTTACATTATACAGTGAATAAGCTGTAAAACTAGACATCCCCTTTTAGGATGGTTTCACAAAACGCTTTTTTTTTTTTTTTATAAAGGGAACCTGTCACCGGGATTTTGTGTATAGAGCTGAGGACATGGGTTGCTAGATGGCCGCTAGCACATCCGCAATACCCAGTCCCCATAGCTCTGTGTGCTTTTATTGTGTAAAAAAAACGATTTGATAAATATGCAAATTAACCTGAGATGAGTCAGAGACAGGACTCATCTCAGGTTAATTTGCATATGTATCAAATAGTTATTTTTACACAATAAAAGCACACAGAGCTATGGGGACTGGGTATTGCGGATGTGCTAGCGGCCATCTAGCAACCCATGTCCTCAGCTCTATACACAAAGTCCCGGTGACAGGTTCCCTTTAACTCATTGAAAGCAGTGATGCAGTTTTTAGATCTAGTGGATCCAGCAGGAAGGAGATATGTAAGTTCATTCTTGCTTTTGAATCCACTTCTGGTTTTGACAAATAAAAATGGATGGAGGACTGAAACAAAAACTGTGGTGTTTAAAAAAAAAGCGCTGTGTGAAGCCACTCTTAAAGGGGTTGTGTCATCAGAGAGAACACCATCAGAATGAGGCTCCTAGGGTGACATTCTGGCAACCACAGGTGACCACAGCCAGCCAGGCCTTTTCCCTACAGCGGCCACTGCAGGGGAAATGTAGTATTACATGGTGACCATTCAGATGGATGGTAATACAAGGACGGATGTCTGTTCTGGCTTATAAAGAGGGGTCCTAAGCAGTGGACACACATTAGGATAAGGGATGTCTTTTTGAGACAACAGGGATGTCTGTGTGAGACAGACCCACGCAGGCTCGGAGATCTGGGGCCTACTGCAAAGGATCCTAACAAAGTATTTGAAGGAATTTTAACATAACAGAGAAATGCATCAATCTGTGAAAAGTTTCTTCGTCGATGGATGAATTTTGTATTCCGGAGCCATATTTCCCTGATATGAGACAATGCAGGTAGAAATGTCGAACAACTGATTCCTGTTTCAGCCTCTGTCTCATATGGGTGAGTATGGCTGCAGGATAGAACATTAACCCATAGGAAACACATCAGCATTGAAGCAATTAAGTAATAATCTCACTGGTTTGGTGTCTATTGTTATTCTACAGCAGGCACGCTCAACCTGCGGCCCTCCAGCTGTTGCAAAACTACAACTCCCAGCATGCCCCTACAGCTATCAGCCTACAGCAGGGCATTGTGGGAGTTGTAGTTTTACAACAGCTGGAGAGCCGCAGCTTGAGAATGCCTGTTCTACAGCGTTTCATTGATCCTAATGACAGGCGGAGCTGTGACAACCACTGTAGGTCGTCACCTGTACTTTTTGGTGTTGGCAGGGGAGGACTGAGAACTTAAAGTGGCCCAGAAAAAAATAAAACTTGGCTCCATGCAGTAGGCAGGTCCAAACTGATAGAAGGCAGGGCGACACAAGTAGATGAGCAGAGAGCCACTGGCCTAGTAATATTCTGGGTGATGGGTGTCTTAGCTGTAGTCCCTCACTTTACAGCAGTGTCTTCAAAGGCTGGATGTAGCTGTTCAAAAATACTGCTCGTCGCTGTCTATCTTCTCAAGGATTCACTTGAGGCTTAGGATAAGGTTGACTTCTCTAGAGAATTTGCAGCAGGAGCCTAGACAGGTGCTTCCTCTCCCTTCTGTAGCAGCAATTCCACCCCTTCTGGCAGGAAGCAGGACCATCCCACTCCTACCAAGAAGGGAGGAACAGGTGAATAGCCCTGTTCCTAGTTAACCCTTTCCATTTATAACCTTACTGGTAGATTCTGCCATATAATAAAAAAGACATAACAATACAATATAAAATACAATGCATAACTGTATACAATGGTAGTACCCCCAGGTCTGGGGTACTACAGATGTATCCAACACAAGAAGGCATTGTCAGCAATACCATAGAGCAACACAAAAAACTGGTCTCTTGTAGGATCAACACCCCTCAGAATGGTGACCCACGGTGGTGCTGAGCTGATAAAGCAGATGCAATCTCCAAACAGAACAGAATAAGCCGCATTCACCAATCTTTAAGCAGCTTCATTGCCAACATTGTCCATAAAAACATTGTGGATGCGGCGGGTACAGCACAGGCAACGGCCGTTCCTCAGGCCTCACGTGAGGTTCACATAAGCTTTACAATTCACTACGAAAATGGGGGTTGTAAGTAGGTTAATTATATGGATTTATTATAAAGTTGTTGTTTTTTTATTTATTTTTAACTAATGCCTTTATTGCTTTCAGATGTTTTGGATGGTTATAATGGAACCATTTTTGCCTACGGTCAGACATCGTCTGGAAAAACACACACGATGGAGGTGAGAGTCCTCTAATTGAAGGAGAATAAGTCACAACCTCTTAAAGGGAATCTGTCACCAGGAAATTGCCTGATATACACCAGGCACAATGCCTTGTACAGCTAGCTCAGATGACTATAATGATACCTTCCACTCTATGGAGAAAAAGGACTTTTAATTCATATGCAAATGAGCTGTTAAGTGCACCGAGGGCGGGCCCAAGCCACTCTGTGTCCTTTTGCTCCTCCTCCTCCCTCTGCCAGCCCCTCCCTCTTCTTGATTGACAGGGTGTCACCACCAGATCTTTGAGAAGTTCTGATAGACGTTCTTCAGTACCTCCTGCATGATCTTCTTTTGTTTTGCTTTCATTTTCACATCTCTCCTCCCTCGCCCAGCTGTCATCTATTAGCAGTGTTTGCCTCCCTATATATCTCCTCCCCATACTGCCTCACCTTGCGGTTTATATTACATCCTGTATTGTGTTCTCTGCTAGAAGTTGCTACAGCTGGGTTTTCAGATAAGTCTATTTCTGTATTTGTTGTTTTCCTGTTGGCTTGGTTCTGGGTGACCCTGACTCCCTCCGTATTAAGTGCAGGGAGCTGGTGGTCGTGTCCCCTCACTATTATAGGGTTTGCAGGTGTCATTCAGTCTAGGTACGTGGACATGCAACCTTCTATCACTGAGATCTTTGCATGGGCTGAGAAGACAGGGAGAGCTTCAGGGCTTTAATAGGGGTCACCCTTTTGTTCCTTAGTTTTGGATCAAGCCAGTCGGATCCTTATTTGTAACTTCTTGTTTTCTGTTACACCATCCGTGACACAGGGCCAGGTTCTTGCATGGTCATCTTGCCTGGCTCGGTCAATGAAGAAGGAGAAGGAGGGGCACAGCCGTGGCATGTTCCCAACTAGACCTAAGGACCAGGCATGTAGGTTTCTTCTGTATTGGCTGGTTTTGGTCATGTCCCATTTATTCTCTCCCCAGGGGAAGCTACACGATTCTCAGCTTATGGGGATCATCCCAAGGATTGCACGGGACATATTTGATCACATCTATTCAATGGACGAAAACCTAGAATTTCATATAAAGGTAAATGTAATGTCACTTGCTATAGGGTTGCAGTGTCCACACACATACAACTTTCACTAGGTTAAGAGATTGGGGAGATTTATTAAACTACACAAATTTTGTGGTGTAGAAAAGTTGCAAATTATGGTGCACTCCGTAATTAGTGACTTTTTATAATTCTTGTCACTTTCCTAAAGCAGCGATAAAAGGAGCAAGGCTTAGCGGGAAGGGCGTGGCCTCCGCGGATTTGCTATAACTTACCCCAGAAACTGTGGTAAATGATAGCTCAGTCTAAGGGCTCTTGCACACGACCGTATGTATTTTGCCGTCCGCATAAACGGATCCACAAAAATACGGATGACATCCGTGTGCATTCCATATTTTGCGGAACGGAACAGCTGGCCCTTCATAGAACAGTCCTATCCTTGTCCGTAATGCCGACAATAATAGGACATGTTCTATTTTTTTTGTGGAACGGAAATACAGACATACGGAAATGGAATGCACACGGAGTAACTTCCTTTTTTTTGCGGACCCATTGAAGTTAATGGTTCCGCATACGGTCCGCAAAAAAAACGGAACGGACACGGAAAGAAAATACCTTCATGTGCATGAGCCCTAGCTGGCGTAGGTTTGACTTTCTGATGTATGGAGGCCCAGAGATTAACCTAATATACGGAGAGGCATTAGGTGCATCTCGCTTCTGCTCACAGTGGATCAGGACTGGTACAGGAAGCATCAGTCCTGATAAATCTCCCCCAATGCGTTTTAAGGGCTTTTTTTCACAACCAATTAAAATATTCTACATTTTCCCACTTAGGGGATATATTCCTATTTTTTGGGAATTTAAGAAAAAATAAAATGCAGGCCTCAAATACAACCACAAGAACAAAGGAAATAAACTAGGAACCTTGTAATGCTTCATTTCACCTGTGGGGGTGCTGCAGGGTAACTGAACACTTACTGTCGTATGCTTCTGCAGACTACAGGTGATCACTGGGAATTCCAGGAGCAGAGGCTGTGTAACTACCTTATCATTGGGTAACCCATCTAACAATTCATTAGATTTAAAGGTGTTTATTATATAAACTTTTAGTTCTGACAAATGCCAACATAGAGGATTCCTGACTGGTAGCCAAATTGATTTGGCCCTTCTTGATAGGCCTGATCAGTACTGCAGACAGTGGGGCATTGCTGCTGCAAAGCCAGGATGCAGGTCATTCATCCCTCCTCCGCTTTTCTGATTCCATGGTCATGGTTTTTAGGTGGAGTCAGTGCTGGTGGAGGGAGATTGGCCCACACAAGGGGTTTTCCACTTGGTTAGATAGAGGACTTGTCCCCTCTCCTGACTTGTCTGCTTTAGTACCTACTTTCATCCCCATGTAATAACAATTCTGGAGCATCTATTCTTATGACTCTATAATGTCCTTTTCCTTTATTATTCCTGTTAGAAGTTATGAATAAAGTACTAGCAGCTTCCCGTGAAGGTCGAGATGGGTGTTACCCCCTAGGGAGATGTCCCTGCACAATCTGACACTATCCAATTAGACTGTACAGGGACACACGCCCAACTGGTAACACCCATCTGGACCTTCCTTGCAAATTGCTTCATAACTTCTAGCAGGAATAAAAAAGGAATGGCACAACATGGAGTCATAAGAAAAGATGCTCCGTCTTCTTTCTTCTTCTTTGAGGACCTGCAAAAGGACCGTTGATGACGTAATCGCGCTCACTATGTGGTGAGCGTGGTGACGTCAGCGCAGGTCCTGGTGCGCGATCAGGTAGATGAGGTGAGTTAAGTTAATTTTTTAGATTTTTTTTAAGCCCTCAAGCAACATTTTAGTACAGTGAACAGACTTTAATGGGGTCCAGGGTTGCTCATCCCTATCATCTCCTAGCAACCATGCGTGAAAATCGCACCGCATCCGCACTTGCTTGCGATTTTCACGCAGCCCCATTAATTTCTATGGGGCCTGCGTTGCGTGAAAAACGCAGATATAGAACATGCTGCGATTTTCACGCAACGCACAAGTGATGCGTGAAAATCACCGCTCATCTGCACAGCCCCATTAAAGTGAATGGGTCCGGATTCAGTGCGGGTGCAATGCGTTCACCTCACACATTGCACCCGCACTGAATTCTCACCCGTGTGAAAGGGGCCTAAGTGTCCAGTTTCCCTGCAGCGCCACCACAGTCAAAATGAAGCATTACACTGCAATCGTACAAAGAAATGAGTTGTCTCTGTAACCTAGGACAGGACAGGTCCGCGAGAGAACGAGACGCTCTTTGTAACGACGCTATGCCGTAGCCAAGAGATGAGGATCCTGAACAGAGGAACCCTGTACTATTAACTCTGAATTCCCTAGTAACATGTACTGTATTAGGACTATCAATTTAAAGCAGTAATACATTGATCAGTGATATAACCGTATAACTGCCGGCTATGATATATCCTTCCTTTCTCTTGCAGGTCTCTTACTTTGAAATTTATTTAGACAAAATCCGGGATTTGCTGGACGGTAAGAAGCTTATCTGTGTGGACTATGAAAAATGTTATCTGTGCAGTGATGGTTGTGCTGATGTGGGTCAGCGCTGATGAGTGAGTGGGAATGAAAGGATCCAGAATTTCCGAAAATACTGATAATGCTTAAATAATAGAAATTTCACAATGTGTTCATATTTGACTTCTGTTTCTGTATAATCCCTCACAGTATCTAAAACAAACCTGGCCGTGCACGAAGATAAAAATCGTGTCCCCTATGTGAAGGTACGTGTTCAGTCAGTCTGCTCCACCATTGTAATAGCTCAACAGCTTCTCATGGGTCTCCTTCTAAAGGCTTACTAGCAGGGACACTGACCAGATTGCTCATTTCCATATATTTTTCTAGATCATTTACATATTAAGGCTATAGCAGAGCTGGGTTTGTCATTTACATGTTGGTTTTGTGCCCTTTGGAAAATGGGTAAAGATGGAGAAGTAGATTTACCTGTAGCACTACTATATCACGTGTCACAAATTTCAATCTCGGCTCTGCTTCATCCATATATATCCATTTTGCTACCTATGGAGTTACATAATGCTGATCATAATCCATGCCCTGGAGGGAAATGTGTCGGAAGCCCACAGTGCCGGTCCGGGTTTTGGCAGCACCTGGCTGTCCTGAAATAGGCAGCTGGGCTCAGCAGAGATATCTCTGTTTTTTGGGATCTGAGGCTTTGTGCCGTGCTGGAGGGCTGAGAGCCGCTTGCTGGGGAAACAGGACCCCTAAAGCCTGCTGTGGACTACTGGAGGCAGAACTGCCAGCAGGGTGACTTGTGTTATATGAACTTTCCATTGTGTGTGAATTATCACCAAGACTGCAAAGTTACGTGCTGTTTTGTGCAATTGCCTCAAGTGTGAATAAACACTGACGTTTTGAGTTAAAAGGGTATGTCCGGGTTCAGAGCTGAACCCGGACATACCCTTATTTTCACCCAGGCAGCCCCCCTGAGGCTAGCATCGGGGCATCTCATGCTCTGATGCGCTCCCTTACCCTGTGCTAAATCGCGCAGGGCACATGCTCTTTTATTTATCATAACACACTGCCGGGCGGAAGCTTCCGCACGGCAATGTGTTTGGTGACATCACCGGCTCTGATAGGCGGGCTTTAGCGCTGCCCTAGCCGTTTTACTTGCTGGGGCAGCGCTAAATCCCGCCCATCAGGCCTGTGACATCACCGGGCTTCCTGGCCCGGGGTTTGACGGACTTGGACTTATCTGCATGTTATCTATCCCCTTTCCTCCATCAATCAGAAAGCATACATAAAAGTGAAACTCGAAAAATTAGAATATCGTGCAAAGTTCATTTATTTCAGTAAAGCAACTTAAAAGGTGAAACTAACAGATGAGACTCGTTACAGGCAAAGCAAGATATTTCAAGCCTTTATTTGGTATAATTTGGATGATTATGGCTTATGAAACCCCAAAGTCACGGTCTCAGGTCCCCTTTGCTCGGGGGGTATGGGTTAATTATCTGACTAGAGGGTGACACTTTGAGCCGAGAATATTGAACCTTTTCACAAAATTCTAATTTTAAGCTGCATTAATGCAATTCCTTTTAATTTGTATTTCTGAAATAAATGGACTTTTGCACGATATCCTAATTTTTCGAGTTTCACCTGTACTCTCTGATTGTAACATATGAGGCTCTTTTTATCCAGGAAAGGAGTGAGAAGATGAGCTCTTACTCATCTAATCACCCTTGTGTCAGAATAGGCCACGTATTGATGCCGTGACCCAGACTTTTATCAGCGTCTAGAGAACAGCATCAAATTAGTCACACTTGTACCCCACGCACAAACATGAATAAAGTTCTATTTTACACTGTCCATATTCTATCGTACTAGACCCACAGAATAAAGTTATTATATCACTTATACCACACAGAGGACGCCATAAATCCCACTAAATAATGTTAAAATTGCTGTATCCCCCTCCCTAAAAATAACATCATAAAAGTTATTTAATACACTATATGTACGCCTAACTGGTTAAAAAAAACAATACCATATTTTTCACCCCATAAGACGCACTCCCCCCCCCCCCCCAAAAGTGGGGGGAAAATGCCCCTGCGTCTTATGGGGCAAATGCTGCCATTTTACATCGCAGTCTGTATCAGCTGGACGGGGGAGGGAGGCGGGGCCGGTGTCATGCAAATGCGGCGGGGCGGTGCGGTCACCTGTACTCCGGCCCCACCGCTCACTCACTTCCTTAGCAGGGTGGGTGGCCGGCCGCAACTCACTGACGTCACGTGCCTGCGCCGCCTACTTCATTCATAAAGTAGGTGGCGCAGGCACGTCACGTGACATCAGTGAGTTCCGGCCGGCCGCCCTGCTCTGCCTGCTACAGGATATTTAGTAAGTACGGTAGTACAGATGGGGCTGGGGATCGGAACGTCAATTAAAGCTATTATTATAAAATGTTTAGGCATTAAGGAAGTGAGTGAGCGGTGGGGCCGGAGTACAGTGACCGCGTCGGCCCCGCCGTATTTGCATGACACTGGCCCCTCCTCCCTCCCCCGTCCCACAGGTTTAGCTATGGTATATTAGGGCATCTGTGGATGCCACTATTATGGGGTGGGGAATATGTGGATGGCACTGTTATGGGGTGGGGGATCTGTGGGTGACACATATATAGCAGTGCCATACACAGATCCACCCCCCATAACAGTGCCATCCACAGATCCACCCTCCATAACAGTGCCATCCACAGATCCACCCTCCATAACAGTGCCATCCACAGATCCCCCTCCATAACAGTGCCATCCACAGATCCCCCCATAACAGTGCCATCCACAGATCACCCCCCATAACAGTGCCATCCACAGATCCACCCTCCATAACAGTGCCATCCACAGATCCACCCTCCATAACAGTGCCATCCACAGATCCCCCTCCATAACAGTGCCATCCACAGATCCCCCCATAACAGTGCCATCCACAGATCCACCCTCCATAACAGTGCCATCCACAGATCCCCCTCCATAACAGTGCCATACACAGATCCCCCTCCATAACAGTGCCATCCACAGATCCACCCTCCATAACAGTGCCATCCACAGATCCACCCTCCATAACAGTGCCATCCACAGATCCCCCTCCATAACAGTGCCATCCACAGATCCCCCCATAACAGTGCCATCCACAGATCACCCCCCATAACAGTGCCATCCACAGATCCACCCTCCATAACAGTGCCATCCACAGATCCACCCTCCATAACAGTGCCATCCACAGATCCCCCTCCATAACAGTGCCATCCACAGATCCCCCTCCATAACAGTGCCATCCACAGATCCCCCCATAACAGTGCCATCCACAGATCAACCCCTATAACAGTGCCATCCACAGATCACCCCCCATAACAGTGCCATCCACAGATCCCCCCAGAACAGTGCCATCCACAGATCCCCCCATCACAGTGCCATCCACAGATCCCCCCAGAACAGTGCCATCCACAGATCACCCCATAACAGTGCCATCCACAGATCACCCCATAACAGTGCCATCCACAGATCCCCCCAGAACAGTGCCATCCACAGATCCCCCCATAACAGTGCCATCCACAGATCCCCCCAGAACAGTGCCATCCACAGATCCCCCCAGAACAGTGCCATCCACAGATCCCCCCAGAACAGTGCCATCCACAGATCCCCCCAGAACAGTGCCATCCACAGATCCGCCCAGAACAGTGCCATCCACAGATCCCCCCAGAACAGTGCCATCCACAGATCCCCCCAGAACAGTGCCATCCACAGATCACCCCATAACAGTGCCATCCACAGATCCCCCCATAACAGTGCCATCCACAGATCCCCCCCATAACAGTGCCACCCACAGATCCCCGCCATAACAGTGCGTCATCCACAGATCCCCCATAATAGTGTCATGAACAGACCACCATTAGTTCAAAACCCACCAAAAGCACACCTTTTGGTTAAAAATATTTTTTTTCTTATTTTCCTCCTCAAAAACCTAGGTGCGTCTTATAGGGCGAAAAATACGGTAACTCATCCCGCAAAATTCAAGGCCTCATATAGCTAAATTAAAGAACAATACTGGAACACAGAGGGGGGAAAATGTTACTGATCCTTACAGCTAAAATTAGTTTTGTCACCAAGTTAAAATGCACTTTAGTCATATTTACTTGAAACATAATTCCAATAATAATAATAATCTTTATTTATATAGCGCCAACATATTCCGCAGCGCTTTAATTGAAAAAATATTTTTGGAAGGGCTTTTTCCCATTTTAATGTGACTGTTGGGTGGATTAAAGGGAATGTGTCATTGTTATTTATTTTACAGTTTTTCACGTGACATTACTCATACCTTTTGTATTGTCAAGTCCTCGTTTTCAGTAATAAACATCTTGTCTATTGTATAGTGCAGAGATTGATATGTGTGTATTTCATTTTTTTGCCTTTTCGTGTATGTTTAGGGCTGTACAGAGAGGTTTGTATCCAGTCCAGAGGAAGTGATGGACGTTATAGATGACGGGAAGGCAAACAGACACGTTGCAGTCACAAGTAAGTTACTGATGACCCATAATTCTTAAAGCGGCACTGAGCTTTTAACAAACTTTGCATTAGTCGATAGTACACTGCGTGAGGAATGACACTATTTCTGTCCATTGTATCACATGTACTTGGCATCTTTTAGGAGTTTTCCTCTGTTTGCTGAACATCTGGCTTGCAGTTCTTTCAGGCATGGTAGATGGAGACTAGTTGCCATCCACAGCATGCAGAAAGTAAAGGAAAAGCTCCTTCCTAACTATCTCACAGTCACTCAGAAGCTGCCCCAGGATAATGGAGGACATTACAGAAAAGTACTGACTTTTTTGGTGACTGAAGCACCTGTTATGAGCTATAACCTTCCTATGTAGCTGTGCAGTCCCTCTGGCTGTGTGTATCTCAGTGATTTCCTGCTTACTCCTCCCCCTGCGTAGACTTGCATTGACATGTGTAAAATGATCCTCCTGAAGAGATGATGTCGTCTTAGACAGGAAAAAGGGAAAGGGGTGAACAGCTGATAAACTGAGAACTAGTCATTTCACACTGAGAAAATATATTACATAGTTTCCTGTAGTCGCTTTCACTATTGATTTATGCAACGTTATGTGAAAAGTTAGTGATCATTTAAGTATATGAAGTAAAACTGTCCCCAGACTAAAGGGGTTTGTGTGAGATTAAAAAAAAATTGCCTGATTTCCAAAAACAGCCACTGTTGTCTACGGACTGAATTTGCTATACGGGGGCTAAGCTGCAATATAAGGATGAACTGATGGACAAGAATGATGCTGTGTCTAGAGGAAGATGGGGAGGGGTTGTAGAAGACCCTTTAACTATTATCATACAAACCCCTTTAATTGTAGGATGGCTTGGTGGATCTAATGGATAAGCCACTTGTGCAGTCATTTGGGTTTAGGTCTGCTCCCTACAACCACCATGCTATATATATAATCTATGATGTCCTCCAGATATGACCTGGTGTTCTATATCACGGATGAATACTTACAAAGTCATTCCTTCCTTCACCATGAAAACTATCGCTTGGGAGGAGGACGTGCAAAAAAAAAAAAAAAAGCAGGCAGTGTATAGATATTTTACTTAATCGAGTTACGGCAAGATCTACATTACAGATCCAAACATTGCCTACCCTCAGCTCCAACTATATTGCTCAAATCCAAGAGTGCCCATTTCAAGGGGTTGTCCAAGGAAACGACTGCTCAGTCAGTTACCGGCTGAGGTGGGTCACCACTGAGGACAGTGATTGGCTGAGTAGTCATTACCTGTGCACTGAGAACTATTGGGAAGTGTCGGAACGTTAGCTGCAGGGGATCAGTCAGGTGAGTATGGCTGGTATAAAAATAAATAAATGAATTACCTAGACTAATGTCAAATTTGACATTTTCTTCTATTCACAGATATGAACGAGCACAGCTCCAGAAGTCACAGTATTTTCCTCATCAACATAAAGCAAGAAAACATCGAGACGGAGAAGAAACTCTGCGGGAAGCTCTACCTGGTCGATCTGGCGGGAAGTGAAAAGGTGAGGATCTGTCTACTGTGAGTGGCTGGTTAGGTTTAAAGGGGTTCTCCAGTATTTACACATTGATGACCTGTCCTCAGGATATGTCTTCAATATGAGATCAGCTGGGGTCCGACTCCCGCCACCCCCACCGATCAGCTGTGCGAAGAGGTTGCAGCTCTCCATGAGCGCTTAGGCCTCTTCCTAGGCCAGTGACGTCACGTTTATCGGTCACACGGCCTAGGTGCAGCTCAGGTGCAACACCAAGCACAACCACTATACAATGTACCACTCTGTGGATGGTAAGCTGTGAGGAGGCCGCGGCACTCGCGGAACCACCGCTGCTGGGGTGCCTGATGTTGGACCAACCCCAATCTCATATTGATGACCTATCCTGAGGATAGGTTATCAGTATGTAAATCCCGGAGAACCCCTTTAACCTCCACTATATGAATGGAAATGTCTAGATAGTTTTCTTAAACTTTTATTGTTCTGTCATCCCTTTTAGGTCAGCAAAACTGGAGCAGAGGGAGCAGTTTTGGATGAAGCGAAAAACATTAATAAGTCTTTATCTGCACTGGGCAACGTCATCTCCGCGCTGGCTGAGGGAACGGTGAGTACCGGGGGTTTTATTCCATATTTCCAAGAGGACCACAATATTCGTCACTAGGCACGCTTGCTATCCCGGACTGTAGGAAAGCTAGGTGCTTTGGCCTCTGGGTGCCCTACCGATCCAGCAAATGAAAGGGATGCAGTTCTTATTTTTCCCTGCACAGCTGCGCTCTCAACCACCTGGCTGTGCAGGGATCTGCAGATGGTCTCATTCACTTGCCTGGTGCTGCACTGCAATTCCCTGTACAGCAAGTAGCAGGGGGGCTCTGTGCAGGGGAAAATCAGTAAAGGGAATGGCGCATTAATCCAGAGATTGGACAGACCCCTACCGATCCTAAAGTGGTAGCAATATGCCACTACTTTATAAGATCAGAATACCCCTTTAAGAGAAACTTACTGTTACACTGTATCCCCCAGGACGGTTTTAAGTTGCTCGGTCTTGTCTTTTTTGCTTCCTAGAAAAGCCATGTTCCATACAGAGACAGTAAGATGACCAGGATACTGCAGGACTCCCTTGGCGGGAACTGTCGGACGACCATCATAATCTGCTGCTCCCCATCCATCTTCAACGAGGCTGAAACAAAATCCACGCTCATGTTCGGCCAGCGGTAAATCCATTTCCGTACAGCGCTTACACCCCAGCGTGGCTCTTGTACTTGTCGATAATGAGAGCGTCTCTTACCAGGGCCAAGACTATTAAGAACACGGTGTCTGTGAATCTGGAGCTGACGGCTGAGGAGTGGAAGAAGAAATATGAAAAAGAAAAAGAGAGAAAACAAGTCACTTAAGAACATCATTCAGCATCTCGAGATGGAATTGAACCGATGGAGAGGCGGTAAGGAAATTGCTTTTAAAGTGGATAACGGATAAGTGTTAAGACATTTCAGAAAGTGACAGTATGATCGTGCCGTCATATGGAATATTCCTAGTATGGATGTAAACTTTGGAGAGCAGCCGTCCCCTCTCCTGACTTGTCTGTTTTAGTAACAACTTGCATTCCCCATGTAATAACAGTTCTGGAGCATCTATTTTTGTGGCGTGTTATTACATTATTATTCCTACTAGAAGTTGAATGAATGAATTGCTAGCAGTGTCATTGAAGGTCCAGATGGGTGATACCAGTTTAGTGCTGCCAGTGTCAGACTCTGCAGGGACAAGTGATGGTGCTGTAATAGTACATCGCTGAGCAGTATCTACTTGCAGCGACGTACTATTGTGCCACTGAGCATTAAGGGACTAAACACTATGTCTACCTCCCCAATTTTCTTATTGTCCCAGTGAACCTAAAATGAAAAATTTCCTACGGTTTAGTTACTACAGCTCCTATGCAGACCTATGTGTCTCCATGGTAACAGACAACAAACAAACTTTGTGTAGTCTGATTCTTCCTTCTTTCTGTCCTCTACTTTTGGCTAACCTATCAAATGCACATTATCCCGAAGTATGGGACAAATGGAAGACAGTATGAGACTGCAAGATCAGACTACAGAGTTTGTTTGCTGTCTGTTACCGTGGAGATGCCTAGTCAGCACAGGAGCTGTAAAAACTAAATGATTTTTGCAT
This sequence comes from Bufo gargarizans, assembly GCF_014858855.1. Classification (NCBI taxonomy): domain Eukaryota; kingdom Metazoa; phylum Chordata; class Amphibia; order Anura; family Bufonidae; genus Bufo; species Bufo gargarizans. The sequence goes on along the minus strand of NC_058087.1, from coordinate 3,791,297 downwards.
TTATAATTAAAGGGGTTCTCCAGAAACAAGGACATTTTAGCAAGTGCCCACAGCCTGGCTCCCTAAGCTGAAGATTCATGCTTACCTGCTCCCTGCCGTTCCGGTCCTCCGTCCTGCCTCTGCTGTGTCCATGTTCCGTTTTTTGCAGTGTTTACTACATGGTCACATGCTCTGCTGCAGCCAATGAATGGCTTCTGTCGTGATGTGGCCATTAAAGAGACATGAGATTAAATTCGAGGAACCAGCAGCATCAAAAATTGTACTTATTTCCTACAATATATTTGATAAGAGAAGGATGATTATTTATTTGGTACTAAGTCGTGTTATACTGGTTCTTCCCCTATGCACGTACTTTGGAAAATGTCAGCTGCTTGTTGCCCCCACTAGATGGCGGTCTGTACACAGCTGCATACTGCCCCAATTGACTACATAGGAGCCTCTTTGAGATAAGTCTTCCCCCCAGTCCTGTCCATAAGAAACTGAGAAAATAAAGTTGTACCAACAATTTCACTTTTTTATAGAGATTCTCCCACCGTAGAGCAAATTTTCATAAAATGTCATAGACCGAGCAGTTATATTCATCCCTGACGTTTATTTCTGTGCACATTGTGTTGGCGGCTAGCGGCTGCAAACACGACTACAGCGGCAGCCATGACAACCTATCGGCCTCCTCTCTCAATAAAAGCACTCACCTCAGCGCCTCCTTGTGTCAGGCGGCTAAGAGAAATAACATGTGATAGAGCAATGTATATGCAGGTGCATGGCTGGCGCATTGACATTCAGGGCCCCTTAAATAACCACAGATCTTTTGTTGACTGCATTACGTTCCTGAATTTCCAGGCTCGCTCTGTCTCAGGGGTTTCTCAGACTGTATAGCGGCGGATCATTATTTCCGATTAGAGCGGTGTCGTTGCCATGGCGACGGCGAGGTCTGGAGATTGCTGAGAATATTACTCACAAATGTGATGACGGGTTCAGCAGGGACTCGAGCAGGCTTTCAGTGCTTCTGTGACAAGTATGGAGGGATCCGAGGGCCCGTCCTATGTAAATGGAAGACGTAAAATTATTATTTTTTTCTTCGTTGCTATCCCTTCCACCCCTTCCTCTCCCTGAAGAAAAGAAGAAAAAAAGCCCACCTTTTTCAGACCCCTGAATGACATAGTTATTTGCTGAATAGATCTGCCTTTCAAGGGTCCAAGAAAGCTGTTTTGGAACCATATTGGTTGTCACCACCCAAGCAGATGCCTGCATTTAAAGGGGTTGTCCAGCAGAAATAAATTGTTTATATATGTGGCAGAATAAGTTAAAAAGGAAAAACATTACTCACCCTCACTGATTCCCCCCACCGCCGCCGCTGAGTGCTTACCAGGTTCTGCACTACTCTTCACTTCCTGCTCCAAGCTCGGGACACAGGAAATGATGGATCAGCTGATCACTAGCTGCAGAGAGACAGGAAGTGGAGAGCAACAGAGACCAGAGCCGCCCCGGGACAGCAGTGGCAGGGGATCGGTGAGGGTGCGTATCCATTCTTCTATGTCAGGCACGCTCAACCTGCGTCACTCCAACTGTTGTAAAACTACAACTCCCACAATGCCGTGCTATAGGCTGATAGCTTTAGGCTGTTCGGGCATGCTGGGAGTTGTAGTTTTACAACAGCTGGAGAGCCGCAGGTTGAGCATGCCTGTTCTATGTTATCAAACCCCTCTAAGGGAACTGCCCCAATTTATATTAATCTTTAAAAAAAAACTTTGATCCCATCGGACAACCCCTTTTACAACTGTTTGAGAGAGGTGGGCAAAAGGATTAGCAACTAAGGGGATTTAAAGAAAATCTGGTCATCAGATTCCCTATCTGAGGGCAGCATAAAATGGTGACAGATGCCCTTATCCTAGTGGTGTGCCACTTACTTGTTAACATGAAGTCGTTTTCATGCAAGGGCACTTTATAAGATCATCTCAATGATATGCAGGAGCTCAGGAGTCCCCTGGCATATCATCAAAGTCAGATAGGCGAGGGTCCCACCTCTGAGACTCGGACCTATCTTCAGAATGGGCTCCAAAAATAAAAAAGAGCGCATGGAGCATTCCCAGCATGCTCTCTATTCATTTCTATAGGAGTTTCGAAAATAGCTGAGCAAGTGCTCTTGGCGTACCATAGAAATGAATGGAGAGCTCACTGCGCAAGAGCGGCCACTGCTCCATTCACTTCTAAGGGATGGCCAGAGATAGCTGAGCCAGTGCTTGGTTATTTTTGGCAGTTCCATACAAATGAATGGAGGGTGGCCAGGTATGTGTGGCTGCTGCGCTTTGGAGGTCACGTTCTGGAGATAGGTACTGGTTCCACCTCTAGGACCCATACCTATCTGACATTGGTGGCATACCTCTAGCAATATGCCACCATGCTCTTAGCAGGAATCCAGGCCGGGTTACCATGGACCGCTCACGGCCGTGTGCATTCGGCTTTACCCAGTACTATAACCAGTCATTTATGCTGTCCTCGGTTAGGGCCCCAGATTCCCTTCAATGGGTGCATATTGTGTGCCAAATTTAAGAGCGCCTCCTTGCAGAGAAAAGTTTTAGGTGCATTTTCTTTGATTGTATCAGCTCCTATTTCTGGCAGAAGCTATCTGCATGTAGCTGAGCGGTCCAATATTAAAAATGAACAGTCCCAAAATTGTTAGTATTTCTATATTGTTTTAAGGGTTGATGCTCTGTTTTTTCTTCTGATACAGATCTCGAAATCTTCTGTTTCCCATAACTTAGCTAGAGTCAAATGATTAAATGTCGACTTCCTGCAGTCTCCACTAGAGGGAGCTTAGGAGTTTGGTGAAGACTAACTTATTGTGTGCGATAGGAACTGCACAAATCCGTATTCAGTGAGCTCCCTCTGGTGGTTTTATTCCGAATGGTATCCTGTAACTCTATGGTGGTGTGTGGATAATTAGCAGATTAGGAGTTCTGTAACAAACAAGAAGCTGAGCTCCAGATCTTATACAGATATGAATTTTTTAGCCTAGAGTTTTATACTGGAGATCTCAGTGGGTTGATGGTATTTTTTCTTCCTTTGCAGCATTTTCTGGTGCTATTTATTGTGGGGTTTTTTTATACATTTTTGTGATAGGGGAAGCAGTGCCAGTAGATGAACAAATCAGTTCAAAGGATCAAAAGACCCTGGAGCCATGTGACAACACACCTATCATTGACAACTTGCCCCCAGCTGCCGCCTGCATCTCTTCTGAGGAAAAGAAGAAATACGATGAAGATATTGCCTCTTTGTACCATCAGTTGGATGACAAGGTTGTAACTAAGTGTCGATACTCAGTGTCTTGTCTTTTCTGCAAAATGCATCTCTCAGAAAGTCCTATAAACAAAATCCACTTATTAGACAAACCGAGATCCGCTGTGAGATTCCCCCTACCTTTCCTTTAAGGGGTGGCTGGAGTGGCAGTGGAGGTATGAAATACCTAGTTGGGCATCTCTATGCAATATCTGTACAAGGGCACCACCTAGTGGCACCATCTGCAGGCAGTGCGACTCAGGAACTAGCCATTAGGTTTTAGGAGATACTCCTTAACCACACTTATCCCCTATTCACAGTATAGGAAATAAATGTCTGATAACTGGTCGGACCCCCAGCAATTACAAAACTGAGAATGGAGCAGTGGTGCGCCTGGGTGACTACCACTCCAGACAAATGGAGCGAAGACAACTGATGTGCTACCGCTGCTCCATTCATATGGGGGGACACCGGGCTCCTGGGATCAGTGGAGGTCTGACCGCAGGGACAGGGGGGTAAGGGCTAAGTTTAAAACTTGGTACAGACCCTTTAAAGGGGCTGTTTTTCAAAACACTTAAAAAAAAAAAAATATTAGAGATTTCTCTATTAAAACAGGGGTGGAGAACGACAACAAAGTGCCTTTCTTGGTCAAGAGGACCTGACACGTCCACGGACAGTTCATTGATAAGCTGAGTGTAATGCTATATTTCACCTAGGATGGCGCTGCAGGGAGTTGTAACACTTTTGCCGATTGCCGGGGGTCACAGCAGTAGGGCACCTTCGCAGATTTTTAGTATATTCGTTGTATCTTCACACTCTGTGGCCCCCGTATCTGTGCTCGAGAAGCTGCACATTATCTTAGCTGCATTTACTCTCCATCTTTTTTTTTTGTTCCAGGGCTATAATTAGTAATAATGGTCGGCTGCTTCATAATTATGTGTTTTCACTGCATGTTAATTGTTGCCATTTGCAGATCCCTTTGGTGAATACAGAGACAATATCTTCAGCTTCTAATGTATCACTTGTAATACTAATTGGTAAAAACTCTAATTAAAAGGCAGTTTTTTTTGTTTTTGTAGAGTCTGATTTTAGCTATACAGCTGTGTTATACTAAAAGTGCCCTGTCTTCTGAAAGGCTCTGAACACCTTCGGGGGAGTTTTTTTTAATTGCATTTTACTAAGGCCTCTTTCACACGACCGTATGGCTTTTTCAGTATTTAGCGGTCCGTTTTTCACGGATCCGTTGTTCCGTTTTTTGTTTCTGTTCTGTTTTTCCGTTCCGTTTTTCCGTATGGCATATACAGTATACAGTAATTACATAGGAAAATTGGGCTGAGCATGGTTCTGCAAAAACGGAACGGATACGGAAGACATACAGATGCATTTCCGTATGTGTTCTGTTTTTTTTTTTTGCAGACCCATTGACTTGAATGGAGCCACGGAACGTGATTTGCGGGCAATAATAGGACATGTTCTATCTTTCAACGGAACGGAAAAACAAAAATATGGAAACGGAATGCATACGGAATACATTTCAGTTTTTTTGCGGAACCATTGAAATGAATGGTTCCGTATACGGACCATATACGCAACGCAAAAAAAGGTCGTGTGAAAGAGGCCTAATTCTGGGCTAAAAATCTTTTTTTCAATTGGTCTTTATTAAAATTTTTCATCTGCTTTTGAGATACAGGGGTTAAAAATCAGTCTGTTTACAAGCTGTGGGCTCATGTGTGTAGCTCTTTTCTCTGATCTCCTGACCTCATAAATACTTATTTAATCCATACTCTTATCAGTTTGAGCTGAGAACTGAGATATTATGAGTGTTTATAAGGTCAGGATATCAGAAATAAGAGTTAGGCCTCATGCACACAACCGTTGTTGTGTTCCGTTCCGCAAAATGGGGTTCCATTGTTCCGTGATCCGTTTACGTGTGTCTTCCTTTATTTTTGGAAGTCAAGTTTGCCATGCAAATGATAGGAAAAAAACGGACGCGGATGACAATCTTGTGTGCCTCCGCATTTTTTCACGGACCCTTTGACTTGAATGGGTCCGCGAACCGTTTTCCGTGAAAAAAATAGGACAGGTTATATTTTTTGGACGGACTGAAACCATGGATCACGGACGCGGATGACAAACGGTGCATTTGCCGAGTTTTCAACAGACCCATTGAAAGTCAAGAGGTCCGCAGAAAATCACGAAAAATGGAACAACGGACACGAAATGAAACAACGGTCGTGTGCATGAGGCCTTAGGCTACTTTCACACCAGCGTTTTTACTGGATCCGGCAGGGTTCAGAAAAAACTCTTCCGTTACTGATAATACAACCGTCTGCATCCGTTATGAATGGATCTGGTTGTATTATCTTTAACATAGCCAAGACGGATCCGTCATGAACTCCACTGAAAGTCAATGGGGAATGGACGGATCCGTCACCATTGACTTGCATTGTGGGTCCATCTTGTTCCGCATCCCAGGAAATTCTGTTAATCACATTAAGGGACTATTGCACTTTTGACTTTTTGTACCTGCCAATGCAATAAAAAAGTTAGACCTTGTGATATTTGATCTTTAGGGTCTTCCATTTTCTGTAGTACCACAGGCCAACAGCATGTGGCGCTGCAGCTATGCTTGGAAAACAATGAAGGGGCCTCTGGAGCTCCAGTTTGTCCTTCCGATCAACGGGGTGCCACGAGTCAGACCTCCTCTGATCAGCTTCATAACCACCTTTTCGTTTTTTTTTGTCTCAACGCCTCTAAAAAAAATTTCATTTTTTTAATGATTTTTGTAATAAATCTTTAAAAAATGTCCTTTTTTTTCTACAGCTCCAATGCAGTCGACACAACAGACCAACCCCTGTGTAGTCTAATTCTCCAGTTCTGCTTCTTTCCATTTGCCCCCTACTTTACATATGTTTGTTAGGGCTCATGCACACCAACGTATTTTTGCGGAGTATGCGAAAGCATTCATTTCAATGGGTCCGCCCAAAAAAAAGGAAGGTACGGCATTCCGCAAAAAAAAGAACATGTCCTATTCTTGTCCGTATGACAGACAAGGATAGGACTGTTCTATTAGTGGCCAGCTGCCATCCGTATTTTTTGTGGGTCCGTGTTTTGCGGACGGCAGAATACATACGGTCATGTGCATGACCCCTTAGGTTAGCAAGAACTAAAGACCAGATAGAAGGGAATATGAGCACAGGATCCGACTGCACAAGGTTTGTTTGTTATCTGTTACCATGGAGATGCATTATCTGCATAGGAGCTGTAGGAACAAAACGGTTGAAAATTAAAATACGTTTTTAAAAATTAGTTTGCATAGGTTGACATGACTTTGAGGGATCAGCCATGAATGTTTTAGACAAGGAAAACCACTTTGACGACCCTTTCGACATGCTTTATTATGATCAGATGTGGATTTTGATCCAAGATTTAGGTGGGAAACACATGTGCGTTTTTTTGGGCTATTTCTTTAAGCCAGAAATGGATCCAGCAGGAAGGAGAACTGTTTCTTTTATATTCTCTATATCCTCAATTCCCATTTAGGCTTTGGCTAAAAAAAAACTGCATCAGAAACTGCCTGTGTGAATCCAGCCTTAGGCCTAGTCCACATTTCCATGTCATTTTCAAGTCCGTGAAAAAAGCATCAGTTTTTCACCCGTTTGGTCCCTGTGTCCGTTTTTAGCCTCCGTGCGTCATTTGTAAACCATGGACATTGCTCAGCTGAAAATTAATTTCCAGAGCATCGCCTATTAGGCCCCTTTCACACGGGCGAGATTTCCACGCGGGTGCAATGCGTGAGGTGAACGCATTGCACCCGCACTGAATCCTGACCCATTCATTTCTATGGGGCTGTGCACATGAGCGGTGATTTTCACGCATCACTTATGCGTTGCGTGAAAATCGCAGCATGCTCTATATTGTGCGTTTATCACGCAACGCAGGCCCCGTAGAAGTGAATGGGGCTGCGTGAAAATCGCAAGCATCCGCAAGCAAGTGCGGATGCAGTGCGATTTTCACGCACGGTTGCTAAGAGACGATCGGGATGGAGACCCGATCATTATTATTTTCCCTTATAACATGGTTATAAAGGAAAATAATAGCATTCTTAATACAGAATGCATAGTACAACAGGGCTGGAGGGGTTAAAAAAATAAAATAAAAAATTAACTCACCTTAATCCACTTGCTCGCGCAGCCGGCATCTCTTCTGTCGTCTTTTTTGCTGTGTGCAGGAAAAGGACCTTTGATGACGTCACTCCGGTCATCACATGGTCCGTCACATGATCTTTTACCATGGTGATGGATCATGTGATGACCGGAGTGACGTCACTACAGGTCCTTTTACTGCACACAGCAAAAAAGAAGACAGAAGAGAAGCCGGGCTGTGCGATCAAGTGGATTAAGGTGAGTTAAATTATTTTTAATTTTTTTTAACCCCTCCAGCGCTATTGTACTATGCATTCTGTATTAATAATGCTATTCTTTTCCTTTATAACCATGTGATAATGGAAAATAATACAATCTACCCAGCACCTTGCCCAAACCCGAACTTCTGTGAAGAAGTTCGGGTTTGGGTACCAAACATGCCGATTTTTCTCACGCGAGTGCAAAACGCATTACAATGTTTTGCACTCGCGCGGAAAAATCACGCATTTTCCCACACCCGCCTCTTATCCGGGCAAAAAACATGACGCCCGTGTGAAAGAGGCCTTAGTCTTCAGTGAAAAAAGGACGCACCACAGATGCCATATGTTTTATATCCATGATTTTTACAGACCCATAGACTTCATTGGGCATGTATGGTCCACATCACGGACCAAAGTGGTGCATGTCTCCACGATTTTTTTTACTGACCCACAGTCAGTTACAAAATACTGATGTGTGAACAGACACCTTTAAATGAAAGGGTACATGTGCTGTCCGCAGAAAATGGGGATAACACGCGTCAGTGAAAAACGGAAATGTGGACGGGGCCTTATAAAAGCATCTATTGCCTACATCCAGCTCCCCTATGATTTTCTGACCAGAACAGTACACCAGGCAATGCTATGGTGGCCGGTCACGCAGTGTATGGATGTAGTTCTTAATATTTCTCCTTGATTTATTCATAGGATGATGAAATCAATCAACAGAGTCAGCTCGCTGAAACACTGAAGCAGCAAATGCTTGATCAAGACGAGGTACATTTTATGTTACTTGCAATGTAGTTAAAATGAGCAGGTGGGTTGTGCGACGTCCAAATATCTGCAGACTTCCCCTGTCTATATGCCGCACTATTAGGCCATATGGATCTGCAACGGACGGCTCCCCCTAAGGCCCTCTATGTAGTGTGACCCAGGTGTAGGAATTGCCGAGTGGTATAGATGTCCCTTTATATGTGTCACGGTGCTCCTACCTGGATACGGCTGGACTCCAGGCATTGGCTCCGAAGCAATAAATAGGGGGTAATAATTGAGGGATATGAAAGAAAGATTGAGTCCAGATGTTGTATGTAGTTGAACATCAGCTTTACTTGAATAATCGTTTATCAGAAACAGTCTTCAAGCTTTATCTTGGTCCCAGCAGGTTTTAGCATTAAAACTGGCAGGCAAACTCATCTCTGCTACATCTGTTTCTCTCTGGCACTGCTGTACTGACAGGCTGACTGTATGACTCTGCTTCTGCTGTATGCTGCATTTTTTTCTTTGTAGTCTGTCTCTAGATTAGGCCAAGGAACTGTCCTCTTGGCTCCTGAGGCTTTAAGCTTTGGCCTCCATGGCCAGCAGAGCTGAGGGTGCTCTGGCTGGTGTGGGCACGTCCAGCAGAGACGTGCCCCTGCACACCTTCCCCAAGCAGGGGGTAAGCTAGACTAACTCTCACTCATCCCCACCCTTCCTGCAGGAAGTGGGACTCGTCCACTTCTCCACAGAGGGGAGTTAGAATGGAATAAAAGGTTCCATTCTATCTAAGTACAGCTCTGTCGTGTTGGCTGCCACCTGCTGGTGAACCAGGCACATTACATTTGGACATAACAGTTACAAACATTAGAAATGCACAGTGTATAGGACCTGAACAAAATACATAAGATGACGGTTCGTTAGCGCAATAAAGACAGTAGCAGGGTGCAGCAGTGGTGACATCACTCTGGGGTGTTGCATCTCCTGTAATGAGCCCAGAAGCTGCAAGCAGCTGGATTCCTGTGATTTAAAGAGAATGTGTCATCAGAAAATCATGTTTTTGTGTTAAACACATTTTTCTTTAGAAATGCTGGTGAGTTTTTTTTGTTTGTTTTAATTTTCCACGTCACTATCTATATTTAATAAAAAATGTATATAATCCTGCAATTCTCTCACTGGCCACTAGGTCTAATATTATGTAATGATTTCCTTTTCTGTATAGGTAACTTTTCAGTAGTTATATCATTATCATCACAGGAAGGATTACAATAACAGATATAACCTCTGTATAGATAACACAAGATCCACCATTCACAATAGGTGATATCACAGCTTATCTACACCCTCCTGACCTCTGCACAGGTCACAGAGCATGCCAAGAAAACTCTCCCTTACCCTGGGTTCACACCTGAGCGTTCTGAAACGACCGGCGTTTACAATTGCGCATACAGAGACAAGCGAACGCCCATTGTCGCGCGTTCCCGAAAGTCTATGTACGGGAACGCGCTACAAACGCCCCAAAGAAGCTCAAGAGCTTTTTTGAGCGTCGGGCATTTTACAGCGCGATCGTACGCGCTGTAAAACGCCCAGGTGAGAACCATTCCCATAGGGAAGCATTGGTTTCTCCTTGTTGAGCGTTTTACAGCGCGTAGGAACGCGCTGTAAAACGCTCAGGTGTGAACCCAGGGTTAGAAGTCAGTGGGATCCCCTCCTGACCATTGTGTCTATGGCCCATAGCTGCTGTCAAAGAACAGGACCTGTTAACATATTTCAGGCCTAGTGTCCAGTGTGAAAATTGCAGGATTGTATACATTTTTTAAATCTAAAAAGTGACACGGAAAATGTAAATAAAAACGAAAAATACACCAAAAATACTAAAAACTTAGATTTGATCACTAGGTTATTTTCTGATGACATTGTCTTCAACGCTGAAGATTCGGACCTCTTGCTGCAATAAATATCATTCAATGAATGTGAACAACATTTTGGCCCCTTTCAGATAAAATTCTAAATGCTTATTAGTGATGAGCGAAGTATTGGAGAATTCGATCCGACTGCTTCGCCGAATTGTCAATTTTTTTTTTTTACTTTATGACGAATTACTTTGTCATGAGGCACATTTCTTTGGACCCCCTGTCATTGTACCCCTTAGATGCTGCTTTCATACTTAATCGCGGCATCTGATGTACATAAGGTGTAAAATAAAAAAAAGAACAATAAAAAATAATACTTACCTGATCCATTTGCTCGCGACGGGCCGGCCACCGCCATCTTGAAGATCTGGCACAAAATCTCGTGTGGCCCGAGATGATGTCATCACGCCGGCCGGCGTGGTGACGTCATACGTCACCGTGCATGGGATTTCATCCGAGATCTTCAAGCAAGATGGCGGTGGCCGGCCCGTTGTAAGCACATGGAGCAGGTAAGTATGATTTTTTTTTAGTTTTTTTTTTGTTGCATTTTTTCAGGTTAAATTGATTCACTATCATGAAGCACAAGAGGACTTTGTGTCGCTTATATTGCAAGAGCATAAATATAGGCTAAGCTAGAAGCAATATCCCCTTTTATGTATATTCATTTCTTGCTTGTTGGCTCTGATTTAAAGGGACCCTGTCACCAGGAAATTCACTGTAAAACCAGTTACAATGCCGTGAAGGGCTCGCTCAGCTGGATGTAATGATACCTTTACGCTGGGTTCAGACCTGAGTGTTCGGGATGGAGCGCTCTGTATGCGCGATTCTACGGGCGTTTGCAATCGCGCATACAGAGACAAGCGAACGCCCATTGTCACGCGTTCCCGCTAAAGTCTATGTACGGGAACGCGCGACAAGACGCCCCAAAGAAGCTCATGTACTTCTTGGGGCGTCGGGCGTTTTACAGCGCGATCGTACGTTGCTTGATTCTGAAGTACTTTTAGTCTACATGCAAATGAGCAGTTAAGTGCACCGAGGGCGGGTCCAAGCCACTCTGTGCACACTTGATCCTCCGCCTACCTCTGCCAGCCCCTCCCTTTTCTTCCTGATTGACACAACCAGGTCAGATGATTATACAGGAACCTGGCCCTGCCAATCAGGAAGGAGAAGGAGGGGCTGACAGAGGAAGCAGGAGGAGCCAGGGTGCACAGAAAGGCTGGGGCCCCGTCCTTGGTGCACTTAACTGCTCAAGTGAAAATCCAACAAATACAGCAAGTCTATAGATATAGAATGATACAGAAGGCTGATGCATAACTACCTGCACCATTGATAGGAGATTCATTTGCAACCAACCCCGAGTTGTGCTGGGATAAAAGGTCAGAAGACAAGACCGTCTTTTTTTGGTTTCTTCTTCTGTATTTGATTCCCTTTTTAAAAAATAAATAAAATTTCTCTGACAGCTCCTGGCATCAACCCGCAGAGATTATGAGAAAATCCAAGAGGAATTGACCCGGCTTCAGATTGAGAACGACGCTGCCAAGGATGAAGTCAAGGAAGTTCTCCAGGCCCTGGAGGAGCTGGCTGTAAATTATGACCAGAAGTCTCAGGAGGTGGAGGACAAGACCAAGGCCAACGAGCAGCTGACAGATGAACTGACACAGAAAACGGTAGAAGCCTGATCATCGGGGTTTTTGTCTTTTGATTGCAGGTGACCCTTGGGCTATGCTATGTATCTCACTGGCTGCAGGATTCATTGCACTTCTGCCACTGAAAATCAGTTCCATCTACCTACAGTATGCCTCGAATTGTATGAGATGAGAAAAAAATCATTCTATATTGTTCTCAAATTACGCTATTCCTGCTATTCCTATGGCATTTATTTGATGCCCCACGACCCTGAGAACAAATGGGCTGCAGCGTTCATTTAGCGCTGCGCCCAATCTAAATTTTCTGTGCACAAGAGGTGATCCCGGGTGCCTGGCTGTGCAGGGAACTGCAGTCCGCCTCATTCACTGAGCTGGGGCTCCGCTGCAGTTCCCTGCCTAGTTGGGTGCAAGGAAAAACAGAGAAGGGAGGCCCTTGCATTCTCAAGATCACTGTTGATCCCAAAACCTTGAACTGACCATAAAGTGCAATCACCTTACAAGATGTGAATACCCCTTCCAGCATGCTCTTCGGCAGTGTCAGGTTGGCATGGCCAGGACAGGTTTTCAGTCTCTGGATGTAAACAAGAATGGTTTCCTTTCATTGACTGCAAACAGAGATTTTGAAAACTGTGTACAGTAAAAACGTGCAGTAAATTAGAAAGTTGCAGAACATTTCTTCATGGTTTGGACATTTTTTAATGCTCTGCTCTAGTTGCCGACCAGTCTTTAAGCTTCATGCACACGACCGTATCCGGAAAATCCTAAGCATTGGCGTGATTTTCTCTCTTCAAAGACCAGTCTGGTTGTAACACAGCGTGAACTTCATCAGCTGCAAGAACTCAGCAGCCACCAGAAGAAGAGGGCGAACGAGATCCTAAATCTGCTGCTGAAGGACTTGGGCGAGATCGGGGGCATTATTGGCACAAATGATGTCAAAACAGTAAGTTGTTGTTTCACTGACATTGAGCTCTCGTAGGCTTGTGCCTCACTTATTCATACCTATAAACATTAGAGGGGTTGTCCGGATCTAGAAAAACATGGCTGCTTTCTTACAAGAAAAATGGAGTGGAGCTGTAATACCAGACAGAACCTAAAGGTGGCGCTGTTTTTGGAAGAAATCAGCCATTTTTATTTCTAATCCTGGACAGCCCCTTTAAAGCTCCAGAATCTCATTTCGGAGACTTTATACAAACAGGAGCAGCGGCTCCGGTTAGTTAATGCCGACACGATTTTGGTGTTAATACCGCAGTTTTACCCTCAAAACCACACAATACTAACAGTCATGTTAAAGGCTGCGCGGTTTTGCAGGTAAAACCGGTACTACTTCCACTTGTGTGGCCATGAACTACTAGATTGAAAGCTGCACCCACCGCGTTCCGGCGTGGCTCACGGTGGCAGCGGCTGCCGCGTCCTGTGTAGCAGTTCACTTGTGGTAGTATGTTTTATACCATATTTAACCCTTTGTTTGTAGCTGGCGGATGTGAATGGCGTCATTGAAGAGGAGTTCACCATGGCCCGTCTGTACATTAGCAAAATGAAGTCTGAAGTCAAGTCTCTGGCAAACCGCAGCAAACAGCTGGAGACAGCGCAGATTGAGGCGAACCGGAAAATAAATGCCACCGAAAAGGAACTTGCAGCATGCCAGCTCCTCAGCTCCCAGGTAGGTGGCTTTATTTATTGGAGTGAAGAATTCAGAAAGATGAGGGTCAAAATGGACAGCCTGTGTATAGAGGCTTTAGTTGGCTCCATATAGCTTGGCTGTTTATATCTATGAACTAATGTAGATGTATTTGTTTTCAAGAGCTTCCTCATAAAATACCATGACGTGTACTTAGATGTATCGATTGTTTCTGTAGCACTCCCGCTGGCAGTGAGTGGTATTGCAGTCATTATACATATCTTGAAATCCAAGTGAAATTGTTTTGGGGAGTTTTTAGACTCTGTGACTTGCTTTTTCCTTATCTGGTTTGACACTTTTTATATAGCTGGCCATATAGTAGGTCTTTTTGTTTTTCTTCTTTCTCTGCCAGAGATCATTCATAATTTTAGGGAATAATTAATGACTTTGGAGATTTTTAGATTTTTGCCTTTTTGTTCTATACTTTTTTTTTTTTGTTGCTAGCATGAAGCAAAGATCAAATCCCTGACCGATTACATGCAAAACATGGAGCAGCGGCGCCGACAGCTGGAAGAGGCCCAGGATTCTCTTAATGAGGAGCTGGCAAAACTCCACGCACAAGGTAATCAGTCATCTCCAATTATAACTCATTAAGGTAGAACATAATTTTATTCCAGTTTTGTATTATGCACGACCTCTCTACACAAGATGCACGCTTTCCCTTGAGATTAGGATTTTGCAAGTTCCATACATGGAAATGATGGAATTCCATTTTCTACCATTATTTACTTATAGACTCGGTGCAAAAGGGAAAACCATTTACAGAACCAGTTGGGAAGACAAATAGCTGCTTCTCACATTGTTATTTCCCCACACATGAATGGTGCTGTTTTTGGGACTGGTCACCATGGTGCCTTCATTAGGCTAATCGTGGGGGTCTTGGGAGTTGGTACCCTATAGATCAATTGAGTGCCCCCTTTGAATGGTTATTCTAGTTCTAATGATTAAATGGATTGATCGAGTGGTAAAAATAATTTAGAAAAGCCTCAGAATGCTGACAAAAACAAAAATCCTTCTTGCCTCACCACCCCCCTGCTGGTTCCATTTCAACGCTCCCTGGTCCCCAGTCTTTACCTCCTGATGCCGCTGACAAGCAGGAGATTGCCGGCACAGCCAATCACTGGCCACAGTGGTGACCATCTTCAGACAGTGGTTGGCTGACCGGATGTTGCTTGGGTGACAACAACTAGTGAATGACCGGGGAGCATCAAGAATGGGAATCGGTGCAGTTTGATCTTTAAAAAAATACAACAAAAAAAACTGTCAGTACATATGGATCTAATAGAGGGGATCTGGCTGACTTGGTACATCTGTGCTATACGTGCAGTACTCCAGACCTGCTTGTATTATTGTGTTGTAATGTCATGTTATGTTCTGCAGTGCATTCCAGCAAGAGGCGCATGGTTGGCAGGAACAGGGTTAACCAATCTGTTCCTCCCTCTTGGTAGGAGTGGGCTGGTCCTCCTTCCTGCCAGGAGGAGGAGTTCCAGAGTAGAGAGTGTGGAGGAAGAAGGCACATGCTTGAGCTCCGACTCCATGAGCCTGATACTATTCTCCTGTGAGAACCTAACTCCAGGAAGATTGACAGAGTCAAGATATAGCTTTTCCAAAAGTTGCAGAGGATATAGTCAGCAGAGTGACCATCAAGATTCAGCTTCACAGACCCTGCTGCCGATGAGGGAAAACGGGTCAGACACCCATCACCTAGAATCAGGGGCGTAGCTAAAGGCTCATGGGCCCTGGTGCAAGAGTTCAGCTTGGGGCCCTCTTCCCTCAGTGCTTTGTGACCAGGGAGGCACATAGCCTTCATGCTGCCTGAGGCAAAAATTTAAACAGCACCACCCCCTCATGCCAAATTCTCGACCTAACCCCTTTCTCTGCAGCCAGAGGTGTAACTTAACCAGCTTGCACTTTCTATAATACTGGTGTCTTCTTATATGGCACAAGGGTCTTTGGACCCCCTCAGTCTCCTTGGCCCGGTAGCAACTGCTACCTCTGCACCCCTTTGCTACCTCTGCATAGGTGTCCACACAATGGACACCTATATCCACAAGTGCCTGTATGTGCCACACAACCAGCCACCATACCTCCGCATCTGGTGCCAGAGAAACTGCAAATTGTACCTTCTACTGCTGGATGTGCCACACATTATATTTTGCACTAAATAAGGGACTTTTATACTTTTACTTCTGGCCCGAATCTTCAGACCACCTTTTCACTACACCGATCCCCAGGGAGCAATGGCCTAAGGGTCCATTCACACGTCCGCAACGTGTTTTGCAGATCCGCAAAACACGGACAGCGGCAATGTGCATTCCGTTTTGCGGACCGCACATTTCCGGCACTAATAGAATATGCCTATTCTTGTCCGCAATTGTGGACAAGAACAGGACATGTTCTATTTTTTTCGGGAACGGAATTGTTTCGGGAACGGAATTGCGGACGTGTGAATGGACCCTAAGGGAGTACACCGTGACACAACACCTCATCGGGGCTACTACCACTCCCATCCTCTGCATCGGCTACTCTTGGGCTCACCACACATGTACATGCCTGTATGCAGAACCCTTGTGGATTTCTACCACTACTACTGCTGACAAGCTATAATAAAAATCTTGCAAAAATGAAAACATTTTAATATTTTTAAAGGGTGACTGGCAATAGCAAACCATTGCAGCAGTCTAAAACGTGCCAAAATGTCTGTGGGAAGTTCTAATGATCAATCAAATTAATGATGTTTATTCATTTGCAGAAAAAATGCATGAAGTCTCCTTCAAGGATAAGGAGAAAGAGCACCTGACCCGTCTCCAAGATGCCGAGGAGATGAAGGTAGGAGATAAATACATGCAGCAATGAACCATACATTGTGTGCCATCCCTGTTCAGTAAGGCCCCTTTCCCACGGGCAAGATTTCCATACGTTGCGTGAAAATCGCAGCATGCTCTATATTGTGCGTTTTTCATGCAACGCAGGCCCCATAGAAGTAAATGGGGCTGCGTGAAAATCGCCAGCATCCTCAAGCAAGTACGGATGCGGTGCGATTTTCATGCATGGTTGCTAAGATGAAAGTCTATTCACTGTATTATTTTCCCTTATAACATGGTTATAAGGGAAAATAGCATTCCTAATACAGAATGCTTAGTAGAAGGTCAATTGAGGGTTAAAAAAATAAAAAATTAACTCACCTCCTCCTCTTGATCGCTTAGTTGCCGATCTTAATCATGAGCTGCCGGCTAAAGGACCTGTGGTGAGGTCACATCACATGGTCCATCACCGTGGTGATGGACCATGTGATGAGCTCAGTGACGTCACCACAGGTCCTTTGACCTACGCGATCAATTGGAGGAGGTGAGTTAATTTTTTTTTTTTAACCCTCGATTGACCTTCTACTAAGCATTCTGTATTAAAGAATTCTATTATTTTCCCTTATAACCATGTTATAAGGGAAAATAATTACATCTACACAACACCCAACCCAAACCTGAACTTCAGTGAAGAAGTTCGGGTCTGGGTACCACAGTCAGTTTTTTAATACGCGCATGCAAAACGCATTGCACCGCGCGATAAAAACTGAACAACGGAACGCAATCGCAGTCAAAACTGACTGCAATTGCGTACCTACTCGCGCGGGTTTGCCGCAATGCACCTGGGACGCATCCGGAGCCAAAACGTGACGCCCGTGTGAAACCAGCCTAAGGGTATAGCTGAAGCAGCAGATCAACACCTTCTTTCAGCACCTTTCGGCAGGCAACATAGCCAAGCTTAAAGTCTATGTCCGTCTCAGCAAGCAGTTTTTTTTTTTTTATTGCTCCATTGCATGTAAAAAAAAAATGCAACTTTGCATATAAATGTTGTACCATTTTGCAGCTGCTGTGCAGACCTATGCATCACCATGGTAACAGATTACAAACAAACCCTGCGTAGTCTGATCCTGCAGTCATACTCCCTTTAATCTGTCCTCTACTTCTTTGCAATCTATTAAATGTAGGTTAGGAAGAGGTTTGGGAAAAATGGAAGGGAATATACCTGCAGGTTCAAACTACACAAGGTTTGTTGTCTGTTGGAGACCATAGGTTTGCATAGCACCTGTAGACACATAACAATACAAAATTATTTGCAAAGTTGCTTTATTTTAGAAGTGCTGGAGCAATAATAATAAAAAAAAAAATTGTATAGTTCTGTAAACTTTAGTTTTCCATTCTTTTCCCCAGATAAGAGAGAGCTCTGGTCATTCAAGCGACCCTCCAGTTCAAGAAAAAAAATCACATTAACTGGGGAAAGAAATGAACACTTACCTGGTGGTGACCTTCTTTTAATTTTTTCAACCACAGATCCGCCAATTCCAGGCTTCTTTTCTGCCATCCAAGATGGCCGCACCACACTGTGCATTTTGGAGTCCAAGACACTTCCTGCTGGCCTGGGATTGGTCATCACTGCTCCGTTCAAGAGAAGGGTTGGACAAGCAGGAAGTCTCTTGGACTGTCAGTGTGCATCAGGTCCTCTGAGAAGCAGTGCGGCCACCTTGGATGGCAGAAGAGGAGTCCAAAAATCAACGGATCTGCGGCTGAGAAAATGAAAAGGAGGTCACCAGGTAAGTGTTCTAATGGTTCCCCGGTTAATATGAATATATTTTTTTCTTGAACCGGAGGGTCGCTTTATTCTACGTGATGTGATGACACAATGAATAGATTGCTATTCTGCACAGTGCCTGCATCTTCTGGGGAGTCTACCATAGGTTGGTGATAACCGCTGTAATGTTCTTGTGTCACCATTGAGTAGACGACACTGGAGCAGCAGATGGAAAGTCACAGAGAAGCTCATCAGAAGCAGCTGTCTCGCCTACGTGATGAGATAGAGGAGAAGCAGAAGATGATCGATGACCTCAAAGAGTGAGTATGGGGACGGCTGCACCGCGACTTTTCTCATTCTGCCTGTATAGGTGCCAGCAGTTTGCGGCATTGCTGTTTTTGGTCTGTGGAGATAGAGAGGCTCTGTCACCAGGATCAACTTAATTAGACCAGACACATTGCCGGGTGGGGTTCATCTAGATGAGTAAAATGATGCCTGTATTTTTTTTTGTAGTTGCCGACACTTTTATTTTTATGCAAATGAGCCATAGGAGCACCAAGAGGTGGACTTATATGGTTTGAGCACCGCTCCAGCAATGCCCCTGGTGCTTCAAACATGTTCCCTCCCTTTAGATAGACAGGACTAGACTTCACATCTAGCACTGAGTTCTGGCGCCTGTGCACTCATTGGCTTAGGCTACTTTCACACTGGCGTTTTGGCTTTCCGTTTCTGAGATCCGTTCAGGGCTCTCACAAGCGTCCAAAACGGATCAGTTTTGCCCTAATGCATTCTGAATGTATAAGGATCCGCTCAGAATGCATCATTTTGCCTCCGATCAGTCACCATTCCGCTCTGGAGGCGGACTCCAAAATGCTGCCTGTCCGCCTGACGAAGCGGAGCCAAGGGGATCCGTCCTGACACACAATATAAGTAAATTGTCACGGCGGACACGAACTCAGATACACAAAAAACCAAATATACAAGTGTTTAGGCTAGATTCTGGGGACAGGTCACCTCCTAGCACATCCCTGACTTCTCTCCCTAATGCTGCTAAGCCCACATTCAGACCTTGATGGTAGGTATGAAGTGTCCTCGTGCCTGGACTGCAAACACCCTAGAATCCCTGAGATGGTGAAAGGGAAGAAGGGGCAGAAGAAACACAAATAGCCTAGACCGCAAACAACACAAACAGAAACGAAACTTATCTGAGCTGGAACAGACAATCCTTCCTTCCTGAATCCAAGGCCAGAATGAATTCTATAACCCGCAAAGCCCTCTGGGATTGAAGGCAATTTAAGCCAATGACCCCACCCAGAGCACCTGAAGGAAGGTGGATCCAGCATGATTCCAAAACAAACAAAAGGTTAGACACGTGCTGCCAATCTGACAGACCTCCGCACACCGTCCGAGCAGGGCATGACATCAATGGGGACGGATCAGTTTTCTCTGACACAATAGAAAACGGATCCGTCCCCCATTGACTTTCAATGGTGTTCATGACGGATCCGTAATGGCTATGGAAGACATAATACAACCGGATCCGTTCATGACGGATGCATGCGGTTGTATTATTGTAACAGAATCGTTTTTTGCAGATCCATGACAGATTCGCAAAAAAGGCTAATGGGAAAGTAGCCTAACACAGCGCGTGCCAAGCAGGAAAGATGTTCAGTGCACTTGCGCTTTTAATGTCATTCCACTCGGAAGTGGAGGCACCATTGGCTTCATCTGCCGTCGCCTCCACTTCCGACAATGACGCATGCGCACTGTATGTCTTGCTCTTAGCTGACGAGTGCGCAGACACAAGAACTTAGAGCTAGATGTGAAATCTAGCGCTTTCAATCTAAGGGCAGGGGGCGTGTTTAGAGCACCAGGGGCATTGCTGGAGTGGTGCTCAAACTGCATAAGCCCGCCTCTTGGTGCTCCAATGGCTGATACAGGTAACGTTTTACTCAGCTACATCAACCCTACCAGACGATATGTGTGGTTTAATAGGATTGATCCTGGTGGCAGAGCCTCTTTAAGGCAGTATTCCATGCAATATAAGGTCAGTATTGTGTATAAGACACTAAAGGAGTTTTCTAGGAGTAGAATACGGATGTCCTGTTCACTTGCATGTGCTTGAGCTTTAATACCAGCCATGGCCCTTGGACATAAATGGAGCTGTTTCAATAGAAAAAAATGCAGACCTTTTTTTCCCCTAATCTAACACAACCCCATTGAATACGCTGGGTCATAAGCTACTTTTACTCTAAATTGTAATTTTAGCAATTATTCTAGCTCCGATTCCTGCTTGGATTGTTTTTTTTTTACCTCATTTGCAGTTTTCTCTTAGCCCCCATGCTTGAATCCTACTTCCTGGTTTATTATGTGCCTGCTGGTCCATCATGCCTGAGGTCAGTGAGATGTGTCCTGACATCATCAGATCGTGTGACACCTACCTTGCTCTTACCAATGAGACTTCCTACATCCTACATTATAAGGCTCCAAAGCAGGACATAACCTACAGCAACTGAAAATCAAAACCGATATACCACAGGGTTGGCTCAGTGGTGTGTCTTGGTTTTGTGCTGCCCTAGGCGAGACTAAACTTGGGCACCCCCTTTAATATAAATTTGACCCACCCCTTCTCCCCCCTCTAACCACTCAACGGGTCCCAACCCCCTTACCCCATAAAACAACTAAGTTTTTGAAGACAGCAGGCTTAGGGATCAGTGCATTGGTGGCCGGGGCCTGGCCTCAGTGTTCACAGTGACCGTGTGCAGGATCCGCTCTGCACTTGGAGGAGATAAGGCTCACCCTAGCGCTGCCAGCCCGTGACTCCACCTCTGTGTGACGTCACGGCGGCAACGCGCGGACGGAAAAGGCAGGGGAGGTCGGGAGGAAGTCAGGAGGAGGAGGAGGAAGTAAGTCTTTCAACTCCTTCACTATGTGGCGCCGGCGATGCCGCTCGCATAGTGAAGGATCGGATCGGACAAGGGGCAAAAAAAATATTTAGCATATTGTGTAACTATCACTAAGCAAACAAGGCATTTTGCCGCCCCATTGGCAAGTGCCGCCCTAGGCAAATGCCTTGTTTGCCTTGTGATGGATACACCCCTGAGTTGGCTAATCACTTTAGAATAAGGCAGTTTTGATAAATGGTGGTATTTAGGGAAAGTGATATAACAGCGATATCTGTTGTGGGGGGGAAACATGTATATTAGCGGCACAACCGCTTTAATATATTTCCTGCATAGTCAGTGATCCTGAGAGCACAAGGACTTCTTTTCTTGTTCGTGGCGAATCTAACTTCTAAGAGAAATGGCTGTCACATTTCTGTAATGGTAAGTTCAGACACAAATAGGCAGCAATTTACTGGACAGTACAAGCGGCTGGGGCTTCCAAAGCCTCATCTGCAAGAAAATCAGTGCATGCTATGGATTTTCAATGCCACAGCTTTCACCTTCTGTAATGAAATCTGCCACGTACTAACTGTTATTGGATACATTTGTGACACCCCTAGTGGTGCTGCCACTCCTACACCCTGCTGCTGTCCTTATTGGGCTAACCTCATGTCATCTTATGCATTTATTTCCAGATCACTCAACACTGTGCAATTATAATAATGTTATGTAACTGTTCATGTAATGTGCCTGGTTCACCAGCAGGTGGCAGTAAACACGGCAGAACTATAGTTGGAGAGAATGGAACTTGCCATTCCATTCTAACCCCCCTCTGGAGAGTACTGGGCTTGTCCTATTTCCTGCAGGAAGAGTGGAGACCAGTTAGTTCCAGTCTAGCTAGAAGAGTGTGCAGGGGGAAGTCTCTGCTGGACGTGCCCACGCCAGGCAGAGCACCCTAAGCTCTGCTGGCCATGGAGGCCAAAGCTTGAAGCCTCAGGAGCCAGGAGAAAAGTTCCCTGGCATAACCTAGAGTCAGACTACATAGTGAAGTGCAGCATACAGAAGAAGCAGAGTTATACGGCCAGCCTGTCAATACAGCGGAGTCAGAGAGAAACTGATATAGCAGAGTGGAGTTTTCCTGCCAGTTTCATGCTAAAGCCTGCTGGAACCAAGACAAAGCCTGTAAACCATTTTGGAGAACATTTATGCAAAGTAAAGCCGCCATTGAACTTCATCTCAAGGTCTGGACTCCAGTTATTCTTTTATCCCTCAGTTATTCCCCCTATTTATTGCTTCAGAGCCAAAGCCTGGAGTCCAGCCGTATCCAGGTAGGAGCACCGTGACACACATAAAGAGACATTTTAGGCCGCACTATACCACTCAGCATTCCTACACCTGGGACGCGCGACATAGATGGCCCTAGGGGGAGGCCGCCCATTGCACATTGTTGCACTGGTGTTTTATAAGTTGCCGTGAACTGGGGTTTAGTCTTCTTATTCCGATTTTCATTACTTTTTGCATCATTTTTAAAGCCTCAACCAGAAGCTGCAGCTCCAGAAAGACAAACTGACCTCCGATTATGAGAAGCTGAAGGCCGAAGATGAGCAGAGGGAGATGGAACTGCAGGAACTTATGTAAGTGCCCCCTGAGCATTGTATCCACTGGTGTTTGGGGGAGTTCAGGAGGACTGCAGCTCCTGACAAGACTTGCACTAGTGCCGGGCATGCAATTTTTTTATTGTCTCAATGCCTCTAAAATTAATTAATTTTAAAAAATCCTATCATTTTGATCCACAGCTCCTATGGAAACCAATGCGTCACCATGGCAACAGACAACAAACAACCCCTGTGTAGTCAAATCCAGTCATATTCCTTTACCTTTGTCCCCTAACTGATATTAACATATGGTTGGTAAGTTAGCAAGGACTACAGTACAGATGGAAGGGTGTGTGACTCCAGGACTGGATGAAGAGTTTGTTTTCTGTTACCATGGAGACAGTGGGACATTTTTAACTAGAATTTACTGCAAAGTTATAGGTTCACTGAGAGAAAATATGGGTGCGATGGTGGACCTAGCCTTTATAAAATTCTGTCTGCCCATAGCCACCACTAGGGGGAGCTTACTGCATTGAACTCAGTAATAAGATATGCAGTAAGCCATACTCATGACCACAGATGGAAGGTGCGAAGTAAACTCCTGCCATCAGTATAGCATCAAATAGGGTACCTGCCTATATCAGGCTTAGGCCTCTTGCAGACGAATGTAAGGACTCCGTGCCTGTGCTGCAGTCCGCAATGCACGGGCCCAGACCCTGGGTCAGCCGCATGCGGATCGCGACCCCATTCGCTTGAATGGGGTCCGCGATCCGTCCGTTCCGCAAAAAGATAGGACAAGTTCTATCTTTTTGCGGAACGTCAGCACGGAACGGAACACCACAGAAGCACTCTGTAGTGCTTCCGTTCCGTTGTTCCGTTCCGTTCCTCACCACATCTCCGGATTTGTGGACCCATTCAAGTGGATGGGTCTGCATACGTGATGCGGAATGCACACGGCCGGTGTCCAGTGTATTGCGGACCCGCCGTATGCCAGAGGCCTTATACATTATCTAATAACGTTTCAAAATGTTGGGAAGTTTGGCTCATTCATGTAGGATATAGTTGTATTGTGTAATATAGACTGTTTTATTTGCCTGTGTCTTATGTTGGCAGGCAGCTTAATGAGAAGAGGGAGCAATCACGGGAGGATCTGAAAGGCCTAGAGGAGACAGTGGTATGTACGTGGCAAGAGCTATGATGTTATGGGAAGCGTAGAAATATATTGTGACCTAGTAATATCTCTGTTTATATCAATTCGTTAGCAGACCCCAACGTCCCCAGTGCAGGCCCCCAATTAGCCAGATCAGGCCCCTCCCAAGTTCTCCAGTCCAAGCCTTAGGTTGTTTCCCCATTAGTCACACCAGGGCCCTTCTCCGTTCCAGGTCCTTCATCACTTTCCCCATTAGTCACATCCGGCCCCTTCCACGGTCCCATGTCACTTGCCTTATTAATAATATCAGAGCTTAGACCACTTCCTCAGTCTTGGCACTAGGGTTGTCACGATACAAAAATTTTGATTCGATTTCGTTACCATAAAAAAGTATTATTATTCGATAGCACGCCAAAAAAAACACCATAAAAGCTGCGTGCATTTTATGGAACGTCCAGCCCATAATAGAACAGTCCAATCCTATTTTTGGGAGGCGACAAGGTGATAAAAAAATGGCGAATCACGCATTTTATTTTATTTTTCTGTTATGGCGTTCAACGCAATGGAGATATTTTTAAATATTTTAATAGTTCAGAGTTTATTTAGTTTATTTATTTTTTATATATTTTATATGTAAAATTGGGAAAGGGGTGATTTAAACTTTTAATATTTTGGTGTTTTTCTTTTTTACTTAATAACTATTAGCCCCCTTAGGGGCTGGAACCTTGTCCTATTCACCCTAATAGAGATCTAAAGCACAGGGCAGCAGGGAGCTTACCATGGCAGCCATGGAAGGCTTCAGTAGCATCCTGGCTGCCATGGCAACTAATCAGAGCCCCGCAATTTCACTGCTTGGCCTCCAATTGGAAGCTGCCACTGCCACCAATGAGGAGTGGGGGCGCCTGTGGTCACTGGGCCACCAATGAAGATAATACGGGGGTGGGTGGTGCACTGCGCCACCAATGAATATAATTACCCCTTAATAGAAATGTGTGCGGCGGATGCCAGCCGTATTACATCACTGGCACCCAGTCTCAATGACAGGGATCCTGCCGAACCACGGCACCTGAGGGGTTAATTGACGGGATTCGCAGGATCGCATGCCCTGTCTTGAGGCTGGGTATGTGATACGGTCAGCACCCGTTGCCTCCATTTGTATCTAAGGGTTTATTATTATCATTGGTGGCAGCAGCAGCCACGTCACAGTGGGGAGGGAGGGCGCGTGCCATGTTCACTAACTGATACTAGGCTGTGCAGTAGCTCAGCCTAGTATTGGAAAATAGTAAATCTCGTTATCGGATCGATCCGGGTCTAAAAGTATTGATTGGGTCTCGATAGTTCAATACCCGATGCAACCCTACTTGGCACCATATCACTTCCCCCATTAATCACATCAGGACCCCTCCCCACAACTCCAACCTAGATCCTACGTCATGTTCCCCATTAGTCACATCAGGGGCCCTCCCTTCATGCCCAGTCTAGGCCCAGTATCACTTCAACCATTAAAGGGTTTGTCCATGATTAGAAAAACATGGCTGCTTTCTTCCAAAAACAGCACCACATCTGTCCATGGCTTGTGTCTGGAGTCAATGGGGCAGATCTGCAGTACCGCATACAACTTGTGGACAAGGGTGGTTCTGTTTTTTAGAAGAAAGCAGCCATGTTTTTTTCTTATCCTGGACAACCTCTTAGTCATATAAGACTCCCTCCTACTTCCCCAGCCTAGAACATATGGCATTTTCCCCATTAAGCGCATCAGGGCCCCTCCCCACATCCCCAGTCTAGGCCCTATGTCATTTTCCCTATTAGTCACATCAGGGCCCCTCCCCACATCCCCAGTCTGGGCCCCATGTCACTTTCCCTATTAGTCACATCAGGGCCCCTCCCCACATCCCCAGTCTAGGCCCTATGTCATTTTCCCTATTAGTCACATCAGGGCCCCTCCCCACATCCCCAGTCTAGGCCCTATGTCACTTTCCCTATTAGTCACATCAGGGCCCCTCCCCACATCCCCAGTCTGGGCCCTATGTCACTTTCCCTATTAGTCACATCAGGGCCACTCTCTATTTCCCCGGCTGTTTGTGATAGATATAGATATATTTTTAATATCTAATAATCCTAAAATCTCTCAATCTTTGTCTGGTGTAGGCCCGGGAGCTTCAGACTTTACACAACCTGCGCAGACTCTTTGTTCAGGATCTCACCACCAGAGTGAAGAAGGTTTGTGTGTTCTTCTATAATTCTATAGTAAATGTCGACAGAAGGGTTGGGGACTTAGCATTTGTGCTCAATGCTCAATACAGTGGGTTATAGCTGCAACCTAAGACTACATGCACACGAACGTTGTTTGTTTCCATGTCCGTTCCGTTTTATTTGCGGATAGGATGCGGACCCATTCATTTCAATGGGTTCGCAAATAATGCGGACAGCACACCGTGTGCTCTCTGCATCAGTATGTCCATTCCGTAGCCCCGCAAAAAAAATAGAACATGTCCTATTCTTGTCCGTTTTAGGCATTGTTACAATGGATCCACAAAAAAAAACGGATGGCATGCGTTTTTTTTTGCGGATCCGCAATTTGAGGACCGCAAAACACATACAGCCGTGTGCATGTAGCCTAAATCTAATGTCAAAACCACACAGAATCCTAATACCATAGGGTACTTTGTCAGTTGACAAACACTACTCTGCTGCATGTACAAACTGAGCACTGCTACTACTGTACGCAATGTACTGCGCAGGAGCTTTCTTACATGACCGCTGTATTTACTGGGTGTGGAAAGGGTATCCATCGTGTCAGATATGAGTGTTTGTTTCCTTGTCCTTTATTCCCCTGGATTAAGCTCTCGATGTGTTTGCAGAGTGTGGAATTGGACAGTGATGACGCCGGGGGAAGCGCAGCGCACAAACAGAAGATCTCCTTCTTGGAAAACAACCTGGAGCAGCTGACAAAAGTTCACAAACAGGTGAGGCCTGACTCGCCTGAGCCCTGCTGACTGATGGGCTGTTATGTGCAGTGATCCGCAGCAGAACACATCTATGTGTCAGTTTATAGAATGTCCACTAGGTGTCACTAGTCCATAAAGAAATACAGATCAGACTCACTGTGACCCCTAGGTGCTCAGTATATCACTTCTCAATGGAACGTAGCTTGTACCTCCAAGTTCTTAATTCAGCTGCATCATTGAAATGTGCCTCATACATTAGTTATCGGGGGGTCTGACCTGTGTTATCTTTGTATGGAGGTCGGTAGGAGATGCGTACCATCATCAGCCATTGAGATTTTAGGGTAAATCAGAATTAATTCTGAATACTAACAAGCATGGCTAGGCTGTAAAATGAAAAAGCAGATAATACAGCCAGAATACATACAGGATAGGAGAAGACAGCTATTGACTGCACAAGACGAGTCACGAATAGCCAGCGAGAAGTCGCAGAGGTCTCTAATAGTACTACATGTGATGTGGGGCGGCTGGGAGGTGAGCTCTGACCCTAAAGTGGACTTCAGACAGCCATAATGTGCAGCGGGCTGCCCCCCAGGGGAGATGGGGTCCCAGTGTTTAGGAATGCCGAATGGTATGTTGTGGCCCTAATAGTTTGTGTCACGGTGCTCCTACCTGGATACTGTCGCTCCCGGGGTTAGGCTCCGTAGCAACAAAGGAGTTGGTGTAGTTGGTGAAGTAATAAGAGCACAGACTTGGGGAAGTTTAATGGTTTTTACTTGATTAAAATTGCAATAAACTTGTGTCATCCAAACAATATTTGATCTTTCTCTTGGCTCCAGCATGCTAAGGGTAAACTGGCAGTTAAACTTGAATACTTTGCTTTATCCTCTGCTGCTGTACTATTCTCTGGCTTCAGCCTGGTACCTATCAGCTTCAGAGAGTGAGGTATCCTGTGCCCCGTTTTGCTGAGTATGGGTCTTTGGATCTGTTTTGCCTCTCAGAGGTACCAATTCCTTTTATATATCAGGAGTGGGCTGCTCTTTGAGCTTCTTTCCCAAAGCTCCTTCAGCATGGAGGGGAAGCGCTCCCTCACCACACAATGCTGCTTCACTCTCTTGCTCCAACTCTCAACTCAACTCCAATTTAACTCTACTCTCAACTCTCTGTCTCCAGCTTCCTCCAACTCCTTCTTTGGTAGGAAGCGGGACTAGCCCACTTCTGCCCAAAGGGGGGAGAATGGAACGGTAAGTTCTATTCTATCTAAAGGTACTCTCTGCCAGATACACTGCCACCTGCTTGAGAACCAGGCACAGTGCATGAAATACAATACATAACAGTTACATAGCAATATTATTAAGGCACAGTGTCAGAGGACCTGGAATTAAATACTCAGATGACATTCTCTGCTAGCCATTAGAGACAGTAGCTAGGTGTAGGAATGGTAGTGCCCCCTCGGGTACTACAAATTCTGTATGTGTGCCCCCCTACGTTGCAGATGTCCCCCTGATTTTCGTGGCTTTCTTTCAGCTTGTCCGGGATAACGCAGATCTGCGATGTGAACTTCCTAAACTGGAGAAACGTCTTCGGGCTACTGCTGAGCGAGTCAAGGCTTTGGAAGGCGCTCTTAAGGAAGCCAAAGAGAACGCCATGAGGGACCGTAAACGCTACCAGCAAGAGGTTGATCGCATCAAGGAAGCTGTGAGAGCAAAGAACATGGCACGGAGGGTGCACACTGCCCAGATTGGTGAGCACTGAGGCTACAAAGCTTTACCCTGTCACCCCCAACCCATCATAGTAATATACATTCATATGTTAGCTAAAAGAAGTATCAGCAATATATTTTATACTCGATTGTAGATTGTAAACCCTTAGTACTTTTCTAGGTTGTAAGGGAAGGTTCACACTATCGTTCACCGAATGCGGCATTGAAGTCCCAGAAAACCCTATTAGTATAAGTCCATGTACAGCGAATCCACAGCAAAATCCACCTGTTACCTTGTGCTGCAATCCTCTGCGGATTGTACCTGTGCTAATCCTCAAGTCAAAATCACCACGTGTGAATGCGCTCTAGTCATTACAGTCTTTTCTGTTTTAATCTAGCAAAACCAATTCGCCCCGGACATTACTCAGTATCCTCTCCTACAGCTGCACATGTCATCCGAGGAGGGGGATCTGTGCATTCATCCTACTACCACAATACAAAATAATTGAGAGGTAAGTGTATGCGTCTGTTCTCACTTTTCTCCGTCACTTCTATCTTCACCTCTAGAAATGAGCGAATTTCTTAAAATTTCAATTTGGCTGATTTGCCGAATTTCACCCAAAAATTCGATAGCGCCGTCCCCGTCATTGTACCCCTCAGATATCGCGTTCATACATGATCTCGGCATCTGAGTGTAAAATTAACAATAAAAAAAAAAAAATTACCATATTTTTTGCCCCATAAGACGCACCTAGGTTTTAGAGGAGGAAAATAAGAAAAAAAGTTTTTCATTACACCTTAGGTCAGACCATTAATCAGACCCCCAATATTAATCAGACCTCAGCTCACAGCCCCAATCAGATCCCCAATGTTAGTAAGACCTCAGATCAGAGCCCAATATAAAGAAGACCCCCAATCAGACCTCAGATGAGACCCCCATGCCTCATATCAGTCCTCCATGCCTCATATCAGCCCCCAGCCATATATAATTCAGCCCCCAGCCATAATTCAGCCCCCAGCCATAATTCAGCCCCCAGACATAATGCAGCCCCCAGACATAATGCAGCCCCCAGACATAATGCAGCCCCCAGACATAGACATAATTCAGCCCCCAGACATAATGCAGCCCCCAGACATAATGCAGCCCCCAGACATAATGCAGCCCCCAGACATAGACATAATGCAGCCCCCAGACATAATGCAGCCCCCAGACATAGACATAATGCAGCCCCCAGACATAATGCAGCCCCCAGACATAATGCAGCCCCCAGACATAATGCAGCCCCCAGACATAATGCAGCCCCCAGACATAATGCAGCCCCCAGACATAGACATAATGCAGCCCCCAGACATAATGCAGTCCCCAGACATATGTAATCAGCCCCCATCCATATGTGATTAGCCCCCAGTCATATATAATGCAGCCCCCAGCCATAATTCAGCCCCAGCCATAATTCAGCCCCCAGACATAATGCAGCCCCCAGACATAATGCAGCCCCCAGACATAATGCAGCCCCCAGACATAGACATAATTCAGCCCCCAGACATAATGCAGCCCCCAGACATAATGCAGCCCCCAGACATAATGCAGCCCCCAGACATAGACATAATGCAGCCCCCAGACATAATGCAGCCCCCAGACATAATGCAGCCCCCAGACATAATGCAGTCCCCAGACATATGTAATCAGCCCCCATCCATATGTGATTAGCCCCCAGTCATATATAATGCAGCCCCCAGCCATTATGCAGAAACCCCCAGCCTCAGATCACAAAATAAATAAAGCACTTACCTCTCCTGGTGCTGGACGCTCCTCACCGCTTGCGATCTTCTTCCTTCTCCTCCGTCGGCTGTGCTGTGAACTGGCGCGCACAGCATAAGGTCACAGAGCGCCCTGACGCTGTCCGCAGCCTCCACAGCTGACAACCGAGGACCAGGAAGCCGAGTACAGAGCCTTCCCCGCTTCCTGGTACTCCGGTACTAATGAGCGCTTCCATAATGGAAGTACTCATTAGCATTTGCCCCATAAGACGCAGGGGCATTTTCCCCCCACTTTGGGGAGAAAAAAAGTGCGTCTTATGGGGGGTAAAAAATACAGTAAATCAAACTTACCGCCTCCATTTGCTCGCGACGGGCCGGCTGCCGCCATCTTGCTTGAAGATGTCGGCCAAAAACCTGTGCGGCTTGAGATTACATCATCACGCCGGCCAGACTGATGATGTAATCTTGCACCGCACGGGATTTCGGATGAGATCCTCAAGCAAGATGGAGGCTGGCGGCCCGTCGCGAGCAAATTGAGCAGGTAAGTTTGATTTTTTTTGTTTTTTATACTATTTCAGGTTAAATTGATTCGCTGACATGAAGCACGAGGAAATTCGGCTTCTAGGCGAATCGAATTTATCCTGAAATTCGGATCGAATTCCACTTGGATTTGGTTCGCTCATCTCTATTCACCTCCATAAATTCTGAATTAGCCATCGCTGAACACTTGGCACCCTCGTGCTGGTCTCCACAGCGTGTTGTATTATAGTCTACAGCTGCATTCACAATTTTGGAGCTTCAGAGCTGTCTGCATTCTGGTAAGTGGAGTGTTTTACTGCAGGCACAGAACAGTAATTTCATGTAGGGAAATGAATTCTCTTGCCCTATGCACACCCTGCGTTATAAGAGTGTAGCTATGCTGTTGTGTTTCCAGTGCCAACCAGCAGAATAGTAAGTCCAGCTCTGGACTATAATAAAAGTGTAAAGCTTATTTCACATGAAC
Source organism: Bufo gargarizans (assembly GCF_014858855.1). Classification (NCBI taxonomy): domain Eukaryota; kingdom Metazoa; phylum Chordata; class Amphibia; order Anura; family Bufonidae; genus Bufo; species Bufo gargarizans. Next base: position 3,760,019 of record NC_058087.1, on the reverse strand, counting down.
AGTGCGGAATTAGGGCTCATTCATGAACGTAAGGGCTCAATGCCCATATTGCGGACAGTAAACGGCCGGTCCGCAATATATGGTGATTGGCCATGTGCACTGCGTGCTGCAGATGCGGACCGATTTACTTGAATGGGTCCAGGATTCTCAAGATGCAACCAAAGAGAGGACTTTGCCTATCTTTTGCAGAGCGGAGGCATGGACTGGAAGGCCACTAATGCACTACAGAGCGCTTCCATGGACTTACAGGTCCGTGCCTCTGTACCGCAAAAAGAGAGAACATGTTCTATCTTTGGCCATATCTTGCAGATCGCGGACCCGTTGACTTGAATCGGAGTGGACACGGCTGGTGTCCATTGAAAGGAACGGGTCAGGATTCAGTCCGGATGCTGTCTCTTCACAACACACATCGCATCCGGGCAGAAAACTCGCTTGTGCAAAAGATGCCTAAAGCAATGCATTACTCAACTATAGAGCGTCTGCATATAAACTGATAAATAGCGATCATAGGAGGGAATATTTTGGTCATGCTCTGTCACTCCGGATGTTGCCACTAGGCGGCAGTGTTGCTTCAAGCTTTTTCATGTTCCCGTGAGTTGCCTATATAATACTTTACATACTTTAGATTTAGAGGGTAGTCCAAAGTTTTTCCCACCCCACCTCGGACATTTCCACAGGATATGTCCCAAATATTTGATAGATGTGGAACGCACACCTGGAGAACAGAGGTCCCTGAACCCCCAGATGAGGTTTCCCTAGCTCCCATAGGAATGAATTGGGAGAACTGTGCACATGCACCACCTTTCCATTCATTCACCTCCTGGATGCAGTAGTAGTCCCAACCCCTTGGGCACTGGCGGCCCTCATTCTCATATAGCTGCACTTCCCAGAAGTGAGACCCGTATCTGTTAAACATTTATAGCTCATTCTCTGGATATGCCATAAATATTCAAGATGGGAATACCACTTTCACTTTAAAGGAGGCCACTATTTTTCCATAAACCTCATCAATTTTGTCCATGGGCTGTTTGACATGGCAGCTCAGCCCCAATCACCTGAATGGTCTGTAGTATAAATTGTCATACAGTCTTTTCCCTCTTATCTGGATAAGGAGAGGCTGACGGTAGTGATATTTAATGGCATAACTGACAGGCAGTCCATAAAATCCCCTGCGCCATGGTGCACGAGTCTGACATTACGTGAAGCATGCGTTCCTCATGGCTCGGCAGTACTTGGCAGCCATGTGAATCCGCCTGGTTATGGCTTCCTCCGTCTTTGCTGATGCACTAACCCGCCCTGTAACGAGAGCTATGGAGCTCGTCCATCCCGTGCACATCCCACCTCTCCCTATGGAGGTCATCTTTATTAGACCTCGCTGGGTTAATGTGTTTGGATCTGTAATTGCACATCCTGGGCAAGGAAATGGAGCGGCTCGGATGATTACACTGGTTAATATTTGCTGGTAATAGCCAAGGAGACGGCTCTTTGCGCTCGGGACATGTAGGAAGGGAACTTGGGAAATTTGTTTATTATGCTACATTCACACGTCAGTTTTTCATGGCCATTTTTCAGCTACTTGTGGAGCAATTTTGTCTGTCTGTCCATTTTCAGTGACCGTTTTGCATCCATTTTTAATGAGCATTAAAACAGGTGAATTAAATTGGCTTTTTATTTTCTTTTATGTTATCCCACACCCTGCAGTGCCCTCTGTATACACAAGTGCCCCCTGGGTATCACCAGTATTATGAATGCCCCCTTAGTGGCTCCCAGTATTCCCCCCTTTGGCCTGCATTCTGCTTGTGTAAAAAATAAATATAAAATTGCAATAATACTCCCTCATCCACTCGCACACGCAGGGATGCTCATTCTTCACTGGATGCAGCAGAAAAAAGGACCTGCGCTCCTTGGAACATCAGGTCCTGCTGCATCCAGTGAAGAGCGAGCATCCCTGCGTGTGCGAGTGGATGAGGTGAGTATTATTATAATTTTTTTATTTAAACCCTGAAAGACCAAGTGTACCTGTTTTTAACTGCCATGAGCTGGGTGCATTCCTTTCTAACTGGCCTTTAAAAATGGTCCCATTGATTTCAGTGGGATCCATCTGGCCGTGAAAATGGCACAAAATAGGACGTCCTATTTACTGACTGCTGCTATTCACTGGCCTTAAAAAAATGATAAAATGAATAGCCCCGTATACTTTACTGATAATACAACCATCTGCATCCGTCATGAACAGATCTAGTTGTATTATCTTTAACATAGCCAAGACGGATCCGTCATGATCTCCATTGAAAGTCAATGGGGGACGGATTTGTTTTCTATTGTGTCAGAGAAAACGGATCCGTCCCATTGACTTGCATTGTGGGTCATTCTCCGCATCCCGGGACGGAAAGAAAACCGCAGTGTGCTGCGGTTTGCTCTCCGGTATGGGAGCGCAACCAAACGGAACGGAATGCATTTTGGAGCATTTCGTTCTGTTCAGTCCGATATTCAGACCCTATGACGGATCTCAATACCGGAAAAGAGAAACGCTTTGCTTTAGCTCATACAACTGATATATCAGTCCAAAATAATATGAATAAATAACCAATAATTTAATATACAGAAAAAATCATCTTTATTAATACATATAGAAATAAAGGCCATCGCAGTGAATAAAAACAATTAAAACCAGAAACAATGATAGGTCATTATGCTGCAAGGATTCGAGCATTATAGCATAATGAACAAAATACACACTGTCCAATTCAAGTAACCGAAAGTCACAAGGGATGTATTTGAGCAAATCACACTATATGCAATAATATAAAGTGCACGTGCAATAGCCGCAAAAAATATAGAAAATACATAAAAATACATGTCAAAAAACATCCTAAATAAAGACAGCAAAAAAGGTACAGACCCATGTTGGACCAGCTACACTGCAGCAACAGACCACCAAAGTAATGCCCCATCCTTACCTAAACACGCGTCTCTCTCTCCAACAGATTAGAAGATCATCGCTAAGCATGTGGCGCCACCAGCTTCACGCTCGCCAGTCGTACACATGTCGATGCAACTTTCTGAGCTCTTTACAGTCATGAAGAACCAGCCCTGACTCTCGCCTTTCATCCAGCGTCTTCATCAAAAATAAACCATCGATGTGCAGAGTTGTGCTTATCTCAGCCTATGTAATATATGGAACATGATCCTTCACTGAATTATGCCGCTGTGACCTCAAGTGACCGGCTGTGCCGCCATGTTGGTGCAGACGTTTTGCTCTGTGTTTGTTCTTGGAGGGGGTAAATTTCACCCCCGAAAGGCTCTTTTGGCCTCTCAATCGGATCATTGGTCTGTTACATGTTACACCCCTCTTCTCCTACTTTCCTTTCCGTGGTTACAAGAATGAATGAATAAAAAAAAGAAAGAATAAAATAAATATTAATAAAATAAAAAAAAGAAAGAATAATAAATATTGAATAATAAAAGTAATGCAAAACACGTGAAGTCATATATAACTGAAATGTATTTTTATGGATATTATGCAGTGTTTGGGGAGGACATTGGAATGTTAGTCCTTCTTCTTGGCCCTTAGTTCATTGACTATTTCTGTCTTGAAGACTTGAGCAATCAAACCCTGACTGGTTGCTAGGGACTTCCTACATGACTTTCTTGAAATGACTACGGTTGCTAGGGAGTGTCTCCCTAGCAACCAGACTGTGAAACATGACATAGCAGTTCCAGTCTACACTGTATTAGCACCTTATGGCCATACTATGTTATTTCACATCTCAGACTGTGATATTAATCATATTTTCCCCAAAATTAGGTGGCAAACAGTATATTATATCTGGTCAGCTAGCCCCTTTTGCGCCATGCCATGTACAATTTCCATGGTGTAATAGTATGTTACAGCAATGGTGTGGGCTCTGGAGTTGGCTGGCACCTGGCTCTCACTACCAGGGTCGGAGCTAACTCCAATCGCGGCAGTTTTACTCCTCAGACCGTGGCAGCTGAGAGGTTAGATAGAGGGAGCGTCCTCTGTCCTCCCATTGGCACCACACGAATGCAAACGTGCCAAGTAGTTGTAATGGCAGCAGTGAGCCTTCTGAAGTCCCCCGAAATGTCCCTGCCACTACTACAGGATGCAACAGGCTGCCTGCCAGAATCAATATGCACTGTAATACATAAGTATTACAGTGCATAGTAAAAGGGACAAATAAAAATCTGTAAAAAACACTTAAATAGTTTTTAATAATTTGTAAAAAAAAAAAACATTTTATGAAATTAAAAATTAAAGAAAAAAATAATATATATATACGGTATTTAAGATAATTATAATTAGTATTGAAGTGTCCATAATGACCTACGTCCTACTGTAATCTATTAAATTATTTAACCCACACGGTGGATGATGTGAAAAAAAAAAAAATTCCCCAATGCCAGAACTGTTATAGAAAGTGGAATAAAAAAATGATTAAAAGTTTACATGCATTCCAAAATGATATCTCTAAAAACGACAGATTGCCCCACAGGAAAAAGAGCCCGTACGCAGCTCCGTCAGAAGAAAAATTAAAAAGTTATTGGGGTCAGAATAAAATATATAAAAACACTATATAAATTTAATATCTCCATAATCTGACAACCAGCAGAATAGTGAACGCCGTAAAAACAAAACCCTAAGGCCTCATGCACACGACCGTTGTTTTATTCCGTGTCCGTTTTGCCGTTTTTCGTGATTTTCTGCGGACCCATTGATTTTCAATGGGTCCGTTGAAAACTCGGCTAATGCACCGTTTGCCACCCGCGACCGTGATCCGTGGTCCCAGTCCGTCAAAAAAATATAACCTGTCCTATTATTTTCACTGAAAACGGTTTGCGGACCCATTCAAGTCAATGGGACTGCTAAAAAACGCGGAGACACACAAGATTGTCATCCACGTCCGTTTTTTTTCCTATCATTTGTTCAGCAAATCTGTCTTAGACTTTTTTTTACTTTCCTTCATGTCTGGTGATCCTCCAAAAATAAAGGAAGACACACGGAAACAAAAACGGAAACGGATCACGGAACAACAAAACCCCATTTTGCGGAACGGAACACAACAACGGTCGTGTGCATGAGGCCTAAAAACAATAGTGCATTGTCAGACCAAAATATTTTTTTAAAATCTATACAATACAGTAGAGGTAGCCCAAAATGGTGACCTTAAAAAATACAGCTTTGCCATCATACAGCTATGTCATCAGAAAAAAGTTATGACTTTTGAAAGGAGAAGATTAAAAAAATCCAAATGAAGCTGTATCCTTAGGGCTCATGCACACGACCGTTGTTGTTTTGCGGTCCGTTTTTCACGGATCCTTTGTTCCGTATCTGAGTTTTTTTCCCTCTGATTAAAGTCCTCTTCCATTCCGTTATTGCACAAAACATATCCGTATGGTTTTCGTATTTGATCCGTTTTTTGCGGATTGTATACAGAAACAGTAACTTATTAATCACCAAACACATGAGCAATACGGGCTGGACATAGCATTTCTACAGTACGGATCCACAAAATACGGATGTGTTCCGTGTGCTTTCCATATTTTTTGCAGACCCATTGACTTGAATGGGGCTTTGGACCGTGATTTGCGGACAATAATAGGACATGCACTACTTTTTTGCGGAACGGCCATGCGGACAAACGGAATGCACACGGAGTAACTTTGAAGTAAATGGTTCCGCATACGGTCCGCAAAAAAAACGGAACGGAAGCGGAAAGAAAATACGTTGGTGTGCATGAGCCCTTAGTATGAGAAGATGTAACCCATGTCAGGATCGCAGACGTGTTAACGTGGAGGCTGGCGACTAGCGACATCTTTGTCAGCCAAGCCTGGCATACGTCTCTAATGTGTTTGGCGGGTATGGAGAAGGGGAGGGGCTAACATCTTGAAGGGGTTCTCCAGGAATAGAAAAGCATTACCTCTTTCTTCCACAAACAGCGCCACATAGGTAGCGGCAGGTATTGCAGCTAGGCCTCACTGAACACAACCTGTGGACAGGTGTGGCACTATTTTATGAAGAAAGCAGCCATGTTTTTTTAATCCCGGTTATTTATGGAACCTTTAGCTTTTCATATGAGGTTCCAGGTCACAGCGGATACATTTTTAAATTATTTTTTTTTTCATACGCATTGCAAAAGAGATTTAAAATTTTGAATGTATTCAACGAGCCCTGCATCAAAGCGTCCAGGGTAAGCTTGACACCATTTACATTTGCAAAGATGACTTTTATGCCTTCTTTATAACCCTTATGTGCCGGTTTAAAAAAAAAAAAAAAAGATAAAAAGTTTCCTCGAGGAGTAACTGCCAGTGTGTAGTCTTAGTGCGAGCATCTTTCTTTACAGAACTTAAGACTTCTATTAGACAATTTGCAGTGAAGGAAATGAAAACTGGAGGAAGGGCCTGTCCTGTACAATATGCTCTTTGTGTACAATATTCTAAGATTTTCTTGGTAGATTATTTATTTTTTGGTAATTTATTGTTTTTTTGTTTGTTTGTTTTTGTGAATAATTTTTGTCGCTTTAAATGTTAATTTATAATGTAAATGAATCTAATATTCCATATAAAGCAGGATCATGCTTACCCCATGACATGTGATAGGGGAGGCAAAAAGAGGAATGTAATGTTTGGAGATGTGTCATCGTAGAAGAAGACCCCAAATTCAAACCAAATCGATGGCCATCAATATCAAATTGGTGATCAGCTGATCAAAGGACTATGCAGGGATGGCCAACCTGAGGCTCTCTAGCTGTTGCAAAACTACAACTCCCAGCGTGCCCTGACTGACTACAGCTATCAGCCTACAGCAGGGCATGGTGGGAGTTGTAGTTTTACAACAGCTGGAGAGCCGCAGGTTGGCCATCTCTGCACTATGGTATTCCACAGCGCCACACATTTACTAGTGGCTGTGCCTGGTATTACAGCTGTGTCCTACTCAAGTGGATGGGATTGAGTTGCAATATGAGGCACAGACAAATTACTGAATGTGCAAAGGGGACACGACCCTCACAGACCCTCCACTGATCTGATATCGATGGCACATCCATAGGATAACCTACCCGTTTTGTAGTCTTGGAGAATCCCTTTAAGGAAAAAATATCTGATGTATTATAAATTTAGCATTTTTATGGAATCATTTCAATTGGGAAATATTATCACAGAAAGAAGAAATTCTAATTCTTAAATAAAAATTCAAAAAATGTTAAATGTTTTTGCTACCCCCAAAAAATGGCATAAGGATAGTCTGAGCAGGGATAGGGCCGCAGTTTGGCCTGTGTGCTAGTGCAGTCACAAGATCTTAGGACACCATAGGTTTTTTGTGACCTAAGAAACGCAGGAAGAACATCTGAAACCCGACCAATGGATTTGGCCTGTAGGTAACTCGGATTTGTTGGCGTGATGCTAGTATCTGATCAGCCAGTCAGATTTTCTGGCACATTCTGAAATAGTCTTTAAAGTTGGAACTGGAAAGGGGTTGTATTGGTGAAACCTGGTCTTGCTTTCTTCCAAAAACCGCTCCACACCAGCGCAACAGGTTGTCTGAGGTATTGCAGATCAGCCCCATTCCGTTGAATAGAGCTGAGCTGCAATACCCAACACAACCCATGGCGCTGGTTTGGAAAAAAATTCTGCCATATTTTCCTAACCCTGGACTACCCCTTTATGCAAAGAATTTAATGCTGGTAAAAGGTCACTGAAATCTATTTAAATTAACCTTTTTAATTGTGGTCAACTTTGACAAATATTACAGGAAGTTACAGGAAATTATCAGAAACTTCTTAATGGAAGTTTCCTCAGGATTTAAAGTAAATGTTTTTGTTATTTTTTTTCCAAATGTTTTTAATTAAATTATTTATTATAAATTGAATCTATTTCAAAAGACTTTATCCACTCACAGCTGTAATTACAAACCTCTGGTTAAAATATGATTACTTTATATTTTTGTGTATTTCATTTTGTAAATGTATATATTTTTTGGTTTTCCTAGAAACAGATATTTCCAATATTCACTGTTGAAACAGCTCTACATGTTCAATTGTGATTGTGTCCCGTGTCTGTGTGTTGTAGCCCTCATCTTAGGAAATAAATAGGAGAAGTGTCATTTTCAGATTGAAGATCTAATGTAGAAAACTGCAGAAATTTGCTCCAGAAAGGACTTTTTTTGCCGACAGATTTATCTGTAACATATTTCAAACTCTTTCTCGGCTGCAAAGGGTCTTGCAGGAATCCCCCCCAGGACTCGTCTCCAGCTCCTTACTATGACAGATGTATGATACACTGGCAGATTGCATGGTATTTTATCTGAAAATGTCAAACTGAAAAAAATAAAAAAATAAAAATTGAATTACAGTTGACTTCCTGCGTCAGTCCTTTCTTCTAATAAATTATGAGTTGAAAGCACAAAGTGGAAAAATTATGGCCCACGTGAATGTTCCTGGTTATAGTTTTCATACCTTGAAGACTGTAATGTTTTTATTGAGATGACTCGATAAGTCTGGAAAAATCCCCAAGATCACGTCTTTATCCTGAGTAACTCCACTTTGGAGAACCTCCATAAGTCTACGTAGGAGTGAAATTGGACTTTTTTTTTTTTTTACTTTTTTGTTCTATTGTTTTGTACTACGTCTTATTAGACCTTAGTTTTCACATTTACTTTATAGACAAGTCTTAGGTCGTTGCAGTCCCTGAAACACAGTCTGTGTGACGGCCACATTTCCCAGACAGACTGATGCTCATTTGAGCTTAGTTGACTGCATCATAGTGATCTACCCAGCTGTGCATTTACTGCCCGTACTCCAATGGTGCTGTGAGTACGGTACAGTAAACCCACAGTTGTACCTTATGCCCCGCCCATTTCTAAACGAGGCTCAAATTAAAAACAGACCCCAGACCAGACCCTATAAAGGAAAACAGACACCAGACCAGACCTCCCATTTCCCGAACTCGGGTTCGGTTCCAAGTGGGAAATGTTTTTTTACAGTACAAATTAATTTATGAAGTTATTACCCGAAGTCGCACGAAGTCGTGAAGCAATAACTTCAGCTCATCATCGGAGCCGATGCATTCTAACACTGTAAGGAGCTCCTGCTCCGTACAGTATTGGAACAAAGTTTTATGCGAATTGACTTCGGATGTTTCATCCAAAGTCGATTCGCTCATCCCTACTCCTAATGTAAACCACACCCCAGACCAGGCCCCCAAAAGTAAAACACACCCCAGACCAGGCCCCCAAAAGTAAAACTGACCCCAGACCATGCCCCAAAAAGTAAAACACACCCCAGACCAGGCCCCCAAAAGTAAAACTGACCCCAGACCAGGCCCCCAAAAATAACAACGATCCCAGACTAGCCCCCAAAGGTAAAACTGACCCCAGACCAGGACCCCAAAAGTAACACAGAACCCAAACCAGGTCCCCCAAAATATAGCAGACTTCAGACTAGACCCCTAGATTAATATAGATCCCAGACCAGCCCCGATAAAGTAAAACACACTCTCGACCAGACCCCAAAAAGTAAAATAGACCCCAGACCAGACTCACTAAAGTAAAACAGACTTCAGACCAGACTCACTAGATTAATAAAGATCGTAGACCAAACCCCCTAGATTAATACAGACCCCAGACCCTAGACCAGATGCCCTAAAGTAAAACAGACCATAGAACAGACCCACTTAAGAAAAACATGTATTTGGGTGAATTCACACGACAGTATGTATTTTGCGGTCCGCAAAAAAAAAATACGGATGACATCCGTGTGCATTCCGTATTTTGCGGAACAGAACAGCTGGCCTCTAATAGAACAGTCCTATCCTTGTCCGTAAGGCGAACAATAATAGGACATGTTCTATGTTTATGTGGAACGGACATACGGAAACGGAATGCACATGGAGTAACTTCAGTTTTTTTTGCGGACCATTGAAATGAACGGTTCCATATATGGTCCACAAAAAAACGGAATGGACACGGAAAGAAAATACGGTGCACCCTTAGGGTGCATTTACATAGGCTGTTGCTGATGAAAACTAAAAGCATGAGGATTGTGCCGATTGCACACGTCCTGCTGCATTAGAAGATGTGCTGCCGACCAGCCACCATTTTAATGCCCGCAGTCGGCCAACAAATGCGAGTTGCTGATTTCGTGGCTGATCGCTGCCCCATTAGCACTGGGCAGTCATTGTCCCATGTAACACAACCTTTACTTTTCTTGCTTTTATGTATTTGTCCGCACAGGTTTACAGCTTGTGAAAATGTATGGAGAAATGGCCAGCTTACCCGGATGTAACATGCATGTTGTACAGCACGGATGTCCGTATGCTTGACGTGTTTTAACCGCGATTTGATAACGGTGGACGTTTACATTGGTTACTTCTTTTTTCCTTTGTTTATAGCTTTTATGTTATTTTTTCTGACCGTTTTAAGGCGGATTCTACACTGACAAGTTCATGATGAATGCAGCGCCGTTCCCTCGTCCAGCTTTCACCTGCCATAAGCCACTTCTCTTATCTCGGAAATGTCTCTTTGATGGATGGGACAAACCGCAACTTCATTTCCCTTTTTTTCAGGTTTGCTTGTAACTGGTAAAACTTTACAATATTTTCATGCAGACATTTCCTGATGGCTCCCAACAATCTCCTCGTTTCTCGTAAGTGGCGGCTCGGAATAATTACCGGACGGCTGATGCCTTTGGGCCGGTGGCTTTGTGCTGCGAGGCCTGATATCTTCTAATTCTGGAGGTAGGCCTCATGTCATCTCTTGGCTTACAGCTCGGCTCTGGTTACCTCTCATCTGTGTCTCGGGTTTCCTGCACAGTGTTTTATCTATGTGACTGGTCCGCAGCCTGAGAGATTCACCGAAGAGAAATGAAACGCTTCTTAGTTTATGGGAATAGGAGGTGGAGTAGTTAAAGGGGTTTTATAATAGTACATAATGTCACGCCGGCCCCATAGCTGGTGGAGGATCCGCCGGAGTTAGGAAGAGGCGCCGGCCTCTCCATAAGGCCTCCTGCACACGAACGTGTGCGCCCCGTGGCCGTGCTGCGGCCCACAAATTGAGGGTTGCAATGCACGAACACCGACCGTGGGGCACCCGGAACGCGGACCCATTCACTTTAATGGGTTTGCGATCCGCTCGTTCCGCAAAAAGATAGGACATGTTCTATCTTTATGCGGAACTGAAGTACGGGATGAAACCCCATGGAAGCACTCCGTAGTGCTTCCGTAGGGTTCCGTTCTGTGCTTCCGTTCTGCACCATTCCGCATCTCTGGATTTGCGGACCCATTGAAGTGAATGAGTCTGCATCCGTGATGCGGAATGCCCATGGGACAGCGCCAGTGTATTGCGGATCCTACAGTTGTGTGCAATAGGCCTAACTTCGGCGCATCCAGCGCCAGTTCTAAATGTAAGATGGCTTCCGAGCTCTCTTACCTTTAGACCATTTTCTACGCCTTAAACAGGAAATGGTAAATGAGACAGGCCTGCCGGGCCTTCCCCGTCCACGCCACGGCCACAATTTTAGACCTGGCGTGAGCAGGGAGAAGTCACTGACAGCGGCGCAACTAACCTGTGCACCACCATCTGCGCCTGAAATACACCCGATATAGGCATATTTCAGTATAATAGATGACCCCCTTGGTGCCTGGACTCTTTTGTTCTTAAATTGAAAAATGCTAGACTTTTTTTGGGGGGAAGGGGGGGGGGGCAGCATTAATTTCTTGCATCTTTATAGCGATCAGAATCTCAAAGGCACGTGATAAAATTCTGTCTGACTGCTGTCACCACTAGAGGGAGCTTTCAGCAATCTGCATTTGATTGAGTTTAAAGGGGCGTTCTGGTAATGCAAAGCTTATGGGACTGCTGAAGACTGGGACTTATGGGACTGCTGAAGACTGGGACTTATGGGACTGCTGAAGACTGGGACTTATGGGACTGTTGAAGACTGGGACTTATGGGACTGCTGAAGACTGGGACTTATGGGACTGCTGAAGACTGGGACTTATGGGACTGCTGAAGACTGGGACTTATGGGACTGCTGAAGACTGGGACTTATGGGACTGCTGAAGACTGGGACTTATGGGACTGCTGAAGACTGGGACTTATGGGACTGCTGAAGACTGGGACTTATGGGACTGCTTGAAGACTGGGACTTATGGGACTGCTGAAGACTGGGACTTATGGGACTGCTGAAGACTGGGACTTATGGGACTGCTGAAGACTGGGACTTATGGGACTGCTGAAGACTGGGCTTATGGGACTGCTGAGACTGGGACTTATGGGACTGCTGAAGACTGGGGACTTATGGGACTGCTGAAGACTGGACTTATGGGACTGCTGAAGATGGGACTTATGGACTGCTGAAGACTGGGACTTATGGGACTGCTGAAGACTGGGACTTATGGGACTGCTGAAGACTGGGACTTATGGGACTGCTGAAGACTGGGACTTATGGGACTGCTGAAGACTGGGACTTATGGGACTGCTGAAGACTGGGACTTATGGGACTGCTGAAGACTGGGACTTATGGGACTGCTGAAGACTGGGACTTATGGGACTGCTGAAGATAGCCATCTTTTTGACAGAGTTTGAATGAAGCACGTGTTAGAGCTTGGTTGATCTGGTTCAATTGTTCATTGAGAGGGAGAAAGTGAAGTGATAAAACATGTGACGCTCACCAAGAATCGTCTGGGCGTCTGACTAGTCCTGGTGTCCCCCGGTTAGATTACATCCCGCTTGCTGGGCACAGCTAGCGCTGACTTCCTGCAGTGAGCTCCCTCTAGTGGTGGCTTCAGGTAGTCAGAAAGTTATCATTGTACCTCTATGGCTATATGGGAAATTTGGAGCACAGGAAAAAAAAAAGCTGTTTTAAGAAATGAATCGGTAGATAATGGATTTTCTAAGGTGCATTTAATAGTGAATGCGGTCGCACAGGTAATGCAACTGGTGTGGATTTCTGCAGACTGTCGCATCTCTGCTGCAGCAACTTGCATGTGGCAACACAACCCCCTGTCATAGGGTGCGATGTAGCAGCGCAACGCTGTATTCATATAAGTGTCCCTATCCAAAGATGCTGTTATGGTCTACGGCCTTTAGGTCTGGCAGCAGTCCTATGTAAAAACACAAACAGTGCCTGGTAATATCACAAGGATTGAACCCACTGGGTGGTGTAGCTCTAGCTGGTGTAAGTGGGTCACAAGTGGCTGTCAGGAAACGCTGGGAGTTGTAGTTTCACAACAACTGAAGAGTCACAGGTTGGAGACCACTGATAGCCGGGTCTTGTGCCAGTGGTGGGGAATGGGTTAAAGGGGCTCAACCACTTAGCAATGACCACAGGATTATGTGATGTGGACGAAGGGTCACTGTGCAAGAAACCAGTAAAATGACTTCATGCCCTTGGGGAGGACGGCGGAAACAATGGAGGGTTAATTGTCTGTATCTCTTGTTTGTAACTAGAACTACTGCTCCCATCGTGGTAAGCCTGGTTTGCCCATGTTGAAGTAGTGAGTGTGGATATGGCAGTAATATACAGAGCCTGCCCTATACGGCACCTGCTGAGCAGGGGAGACATGATATCACAGCTTCCAATATCCCCCCAAATCGATCAGATAGCTTCCATTGCAAATATGGGAGCGCTGTAAACAGCTTAGATACAGTTAGATACATCACAGTGCAGAGAATAGCCTTGCAAGCTTCTGTTAGATTACACTGGACTGCTGAAAACAGGCTTGTGAGCTTAGATACAGTTAGATACATTGCAACATAGCGAACACATTGTAAGCCTCCATTAGACTACAGGGGAAAGCAGGCTCGTGAGCTTAGATACAGTTAGATACATTGCAACGCAGAGAACACCTTGTAAGCCTCCATTAGACTACAGGGGAAAGCAGGCTCGTGAGCTTAGATACAGTTAGATACATTGCAATGTAGAGGACAAACCTGTAAGCTTCCATAAGATACATTGGACGGCTGAAAACAGGGTTGTGAGCTTAGATACAGTTGGATACACTGCAATGCAGTAGACAGATTTGTAACCTTCCATTCCACATAACCTTGTGAGTTTAGATACAGTTAGATACATTGCAAAACAGAATTGCCTTGTAGCTTCCTTTAGACAGACTGCACTGCTGAAAACAGGCTTGTAAGCTTAGATACAGTTAGATACGTTGCAATGCAAGAGGACAGGCTTCTAACCTTCCATTAGAATGCTGAAAACTGCCTTGTCAGTTTAGATACATTCGGGTGCTGAGTAGATAACAGCCTTGTATCTAAGCTTGCACAGCAGTGTATCTCAGTGTATCTCAGCTTGCACAGCGGTGTATCTCAGTGTATCTCAGCTTGCACAGCGGTGTATCTCAGTGTATCTCAGCTTACACAGCGGTGTATCTCAGCTTGTACAGCGGTGTATCTCAGTGTATCTCAGCTTGTACAGCGGTGTATCTCAGTGTATCTCAGCTTGCACAGCGGTGTATCTCAGTGTATCTCAGCTTGTACAGCGGTGTATCTCAGCTTGTACAGCGGTGTATCTCAGTGTATCTCAGCTTGTACAGCGGTGTATCTCAGCTTGTACAGCGGTGTATCAGTGTATCTCAGCTTGCACAGCGGTGTATCTCAGCTTGCACAGCGGTGTATCTCAGCTTGCACAGCGGTGTATCTCAGTGTATCTCAGCTTGCACAGCGGTGTATCTCAGTGTATCTCAGCTTGCACAGCGGTGTATCTCAGCTCGCTCTCTAGTACTAGAAACTAGATCTCTGCTCTGGGTGCAGTCAGCGGCTGGCAGCCACGCCCGATTAGGGGTGTGTCCGTACAGACGCCCCTCCCCCTGCTGGCAGAGCAGAGGATCCCGGGGATCGCAGGTTTAGTCGCCGCCGCTGGAGGCTGGAGCTGCCGGAGCCGCCGCCGCTCTAGTGTTGGGGTGAGTGCTCCCCGCGCATAGTCTGGAGGGGAGGGGGTGCATTATACGGGGCCCCTGCGGCTGTCCTGTTAGTTTACAGGTAATGTGCATTCATTCACTGACGGCATGCTTTTACAGTAGGGTCAGTGACAGTAGGACTACAAGTTCCAGCATATTCTCTTAGTTTACACAGTGTGCATTCATTCACTGACAGCATGCTTTTACAGTAGGGTCCCTGATGCTAGGAGATATATAATTTTTAGTGTTTTTTTTGTTTTTGTTTTTCTGCATTTGTCATCTTTTCACTTGGTATTTTGTCAGCCCGGGGACTAATCTTGTGGTGTGACAGCTGCCGTCCATGGGGATGAGGCGCCTGTAAGGAACATTTACACGTAAGTGTCGCAGTTTTTCTTTCTTTTTTTGCGTACAACTAGTTGGGATTCCAGATATTTATTGAACTTTTTGTGCCTTTTAATAAAGTGTAATATACAATTTGCATTGACTTTAATGTGGATAAACAACCACCGGGATCATTTCAACCTGTGGCTCTCCAGCTGTCACAAAACTACAGCTCCCAGCATGTGTCAGGGCATGCTGGGAGATGTAGTAGTTCTGCTACAACTCCTAGCATGTGTCAGGGCATGCTGGGAGATGTAGTTCTGCGACAGCTGGAGAGTCACAGGTTTCAGGTCACTGAATTAGCGTGTAATGAATGGTCTTCAAAATGCAAACAACTATTAAAATCTCATAATACATCTAATAGTCGTGTAAATTAGAGAGTGGAATATGTCGTTCCCCCACTTTGAGGAGCGTCCAATGGAATTCTTTCATCTAGTGAAGGAAAATTGGCGCGCACGCTATTTAAACAAGTTTATTTTTTTTTTTTATTATTATTTTTTTTCTTTACTGCTATTTTATCTATATTACTTCATGGTATCATTTGCTGTGAGACCTATCTGTGATAGGTCGCACAGGACAACGTCTAAAACCAGTTTAAAATCGAGCCACTGGGTGAACTGGGAACAGAGATGCACTTGTTTCCCTCCTGTTCTGCTTCAGTTTGGATTGTGTTGTTCCACTTTTCGCCTGCAGGTGGCAGCGACTTGTCTTCTTGGAGTTTTCCTAGGAATCCATTCTCGGGATCTCCTTGAGTCAGCGACATAATTCTGTGAGCTGTGCTTAGGTTTAGGGGATTTATTGCTTGTGTCTGGCTCAGGCGGTGTGGGGGGTTGGGGAGTATTTACAGTAACTTCTCACTTGGTGGGAGCCCGGATGTAGGAGGTACTTGCAGGTTACTGAGCCCCTTCCTCTCTGCACCAGCGGATCCAGAGATCAGTCAGGGATTGACTCATGGAAGGTGTTTTTCATATGAGAATTCTTAGGCCTCTTTCACACTAGCGTGACGGATCGGCTCCGGGTGCGTTCAGTGAAACTCGCACCATTTTGCAAGCAAGTTCAGTCAGTTTTCTCTGCGATTGCGTTCAGTTTTTTTCCGCATGGGTGCAATGCGTTTTTAACGTGCGTGATAAAAAACTGAAGGTTTACAAACATCATCTCCTAGCAACCATCCGTGAAAAACGCATCGCATCCGCACTTGCTTGATGTTGTTTGTAAACCTTCAGTTTTTTATCACACGCGGGAAAAACGCATCAAAACGCATTGCACCCGTGTGGAAACAACTGAACGCAATCGCAGACAAAACTGACTGAACTTGCTTGCAAAATAGTGCGAGTTTTCCTGAACGCACCCGGAGCTAATCCGTCACGCTCGTGTGAAAGAGGCCTAAGCCCTGAGGCTGCACAAAAGTGTCAGAAATGTGCAAACTGGCCGTTACCGGTGATTTTATACGGAGTAAATTACTCGTTTAGCTTTGAGCTTGGGCACGCTCTCTCGCTCTTTCTCTCAAGCTCTGTCTTGATTACTCTCTCTCGCTCTCTCTCAAGCTCTGTCTTGGGCACTCTCTCTCGCTCTCTCTCAAGCTCTGTCTTGGGCACTCTCTCTCGCTCTTTCTCTCAAGCTCTGTCTTGGGCACGCTCTCTCGCTCTTTCTCTCAAGCTCTGTCTTGGGCACGCTCTCTCGCTCTTTCTCTCAAGCTCTGTCTTGGGCACGCTCTCTCGCTCTTTCTCTCAAGCTCTGTCTTGATTACTCTCTCTCGCTCTCTCTCAAGCTCTGTCTTGGGCACGCTCTCTCGCTCTTTCTCTCAAGCTCTGTCTTGATTACTCTCTCTCGCTCTCTCTCAAGCTCTGTCTTGGGCACTCTCTCTCGCTCTTCTCTCAAGCTCTGTCTTGGGCACTCTCTCTCGCTCTTTCTCTCAAGCTCTGTCTTGGGCACTCTCTCGCTCTTTCTCTCAAGCTCTGTCTTGGGCACGCTCTCTCGCTCTTTCTCTCAAGCTCTGTCTTGGGCACGCTCTCTCGCTCTTTCTCTCAAGCTCTGTCTTGATACTCTCTCTCGCTCTTCTCTCAAGCTCTGTCTTGGGCACGCTCTCTCGCTCTTTCTCTCAAGCTCTGTCTTGGGCACGCTCTCTCTCTCTTTCTCTCAAGCTCTGTCTTGGGCACGCTCTCTCTCTCTTTCTCTCAAGCTCTGTCTTGGGCACGCTCTCTCTCTCTTTCTCTCAAGCTCTGTCTTGGGCACGCTCTCTCGCTCTTTCTCTCAAGCTCTGTCTTGGCACGCTCTCTCGCTCTTTCTCTCAAGCTCTGTCTTGGGCACGCTCTCTCGCTCTTTCTCTCAAGCTCTGTCTTGATTACTCTCTCTCGCTCTTTCTCTCAAGCTCTGTCTCGGGCACGCTCTCTCGCTCTTTCTCTCAAGCTCTGTCTTGAGCACTCTCTCACGCTCTCTCTCGCTCTTTCTCCCTCACACTCTCTCCTGTACTGTAGTACTAATTCACACAAGCACAATCCTTGCGGACGATGTATGAAAATTGGCGCAAATGAAATCTGTCTTCCTCGCCCATAACAACCAATCCGATTCTCCCAATTATTTTTCCCAAGGGCCTTGGCAAATTAAGAGCAGTGACCTGATTGGTTGCTATGGGCAACTACTCCATATTTTTTTCTTTGCACCAGCCGTGACATACTTTCCGGCTGAACATGATGGTGTAGAGGTTCCCCGGACAGACGCCCCGTGTCTTATAAAGTGGGGGAGGGGGTGTCAGTGACGGGGAAAAATAGCGATGTGTGAACCCTATAAAGTGTGGTGCAGATTATGGGGCCATGTGGTTCCTGTCAGCCAATCAGCTGTGAGGGCCATGTCATTTACGTACAAGGCACGTGCGGCTGGTAGGGTTGTGTTTCTTGGGTAATGCGTTAAAAACGCAGCAGCGGTCACAATGCAGCAGAATCTGTAAATGTGGGCGTGTCCCATGGGAGACCTGCTATGGCGCCTTACGTTCGGCCGAGGATGCTAGTGCGGCTGCCGCTCAGGGGTTAATTGTCATTTGTACAAGTACACACAAGGCGCTGAGGAAACCTCCTTTGTGCCTGACACTCCCTATTACCAAACAGTCTGGGGCGGCTCTGCTGGGAGGATGGGGGTTGTATGCTTGGTGTATTGCTGTGTATTTTATACTGTTTAGTACATATTTAACTTCTCCTTTTGCTGCTGGCGCCAGAGGCTCGTATGGGAGAATAATATAACTGTCCACGCGGTCGCTGTGTTTTAAGACCAACCCTACCTCAGACTCAGACACTAGGCCGAAAGCTATGGAGGCGAAAAGGTGTCCATGGCAACCAATCAAATCTCTTCTTTAATTTTGCTTTAGAGAAATGAAAGCTGACTGGTTGCTATGGGCAACACCTCCAGTTTATATAATGCCACTGCTTTTTATACATGAGGCCCACGGAGGATGGGGGGGTCACACACTTTTTGATACTTTTGTAAGGATGTCTTTACATTTTAAAGGGGTTGTCCCACAAAAAATATTCTACAGTTTTCCAACCAGCACCTGGATCTGAATACTTTTGTAATTCCATGTAATTAAAAATTTAGATTTTACTGAATAACTCAGTGGCTATGCTATCTGTATGTTCTTTTTCCTATTTCTTTGTCCGTCTCCCTGAGGTGGACACACATGCTCAGTTTCATCCTTCAACTGCTTCCTGAGCTGTTATAGGGAGAGAGCTGCAGCAGAAAAGACACGCCTCCGGAGCTGTGATAGGGAGAGAGCTGCAGCAGAAAAGACACGCCTCCGGAGCTGTGATGGGGAGAGAGCTGCAGCAGAAAAGACACGCCTCCGGAGCTGTGATGGGGAGAGAGCTGCAGCAGAAAAGACACGCCTCCGGAGCTGTGATGGGGAGAGAGCTGCAGCAGAAAAGACACGCCTCCGGAGCTGTGATAGGGAGAGAGCTGCAGCAGAAAAGAACTGCCAGCTGTCCAGCTCACTGAGATGACCGCACGTGCTCTGTTTTATCCCTCAACTGCCTCTTGAGCTGTGATAGGGAGAGAGCTGCAGCAGAAAGGACACGCCCCATGCGCTGCAGCAGAAAGGACACTCCCTTGAGCTGTTATAGGGAGAGATCTGCAGCAAAAAAGACACGCCCCCCTGAGCTGCCAGCTTAATATAAAAGTAGCAGAGCAATGAATGGAGAGATCTCTGGATCCATGTGAGGTCCAGGGCTGGTTCTAGCTTTGTTAGAAAGAGGTTGTCACGTACAGATTTTTATTTTTATTTTTTACATTCATCATGGATAACCCCATCAGGATTGCGTGCGGATTTCCTGTGCGGAAAATGTGGACCGTAGGTCATATACATTGTATTCTATGAGAATTTAAAATTCCCATGCACACAATACAGATTTTTTTCAGCCCGGATTTTGGCCTACGGTATGGATTTTAAAATCCGCAGCATGTGTCAATTTATTTTATTTTTCCTGTCTGGATTTTCTCCATTCACTTCAATGAGAGAGTAAAATCTGCTTTAAATCCGCACTAATTGATGGATTTCGGATTTCAGTGCGGATTGTCCGCACATAAATCCTGAAAGTGTGCATTTACCCTAATGGTCTATGTTCCGGGTTTTTCAACATGTCGGGCTCTCGTTGACAGGTGGACTTTCTCTGCTCCGCCGTATTAGATGGTCGGATAATGTTCTAATTGGTTACTTGTGTCCTAATTACCCAGACTGTGCTAATTAACGTATTTACAGCCCAGGATTTTCCCACTTACTGTACTCATGAAGCCCATTGAGCGACGTGCAGGATTTGCCACTGCAGACACCAACAATCCCGACACGCCTGATGTCAAAAGCTAGTGTGAGATTAGGCGGCCATTACCATCAGTGTGTATTCACTGTCACACTTGTGATCATGCTCATTGTGGGCGATTATGTACGCTCGGGAGTGACTGGAATGAGAAGAGGCTACTTATTGTAGCTCGCAGGCCTGTAATTGGCCATACTGTGGAAAATTCTATGCAGCCGATAAACGGAGAGTTCCTCTAGATGCAGTTATCGGGGTCTCGGAGTCTCCTGGGTGCGTATAATGGTGACTGTATCATAGCCACGCTAACTGTGTGCGCCTGGTAATTTAGGTGTTTTTTGTTTGGTTCCTCAGGATTTGCATTAGTTTCCTGAGTATTAGATATGGGTTGATTCCATCATTTATAAGTATGGTGTGTCTTACAATTGGACATTAAAAAATATTTCAGTATACATAATTTTCCACTGCTGATTTTTCAAAAAATAAAGCTTTGGAGTAAGCCAAATGTCATCTCCGAACTGCGGGCGCCCTGCTGCGGAATCCTCCCCGACCCGGAGCGCGCCCTGCTGCGGAATCCTCCCCGACCCGGAGCGCGCCCTGCTGCGGAATCCTCCCCGACCCGGAGCGCGCCCTGCTGCGGAATCCTCCCCGACCCGGAACGCGCCCCTAATAGGACTTTTCTATTAGGGGCCAGTTTTTGCAGACCGCAAAATACATACGGTCGTGTACATTAGGCCCAATACTGCAGAATATGGGCTCATGCACGCGAACGTTTTTTATTTCTGTGTCCGTTCCTTTTTTTTTTGGACCCTATGCAGAACCATTCATTTCAATGGGTCTGCAAAAAAATTGAAGTTACTCCGTGTGCATTCCGTTTCCATATGTCCGTTCTGTAAAAAAATCTAATTTTTCCTATTATTGTCCGCATTACGGATAAGGATAGGACTGTTTTATTAGGGGCCAGCTATTCCATTCCGCAAAATACGAAATGCACACGGACATCATCCGTATTTTTTGCAGACTAAAAAAATGCGTTTGGTCGTGTGCATGAGCCCTAAGGAAGAAAATAAATCCTCTAATGTGGACGGGTTTACATCATATACAATGAATGGATTGCCTGATGATCGGAGTATATTCACATGCAGCAGATTTGGTGCAGAAACTTCTGCAAATCAAAACGAGCTCCTTCCATTTGGATGCAGAGTTCTGCAACATGCACATGGATTTCTGCAAGCACCACTCAGATGTAGGGACAGTTTCAGAAATTTCTCCAACAAATCTGAATGTGTGAATACAACCGTACTGTAAAATCCCATTATTCTGGCACCCAGTAGCCCAGCCTGCAACAAAAATAGTCCTGGGAAAATCACGTGATTGTCCGTCACTGGAAATATCTGTGTGGACCCCAAAACCTTCAGGACCTGCACTGCTGGAATCTATTGGCGTCAAGCTGTCGGTGCACAGATGATGCTACAAGGACCCGTCCCCTCTCCTGACATGTCTGTTTTAGTAACCGCTTGTATCCCCCATGTAATACCAATTCTGGAGCCTCTATTCTTATGACTCTATGTGGTGCCATTCATTTATTATTCCTTCTAGAAGTTATGAATGTATTGCTAGCAGTCTGCAGTAAAGGTCCAGCCGGGTGTTACCAGTTGGGGGAGCGTGTCCTAACACAATCTGACATTATCCGTTCACTGCTGCCAGTGTCAGACTGTACAAGGACACAGCTCCAGCTGGACCTTTATTTATAAACGTCTAGTAGGAATAATTGAGCAGCAGAACAGCATGGTTATAAGAATAGAGGCTCCAGAACTGTTATTACATAAGAAATGCAAGTAGTTACTGAAACAGACATGTCAGGAGAGGGGACGGGTCCTCTTTAAGGAATTTTTAAGAGTCAGAAATCATAAATTTTGTAATAAGTGTTGAAATGCAGCCAGAAGGGGGGGGGGGGGTTAAACCGTGTGCAGGTGTTTTGCGAGCCTCTGCGTCCAGGACAATGGCAGACAATGCGCAGCGACAGTTGTTAAAGCGCCCTCTTAGATCAGCTTGCAGTCTCGCGTTCTGTGTTTGCTCTCCGTCCGGAATATGTTTGTCTTTCTCTGCGTTCTTTAGGGCAATCAGACAGTTAACAAGAGGGGCCTTAAAGAGACGGCGCAGCCCTGGGTGATCTGGTGGCGGGAGACAGAGAAGGGTAAGCATAGGTATAGAAGACCATGGTGGTCCTGCCGCCATAGGAATGCGGTAACCTGTGGCATCCGGGCACATCCCGACAAGTGCAGGATTGTCAGACTCTGGATTATCACATGCCGGATTAATGGAATTTCAATATACATTGACCTGAATTTCATTTGACTGACCGGCTAATGTGTATGGCCTCCTCCCGACGGGGGATGAGAATCGGGCATGTTGGCTTTCAATCTCCTGATCCTATTGTTCTCGAGGAGATCAGCTGCTGCAGCTTCCTCCCTGTTCACCTTATATGCTGAGCCGAGCATGCATATAAAAGGAAATTCTGGGAATGATAGCTGTCGGCTGCTGAACGCTGGTTCATGGTATGGTCCTAGCTGTGTTGGGTTCGGACCAGTTATAGGCTATTTTTCTCCAGTGGATGGAGATTCTGCACTGGTCCCCAGTTCCGCAGACCCAGTGTCCTCCCCTCGTCCTGTGTCACATTTTATTGATTCCTGTAAATACTGTAAAGCTCCTTGGAATCTATTCAGATACAAACAAACAGTCACCGAGCAATAATACATTCCTCCAAGATGTGTCACCGGCCCACTCCGCAAATACAGAGGCTGAAAGTTCCCATGATCCCCCGCTGTGACGTCTTCCCTCCACTTCGTGCCTTTCAGTCCGCTCAGCTGTGTCTGCGCACATACGTGTATTCCCCATAAAATAACAAATCCGCAAAGCATTTTGACTCTCTAAATTGGTCATCCCTCTGCTATTCCTCTTAGAAATGTTTGACTAAACTGACAACTGGGTGTTACCATTCCTCTTGCCAAAGGGATGTGTCCCGATACACTGACACTATCCAATTTGTCAGTGTCGAGTTTGTTATACGTTTCCAGGAGGAATAGGTGAGTAACTGCGCGGTGATGCAGAGCCACAATAGTTTTTTATTTTTCATGGGGGATACAGGTATTTACTAATCAGAACTGTCTAGAGGTGACGGGTCCGCTTTAAAGCACAGCTTTCTCAGGAAAATTGTGAAAAGTGTGATTCATATGACATGGGGAGTTTGCTGTTTTTATAATACGGTGCGGAACGGAAAATCCATGGCAAAGCCTTGTGCTAGGAGGAGACTGTGGATTTAAACTGTAGCTCTACGATGCATTGACTTTTTGGATATTATATATAATGGAGGTAGGAAACGGTTAAGGAACAAAAAGCAATATAAAAAAAAAATGCTACCAAAACCGTAAAATTTAAAGGGGTTTCCCTGGAGTAAAATATTGATGGTCTATTCTCTGAATAGGTCATCAGTATCAGATCGGTGGGGTCTGACTCCCGGCACCCCCTGCCGATCAGCTGTTTGAAGGATCTGTGAGCACTGCGGCCTAATCACAGCGCCATACATTCTGTAGTGGCTGTACTTGGTATTGCAGCCCAGGCCCATTCACTTGAAAGAAACTGAGCTGCACACGGGCCCTGTGACCGATGAACGTGACATCGGAAGAGGCTGCAGTGCTCACTGGAGCCCCGCGGCCTCGTCACACAGCGGCGGAGGTGCTAGGAGTCAGACCCCAACCGATCAGATACTGATGACCTATCCTCCAGGAAAAAAAAAAAAAAAAAGTAATTTCATTGTATGAGGCCTCATGCACACGACCGTATGTGTTTTGCGGTCCACAAATTGCAGATCCGCAAAAAAAAAACGGATGACGTTCCGTATGGCATCCGTTTTTTTGCGGATCCATTGTAATAATGCCTATCCTTGTCCGCAAACTAGAAAAAAAATAGGACATGCACTATTTTTTTTTTGCGGAGCAACGGAACGGACATACTGATGCGGACCCATTGAAATGAATGGGTCCGCATCCTATCTGCAAAAAAACGGAACGGACACAGAAACAAAATACGGTCGTGTGCATGAGGCCTGAGACTTTGATGTTTTTGGATTCCTGTTTTAATTAGGATCTTCCAATTTCCTGGCAGAATAACCTTGTATCTTTACCCTGGGTTCAGACCTGAGCGTTTTACAGCGCGTTCCTACGCGCTGTAAAACGCTCAATACGGAGAAACCAATGCTTCCCTATGGGAATGGTTCTCACCTGGGCGTTTTACAGCGCGTACGATCGCGCTGTAAAACGCCCGACGCTCAAACACGTTCTTGAGCTTTTTTTGAGGCGTTTGTCGCGCATAGATATTCGGGAACGCGCGACAATGTGTGCACGCCTGTCTCTGTATGCGCGATTGTAAACGCCCGTACAATCGCGCATACAGAGCGCTCGTTTCAGAACGCTCAGGTCTGAACCCCCTGTTAGTGAAATGTCCTCCAATGTTTGGCAGGAATTAATTTCCAGGCCGCGCAGCTATCTTGCAGCAGCTCAGCGAGCGCAACGCCCTGACGATGAATTATGTATCTTGGCTCTGACAACGCTAGCGCACGAATAGTACGATGCTGGTTTAATGAGGCCCACTTGTCAGCAAGCATCTGTCCTCTTCTGAAAAAAAATCATAGGGGGCCTCATTTATCAAAACTGTCGAAGGGTACTTTCACACTAGCGTTATTTTTTTCCGGTATTGAAATCCGGTAAAGGGGCTCAATACCGGAAAAAACGCATCAGTTTTGTCCCAATGCATTCTGAATGGAAAGCAATCCGTTCAGTATGCATCAGGATGTCTTCCGTTCCGTCCCTTGTGCGGTACTTGACCAGACAAAATCCCGGAACACTACTGCACTCGCCAGATCCGGCATGAATTTCTATTGAAATGTATTAATGCCGGATCCAGTACCAAGTGTTCCGGAAATTGTCGCATCGCCGGATCCGGTTTTCTGGTCTGCGCATGCACAGTTCTTTCTAGCTTTGAAAAAATTTAATACCGGATCCGTTATTCTGGATAATACCGGGAAGACGGAACCGGTATTTCAATGCAAAAGTCTAACGGATCCGGATCTGGAAAAAAAAAAAGATATCCGTTTGCATACGGATTTCCGGTTCTTCTAACGCTAGTGTGAAAGTACCCTAATGGAGCACTTTAAGAAATGAAAGGTCAGCTCTGATTGGTTTCTATAGGCAACTAAGACTGTTTTCCCGTTGGACAGTGTTAATAACGGAGGCCCAGGATTGCGGACGATCTCGCTTTTATGTAGAAAAAACCCTGCCACGTGTAGCAGAAGAACATGCTGCAGATTCTGAAATCCATTGCTTATCTGTTACGTTTCTGATTGTCACAGAGATGACGTATGCATGTGGCAGTTCAGTACGGTTATTTAAGAGTGCCCTTCAGCAGGATCAACCCCTTCAAACCACGCGTACAGTCTTGTAGGGTCGATCACGCTGATTGCAACAATTTCTGTCTTGTGAAAATCCATTGCAGGAACTGTTCCCAAGAGAGAATACTTTTTTTAAATTCTTTATCCAAATGGGGGATTCAGTGCACAGAGGGCTTGGCCTCTGCGTCCAGTCCTTGGGAGGGAGGCTCCAAGGAAACGCAGGCCCTGGGCTATTGAATTTGCAGGTGGAAAATCCACAGCCGAACACGGCTGCAGCGAAGTGGATGAGATTTTATCATCTGCAGAAAACTAACTGCAGATTTTCACTACAGATCCACGTGTCTAAAGTGCAGATTTTGCAACAAAACTTGCAACAAAGATTTTTCCATGCGGTGTGAACGTGGTCTTACACGAGGCGGATCACACATCACTTCTATCTTTTCCTCTTCGCCTGTTCGTAGTCGGCACATACATTAGACTTCAGGGCAGTAAGTCTCTTCCTTAAAAGCCCCTCTAGCAGAGTGAGGATCAACCCTGACGACTTTTGACCTTTCCTCCCTGGATCATATTTTCCATCACAATGTGACACGTTTTCTGCTGAAGATAATTGAGATGCACAAAGTATCCCAAGATCTCCGTAACCCTGGAGCGCTAAGGGACCGCCCGGCTCGGGGCTTCTGCAGAAAATAGCTGGAGCTGACATTTAGGATTTGTAAAATTGCAACAATTTTGAAGTATATTACATTTTACAGCAATAAGGGGGTATTTTTATCAGTAATGCTGCTCTTTTTCACCTAGTGGCAAATAAAACATACAGGAAAGTGGTTGGCCAAAAATCATCCCTATAACCGAGCAGGTGATTTCAGTAGGGGAGTGAGATAAGTAGCATTTCTTATCTTTCACACATTCAGTGTTTGGTCAGTGTTTCATCAGTGATTGATTGTGAGCCAATACCAGGTGTGGAGGCTACACAGAGATAAGGTATGATGGGAAGATTTGCACCTGTGTTTCTGACCTGCACCTTGTTTTGGCTCAGAATCACTGATGGAAATCATTGACCAAACACGGACTGTGTGACAGCGGCCCTAGGCGGAAAGTATTGGAAGGGTTCAAATTTGGGTTGTCCGCCATACACATGGAATTCTTGGCTGACGATGTCAGTGTGTGTGGAAAGGGTAAGGCCCCTTTCACACGGGCGAGAATTCCGCGCTGGTGCAATGCGTGAGGTGAACGCATTGCACCCGCACTGGATCCGGACCCATTCACTTTAATGGGACTGTTCAGATGAGCAGTGATTTTCACGCATCACTTGTGCGTTGCGTGAAAATCGCAGCATGTTCTATATTCTGCGTTTTTCACACAACGCATTCCCCATAGAAGTGAATGGGAATGCGTGAAAATCGCAAGCAAGTGCGGATGCAATACGATTTTTACGCATGGTTGCTAAGGAGACGAGGGATAAGTTACCCGGGACCCCATTTACTTTATTATTTTTCATTATAACATGGAATTCTTTAATTCAGAATGCTAAGTAAAAGGTCCATTGTGGGGCTAAAAAAAATAAAAATAAATGTAACTCCCCTCATCCACTTGATCGCGCAGCCGGGCTCGTCTTCTTTCTTCTTCTTCTTGCAGGACCTGGCTGGAAAAGGACCTTCGGTGACGTCATCGCGCCCACCACGTGGTGAGCACGGTGACGTCAGCGCAGGTCCTGCTGAATGAAGATAGAAGAACCTTCTAGGTTTGTGTTTTTGTGAATCTTCAGAACCTCTTGGACCAGGTTAATGACCATCACTTCTTGGTTGTTCTTCTTGGTTAAACCTTTTCACGTGATCCAGATATTCACATTAGAAGATGATGGAGGAGAGGTAATAGATCACACTTGAGGCTCCTCGTCTCCAGGTCTTGACCCTCACACACCATCTCACCTTGAAGGAAGCAGTAAGCTGAGATGTGTGCAGACTTGCTGGCCGGTGAGAATGTGCCTGGATGAGATCTCAGGCTTTTTTCAGCTTTGCCCGCTTTTCTGAAAGAAAATGAAAATCGCCCTTTATAATGGGGAAGTGCTCTGCAGTTATGCCTCTCCTTCAATACCTTTTTGTTGGTGCCCCTTTGTGGTCTGATTTCTGGTAATAAAATCCCCTTTCTTTTGTGCGGCCGGAGATGATAGACACGCCTTGTTATTCTAGAACTTTTTGACCTTTTCTTTTAGAGGATAAGAGTCAGTTACTGGGGGTCTAGAAATTCCTCCTTCGCACCCTAGGAATTCACTATTTCATAGATTTCCCTCCATTGTTAGGCTTTTTCGCTTCACGAGGCGCGTGCATGAAAATCCTTCTAAAATGGCTTCAGCGCACCAATCAGGACGAGGTGGCGTTTACCTGCGGGGGGCGCAGACATTCAGATGGCAAGGTACCAGACATGGAGCCTGTATGATCTCCAAGTGGTGCCATAAGAAACATACTGTAAGGCTGGATTCACATCACGCTTTTCCCATCCGTTTAACATATACAAAAAACGTATACGTTAAATGGATGCCTCAGACTGATGCCGTACAGTGGCATCCGTTCACCATAGAGTTCCATTGTAAAAAAAAAAGTATACTTTCTTTTTACCAGACTCTGCAGGATAGCGTTCTGTACAGTATTAGAATGTATTGGCTCCGATGAGCCGAAGTTATTACTTTGCGAAGTCTCGCGGGACTTCGCATAATATTTTCCGAAATTGATTTATTCTATACAAAACATTTCCTGAACTCGGGTTTGGTTTCGAGTGGTATCCTGGAATTGAACCAGAGTTCGGGAAATGGCTTTTTACAGTATAAATCAATTTCTGAAGTCTTGCAGTGTGGAGGCACGGAGAGAAACCCCATGGAAGGGCTTTGTAGTGCTTCCGTACCTCTGTTCCATACCGGAACAGTGAATGGGTCTGCATCCGTGATGCGGTGCAGAAATGGCTGGGGCCCGTATATTGCGGACCTACTGTTTGAGGGCCACAATATATGCACGGCTGGCACACGGTCTTGTGCATGAGCCCTTAGTAGCGGTCTTCTCCTGGTTAGGCAGGTGATTCTTTATGTGCAAGCGCCTTTAGCATCCTGCATGAACCGTAGTACTGAGATATAGATCTGCAGGACCTCGCTTAAATACCTGCTCCCCGGCCCACAATAACTTCACCCTTTTCAGATATGAAAGCCGTAATGAATGGGCCATGGGAATTTTCCAGTATTTTAAGCCCCCCTTCATTCCTCCCCCTCAACAATGCAGCGCAATAGTCAGATTTTAAGTCAAATTATTCCAACCTGTTATTAAAGTATAAAATATCAGTAGGAAAAAAAGGTCTTATTAGGTGTTGTGTTGTCTGCATAATGAGGGGCGGGAGGGGGCCTAAAACAATGACCTCCTGTGTGTATCCAAGACAATATATCCCCTGTCGACAACGGTCGCTAGAACAAAGTCCGTCTGGTGTAATGTTCTGCAGGTAAATGGAGGGAGCTGTGAAAAAATGTGTTCACTTCCATATTTTTTTGATTTAGGTCAGAAGGCCACCAGAGAGAAGTGCAGTATGGGAGCTCCACGGTTAAAGAGCCGTCCCCTCCCCTGACATGTCTGTTTAGTAACTGCTTGCACCCCCCATGTAATAACAGTTGTGGAGCATCTATTAGTAGGACTCTGTGCCATTCCTTTATTACTCCTGCTAGAAATGGCTAGCATTTTGAGTGTTACCGGTTGCAGGTGTGTCCCCGCACAGTCTGACTCTATCCAATCAGTGCTGGCAGTGTCAGACTGTGCAAGGGCACCCCCCCCCCCCCAACTGGTAACACCCAGCTTGGACCTTCATTGCAAATTTATTGCCAATTCATTCAAAACTTCTAGCAGGAATAATAAAGGATAGGTCATCAATATCAGAACGGCAGGGGCCAGACACCCGGCAACCCCACCTATCAGCTGTTTGACAAGGAAGCGGCGCTCCATGAGAACGTTGCTTCCTCGTCATTACACTGCCCGTCGTCTCTCTTGCAGCAGCGGCATAGTGTAAGTACAAGTACTGGCTCTATTGAAGTGAATGGAGCGGGTGCTCGTCATTATGCTGCACTTCCCAGACAACGGGCAGTGTAATGACCAGGAAGCGGCGGAGCTGATATTGATGACCTATCCTGATAATAGGTCATCAATGTATATGGCCTGCACAGCCCTTTTAAATCTAAAGTGTCCCCATAGCAACCATACACATTGTAGTTTTCATGTGCTTTTTATTGCTCCCAGCTCTCGTTTTGCGCTGTGGTCACATGACCATGTCCATGCAGCTCTTTCTTGTTTCCTGTGATGTTATATCCATTGGCGAGGCAGTGATAAGGGAGTGTCTATGTAACTAGCTGGGTGGGAGGAGTTATAAACTAGCTGGGTGTTAGGGGCGGGGCTGGAGCTGTGGCAGAGGAAGGAGAAGTGCATCATGGGTTTGGTTGGATACAGGAACAGGAAGTGCTACATACAGGATGGAAACAAACCAGAGGGATTGGTTTGCATGGTGAAAATGGGTCAGGAGGGTCCAAATTGAAAAAGAAAAAGCATGGGGAAGATGTACATAAGGTAAGTAATTACATGAGCTTATCTATTGAAAGACATAGTAATCCGTGAAACCCCCTTTAAGAGCTAGTGGTAGGTCAAAGTAGCTCTGTCACTTTTGGATAGACCTTTGGGAACCCTGATATTCTGTACAATGGAGGGCCACACTACGGTACCAGGCATAGCCGCTCGTTCTGCTGGGGGCGGAGCTTGCCGATGCACTGTGGCCCTTCCAATGGTCTAAGCAGCAGGGGTCCATAGAGTCGGACCCCTGTCGTTCAGTCATTGATGACATATTCTAAATATGAGACTGGCGGAGGAGAACCTACTGGCTTTGTGTGAGCCGTGACTGTTACGTGTTCGTACCCAATATTCACAGCCCCTGGATTAGTCTTCTTACAAAAGCTGGATTTCTTACTCGGGTATTAATCAGTGTGGTAACCTAATACACGAGGGCTTGGTTAAGTGTGACTGCTTCATTCAGCATGAAATTCTGGCAGAGATCCTTATACCACAAATAACACAAGGGTCAAAAATTCACTTGGGCTGCATCTGTAAATATAGGCGATTTTCTGCCGAGCGGCAAGTGTGTTTATAAGCCCGTAATCCATCTTGTATTGTGTGCGAGCTCGGTCACCGCGCTGGGAACATTCCTTATAGAATGAATAATTCATCGTCTATTTAAATGTTTCATTTAATCCCTCTCAGGTGCGCCCTGTTCCTGCGCTGCGCCCTCCTCTCCACAGTCTGATGTTGGCATCTGACTGTCAGGCTGGTGGGTCTACATTTCTAGAGTTTTTTTTTTTTTTTTTTTTACATGGTCGATTTAGGAAATTTCTTCTGTTCCAAAGGGGAACTCTATTAAAGGGATATATAAATATTAGGACCACCATACTAATATGGTGTTGGACCCCCTTTTGCTTTCAGAACTGCCTTAATTCTACGTGGCATTGATCCCACAAGGTGCTGATAGCATTCTTTAGAAATGTTGGCCCATATTGATAGGATAGCATCTTGCAGTTGACGGAGATTTGAGGGATGCACATCCAGGGCACGAAGCTCCCGTTCCACCACATCCCAGAGATGCTCTATTGGGTTGAGATCTGGTGACTGTGGGGCCATTTTAGTCCAGTGAACTCATTGTCATGTTCAAGAAACCAATTTGAAATGATTGGAGCTTTGTGACATGGTGCATTATCCTGCTGGAAGTAGCCATCAGAGGATGGGTACATGGTGGTCATGAAGGGATGGACATGGTCAGAAACAATGCTCAGGTAGCCCGTGGCATTTAAACGATGGCCAATTGGCACTAAGGGGCCTAAAGTGTGCCCAGAAAACATCCCCCACACCATTACACCACCACCACCAGCCTGCACAGTGGTAACAAGGCATGATGGATACATGTTCTCATTCTGTTTACGCCAAATTCGGACTCTACCATTTGAATGTCTCAACAGAAATCGAGACTCATCAGACCAGGCAACATTTTTCCAGTCTTTAACAGTCCAATTTTGGTGAGCTCGTGCAAATTGTAGCCCCTATTTGTAGTGGAGATGAGTGGTACCCGGTGGGGTCTTCTGCTGTTGTAGCCCATCCGCCTCAAGGTTGTGCGTGTTGTGGCTTCACAAATGCTTTGCTGCAGACCTCGGTTGTAACGAGTGGTTATTTCAGTCAACGTTGCTCTTCTATCAGCTTGAATCAGTCGCCCATTCTCCTCTGACCTCCAGCATCAACAAGGCATTCTCGCCCACAGGACGGCCGCATACTGGAGGTTTTTCCCTTTTCACACCATTCTTTGTAAACCCTAGAAATGGTTGTGTGTGAAAATCCCAGTAACTGAGCAGATTGTGAAATACTCAGACCGGCCCGTCTGGCACCAACAACCATGCCACGCTCAAAATTGCTTAAATCACCTTTCTTTCCCATTCTGACATTCAGTTTGGAGTTCAGGAGATTGTCTTGACCAGGACCACAACCCGACATGCATCGAAGCCACTGCCACGTGATTGGTTGACTAGATAATCGCATTAATGAGAAATAGAACAGGTGTTCCTAATAATTCTTTAGGGGAGTGTGTATATATATATAATACACAAAAAAAGTGTGGATTTTTTGGGATATAATTTTTTAAGGCATTCATTGTTTTCTGCTTCCTGTCCTGGCTCTTTAACTTCCACTTTCTTTGGTCTTGTAACACGGCAGATGTTGACTCCATCAGAGCAGCACACGTTACACTAATCAATGCAATGCTCTAATGTGGGCATTTTATCTAGGCCTATCAATAGCACAACAGAGCTGTCATCCTGTTATCCCAATTCTACACCTACTGTTGTCATGAGGATTACCCATCGGGTAACAGTTTTTTCCCCTCACAGCAGCAGTAAACTGACAATGGATTATCTATCTCTATCTAGCTAGCTAAGATCTTATCATTTGTGTTGACTGCTACAGAAGAGAACAGTTTTTTGTTTTTAATTCTCCGTGGTATAGTACTGCCAAAATGAAAAGGAAGTACTTTAAAAAAATTCTATGAACACTGAGTATAAAAATATACCTCTTTCTGATGTAAGAAAACTTGTGCCCATAACTTTCCTAAACCCAGAAGGAGATGCTCATTTGCAGACATCAGCCTGCCCAGTTCATGCATCTTACTGGTCCACACTGGGCGGATGCCCTGTTCGTATGACCACAAGGGGTGGTTTTTCTGCAGCAGAATTTCCATTACTGATTTTGCTGCGTATTTTCGGCAGATTTCTCCCTATGCGCTGCAAAAGGTGAAATATGCAGAGACATTCTGTAGCATAAATTGACATACTGTGGATTTAAGGGGTATCTGTCAGGAGATTTCTACCTATGACACTGCCTATTCAAAGTGCAGAGGGCACAAGCAGTTGCAGAGAGAGCAGAGCCTCTCGGTGTAATGGCGACGCCCCCGTTACTCCTAGAGGCTCATTTGCATATATTAAAACATAATTTTTCTCAGCACTGCGTGCACATATGAATATGGTACCAACACAGATGTCTTCAGCACACATGTAACAGGTCAGCCAGTGTCATGGGTACAAAACTGCTGACAGATGATCTTTAAAGTATTTACTCAATCCTTATGTTCTCTGGGAGATAAGCCGCAGTAGAAAGAGGGGAAAAAGATGGGAGTCTGGCTGAAAACACATGCATCCTCAGCCAACTTGGCCCCAAGATCAGACACCCGAAGAGTTTGAGAGCCCAGTGGTAATTAGAATAGATCGACCAGGCAGTGGGTCATTCCGTGATGAGTAGGAACCAACTTTTTGGGACAGCATCTGGAATCCGAGACTATCCTGACAATGCTAAGATCGTTGTGATAGTTGTGTTACTTTTAGACATAGGTGCTTGGACAACCAGGAGAAGCAGAGGCAGTTCTCACAATCCAAAACTGAAGCCAAAGACCTGCTTCGGCTTCATGTCCTCGTTGAGAAGCTCCAGTGTTTTTGTGTTTTTCCCTCGGCTAAGACTGTGCTACTATAAGTGGATTGAAAGTCACACTATCCGAGCTGTCGATTGTGCTTAGTTAGCAATAGAAACAAGCTCTGCTGCGTTGGACGAGTGCCACCGCCGTCAGCTAACCTCGCTGCCGCACAGGTATGCTGCCGGGGCCGACATCCGAGACTTTTTCTTCCAGGCATATTAGCAAGAGGCTGAAAGCGTCTCGCTTACTGTCAGGTGCGCACAATGACCGGCTTGTTGGGAGAAAGGTAGGAAATGGTCACTTTATGGTTGGTGGCTTAACTAATTTTCCAGCGGAGGGCAGGAGATGTAATCGGGCATCTCATTAAGGTGACCCCGTTTCTATCTCCTCTTGTAATGATGTTACAGGAGCCCCGGAGAGACGTATGGGCTTTGCTGGAGACGGAGCAGGTTAAGTGGGGACACATTTCCCGTAGGACGTTTGTAGCTGGAGAATACTTGTCAGGGCAGATCTGGGGTATGGACGGCGTTGGCTAAGTACCTCAAGTCAGCATTGCTCTTGGAGTTGTAGTAGCTTCTTTTTAAGGTGAGAACATGGGGTGTTGGGATATTGATTTCATGTGCATAGATATATAAGTGTCTGCAGGTGAAATGCTGTATTACACACCGACCATTCAATTTACCGTAGTGCTATAAATTATTATCACTACAGGGTATGAGTCCTGCCTGGTTTGGGGCTGCCTGCTTTATCCAAAATTTTCAATAAAACCAGTAATTTAAAAAATAAATAAAAATAGCTATCATTGTAATAGCTTCCAGAACTGGAACGCTGATCGTTAAAGGGGTTGTCCAGCTTGAGATTGTTATGTAACTACCCCACCGTGGGGCGGACTGGCCATCGACCCCTCAGATAAATTTTCCGGTGGACTGATGCCCATAGGGGCCACCTGAGGCCCTGCTCCGCATTTAATGCTAGGAGCATCAGTTGACTACTGCCACGGGGGCAGATAGTATTTTGTGCTGCTCTGTGGTATTTGGTTCTGCTAAGGTAGTATTTTGTGCTGCACTGTGGTATTTGCTTGTGCTGAGGCAGTATATTGTGCTACTTAGTGGTATTTTTGTCATGTTGAGGAAGTATATTGTGCTGCACTGTAGTATTTGGTTCTGCTGGGGCGGTATATTGTGCTGCACTTTGTATTTACTAATTAATAATGCCTACTTTTATGCCCCGCATTTAGACTCCAGTCCTACTCAGTAGTAATTACCATTTAGGCCCCAGTAGTTATAATGCCCCCTGTTGTGCCCTCAGTATATATGATGCCCCCTGTTGTGCCCTCTGTACATATAATGCCCCCCAATTATGCCCTCTGTATATATAATGGCCCAGTTGTTCCCTCTGTACATATAATGCCCCCTGTTGGTCCCTCTGTACATATAATGCGCCCCTTTGTGCCCTCTGTATATATAATGCCCCCCGTTGTGCCCTCTGATATGATGTCATAGTGAACCTTCTGCACATTTCCACCGTCTTATAGGCTTCAGGCCTAGTGGTCTTCTGCCTAGGACTCTGAATGGTGGGGATTTGAACCATCATCTCCTGCGCCCTGCCAGCCAACTCCAGCTCTCCCTTGCATTTTGCCGCCCCAGGCAACTGCCCCTTTGGATTCCCCCATGCTACACCACTGCATCCAGGTGGGACTCAATACTGATAACTTATAACCTCCTGCCTATTTATCCTGAGCCCCCTGACAGGCAGCGGCCCCCTGATCTCCTACCTATTGTGGGGTGGAGTGTGATCATCCACATGGGGCCATTTGTCAAGCCCTGGAAGACATTGTAATTTATGACCTCTGACTGCTCGGATGCTTGTGGCCAGCATGAGTAACCGGATACTTCTGAAGGAATCTGGACACTGGAGTTGTGCAGCTTCAGGCCGTTCTCTGCAGGCAGGAGCAATTACCCTGATGGATGCCGTATACTGACAGCACACCGGTGACACTCCGAAGGTCTCATTTGCACTATTATTTTGCAGAACAGCACATGACTCCATTTGCTAGACTTATTCACATGACAGTGAAAACTGGCAGTTTTTTAAAGGGCCATCATGGCCATTTTTTGACCGTACTCAGTTCTGAAGGCAGCAAATGGTGGAGGTATCTATGGCATGTTGTACAAAAGGTACCTTTAAAATATGGTGCTGGTCCCACCTATGGTTCCCACACCTATCCTAGCGATATGCCACCAAAGTGCGACATGGGCCCAACCCCTTTAACATTTTGGACACTGTAGCACCTAAACGGCAACAATTTTGCAGCACATTCGGAGATGCTCCTTGTGTTCTGACCTTTTGGCTGTGACCCCATTTTGACTTTGCCTTGACCTGTTACCATAGCTTTGAACCTGTTCTGCTCTTGACTATAGTCCTGATTTGAAACTTGCTTCAGGCTAGACATGGCCTTTAAGACAGCCACTCCCAAGTGTGAAGGGTCACCTGCAAAGGGCAGTGTATAGATGATAACAACATGTAGCATAGTGTGTGCGAATGTATGTAGTGTATAAGTATGTATATATGTGCAGTACGCCGCCCTGCAGGGTGAGGCGAATGGTGAGGTCACAGGGGTAGTTACTAACCGAGGGTAGTTATAGTACTCACAGTCTTTTATATACCCTGGGCAGACGTACAGCAGTGATGGAGAGGCTGGCACAGGGGTCCTCTGGGGCACTCTCGGTGTATAGGGACCAGACCTAATGGTAGGTGAGGTGCTCTGGATGTTGCAGGTTTTTAATGTGCCGGTGGCAAGATCCCTTTAAATTTGTGACGCCAGTGCCGGTAACGGTGGCACACCGATTTATGGTAGGAATAATTGAGGAACACGATGTAGTGGTGAAACAAAACTTCTGTTTACTGAAACAGTTAACTATATACAGTCTTTGGTCAAAGTTCTATATGCGAGAGGTAGTAACATGCAGGCTTTACATCAATTGGCAGGCACAATATTCTTGCAAGATACTCAGAGGGTTAAACACTTACAGATCAGGCTACACTTTTCTCAGAATCCTGTCTGTCTTTATCCCAAGGCCCGTATGCCCTATTGCTGGCTTTATCCTTGGTTAGGGAAAACTTCCTCAGGTATATGTCTCCTTGCTTTAAAAAGATCCTTCTGCCCTTCAGCTCTCTGGTTCAGCTGGAAATCACTTTTGCTCTGCACTGTACTTTGTAGGAACTTAGTTTCTCTCAGGAGGCAACTCTTCCCCTGGTGGCAAACTAGAAGCCTGGGCTATCTAGCTCCATGTCAGAAGCTCCACTTCAGCTGATGCCTAGCTAAAGTCCACCCTTACTTCTGACTCTACACAGACTCTAGACTCCCCCTGAGCTGGACCTGACCATAAATACTAAGGGGTTCCCTAGCTCCCTCTACTGTCTAGGAGGAGGAGGAACTACCCCTAACAGGCCTGGCACAGGTGAAAACATGAAAGCATTATATAAAATAAAATGACCCTGTTCCACAGGAGGTGGGAACAATGTGGCCCAATTGACCCTTGTGTAGTGCCCACATTTACCTAGTGGGACACTACATATGTATTAGTATATTCTGAGTTAATAGGGGTGTGCTCCTCTGTTCAGGATCTTCATTTCTTGACCAGAGTAGAGAGCGGTTTTGAAGAACATTTCTCACTCTGGAGGACCTGTGCCATTGAATGAAAGCACATTGTGTAATGCTTCTTTTCTCCTGTGGTGGCGCTGCAGGGAAACTTAATACTTACTTTCCTATACCCCACAGATTACAGGTGATCACCAGAGGTTCCAGCTTCGGCATGACTTGTGATCATCTTATTGTTGAGAAACTCTTCGAACAAGTTGGGATTAGGCAAAGGAAAGAAGCTGTTTTTAAAGGAATTTTGTTCCCTTTTGTGTGTCCTGTGACTAAAAACCAATCACACCCCCTGCCGGACCTCCTCAGTGGTCATCTACAGGTAGTGAAGGATTTCTTCAGAAGGCGATCAGGTCTCCTGCAGCGCCTCCACAGGTGAAGTAAAGCATTACACAGTGCCCATTGCAACCCATCTGCATAATCCACGCTACTCTGGGGTCCAGCTCCTTTTAATGATGGACGCATGCCAAGTCTATCTACTTACTATAATACATGGGAAGCAGATAGGAATGTAAGCACAATGGGGGGTCATCTGCACTGGTCAGTGAAAACGCAAATCTCGCTGTTTGCCTTTGGGTGTTGTATGGAGGTAAGGGGGGGGGGGGTCTTTGGGTATTTTTAAGTGGCATATGAGGGACTTTCTTCTTTCTTGTGTTTGCACAATTTACTCCTCTATTTTCATCAATAGAGGAAGCAATGGAGCCTTTATTCTGAGGCTTTTGTATGACCCTGTTCCTGTCATAAAGCTTTATTGCTTCCTAAAGAACTGAATTGGATGACAGGCACGGCACCCGCTGATTGTATCCCACCACAGCTGTTCGGCTACATGTCTACCCCTTTGTAGAGATGTAGCAGAGCTGACGTCTGTGATTTCACAATGCAGTATCTCTGTAGCTTCACCTAGGTCTGAGATAGACCTACCGCAGCACAATCTTAGCTCATCACTAATGACCGAGCCACAGACCATTAATGGAGATGGACATCCCTTCTATTAGTGCTGGTCCTCCAGGTTGTGGGGAGGATTCTGCTGTTCTGGTGAATGCATGCGGCATTATATGGTGCCATGGTGACGTGAATGGATATCTTAGTCCCAATGACTGGTGGCAGCAGACGACCTTGGTGATGGGACAACTGACCCGTTGATTTAGGACGGCCCTTACAGGCAATCTGGTAGAAAGCAGGAAGGGGCTTTTAAGCTAGTGGTGAACGGAATGGTTCCATGTTCTCCAGGTTGAATGTTTGGTTTGTTCACCCCTGGTTTCCCAGCAGAACATTGCCCAGTGTATCACTTAGCCTGCGCCAGTTTGTCTTTTTCCCATATTGCATTCTGGCACCATCTCTTCTCCGGGTCTCTGCTGTCTACATGATGTAAAAGAAAACATGGCTCTTCAGACCAGGCCACCTTTGTCCATTGCTCCATGGTCCAGTTGTGATGCTCACCTGTCTATGGTAGATGCTTTCAGTAGTAGACAGGACTCAAAATTGTTCCTCTGACCAGAGTGCGGCCCATACATGGCCCCTTACATAGCCCCTCACCCAACAAGCTGCGATGCCCTGTGCGTCCTGACACCTTTCTGTCTTGGGCAGCAGTAACTTTTTCAACAGTTTGTCCTACAGTAGCTCTTCTGTGGCATCAAGCCTAAGCCTCCCACCCACATCAGTGATCCTTGGGCGCCCATAACCCTGTCACCAGTTGACCGGCTGCCCTTCCTTGGACCACTGCATGCAGGAACACCCCGCTTCCAACACGACGACTTCAAGACCTGACCGTTGACTTGCTGCCTAACCGCTTGACAGGTGCCATAGTAGTCCCTTGATAATTCATGTTATGGCGGCTCAGCGTACAGAGGCTTTTCCTGAAGCAGCGCTGTGGTTAAGCTGCGCTCTCATTTTAATCCGTGCCCTACAGGTGTTGGTTTTTCCCTCCATTGACATGTCATGATATCAGCTGTGACCGCGCGGTACATAATCGTCTTGTAATAATCATCTTGTAATAACAATAGGACGTGAAGAAGCCAATTACGCTTCATTCATTAACCGCACAGTAACATCCGCGCACCCGCTCATAATGTGTGATGACAGGTGATGGACCGCGTGTGTCATCCGTGCAGGGGTGTATGACAGGTGAATGGGTGTCCCCATGTGCCTGTCCTATCCAGACTGCGAATTTATGGGACCTGTTCCTTCCATTTGTCAAGGCTCTCGTACATATAAGAGGAAAGATGGCTGAACCTGCTGATTTTGGTGGGCTTGGGCTTTTGTTCTCTAAGGAGGATCGGGCATGTTGAATTTCATCACCCAATCCTTTTGTTTTCTAAGGGTGCTTTCACACGCTGCAGATTTTTCTTTTTTGCAAAATTTACTACGAAAATCTGTTCCATTCACTTAAGGCTACATTCACATGACAGTTGTTTTTTGCGGTCCGCAAATAGCGGATCTGTATTCCTGTTTTTTTTTACATCCACATCCGTTCTGTTTGTCTGCAAATTTTGTAGGTTGTGTTTCTGTGTGTCTTCAGATTATTTTTGCGGTCCGCAAAAAAAAACTGAAGGCTGTAATTCCTGAAATTTTATATATACAGGTTTCCCAGCAACCATCCGGAAAAAATAAAAAACAGATGCGGATGGCTTCCATTGGTCATCCGCATTTTTTTGCGGACCCATTGACTTAAATGGGTCCGCAAAGCGTTTATTGCGGACAAGAATAGGTTGACTACACCGCAAACACGGACGGGAAACACGGACAGTGGACAACAAATGGTTGACTACACCGCAATTTTAACGGCTCCATAGAAATGCATGGTTAACCATCCGATCAGCAAAAAAAAAACTAAACGGAACGGACGCAGAGAAAAACAACTGTCGTGTGCATGTAGCCTAAGGCCTCATGCACACAACCGTTGTTATGTTCTGTTCCGTGATCCGTTTCCGTTTTTGTTTCCGTGTGTCTTCCTTTATTTTTGGAGAACCACCAGACAGGTTTGCCATGCAAATGATAGGAATAAAACGGACGTGGACGCAGATGACAATCTTGTGTGCCTCTGCGTTTTTTAGCGGTCCCATTGACTTGACTTGCGTTTTCCGCGGAAATAATAGGACAGGTTATATTTTTTGACGGACTGGAACCACAGAGGCGGATGGCAGACAGTGCACTATCCGCATTTTCAACGGCTCCATAGAAATGAATGGGTCCGCACCTGGAACGCTAAAATCGGTGGAATGGACGCGGAAGCAAACAACGGTCGTGTGCATGAGGCCTAAATGGAACAGCAAGCACGTGGATGGTGAATGGAACTGATTCTGCAACAAAATGCACAGCGTGAGAAGGCACCCTAAAGATGTCTGTCAGTGACCTACTGTCCACTCCCCATCCTAACGGAGCATGCATGTACAAGGGAGAATAGCCGTGCAAGCTGCACGCATGTAATTAAAGGTATATAGGTATCTTAAAGGGGTTTTTCCCATCTCAGACAATTTCACCCCTCCGCCAGTCCTGTGTCGGGAAGCATACTCGCCTTCTCCCCACCGCTCTGTTCAGTCCCTGCATGTAAACTTCTGGCACAGACGAGGTCACATGCGCTGCTGCAGCCAGTGGCTAGCCTTACATGACCCTGCAGGGTATCAGCATCATGTTTTCTGCTTGCTGTCTTTGAATGGGAACCTTCACTGTTTAAAATTTTGCATGTGACGGACCCCCAGACGCACGGCTTGTTACAGTACTCCGGGGGTTGCAGAAGTCCTGGACCCCTCTGTAGGCGCCTCCCATCAGACATACCGTGTAAGCATTGCTGATATTGGGCCTTAACTCCATAAATCCTCCATAGGTGGAGTCTAGATAATGAACTGATGACTTTGCATGATAAGTAATCAGCGATGAAGCGACGATGGAAATGTTTATTTTTCTAATCTCGAGTATTGTTCGCGGGTAATCCGATAATCCTGCGTCACTTTATGGACGCCAGCGCTGCGGGCTCACGCCCAGTGCTCAGCCCTCTGTATATTATACTGGGACTCGGGTAGGATTTAGATACATTATCATTGATTCTCCAAAAGCTCAGGTTATTGTAGCTGATAACCCAAAGTGCGCCTGTTAACTCCAAAAACCGCACGCAACGTCCTCCAGGCGCTGTCAAATGTCTGCGGGGGCCATTCCTTATCGTTATATTATACCGCAGAGGGACCCTGGATATGGCTTAGTAAATACTGGCGTTCAGTTCTGCAGCATCTTTTCTTAGTTCTGTTCCTCTGTTGTTCCTCCTAGAAAATGAATATAAATGAATAACTTGACCAGTGAATGTTGCCCTTCCCCTTGTCAATGAGGTAAGTCAGTCCCTAGACAGTGAGTGCTCCATATGGAGCCGGTATAATGTGTATATGGGGCCATTACCATTACCGTGCTCCTAGATTAGATCTGCAGAGGGAAACTTGACTTACTCGTTATTAGTTGGTAATTACTCTGAATGATAATTTAGCTTTATCTTGTGTGTTTGACTTGGCAACGCTCCACAGAATGGCTGTTGCCAGGCCTCACGGTGCACATTAATGCTATGATTGCTGAGGTTATATGGGATTTTATTAGTTTTCTGTATGCTATATTTAATTATATTGTACTTAAAAACATGTTAACAGTATCTTCACTTGGGTCAGCACATGAATGCCCAGAGAGAGGGGATCCACTTGGATAAAGGGGTTATCCAACCCCTATAATGGCCCCCAAAATGCCCGGGCCCCTCATACAGGTTATACTTACCTCGCTCCCCAGCACCCACGTTATTTCTGAGGTCCACACAGCCGCCGCTATGGGGGTACAGCTGGTGGCACTGGGGGGTACAGCTGGTGGCACTGGGGGGTACAGCTGGTGGCACTGGGGGGTACAGCTGATGGCACTGGGGGGTACAGCTGATGGCACTGGGGGGTACAGCTGATGGCACTGGGGGGTACAGCTGATGGCACTGGGGGGGCAGCTGATGGCATGGGGGGGGGAAGCTGATTAGTTTTTTGTTATTACAGTACTTGATTAATCGGTAGAATACTTGATTACAAAAATAGTTGATAGCTGCAGCCCTATCCCTGACTCTCCCCCAATAGCAGATGTCGCGGAAAAGGATTGGGCTGTTGGGTTTCAACATGCCCTATTCTATGTTCTCACAGGCAGCAGCTGACTCTACTCTTCCTTTTGACAACACATGCATCCTCTGCCAAATGGAGCATGCATGTATATGGAGAGTCGGGAGAGCGATCAAATGAGCTTTCGGTGCTAGTTTAGAGTCTTCTGGCATCTGCTAACAGAATTGTAGTCAGAGTTGGGGGGAGTCCAGAAATGAGAAGCAACCAAGACAATTTTTACAAATTTTTCCAACCAATGAAACAGATTTCTATTGGTTGCAAATCCAGTAGTTGGTCATTTTAAAGGGGCTTTCTGAGTGTTTATACTGGTGACCTATCTTCAGGATCGGTGGAGGTCTGACTTAGAGCAGCTGTTTAAAAAGGCTGCCATTCCCCAGGAAGCATTGCAGCCTCCTCACTGCTCACCAAGAGCAGCGCCGGCCATTGGTTAGTGGCGGTGCTTGGTATTGCATCTTAGCCTCTTTCACTTGACTAGGCTGCACCCTAGGCCATGTGACTGATGAACGCGACATCACTGGCCGCAGAATGGGTCACGGCCTCTTCAAACAGCTGATCGTCAGGGATGGCGGGTTTCAGACTCCACCAATCAGATACTGATGACCTATCCTGATGATGAGTCATCAGTATTAGCATGGACACAGTGATGTAGATTTAAGTTTCAGTCGCACGGACTCTTACCAATAGATGACCCGGCATTTTTTAATTTAATCAACAGCATTAGTACACAGTGAATAAGGTCTCTGTACCAGAAAAGTGCAAAGTAAACAAAGCTTCAACTTGCATGAAGACAATCCATAGGGAGACACGATGGCGGCAGGTGAAGAGTGATGGCACGCAGGTGCGACGTTTTAGGGTCCATCCCTTGTTCAAGCAAGGATGAAACTACAAGACACATCAAAAGAAATAAAGTGAAATAATACAATTCTGATTGCATGCTTCCGCCCCTAGGGGGAGCTTGAGAGCTCACTGCATACTATTTATTAAAGGAGTTGTCAAAATCTCCAATAAGCCCTCCAATTGCCAAAAATTAAAAAAAGAAAAAGTATATGGCATGCGGCTGCTCCAATCAATCGCTGAAGTCAGTGGTCTACCACTGAAGACAGCGATTGGCTGCCGCGGTCACGTGACATGCATATCTCTATAGCATGTGACAGCTGTAACCAGTCTCTGTCCTCAGCACTGCACTTTGCAATCAAGCAGCGTCAGGAGGACCAGACCAATGGAGTAAGGGTTGGGTATAACGTCATTTTTTTATTTTAGGCAATTGATTGGGGGAGAGAGGATGAGTATTTGAGACTTTGAATGATCTCAGACAGCCCCTTTAAATTCAATATAAATCTAGTACACATTAAGCTTGTAAGCGCCCCCTGGTGGTGAACGCAGGTAGTCACAATGTTCTAATTTAACTGTATGTCTATGCAGGGGCTTTGGTGCTCTGTAGCAGTAAACCAGAACTGTGACCATAAGAAGGACATATGAAAAATTGACACAGAATGGTAAATTTTAGTTTCGACCAAAATGTTGGTGATGGACACCCCCTTTAAGGCAGCGGCTTTCTCTGTTTGCAGTGAGCGCTTTAAGGGCCTGGTTTATGAGATAATGCGAATCTATTATCAGCGTTTTAAGTGCACAAACTATGACAACCATTTGAATTGCACTTAAGTGGAATTAACACGCACATTATGCCGCCCGTACGACCTGTGAACAGTATAATAGGTGCAGGGAGCTGATTAATTGTGGAGTGATAATACGTTTCCTGTTCTGAGGTGTATTTGCTCAGCTGAGATCTCTGGCTGATACCTTTGATAGGAGAACAGGGTGTGGTGGTTGGAGAGGCTGCTGCGTATGAGGATCCGGGTAGGTAGAGGTAAGCAGCTTCCTTCAAGGATGGCGGTCCAAGTGTAGGGGCCTC
The DNA here is from genome assembly GCF_014858855.1 of Bufo gargarizans. Lineage (NCBI taxonomy): Eukaryota > Metazoa > Chordata > Amphibia > Anura > Bufonidae > Bufo > Bufo gargarizans. The sequence continues at coordinate 3,715,777 of NC_058087.1, read as the reverse complement.
TTCTCTTTAAGGCTACGTCTACACAACGACATTTGTCGCGCGACAGGGCACAACTACACTGCAACATTTGTAGCGCAACATTTTGTTGCACCAATGTTGGGCGCCAATTTTTATAATGGCAGTCTATAGTGTCGCACTGCAACATGCTGCGACTGTGACGCAACAGTCGCTGAAAAATCCATCTCGAATGGATTTTCTGCGACTGTTGCGTCGCAGCATGTAGCATTTTGCAGCGCGACACCAAAGACTGCCATTATAAAAATTGTCGCGCGACATTATGTTGCACTAATTTTTATAATGGCAGTCTATGGTGTCGCGCTGCAAAATGCAACATGCTGCGACGCAACAGTCGCAGAAAATCCATTCGAGATGGATTTTTCTGCGACTGTTGCGTCACAGTCGCAGCATGTTGCAGTGCGACACTATAGACCGCCATTATAAAAATTGGCGCCGTGTAGACGTAGCCTTCGGGTACATGCATGTGCAAATCTCCAAATAAATGCACAACAAATGCGCAGCAAAATCCAAATGTGTTGCATGCAGATTTCAGTGCAGATTTTCCCCAGTTTTCACCCAATGCGCTGCAAAGAATGTAAGACTTGAGATGCTGCAGATTTCACAATCCACACCGCAGGGGAGGTTACACACGGAAAAGTTCCCGCACCTTGTAGATGACATTTTTCTGGTATGTTCACACATAGCGAATTGCAGAATTGCGTGCGGAAAATCCGCAGCGTTGTACAGCACCAGCGAAGTGAATAAGATTTTGCATGCACTTAATCTGCAGCGGAAATTGACCTGTGGTGCGGATTTTAGATCTGCTTCATGTCAATGCTAGGCAGCAGGCTTCCATTGCAGATTTCACCCTTTGCACGGCACGGAATGAAATCTGCTTCTAATCTGAAGAATTTCAGCAATGAAATCCGCAAGAAAAAAAAAAAAGTGAACAGTTTTAATGCAGTTTTTTCTGCTGCAGATGTTTTGCATTTTGCCGCATGTGAACGTACCCCTAAGGCAAATGCACACGGCAGTGTAGTTGTGGAGGTTTCAGCACCAAATCTGCATGTTTTAGGCCTCATGCACACGACCGTTCCATTTTCTTGCGGTCCGCAAATTGAGGATCTGCAAAAACACTGAAGCCGCCCGTGTGCCTTCCGCAATTTGCGGAACGGAACAGGCGACCCATTGTAGAAATGCCTATTCTTGTCCGCAAAAACTGCGGCTCGGATGCGAACCAGAACAACGGTCGTGTGCATGAGGCCTTACTTGCGGATTCTGACGCAGATTTGCCCGAGATTTTACCCTTTGTGTTGCAAAGGGTGAAATCTGCAATGAAAATCCACATAAACAAATTGACATGCTGCGAATTTCAAAATCGTGTTCATGGCAGTTTGAAAATCTCATCTACTTAGCTGGTTCTGTTTTATGCCTCATGCACACAACCGTATTTTTGGAATGTGTCCGATACGCACTTTTGCGGATCGCACACAAACCCATTAATTTCTATGGGTCCGCAAAAAAAAAAACAGACAGCAGACGGATGTCATCCATGTGCTGTCCGCATCTGTGTAGCCAGACCACAAATGATAGAACATGTCCTATTCATAGGCATTTATACGGTGGATCCCGCGAAAATTGTGGGATGCACCCGAACCGCATCTGTATTTAGCGGATCACAAAATGGATACGGTCGTGTGCAGGAGACTTTATAGTGTGGATTTGCATGTGGTAAATCACACGTCACACGCAATGTAGGTGATATCCACTTAGGAAATAAATGAAGCTGCGTATTTTGTTGTAAATCCGCCACAATCTGCTGCAAAATCCAATTAGTTACACGCGGATTTGTTGCAGATTTTTGCAGTGAGTTTTCTGTAAGTTTCACCCTCTCCATTAAAATGGGTAAAATCCGCACTGAAAATGTGTAGCGTAGATCAGGGATCAGCAGCCTCCGGCACTGCAGCTATGGTAACACTACTACTCCCAGCATGCACATTTGCTGGGCTGCTTTCCGGACTAAAGCTTCATGCACACGACCGCAATTTGCGGAACGACACGGACAGCCATTGATATAACTGCCTATTCTTGTCCGCAAAACGGACAAGAATAGGACAGGTTTTATTTTTTTTGCTGGAGTGCCGTGCTGGGTATCCCCCCCCCCCCCCCCCCCCCCCCCTACATGTGGATGAGATTTGGTAAAATACGCAACATATTTTTTGACCGCTATCTGCAGCCTATCCGCCATGTGAACACACAGTCATATAGTTAGATAAAAACGCCATTCATCTGCAAACTCTGATAATCCGGCACACGCTCCAGCATAGCATTGCTAACTAATAGCGAAATATGTGTCCCAAACGCTGCAAAGTTGCACCCGCTCACCTAACCGCACAAGATTTGGCGATGTGTAGTTGAAAATTTTTCTACGTGTTCGAAAATATTTGGGCAACCCCCCATTTCCTCATAGATGAGGTTCAAACCCTGAAGTACTCGTGTCCCTCAGGGCCGATGTCTCAACGACCATCAGTGTTTGGACATCCACTCATCCATGGCTGCCATTCTCCTATTGTGTAGTTGGGTTTCCCCTGCCAACTCCATTGTTTTGTCCCTCCAACCGGTGTAATCTTCATGACGTGTACCCAGCATGGTGCCAAGACGCTGCAAGGTGTGTTCACAGAGGGCACAGGAATTCATTACCATCTCCCCACATTAACAATTGAAGCTTCGCTTGGATGATTTTTCTTGGCTTCAAATCTCCTGTGAGGTGGAATCTCACGTTGAGGATCCTCATTTATGGAATAAGAGCTGCCGCGTGGGAAACATTGCATGGAGCTGAACAGTCATGTACAGAGGCAAATGACCTGACATAAAGAGGTTCTCCGCTTTGGACAATCTAAGGGTCCTTTGACCCCCAGCGATCAGCTGTAATCTGCGGGACAAAACCTGGCAGTAAGTGTTCAGCTTCTCTGCAATACCACCGCATGAGAAAGGAAAGGGGTTGTCCCACAAAAAATACTCTACAGTTTTCAAACCAGCCCCTAAATCTGAATACTTTTGTGATTGCATGTAATTTAAAATTTTGCATAGCTATTGAGTTATCCAATAAAATATATCTGTATTGCGCCACCTGCTGTTTTTTTGTTTTTTTTCTTATTTCTCTGTCCTGCTCACTGAGAGGCCGCACATGTTCAGTTTCATCCTTCAACTGCCTTCTGAGCTGTGATAGGGAGAGCATGGACACGCCCCCTGAGCTGTGATAGGTAGAGCTGAGACACGCCTCCTGAGCTGTGATAGGTAGAGTTGAGACACGCCTCCTGAGCTGTGATAGGTAGAGCTGAGACACCCCCCCTTATCTGCAGCAGAAAAGACACTCCCCCTGAGCTGTCAGCTTGGTATAAATCTAGCAGAGCAGTGAATGGGAAGATCTCTGGATCCATGTGAGGTACAGGGCTGGTTCTAGGTTTGTTAGAATGCCATGTACTATATCAGGGATGCTCAATCTGCAGCCCTCCAGATGTTGTAAAACTACAAATCCCATCATGCTCTGCTGTAGGCTGATAGCTGTTGGTTGTCTGGGCATGCTGGGAGTTGTAGTTTTGCAACAGCTGGAGGGCCACAGGTTGAGCATCCCTGTACTATATGATGTCTGTTTTTTTACAGTAGTCATGGGATAACCCCTTTAAGTATTACACAGTGTCCACTAAAATCTGTGGATTATTTGTGGCCCGTAGCCTATCATGTGGCAGTTTAATGCTTGTGTTTCCTTATGTGTCAGAGGGGCCGTTTGGTGCAGCAAGAATTAAAGGGGTGTTCTGGAGTTCAATATTGATGGCCTATCCTCGGGACTGGTCATGGGCATCTGATCGGTGGGGGTCCGACTCCGGGCACCCCCACCAATCATCTTTTTGAAGAGGCCGCAGCACTGCGGTGAGTGCCACAGCCTCTCGCTAGGCCAGTGATGTCACGTTCATCGGTGTTATGTCCTAGGTGCAGTTCAGTCCGATTCAAGTGAAAGGGCATTGGATGCAATACCAACCACAGCCACTATATGTTGTATGGCGCTGTGCTTCGTAAGCGGTGATGATGACACTCTGGTAAGCCATGCTTTACCTGAGTGTTGTGGCCTCTTCAAACATTTGATTGGCGGGGGTATCGGTAGTCGGACCCCTCCCAATCAGATATTGATGACCTATCCTGAGGTTAGGCCATCTATATCTCCTGATAACAGCTTTCTCCTGTGCTTGCTGTCGCCCCCTACTGGGCCGTGCATGTTGGTAGAACCCCCAAAGGAAAACGGAAGTAACAACCGCCCAGGGCACATTTCTGTCTTAAGAAATTGGACTAAGTAGAATATCTTCTGCCTTCGGAGGTCTGATGGAGTCGGTCATTCTCTATACTGGACCCTCTTTAGGCTCTTGTACTAATACAGTGTATAAAGTTGGGGGCTCCTAATATCCATTCGTTAACTCATCTGATTTTAGTCAGTGACTATTCTTCTCATACATTTGGACATAGTTGACCGCAGGGCGACTATTGTATTATTTTCTTTATGAATCCCACCGGCCACTGCATTCCTGTGAAATATCCGCTGATTAACCTGGCTCGGTATCAAGGTGTCATGGGTTGAGTTTCCTAAATTACTCCCGCTGACCAAACAAGAACACCCAGGTTATTAGTTTGAGATCTGCTGTCTGGGTTCAGTAAGCAGAAAATCTAAGAATATATGGGCAGCACAATGGCAGGCTATGCTCGACCGGCTGCTCGGAGAAGGAATGTGGAAGCAGTCAGTGTTACACCAGATACTGCGGCGAAACTCGAGAAATATCAGACCAGTTGGTGCATTTGTTAGCAACATAAATAGCCGCGGTGCCAAATGCCCGTCATGGTGACAGACGCTGTACGTGAATAGAACCTGGTAAGGACGCATTATGTTCTGCTGAGGACAATGCACATTTTGTGTTGAGGAGACTTGCATTAGGTCGGGGCATGCAGGGTGTTTTTGGGGATGTTTTTTTCCTGTGCTGAGGCTTCCTCTCACATTTAGTGGCTGTGTTATGGCAGAAATCCTTAGCCCCTACTGCCCAGAAAATGCTGAAATTATAATATACGTGTTATTTTTGTACTTTGTCTTTCTCTGCTCATTTTTATTTTATTTTTTTCAAATTTATTTTTATAGAACTGAGAGACTGCAATGATCCTGGTACCAAATTACCACCTTAAAGGGATAGTCCAGGAATTGACTATTGATGGCCATCAGTATCTGATCGGTGGGGGTCCAGCAACCCGCACCCCAACCACTCTGCTGTTCCTGAGCAGCTCTGGCGTCTGAACTGCTTCGGAGCTGCGTACATCCGGCGCCTGAGCTGCTGCAGAACATCCAATCAGTCAGGGTGAGAATACACCATCAATTGTAAAATTCTGGACAGCTCCTTTAAGGTCACTCTTACCCTGGGTTCACACCTGAGCGTTTGCGATGGAGCGCTCTGTATGCGCGATTGTACCGGCGTTTGCAATTGGGCATACAGAGACAAGCGAACGCCCATTGTCGCGCGTTTTCGAAAATCTATGTACGGGAACGCGCGACAAGACTCCCCAAAGAAGCTCATGTACTTCTTGGGGCGTCGGGCGTTTTACAGCGCGATCGTACGCGCTGTAAAACGCCCAGGTGAGAACCATTCCCATAGGGAATCATTGGTTTCTCCTTGTTGAGCGTTTTACAACGCGTAGGAACGCGCTGTAAAACGCTCAGGTGTGAACCCAGCCTTAAGGTGGTCCATATGCATTAGATACATTTTGGCTAAACCAGCATTAGGGTCTCTCCTTGTGTTAGATTTTACATTTCCTATTTCCCATTTTTTTGTGGGAGCTAAGCCGCTGCCGGACCCCCTGCTTATTGCCCACTCCCCGATGAAACAACGACCATGATCGACTGGTGGAGCTGGGAGGAATATCTTAAAAAGAGTTTTCCGAAAGTTTTATATTGATACCCTGCCAGGTCATCAATATCGGATCGGTGGGGGGTCCGACTCCTGGCACCCCCTGCTGATGAGTTAATCGAGTAATTCATTAATCGAGCTGATCAACTTTGCCTTTCCCTGCGTCAAGCATCCTTAAAGGGGTGGTATGCAATTCGAAAAACGTGGATGCTTTCATCCCGAAACGGCGCCACTCTTGTCCATCGACTGTGTTTTGTATTGCAGCTCCGTCCTATTCACTGAGCAGGACTAACATGTTTTTCTAATTTCATGCAACCCCTTTGACTGGGCAGTATGGTCTACTGTAAAAACTGTTGCTTGGGATCCCTTGACCAGGTACAGAGGGGCACGAGGACCCAGAAGCCAGAGCCTACCAGAACAGAGGGTGAGGGTTTAGTGATATAATCTCCATGTACTCGATGATATTACTGTTTACCCTCACTTCACCCGGTTCCTGTTTGCTGTGTGCTCTGTGGTCAGGTCTTGTTTTGGGTGTGTTGTATACGTGCTCTTGTGAGGCTCTCAGCTATAAGCTTTTCCTATAGAAGTTGTGATCGGTCTTTACCCTGCTTCCTCAACAGTAATCTGCAATCAAACAAGCTCCGGGACGTATCTTATCATTTATACCATTGGTTTCAGGGGTTTATATAATGTTTCATACTGTGTCATGTACTTAAAAGATGGGAGTATGGCTAGAGTCAGACTACGCACAGGGCTTCTTTGTAGTCTGTTTCCATGGAGACAAATTTGTAGACAGAAAATTATAGGAAATTTTTGTTTGCAAAGTTGCTTTTTTTTTTATTATTTTACATGTTCTAGGATAATTAAAAAAAATGCAAAGATGCACATAGCATTTATTATATATCCGACCTGCAAACACAAATTAAGGGGTTGTCTATTTAAAAATAAAAAATAAAAAACACAGTTTTATATAATCTTTTAGGGTACTCTGAGTTAATATAGGGTTAATTATCTTTTAGCTACATTGAAGAGCTATTACAAAGAGCATTTCTCTCTCTGGAGGACTTGTCCTGTCCTGCATTATACAGACATTCTATTGATTTGAATGAGCATGGTGTAGTACCTTATTTCCCCTGTGGTGGCACTGCAGGAAAACTGAACACTTAGGAGGAGATTTATTTTAGTTTGCGCCAGAAAAGTGGCGATAAAAAGTCACAAATTGCATGTTTGCTGCTTTTCAAATGCAACTTTTGAAGGCAGTTGCAAGTACCGTCCCCCCCCACTTTTCCTAAAGCAGGAGTGGCAAGTGGGTGCACAGACTGCCGGAGGAGGCCCGCACCTTGTCATAAGTTAGCCGCATTCTCAGGGATATTAAGCCCTTTACTGCCTTACAGTTGATTAGTGGTGTCCACTTACGAGCAAGAAGACAATTTGTGATTAGCTCCTTGTGAAGGGATTTTCTAATGGCAAACCTTTTAAGTCGTTGGTCGTCTCAGAAGATTTTCTGTTTGTCATCCTGAAGTACCTGACCTGTCCATTACTATCACTTGAGGTAACATTAGACCTCCGTGTTTGGGAACGTAGTAAAGCTGGTCATGTAGCTACAAGCTGGGACAAAAAAAAAGTTCTAAAAGGATAACTGAGAGAACAATAGAAATGTCTCAGGGCTTCAGTTATATCTAATGGTGGAAAATGGCCTGCAGAAATCTCATTTGAGCAGAGTTCCTAAGGGCGGTATTACACCACCCCATGTCCAAGCGTTTGCACAAGTTATGAATGACCTGCAAGCAGTCTGCAATAAAGGTCCAGCAGGGTGTTATCACTTGGGGGGGGGGTGTCCCTGCACAGTGACACTGGATAGTGTCAGGTGGGGCAAGGACACCCCTGCGACTGGTAACACCCATCTGGACCTTCATTGCAAACTGCTTGCAATTCATTCATAGACTTCCAAAAGGAATAATAGATTAATGGCACAACATAGTCATAAGAATAGAGGCTCCAGAACTGTTATTACATGGGAAATGCAAGAAGTTACTAAACAGACATGTCAGGGGAGGGGACAGGTCCTCTTTAGTAATCTTTGATGGGTCACATGTTCTAAAGCGTATCCGTAAGACTCATCTTTGCGTAATATAACAAGCAGATCTTTGTGATGAGGTCTTATACGTCATATATTCTATCATTTGTAGGTAAAACCATACAGGAATCGGACAAGCTGTGCATGATCCTACGAGACACCATGATGACCTCGCATCTACTCATTCTGTGCACCATCAACTTCTTCATCACATTTAAAGGGGGCGCTTGCGCCAGAAATGTCAATTTCGATAATGTGAGGCCTCACTTGGACCGTAAGTACCATCCGGTATTACCTTTAAAGCTGTCTTTCACTATATCTGTTATATTCCTTGGTTAATGTAATATTGCATGGCTAGCTTCCAACTCCCTGCAATCAGCAGAGTTAAATATTGTAGCTGCCGACATTCACCATTAGGGGGAGCTTTTCTTACTGCATACATTTTATAAGTTGTTCTCAATAATAAAACAGTGGTCGTGAGCTCCCCCTAGTGGTGGCTGCAGACAGAAATTTTATCTCATAACTCCAGGCAGGGATTTGATGTTGTGCATCTGAAAAATGTATCTCTGAATACATATTGCACAATGAATTGGCGATTGCGTTGTATAAGTGGGTAATTCATACGCAGATCGTCTCAACTGACTGTTTTGTTTGTTTGCAGCCACCCCATTCCCTAACAGCTTCAAATGCTTTACATGTGAGAAATCGACTGACAATTATAACTGCAACCGCTGGGCTGAAGACAAGTGGTGTCCTCCGAGTAAGTAACCACACGCTCCCTCATGTGCGGTATTCAGGCAGTTACTTGTCTTCTCTACTATATATTCTTGCTAATATAAATACCGGAAGCAGAGAGAGATAAAATGAATGAGACCAGGCCGGTGACTACTGAAACTCTATGCAGAATTGTGGTTGTGTCAGATTAGAAAAAAGGATCAGCCATTTCCCCCCAGAAACAGCGCCACTGTTGGTTCTATATGGTATTGCAGATGAGCTTCATCCCCCTAGTGGTAGTTGTAGGAAGGACAACGCCTCAATAAAGTGTAGTCAAATTTCTTCACTCCAGCGTAAATAGGATCTGACTGACACTGGATTCTTTCATATTCTGGATTATTGGATTTTTATAGAAAAGTATATGAAACTGAATTTACGTTTTGGGGTACGGGCATGTGGTATAAGGGTTCGGCTACACGGTGATTTGGGTTGTGGCCAAGGATTGCATTGTAACGGTGCTAGCATACAAATGAATGGGGATTCAGAGCAAGTCGCATGTGTGCTTCCACAACGACCCCAGAACCACCCAAAAATCCAGCACTGCTGGATTTTTTGCAATTCTGGGGTCATGGTCATGGCATACAGCAGAATTGCATGTAAAAAATCTGCTGAATCTATATTATTTGCCATGCAGAGGGTGAAATCCAATGCAAATCTGCAGAATTTCTGCAATCAAATCCAAAGGAAGATGGTCACAATTTGATGCGCTTTTTGCCGGAGTAGATCTCTGCCAGATCAGCTGCAGAAAATCCACAGCAGACCCTCCACATGTAATCATACATTTAAAGGGGTGTTCCAGGATGTTATTACCTATGGAGTAGGTTACCGCAGCGCTGCTTCCATTGAAGTGAATGGTAATCAGGTCCGTCCACTATACAATGGACTGAGCTGGGCAGTCCCAGCGCTGACTTCCTGCTCTGAAATAGGTGATCGGCTGGGGTGCAGGGTGTCGGACCCCTGTCTGTCAGATATTAGTAGCCTATCCTGAA